>NC_137342.1:27411609-28611609 GCF_965287045.1 Carcharhinus amblyrhynchos | reverse complement strand
TTATATGCACTGTTTGTGATCAGAACTCCCCACTCACCTGACGAAGGAGCAGTGCTTGAAAGCTAGTGGCGTTTGTTCCCAAGTAAACCTGTTGGACTTTAACCTGGTGTTGTGAGACTTCTTACTGTGTTTATCCCAGTCCAACAGCAGCATCTCCATATTAAAATTCATCTGCCAATTGACTGCCCATTCCATCAACTGTTCATGTCCTTTTTTCTACACTGTCCCCCTTACAGTCCACAAGCTTCGAAAATTTTATGTGTCTGCAAATTTTAAAATTGGCCAAGATCTAGGTCATGAATGTACATCAGGAAGAGCAGGATCCTAACAGTGACCCCTGGGGAACTTCACCACAAACCTTACTTCAGTCTGAAAAGCATCCATTTACTTTGACTGTTTCCACTCATTCAGCAAATTTCATATCATGTTGCTATTGTCCCTTTTATTCCATGAGCTTTAACACTGTTCAAGTCTGTTTTGTGGCACTTTATACAATGCCTTTTGGAAATCAATGTGTGCTACATCAACAATATTACCCTCTTCAACCTCTGTTACCTCATGAAAAAACTCCAGCTAGTGAGCCACAATTTGCCTTCGACAAATCTATGCTGGCTTTCCTCAACTGATCCTTTGCCAAGCAACTATTCATTTTGTCCCAAGTTATTTTTTCTAGAAGCTTCCTTCCGAGGTTAAACCGACTGTTCTACGGTTGCTAGGCTTATCGCTTTACACCCTTTTTGAATAAGTGTGCAACATTTGCAATTCTCCAGTCCTCAGGCATCACCCCGAGTCTAAAGAAGACTGGAAAATCATGGCCAGTGTCTCCGCAAATTGCACTGTCACTTCCCTTGGATGCATCTCATCCCATCCTGGTGCCTTGCCAACTTTTAAGTACAGACAGCCTATCCAATACTTCCTTCTTATCGATTATAAATCCTTCCAGTGCATTAATTACCTATTACTTCGTTAGGATCTGTGCAGCAGCATCTTCCTTGGCAAAGTATTTATTCAATATCTCAGCTGTGCCCCTTACCTCCATACATAAATCTTCATTTTGGTCCTTCATCAGTACCAGCTCTCCTTTCACCACCTTTTTACCATTTATATCTTGATAGAGAGAAAAAAAATCGTCCTGTAATCTAAGGCTTTCCTCCTTGCTATTTGCCACACCACCAATTTTCATGTCACCTCCAAACTTACTGATCATATCCCCTACATTCACATCTAGATCATTAATGTACACTACAAACAGCAAGCAATCCAGCATCAATCCCTGTGTTACAACACTGGACTCAGGCTAATTGTCACAAAAACAACCTTCGAATAGCACTCTCTGCCTCCTGCCACTAAGCCAATTATGGATCCAAATTGCACTGGATCTCATGGGCTCTTACCTTTTTGACTAGTCTCCCATGCAGGACCTTGTCAAAAACCTTACTGAAGTCCATGTAGGCTACATCAACTGCACTGCCCCATCTACACACCTAGTCATCTCCTCAAAAAGATCTCTCCCTGACAAAGCCATGCTGACTCGCCTTGATTTTTCTTCGTCTCTCCAAATAGAGATTGATATTGCACCTCAGAATTTTTTCCAATAATTTCCCTACCACTGAATTTAGATTCACTGGTTTGTAATTAACTGGTTTGTCCCTACTTACTTTCTTGAATAATAGAACAAAGAACAGTACAGCACAGGAACAAGAACAGGCCCTTTGGCCCATCAAGTCTGTGCTGATACAGGTGCCTCTCTAATCTAATATTTTCTTGCCTGTACACAGTCCATATCCCTCTATTCCCCGCCTATTCATCTATCTATCCAGATGCCCCTTGAACATGGTCATAGAATCTGCTTCTACCACCTCCTCTGACAGTGTGTTCCACAGTTTCACCACCCTGTGTAAAATTTGACCCTTACAGCTCTTTTAAACATTCCCCCTCTCACTTTCAACCTATGCCCCGAGTAATTGATCCTTCAACCCTGGAAAAAGACTCTCACTATCCACTCTATCCATGCTTGTCATAATCTTGTAATCTTCTATCAGGTCCCCCCTCATCCTCCAACACTCCAATGAAAACAATCCAAGTTTGTTCAACCTTTCTTGATTGTCCATATCCTCCAAACCAGGCAACATCCTGGTAAATCTCTTCTGCATCCATATCCTTCTGATAGTGCGGCGACCAGAATTGCACACAATACTCTAAACGCAGCCTAACCTAAGTCTTATACAGCCACTACATGATTTTCCAATTCCTATACTCAAAGTCCCGACCGATGAAGGCAAGCATACCATATGTCTTCCTGACCACCTGAGTTGCTACCTTCAGGGAACTGTGGATCTGCATGCCTAGGTACCTGTGTGCTAATATTTCTAAGGGTTCTATCATTTACTGTATAGTTTCCTTCTGCAGTCAACGTTCAAAAATGCATTACCTCACATCTGTCCAAGTTAAATGCCATCTTTCAGCCCATGTCTCCAGCTGATTTATATCCTGCTGTGTCCTCTGACAATCCTCCTCACCATCTACTACTCCCCTAATTTTCGTATCATATGCAAATATACTAATCAGATCACTTACATTTTCCTCCAAATTACTTATATATATTACAAGAGAGGCCCCAGCACTGATCCTTGTGGAGCACCGCATGTCACAGACCTCCAGTTAGACAAATATCCTTCCACTGCTGCTTTCTATGCCCAAGCCAGTTTTGTATCCATTTTACCAGCTCACCTGGGATCCTATACGACTTCACCTTCTGCATCAGCCTGCCATGAGAAACCTTATTGAAGGTTTTACTAAAGCCCATCTATACAACATTCATTGCCCTGCCCAGCTTAATATTTCTTGTCACTTCCTCAGAGAACTCAATCAAGATGGTAAGACACAATCTTCCCTTCACAAAACCATGCTGCCTATTACTAACAAGCCTATTACAGAATCATAGAATCCTTACAGTGCAGAAAGGAGGCCATTTGACCCATCCAGTCCGCACTGACAACAATCCCACCCAGGCCCTATCCCCGTAACTTCACATATTTACCCTGCTAGTCCCCCTAACACGAAGGGGCACTTTAGCATGGCCAATCCATGGCCTAACCTGCACATCTTTGGACTGTGGGAGGAAACCTAAGCACCTAGAGGAAACCCATGCAGACACAGGGAGAATGTGCAAACTCCACACTTTCAGTCACCCGAGGCTAGAATTGAACTCAGATTCCTGGTGCTGCGGGCAGCAGTGCTAACCACTGTGCCACCAAGCCGCTTCCAGATGTGAAATTGGGCATTCTCCCCCCAGATGAGTATACCCTGTCCTTAAGAATCTTTTCCAATAATTTCTCTACCACTGATGTAAGGCTCACAGGCCTTACTGGTACCATACCAGCTGTCCTCCAAATCCTGTGGCACCTCTCCTTCTCACTCACCTGAAGAAGGAGTAACACTCTCAAAGCTTGTGCTATCAAATAAACCTATCGGACTTTAACCTGGTGTTGTGAGATTCCTTACTACACCTGTCTTGTAGCCAGGGAGGATTTGAAAATTTGATTCAGAGCCCCTGTAACCACCTCCTTTGCCTCACACAGCAGCCTAGGATACATCTCATTTGGGCCTGGGGTTTATCCACTTTTAAGCCCACTAAAACTGCTAATGCCGCTTCCTTCAATGCTAATCTGCTAAATTATATCACAGTCCCCCTCCCTGCTTTCTATACTTACGTCATCCTTCTCCACATCCTTCTCCCTCTTCCTTCAATGCTAATCTGCTAAATTATATCACAGTCCCCCTCCCTGCTTTCTATACTTACGTCATCCTTCTCCACAGTTAAAACTATGGTTCTTCCACTCATACTCTTCCCCCTCCTACCTTGTACAGCTCAGCCACCCACAGTGCCATGAACTTGGCTCTGGCTGCACCCCCCCTATAGGAACCATCAGTTTCGCCATTTTCCACAACAAAAATGGTTCTTCAGTGAGATGAACTCTGGGGCTTTCCTGACTACCTGCCTGCCTCTACTCTTACAGTACAGTAAGAAGTTCACAACACCAGGTTAAAATCCAACAGGTTTATTTGGTAGCATGGGTTTTCAGAGCGCTTCTCCTTCATCAGGTGTGTGGAGAGTTGGGTTCATTATTCTTCTGAATGATGGTCATCCATTCCCTCTCTGAATGCACTTCCTTAAGATGCTGATGACCACATCTAAAAGCATGTTATTGAACCTCTCAGCCTTGTAGATGTGCCGCTGTGCCCCCAGCCAACGTCCAAGCTCCAAAACCTGGCTCTCAAGCTGGTCAAACCTCCTGCAAATGTGGTCATCCAGACTGCAAGAAGTGTCTATGATTTCCTATACGCTGCAGGTCATGCAAAACACAGGACTGAGTTCCCCAATCACAGTTTTAATTAAAAGACACGTTAAATAAATGATTTTTAAAAATTTAATTCTCTACATAGAATAAATTTAAGTTGCTTTTTAAAAAGCAAGAACTCTGACCTTTCTTAATGTAGCTTTAAAGTGGAGGTAAACAATTTACGCATGACCTATCAATTGGCTCTCTCGCTTGGAGCCTCTATTCCTGCAGCAGGGCAAGACCACTTTCTGAGGGTGAGAAAGTTAGAAAGCCAAAAAAAAAGCACCTCATCCCCTCTGCACCAAATTCTCACTGACTGTGTCTCACTCAGGTGCGGGTGATGTCTCTCCCAGCTGCTTGTGTACCCACTTACTGACATCGCACTTCCAATGATCCCTTTCTTAAATAAAGCTTAAATAAATGAGTCACTCACCAGTTTAGCTTCAAAATAATCAACACCTATTCAGGCTTCAGGTGATCGACAGTTAACTGTCACTCAGTCAGCTGAATCAGCTTGCTTTTTAACCTTTTAACTTGGCTGCTTAACATAAAAAAACTTTAAAAACACTTCGCAGTTCAATTTCCACTTTGCTCCAAATTCCCAACTATACTCACTCTGGCTGTGTATCATTAGAAGACATCTCTCCCAACTGCTTGCTGCCTACTTACTGCCTCCTTTTCTGTTGGACTGGAGTTAAGCTGTTTCACAGTAGTAATATCCCAGTCTACCCTAGAACACCTACAATGCAGAAAGAGGTCAAGTGGCTCAACAAATCTGCACCTACTCTCCAAAAGACCATCCCACCCAGGACCTTCCCTCCTTCCTAACCCCATAATCCCATGCATTTACCATAGCTAGTCCACCAAGTTTATACGTTTATGGATATTAAATATAGGGGCGGCATGGTAGCACAGTGGTTAGCTCTGCTACTTCACAGCGCCAGGGACCAGAGTTCAATTCCCGGCTTGGGTCACTGTCTGTGTGGAGTTTGCGTGTTTTCCCCGTGTCTGCATGGGTTTCCTCCACATGTTCCAGTTTCCTCCCACATTCTGAAAGATGTGTACCTGCAGTGACCTGAATAGGTGCTGGACTGTGGCGACTAAGGGAATTTCACAGTAACTTCACTGCAGTGTTAACATAAACTTTACTTGTGACTAAGAAATAAACTATACTTTTAACTTTACAATCCACCTAACCTGCACATACTTATATTCCTATTTCTAAGCTCGTTTTCATGTGGTATTAGATTAATTAAAATTCTCCATTATAAGCACTCTATAATTCTTGCACATCTCTAATTTCCTTGCAAATTTGTTCCTCTACATCTTTCTCACTAGATGGTGGCCCATAGACTACAAGAAATGTAATTGCACCTTTTTTATTCCATAGCTCTAGTCAAACAGATCCTGTTCTTGATCCCTCTAGGGCAATTCTCTCAGGAACTGCACCATTCCCCTTCATAAATGCTGTCACACTGGCAGCACAGTGGTTAGCACTGTGCTGCTCTCAGCACTGGCAATGCTGGTTAAAATATAAGAACTAGGAGCAGTAGGCCTTTGGCCCATTGAGCCTGCTCTGCCATTCAATAAGGTTATGGCTGATCTTCTTGTGGACTCAGCCCCACTTACCTGCCCACTCACATGACTCTTAATCCATTTACTGTTCAAAGATCTATCTTTGCCTTAAAAACATTCAACAAGGCAGGCTCAACTGCTTCACTGGGCAGGGAATGCCACAGATTCACAAACTTTTGGGTGGAGAAGCTCCTCCTCAACTCAATCCTAAAGCTGCTTCCCCTTAGTTTGAGGCTTCGCCCCTAGTTCTGGTTTCATCCATCAGTGGAAACAATTTCCCTGCTTTTACCTTATCTATTCCCTTCATAATTTTACAATGTTACTATAAGATCCCCCCTCATTCTTCTAAATTCCAATGAATATAGTCCCAGTCTACTCAGTCTCTCCTCATAAATCAATTCTCTCAACCTACTGAATCTCCTCTGCACCTCCTCCAGGGCTAGTATATCCTTTCTCAAGTAAGGAGACCAAAACTGTACACAGTATTCCAGATGCGGCCTCACCAGCATCGTATACAGATACAACATAACCTCCCTATTTTTAAACTCCGTCCCTTGAGTAACAAAGGGCAAAGTTCCATCTGCCTTCTTAATTAGCTAATGCATCTGAAAACCAACTTTTGCAGTTTATGCACAAGGACACCCAAGTTCCTCTGTGAAGCACTTGCTGCGATATTTTACCACTTAAAATCATTGTCCATTTTGCTGTTATTTCTTCCAATAATGGATGACCTCACATTCATCAACTTTGTACTCCATCTGCCAGATGCTTGTCCACTCACTTAAATTATCTATGTCCCTTTGCAGACATTCAGTGTCTTCAGCACACTTAGTTCTACCACTCATCTTAGTGTCATTTGCGAACATTGACACACAACACTTGGTCCCTAAATCCAAATCATCTGTGTAAATTGCAAACAATTGTGGCCCCAAACCGGTCCCTGAGGCACACCATTAGTCACTGATCGCCAACCAGAAAAACACCCACTTATCCGCAATCTTTGCTTTCTCAGTTAACCAATCCTCTATCCGTGCTACCATATCACCCATAATGCCATGCACCTTTATTGCATGCAGCAGCCTTTTGTGTGGCATCTTGTTGAATGCCTTCTGGAAATCAGATACACCACATCCACCGGTTGCCCGTTGTCCACCGTGCTTGTACTGTCCTCAAAGAAATCCAGTAAATTAGTTAAACATGACCTGCCTTTCATGAACCCATGCTGTGTTTTCCCAATGGGATGATTTCTATCCAGATGTCTCACTATTTGTTCCTTGATGATAGATTCAAGCATTTTCCCCACTGCAGAAGTTAAACTAATTGGCCATTAGTTACCCACTTTTTGTCTACCTCCTCTTTTAAACAATGGCATCACATTTGATGTTTTCCAATCTACTGGAATCGCCCTAGAGTCCAGCGAATTTTGGTAAATTACCATGATCACATCTGCTATTTCCCTCGCCATCTCTTTTAGTACCTGGGATGCATTCCATCAGGGCCATGAGACTTGTCTATCTTTAGCCTCATTTGCTTACCTAACATTGCTTCTTTAGTGACAATGATCATTTCTAGATCCTCACCTGCCATAACCTTCTTGTCATCAATTTTTGGCATGTTATTTGTGTCTTCCATTGTGAAGACCGACACAAAATATCTGTTCAATGCCTTGGCCATTTCATCATTTCCCGTTATTAAATCTCCCTTCTCAGCCTCTAATGGACCCAATGTTTACCTTGGCCACTCTTACTTTTTATATATTTGTAGGCACTCAAGATTCAGGTCTACTATCCAGATGCTTGATCTCTTCCTCAGAAATCCAAAGATATCAGCCTCACAACCAACTCCTGCTGCTTCCACATATTTTCAGTTATTCATTGATAGCAGGCACACCACTCAAACAATGTGCAACACAATCACATATTATTCATTCTATCTAGCACTATCCATACATTAGAGACTAGTAGAGTTAGGATCTAGAGTTAGGATCTGCCTCATTAATGAACATTGATGAGGATGCACATTAAGATAATAGGTGTATTGCCTGGGCTATGTGTTATCATCAAGGGGCACATGAACCCAGCTCTAACTTGATAGAGGCCACCGCACAGAGTTTCTCCTCTCTGCAGCATTTGCCCCATATCCCTGCTGTGTTGCAGACCCAGAAGCACTGTAAGTAGAGCCCCCAAACTTGTTGCAGTCTTTGTGCAGATAGTTCACCAAATCTTCTCTCCTTTAAGGATTCAGAAACACTCCTGACAAATCCAGGAACTCATTGCAACACGCACAAAATACTCCACAACTTTTCCAAAGAACTACATTAGCAAAAGTTATTCTAAATTGCCGTATTTGTAAATTGGGTGTCTGGCCCTTTAAATGTTGCTAGTGCTGAGCTACTTGCATGTTCTTGGTGAATGTTAAGTGAATATATTGAATGGAATCAGATCACTGACACGGTTGTTTAATGTCATGATGGCACCAATTGAGGGATCTCTAGAATGCATACCACAGTGCAACACGGGAACAAAAGGAAATAGGAGCAGCAGTACGCCATTCAACTCCTCAACCCTGGATCGTAGTTTATCTTCTACTTTAATGCTATTTCCCTGCACTATCCCCATATACTTTGATGTACTTACTATCAAAAAAATCTAATATAGATATTACACTTGAACATCCTCAATGACTAAGCCTCCAACCCTCTGAGCTAGAGAATTCCAAAGATTCACCATCATCTGAGTGAAGAAATTCCTCATCGGCTCAGTTCTGAATAGCCTATGCTAAGATCGTCTCTCCCGGTTCCAGGCTCTCCAGCCGGGAGAAAACACCCTCCCTATGTTTACCCTATTGAGCCCTGTAAACATTTTGTACGTTTGAATGAGATCACCTCTCATTCCTTTGAATTCTAAAGAATACAGGCCTTACTATCTCCTCACATGGTAATCCTGCCATCCCCAGAATCAGTTTGGTGAATCTTCACTGCACTCCTTCCATGGTAAGTATATTCCCGCCAAGGTACATACATCCCTGGGCAGCATGGTGCCACAATGGTTAGCACAGCTGCCTCACAACGCCAGGGATCTGGTTCAATTCTGGCCTCGGGTCATTGTCTGTATGGCATTTGCACATTCTCCCCGTGTCTGCGTGGGTTTTCTATGGATGCTCCAGTTTCCTCCCACAGTCCAAAGATGTGCAGGTTAGATTGATTGGCTATGCTAAATTAACTCTAGTATCAAGGGGATTTGCAAGGTAAACATGAGTGATTGCAAGAATAGGGCCTGGGTGGGATTGTGGTCAGTGCAGACTCAATGGGATGCATGGCCTCCTTCTGCATTGTAGCGGTTCTATGATTCCAAAGGTAAGGAAACCAAAACTGTACACACTATTTTAGGTGTAGTCTCAGCAAGGCTCAAGTGCAGCAAGACCTCTATTTCAAGAGACCAAATAAACATGAAGGCATTGCATGCCTTTCTCAAAGGACTTCCAGTTTCCATAACAATCGTCTCCAGCTCCTACATATCTGTACGATTTAGGGGTGACAGATTAAGTATTCAGACGATTTTAAGCTTGCTTTTGAATATGGAGACACAAAGAAATAGGAGGAGAGGGCAAGGAAGAAAATTTTCAGTAAGTCACAAACTCTTGACCTCTACTTGTGAAGTAAATGCAATGGAAACAGTATAGTAAATTTACAATATTAATACAAATAGGAGTTTAGGATATTGCATAGGTTGGAGCAGACAATCATAAAGGGATATTGATAGATAAATCAGCAAACCTATTACAAATGGAGTTCAATTTGAAGAAATGTAAGATCATCCATTTTGGATCCAAGACAGACAAATTGGAATATATACTTAGTTTCTTGCCATTAAGAGGTGTTGAGTAGAACAGGGATGTAGACGTATATGAATCACCGAAAGTTACTGCAGTTACAAAATGTATTTTAAAAGTAAGCTCATGAAATGTTACCCGTTGTCTCAAGGGGGTTGGGACACAAAATGAAGGATGACATTTCAACTATAGAAATCTTGGGTCAGGTTCCATCATTAGTTTTACATTCATTTCTCGACACAACGTCACATATCACACTTGGATGAAAGAATTTGGGGTAAGACATAAACAAAGTATGACAAGAGTAGCTGATTTAAATTTTAGGATGTGAATAGAATCCATGCCCTACTCATCGTCACAACTTCAAACATGCATGCAAATTTGATTGGACGGAACGTCTGCATTTATATACTCCTTCTTGCTAGAATCAAAAGAATATCTTTCTAAAGCAAAACTTCAGATGCACAAGTTTCTTACATAGCACAGAATACAAAATTTCAAATTTATAGCATAACTGTCATGAGAACTAATGTTCTTACCTTAGGATCGCAGTAGCAATTTGAAATCCTGAAAAGGATAGATTTTAATTTAATCCTCGACCAATTATAAACTGTCTTTTTTCTGTACTTTTAAAAGTAAATTAACACTAATATCACAAATTTATGATAGCTATTTATGTAAACAATAATAGATTACTGTAGCATATACTACAACTGTGTATGTGTGTTTATGTGGGTGCTCCCATTAACTGTCCTTTCTTAAATAGTAACAGTCCATATAATTTTGAATATCTAAATGAAACGCAAAGCACAGTGATCTGAAAACAGTTTTACAACTCCACAAAGTATAGTAAAAGCAAGTATGCTAGGTGATTAATGGTCTTGTTATTGGGGCTGATTAAGCACAGTATGTCTGGCACCAGTTCTAAAAGTGATTCTTTGATCTGTCGTCACGTAAATTGGCATGTTAGGCTGGTTGCAGCACTAATGTTGCCAGTATTCTCAGGCCTGCAAAGATGCCATTAACTGTGCCTATATCAACCTAGAATTTTTGCTAGATTATAATGGAACATTGTAATAGATGGTTACATGAAGTGTGCATCTGAATTATGACCTTAAAGTGCTTTGCGGAGCCAGCACAACATTACCCATTATTACAGTATCTACTTTAACTGGTCTTCTCTGGACATGTTCCTTGAATGAACAGGAACTGTTCAATTCAGTGTTCTTATAACTCATCAAAAATTAGTTTACTGTGGATTAAAACAAACAAAATTCAGTGCATGCTACGGATGTTGTATCTTCATTTTTTTTTTAACCAATGTTTTATTTTACAGCAGGAAAATTAGACATGTAAGCTACCACTCTCACCAACTTTTACAGGTGAACCATACAAAACATTCTTTCTGATTGTATCACAGCTTAGTCTGGCTCCTGCTCTGCCCAAGACCACACAAAACTACAAAAGGTCATGAAAGTAGCTCAATCCATCATGCAAACCAGCCTCCCATCCACTCACTCTGTCTACACTTCTCACTAACTCAGTAAAGCAGACAGCATAATTAAGGACCCCATGCCCCCTGGACATTCTCCCTTCCACCTTCTTCCATCAGGAAAAAGATATGAAAGTCTGAGATCACATACCAACTGACCCAAAAACAGCTTCTTTCTTGCTGCCATCAGACTTTTGAATGGGCCTACCTTGCATTAAATTGATCTTTCTCTACATCCTAGCTATGACTGTAACACTACATTCTACATTCTCTCTTTTCCTTCTCTATGAACAGAATGCTTTGTCTGTATAGTGCAAAAGAAACAATACTTTTCACTGTATGCTAATACATTTGACAATAATGAATCAAATCAAAATCAATATGGAGGAAAAACTATTCATATCGGTCCAAATTATATTATGGATAACATATTAAGGCCACATAACAATTAAATATTGTTTTTAATAGTAAAATATTGCAATGCATTATCCAAGTTATGAGGAAAATGGATGTGAATGAGGGCAAGGGAGCAGCAGCGGACGGAGGCGATGGTGCGGGCGGGGGGCAATAACAGAAGGATGTTTCTCAGGGGTTTCAGAAGGTCAGAGGAATTCAACAGCTGGAAACATTTAAGAAATCCTGCTATAGAAAGAAGAATTTTGAGAATGGAACAATTGGTTAATGAAATAAGGGGGGGCATAGTTGCTTTAAACAGAAGTATGAAGACCTGAAACTATAGGCATTGGGAGACCAGGACCTGTGCAAAAACAAAGCAAAGCTCTTAAATAAATCACCTGCACACTCCAAAATAAATAAATTAGAGGGAATGTTGTCAGTATGAAGGATAAAAGGCTAACCACAGAAGAGTTTTAGAATAGATTTTGGAGGTGACAGAGGCACAGATGAGGATGCAATGGCAGATGGTCTGAGATAGGGGCAAAGGTGTTCGAAATTATGGAGATAGAAGTGGCTTTTACATACCTGAACTATAGTTGAGAGTCTAAACGGTTCACTGACTATAGAACTTCCCTGGCACTTTAATGTCAATCAAAACATAACAGTCACAATGTGACAGCATCCTTGTACACTTAGCTTTTTCACTGAAGGAAGATTCATAGAATAGAATTATAGAATCCCTACGTGCAGAAGGAGGCCATTTGGCCCATCAAGTCTAAACTGACCACAATCCCTCCCAAGCCCTATTCCCGTAACTCCACATATTTACCCTGCTAAACGCTTGACACAATTTAGCATAGCCAATCAACCTAACTCACATATCTTTGGACGGTGGGTAGAAACTGGAGCACCTGGAGGCAACCCATGCAGTCGCGGAGAATGTACAAACTCCGCACAGACAATGAAATGAGGTTGGAATTGAACTGGGTCCCTGGCACTGTGAGGTGGCAGTGCTAACTAACGTGCCACCGTGTCACCCATTGATTGAATAAAGGATTGAAAGATGTCCTGATCCAAATCTTTAAACTTAAAACATGTGTTGCGAAGTTGAGTTTGTGAAGTTGGAATTTGATGTTGGTAAAGATGTAAAAAATTGTAAAAATACTAAGAGGGGGAAAAAAATGCATGGTCTCTTTAAAAGCTGGTCTTTTGTTTCAGTGCTTGGAGGTTAAAAATGCAAAGTACATCCAAAGTCCAAGCTGAAACATTTGCATCAAGAAGTCAAACAGTAATCTTAACAAGGCAACCTGTTTGTGTTCAAATTACGCCCAATCAATTTAAAGCAGGCACTCAGCTATCAAGACTCTCTAAGATTTGAATTTGATATTGTTGACAACCAATCCTATTGTAGGAAAACTAACAGGTCATCACTGATATAAAAGAGAGTGCAAGGGGGGAAAACAAAAGTTAGCAACTGCCACCTCTCAAGTCTCGAAAGGGACGGCACAGCTCTCCACCGTGCCAGCTTCATATATGTCTTAAGAGAGCGCACCATCTAACCAGCGAAAGGTACCAAATCAGGAAGAGCTTACAGAAAGAGAAAAATCAAGAAACTCTAGAAGGTTCTGAAAAATGCAAAACCTGGTTGTATATCTTTCGAGTGAATAAATTCTTTTTTTTGTTGACAAATGGGTTTTTCTTTATTTGAACAGCATTCCAGTAGAATCTTATTTTACTTAGTATGTTACTCATTTCATTAAAGTTCCCTGTTAGTTAAAAATAACTAAATTGTTAAATATTCATTTTAAAGTGAGTGTCAGGTACTTCTGTTAGTTAACCACTAAATGCTATTGAAAGACAGTTCACCTTCCCACACACTATTCCTCTTTGGGGGATTTGGCATTACATCTCAAAAGGGAGAACCACCTCCACGTTGCAACACATGGGTGATACAGGTGTATACAGGCTATTGGATTTAGACAGCAAGTGGAGAGCCTGAGAAATCATTACTAGAGTAATGTAATAGACTAAAAGAAAATGCAGCTGAAGCAGAGTATAATTTAAGGTGGAGATTCTTAAATGTGTCAACAGTTATTATAATCAGCAAGGCTTTTTCAGTGTTAAATCCTTAGCTAGCTGACAAGTTAACAGCATAGCCAATCTATTGAATAGACTACCACTGAGATACAAGTGAGTAGCAATGTTTCAGAATTCAGATAACCTCAAATTTGTGTGGCATGATGGAGTTAATCCCTTTCTATCTCCAGTACATAGATGTTAACTTCTGAATCACGAATCAGTGAATCCCTTCAGCAACAGAATTGTCTGTTCCATTCAGATATTTGGATGCAGCAGAACCCAGTTTATACAGTAGCAGTAATGAATGAACTAGCTGGCTCACCCTCTCGACTTTCTTATCTCAAACCAGTTCACAGTTAATTGGCAGACTTATTTCTGCCTGTGACTGAGTCATTGAGCCATAATTTAGTGCCCAATTGCTGAAAATCTGTCCTACTGGTAAGGATGCATCTGCTTTGAGCCACTTAAGTATAGAATTTTTTAATAGAACAGGTCTATGCCACTTTACAATTTCCAATCTAATTTTTAACAAAGGGTTCCACATACAGTATAATTAATTTTAAAGCTTTATAGCTTAATCAGCTCAAAAGCTTTTATGACATGTGTCTTGATTTGCTGGAAAGGTTGTTGGTTAGATCTTATGATTTCAATTAGCCTGCTTTCCCGTCAACGCTCCAGTACTTACATGAACAGCTGAATTCTATTCTTTATGGACATCTTTTAAAGTGAACTTTTCTTACAGGGGTTAGAGAATTCAAGGATACAAATAGTATAATCTACTATTGGAAAATTACATCACAGAGATTTGAACTGTCCTTTGAAACTTATTTTGCGCATGCATTCGTTACATGCATACTTTTAAAAATTAAACTGGTTTAGTAATAAGTGAAGACTGTAAATGATGAGAACACTTTTTAAAAAGTCATTCAAGGGACCTAGCCTTCTCTGGCTAAGCCAGCATTTATTGTCCATTCCAAATTGTCCTTCAGAAGGTGATCGCAAGCAGCCTTCTTAAACTGCTGCAGTCCACATGGTGCAGGTACACCAACACTGCTTTAGGGAGGGAGTTCCGTGATTTTGATCCAGTGATAGTGCAGGAACAAGGATGGTGAGTGACTTGAAGGGGAAATTCCAGGTGGTGGCATTCCCATCTAACTGCTGCACTTGTCTTTTTAGATGGTGGTGGTTGTGGGTTTGCAAGGTACTGTTTAAGGAGCATTAGTAAGTTCTTGCAGTGCAACTTGTAGATGGCACACATTGCTGCTACTTGTTATTGGCAGTGAAGGGAGTGAATGTTTGTGGATGGAGTGCCGAACAAGCAGCTGCTCTGTCCTGGAAAGTGTTGAGTTTCTTGAGCGTTGATGGAGTTGCACTCATCTAGCATTAAACTCCTGACTTATGCCTTGTAAGTCAGTGATGGGCAACAACGGCCAGTGAGTGGCCCTTCTGCATCTTCAGTGGGCCGCAAGATTGAAATCAGGCTTGTTGACTAACCATGACCCCATGAATAAGATTAAACACATTTAATACACTTCAAAACAAGTTATAGAACAGGCTTAATGATTTCTATATGAAAATTATACATCCACTGGTAAAAACAAAATAATATTTTACACATTGGACCTAAAGAGAGTGTATGGTTCTCACAGTCTATGTTGTGTGCAATCAGCACGCACCTCACTTCACTTCCCCTTGCTTTGCATGCTTATCACTTCAGTCATACCAGTAGAAAAAAAATCTGATGGAAATCAGCAGAATTTGGCAACCTTGCACATTTGCAACAGCCAAAAAATTGTCATTGAATGTAAAGGGGTGATGGTTAGATTCTCTCTTGTTGGAGATAGTGCAGTTTTCATAGGGCTCCATGTTGCCAGACTCAAGTCAAATGCAACCTTGATGTCAAGAGCAGTCACTCTCACCTCATCTCTGGAGGTCAGCTCTTTTGCTGATGTTTGAACCAAGGCTGTAATCGGTCATGAGCTGAACAGTCCAGGCATAAATCAAACTAGGCGTAATTGTGCAGGTTATTGCTAAGCAAATGCTGCCTCATAGCACTACTGATGACCTCTTCCATTACTTTATTGATGATTGAGAATAGACTGATGGGATAATTGGCCGTGTTGGATTTGTTATGCTTTTTGTGCACAGGACATACCTGGGCAATTTTCCACAATGCTGGGTTGGTGTTCATGTTGTATTTGTACTGGAACAGCTTAGCTTGGTGCACCGTAAGTTCTAGAGCACATTCTCCAGTACCATTGCCAGAATTTTGTCCGGGCTTATAGCAGATCTGTCAACATCTGTAAAAAGAAATTTTGTAGTGAACCTTGGTTCGACTACACTTGGAGTACTGTGGATAGTTCTGGTTTCCCAAGTTTAGGAAAGATATAAAAACACTGGAGAATGTACAAAATATTACTACAATACTATTAGAATAGAGGGATTATACCTCTCAGTAAAAGCTGAACAAGCTAGTGTTCTTTACTTTTAAAAAAGGAAAGGCAAGGGAGCGACCTGATAGAGATCTTCAATATTATGAAAGGACTTGATTGGTAGATGTAGAAAACATGTTTCCACTTGTGGGGATACCAGAACTAGAGGCCACAAATATATGACAGTCACTAATCAATCCAATAGAAATTCAGAAAATCTATTTATTGAGAAAGAGCAACTAGAATGTGGAAGTTACTACCAAAGACAAATAGCACAGATGCATTCAAGGAAGCCTAGATAAACAAATGATGGAGAAAGGAGTATAAGGATATGTTGATGAAAATGGATAGGAGGAGGCTGAAACAAACATTACCGCGGTCTGGTTGAATACCTCGCAATACTTTATAAATGGCAGGAAATGATATTTAGAAATGTGTATTCTGCATCACTGAAAAAAGGATGTGCTTGGGATGTTAAAATAAGTATTTTCTTCTTAAGTGCTGACTGACCAGTTTTGTATTTCCAGCATTTCAATTCGGTTACGGGTCTATTACCATTATACAACTGTTAATATGTTAATGAGGTAATAATGTATCATTAAGTTTGATGTATAGATTCACAATTGTGATCATTTTAAGTAATATCTTGGGAGAATTGCATTAACATAGAACCATTCAGCCTGAAAGCATATTTGTATAAAAAGCTGATTGAATAGGTAATGGTGCAGTATAGCAATTGTATTAGGTGTCAATAGGTCGCTACGAACAGATAATTATTACATATTTGAATTAATTTTAGTACAGACATTATATTATTTACCCCAATCATTTTTTCAGAATCATTTACCACTGAACAGTTAAGTACAATGAAATTTCCACCCTCCAGCATCTCTGGGTTTATCTCAACACAAATGTTGAATTCACCTTGTTTCTTGATGCAAATGTATAGCAATCCTCACAAAAGGCATGTAAAATTCCCTCCAGATTAATTTATTTTTACAAATTAAAATTGCATAGTTGAATAGCATCCTGTCACTCACTGTCTAATCCAACAAAGAAAAAAAGTAGTTGGTTTGCCACCAGTTAGCATCAATATACAGCAGAGAAAAATCTTACAAGAGTAACCACTGTTTCTTAAGTAACCCATGTTTTCCTTGTAGTGGTCAGATACAACTAAGTGGTTTGCTAGGCCATTCAAGAGTTGACCACATTGTTGCACATGTGGAGTCACACGTAGGCTAGATCAGGTAAGGACAACCACCAGGTGAGTTTTTACAACAACTTACAATGGTTTCGTGGTTGTCATTAGACTTTCAATTCCAGATTGAATTTGAATTCCACCATTTGCCATGGTGGAATTCAAACCCAGAGTGTTACCCTGGATTACTAATCCAATTAAATACCACTACTCCTCTGCCCCCAGCCCTTCTGGAGGAGATCTGAATTCCAGAGGTGAAGTGAGAGCGACTCCCCTTGACATCAAAGCCGTATTTGATCAAGTATGGAATCATGGAGTACTAGGAAAACTGGAGTCAATGGGATTGGGGGAAAACCCTCTGTTGTTCATCAAATCTGGCACAGAGGAAGGTGGAAGTGATTGTGGAGATCGATCATCTCAGTTCAGGACATCGCTGCAAAAGTTCCTCAGGGTAGTGTTCTAGGCCTAACCATCTTCAGCTGCCATCAATGACCCTCCCTTTCTCATAAGTCAGAAATGGGAATGTTTGTTGATGCTTGCACAATGTTCAGCACCATTCACGACTCCTCAGATACTGTAGTCGTCCATGGCCATTTGCAACAAGACCTGGACAATATTCAGACTTGAGCTTACAAATGGCAAATATTATTCATGTCAGGCAATGACCATCTCCAACAAGACAGGATCTAAACATTGCCCCTTGACAGTCAATGGCATTACTGTTGCCTAATCCCACACTAACAACATCCTGGGAATTTCCATTGACCACAAGCTGAACTGGACTTGCCACATAAATGCTATAGCTGCAAAAGCAGGTCAGAGATTAGGAATCCTATGGCAAGTAACTCATCTCCTAACTCTGCAAAGTCTGTCCACCATTTAAAAGGCTTACAAGTTAGGAGTTTGATGGAATACTTTCCAGTTGCTTGAATGAGTGCAGCTTCAACAATACTCAAGAAGCTAGACACCATCCAGGACAAAGCAGCCTGTTTGATTGCTACTCCTTCCACAAACACTCAATGCCTCCACCACCAACGAACAATCACAGCAGTACATACTACCTACAGGGTGCATTGCAGGAACTCAGCAATGTTCCTTAGATAACACCTTCCAAGACATGACCACTACATCTAGAAACAGAAGGGCAGCTGATATCTAGGAACACCAACACATGGAGGTTTCCTTCCAATTCACCATCCTGACTTAGAAACATATTGCTGTTCCTTCATTGTTGCTGGGTAAAAATTCTGACGCTTCCTCCCCTGACAGCATTGTGGATGTACCTACACCGCACTGAACCGTTTAGGTTCAAAAAGACAACTCATGAAGGCAATTCTTGAAGGCAAATTGGGATGAGCAATAAGTAATGGCCTAGCCAGCGATGCCCACATCCTGTAAATTAATATAAGAAACCATTATTGCAAAGTGCACATGGACTACAAGTGAGGACTGGACTTTACTGTGATGTCCTCCATAATCAATTAGCCTATTGATACTATCAGGTTTCATAAAGAGGCATGATGCAGAGGCTGCCCGCGGTCAAACAACTGTACATCAGCCATGGATCAGCACTTTCAAGAGGAGGGAAGTAAATTGATTTATTTATAAAGCCTATTTGATGCAGAAGACAGAAACAAGAGGATGAATGGATTTTCATTAGCAGTTAAGCACTGGCCATAAAACCGCCCAAGATATAAATCTAAAATAATCAGTAATTGAGCGAAAGTAAGTAACAGCACTCAAATATATATTTTTACAACAGAACAAAATGCCAAACTGAGAACTTATGTCTCATCAGAACTAGAAATAAATGGATTTATGCCTGGCTATATTGTACATTTAGGTCCACACTTACACAGAACACGCAAATACACATGACATTTGGTTTCACTTTTGATAAATCTGATTGTAGCTATAGCCATTTTAGCAATGGGTTCCCTTCTAACCGCCACAGTACAATGTCCAGAGTTCGGAAATAATTTGTCCTTGGCCCGCTTCTTGTCATCGAAATTTGATTCGCCGGTTAGATTCCACATGCTGTCAAGGCCAAGCTGTACCACTCTACATTCAACCTTAAATGCTTAACATTCCCTGTGCTGTCAGATTGCTTGTCCAAATTCATAAACAAACCATAATTTCTTCCTATAAATTATTTTGGTACTTGCTGCAAATCTCCACCACTAACTTCAATCCGATTTCCCATGCGCCATCTCAAGCTAAAGCAGGCCATTCTCATTCTCTATATCCTCTTCAAGCTTGAACTTAACTTCCAGACCCATGCACCCTCCTTCATGAACAGCATTTATATCTACCTCTAATGCACCCTCCTTCATGAACAGCATTTATATCTACCTCTAATGTTGCCTGTTTCTGCCTAGCTGCTGCTAAAATTTTCAGATTTGCCTTAATTATCCTCAGCCTCATTTACTTCAATGCTTTCCTGGCTAGTTTCCCATCCTCCATAAATTTCAGGTATACAAATCTCATGCTTGTCATTTCCTACACCTCTCCCCACTTGTCCATTACCTCTACTCGCATTGAGCAATATTGATTCTTTGTCCCCCTTTCAAAGATTTAAAATGATTATTGTGGTTATATCTTTCTATGGCATCTTTATTTCTGTAATAATCTCCTTGTTTACAAGCTTCTCTTTCTCCACACAGAGAGAAGTGAGAATGTGTGAGAACAGGAGTGAGGCCATTAATAGCAAGAGAGTGTAAGAAGAGCAGCAGGGTCATTAATAGTGTGTGTGAGAAGAGCAGTGGGGCCATTATCAGTGAGAGACTGTGAAAGGAGTAGCATATCTATTAACACTGAAATTGCAAGAGGAACACCAGGGTCATTATCAGTGAGTGCGTGAGAGGAGCAAGGCCATTAACAGCAGAGAGTTCAAGAGGAGCAGTGGGGCCATTAATAACAACAGAGCAAGAAGCGCAAAAGGGCCATTATCAGTGAGAAGAGTAGTGCAGCCGTTAACAGCGCGAAACTGCAACAGAACATACAAGCAGAGTAAACTGCATGAAACAATGCATCTTCTTCGCCATACAATGCTGATTATGGGCCTCAACTCCATTTTCCCACCACTTCCCATATCACTTTTAAAAGAGTGAGACCACTAATGTTAGTAGATTTTGATACTATGAACAAAACCTTACAATTCATGAGATACCATATTGACAGGCAAAAGAGAAAAATACTCACCACTTACCTTATTCCACGTGGTCTCACACTTTGCTTATTACTCTCTCCCCTTGCTGTGTTTTACAGACTCCTCTCACTGTTAATGGCCCCGCTGTCAGTCTGGCATGTTCTTGCTGTTGTTGGCCCCACTGCTTCTCTTGCAGTTTCCTGCTGTTAATGACTGGGCTACTCTTCCCACACTCTCTCGCTATTAACGGCCCCACTGCTCCTCTTGAACTCTCTGCTGGCAATGGCCTTGCTTCTCTCACACTCCTTCATTGTTAATGACCCTACTGCTCCTCTTGCAATTACATGCTACGCTACTCCTGTTACGGCCTCTCGCTGATAATGGTCTCACTGCTCTTCACAGTCTCTTACTATTAAACACTCTGCTTCTCTTAAACTCTTTTGCTATTAATGGCCCTGCTGTCCCTCTCACACTCTTGCTGTTATTGGTCTCTTGTGTCTGTCCTATGGTCCTTCACCTACCATAGGTGGCTATAACTTCGATGGATGATTGGTTCCTCATCTCAGGAATTTCCTCTCTAAACCACTCTGCAGGTCACTGCTCTTCTTCAAGATTCTCCTGTCTGCCCCGAATTTTGATTATTACTTCTAATCTCTCCTTCTTCAGCTTGGAGTCCATTTTCTTTCTTAATCATTGAATCTCAACACAAAAGGCCATTCAGATAGTTGTGCCTGTGAATGATTCTCAGATCTTTTCCTATACTCAAGATGCAGGTTGATTTATGCAAATTAAAATAACACTTTTTTGTGCTTTGAGCCACTGTAGCACTGGCAACTTCTGTTAAAATTGGGAAGGCAGTGGCACAGTAGTATTATCACTGGATTAGTAACACAGAGACTGAGAACATCTGGGTGCCCAGGTGGAAATCTCACCACAGCAGATGGTGATATTTGAGTTCAATAAAAATTTGGAATTAGAAGTCTAATGATAACCATAAAACCATTGTCGATTGTCGTAAGAACCCTATCTGGCTCACTGATGTCCTTTAGGGAAGGAAATCTGCCGTCTTTATCTGGGCTAGCCGATATGTGGCTCCAGATTCACAACAGTACTGTTGATTCTCAAATGCCCTCTGAAATGGAGGGCAGTTAGAGATGGGCAATAAATGCTGAACCAATCAGCGGCACTCACATCCTGCAAATGTTTTTTTTAAATAGCTAACTCTGTACAGGATCTTAATTTTCAAATAGTACTGCTTTGCAGCACGATGGCACAGTGGTTAGCATTGCTGGCTCACAGCGTCAGGGGCCCAGGTTCGATTCCAGCCTTGGTCACTGTGTGGAGGCTGCACTTTCTCCCTATGTCTGCTCTGGGTTTCCTCTGGGTGCTCAGGTTTCGTCCTACAGTCCAAAGATGTGCAGGTTAGGTGAACTGGCCATGATAAATTGACTCTAGTGTCAGGAGATTAGTGGTGTTGTGGGAATAGGGTCTGGGTGGGATTGTGGTCGGTGTAGACTCGATGGGCTGAATGGCCTCCTTCTGCATTATAAGATTCTATGATTGCAGGAAGAAATCTACTTGACAGTAATGCAAAAGGGTCAATACAATCAAAATAAAATTATGTAAGCAAAATTAGAGCACTTTTGAATTAGCAGTTGGTGTTTTATTTTACCTTTTATGCATTCCTCAGGTGAAATGCAACTGGAATTTAGTCATTGAGCTTGAGTTGCTTCCAACTTCCAAGTTGCACCTTTGAAATCAATTTTATTATGAGAAGTGGGAGAAAGTGGGTGAATGAGTATATTTGCAAAAAAACTTTGGGCATTAATGGAATTAAATATCCTAAGTTGTGTATGCATGCACTGCACAACAGGGCCAATGAGTCAGCCCATTATGAGTTTTCCATTATCTTTCACTTAATTAAATCATAGTTACCAATATTTTCAAGCTATTTGAAAAAGTATGGTGTTATCATTCATGGATACAATGGCAACTGAACTTATGAACATTTTCAATTTATACTGCCTCTTCACATACACTACCAAAATGCATTGCTTCACAGCATTAACTTTATGCCTGCCATGTGTTTGTCTATGATAGGGTACCAGATCAGGAATCACAAGGTATATTATGAAGACAGGCTAGACCCCAACCACTTTATATTTTGACATTAATGTGAGGATAAGATGCTTGATCCCAGGCAGGAATTTACCTACAAACTAGGAAGCTTTTATCAAATCAAACTATTACAAATGTATTAGCTTAACTTTTAACAATCGAACAATAATTAAACATGACGAGATACAAGTCTTAATTGCTAGCCAATCACCATGAATTCCAATTCAAGCACTATTCCTCTTATAGACTTAAACCCCTCTTTTAAAGATCAGTTAGCAAAACACAGGTTTACATGCTTGTACTTAGGTTTTGGAGCTTTTAAACAATCTCTAGAGAAAGACAGCAACAGGGAGACACATCTTGCTTCTTTCAAAACCAAGCAATAACTGCTTGAATGAAAAACTATGGGGGATTCTCCCAAAAGAATAGCAAGCCAGGAGACTTCAGTCCTGGCCTGCTAATGAAAGGTAAATAATATTAAAATGCGCATTTGACTATACAGCATCACGCTGATTTCTGGCACTCAGACTTGCGGAGTAGTGGTACCCAGTGGGAAGCTCACTAAAACAACCTCCACTTGAATCTCCCAGCCAATGGCACTGCTGGGACAATTGTCCCCCTATGCTTTTACCTGCAAGTTTAGCTCTTCCCATTACTGACATGATTCTGCCCCTTGTCAATCAATCTAATCAAAACTCTACTCTGAAAACCCCAGGAGAGGCATAAGTAAACATAAATGCTTTAGCTCAGCTTAAAACAAACACTTCAGGTCTAAAATGAGTATTCATCCTGGTGCTCTCAGTTGCCAGTTTAAAGATTTTGCTAGACAAATCGGCACTCTGCAAAACAGACCTGAATTCTAAACATTCACACACACAACCCCCCGCCTCCGCCTTACTAGAAACATGATATACATACATTTCGTAAGCCCAGTATCATCACAGTCTATGCCTTCCGGAAGTATGCTTCAGGATGGGGTGTGTAAGTACAGCAACTCACATCTCTACATGGATTTCAATTCCAAATTTATCATGAAGGTACCAATATAACATTGCTTGTGGAAAAGCAGAGCAAGCTAGGCAGCAGCTTCCAGGTTTTCATGTTTAATTGTACATGTGCAGAAATCTGGAAATTGTTGTCCATTATAACAATGTACGGTAATTCATAATGCAAAATTTGGGCCAGTGATATCAGCGTTGCTGTAAGAAAGCAAGCAATACATGAAATTTGATGTAATACTCTAGCAGATTCTAGGATCTCACTTCATAGGGAGCCACAGACATGTACATCTCCTGGTATTCTTGTCAAAACACAAATGGAACTTCAAAATCCCAACCTATTATACAGTTGCCACAATTATTCTCCCACCCAAGTGTCAAAAGATGTCACAGCTAACCAAGGGAATATAATCATTCTATAAAACATTGTTTTGATTAATGTATATCAACAGAACTCACAAATACATCAAAATATAGAAGGGAATTCACAAGACACTATGCATTGTATGTGTCACACCCTGGTGTCCAATGAACAGAATTTAATAACTTTGTGAAGTATTTTCAAAACCTGTGCATCAAATTACTTGCTTTATATCCTGAATTTACCAATACAGAAGTTGGGTCTACTCTTTAGAGCCACTGACCTGTATACAGATTTAATTGGATACTGGTTTGGTTTCTCTGTTCCCTTGTTGGAAAACACAAGTTGGTAACAGCTACATATTCTAAAAGATATACAATTATTATAGTATATAAATTTAACTAGCTAAAAGTAGTCCAGACCAAACTTTGAAATTATAGAATGTTTAATATATTCACATGTAGTAAGCACATCAAGGGTCTATTGAATACACGTAAAAATGTCTTCTAAAATTTTGAAGTTGAATTGAAACTAAAATTTTAAAATATCATTTTCCTACAGCACATGCCAAACACGCTGTACCAGAGCATTTCAGCTGCAGCAGAATGGTTCAGTATCTGTGTTTTTGAATGATGGGTGAATAACAGAAACTACCTACCTTGGAGGGTATTCTTCATTCTTCTAATGATATGCATCTTCCATACACCTAAGAAAAATAACCTAGGTTGATGATTTTCTGCTGAGCATGCATATACAAGTATTATGAGAAACTTGCCAACAGATGGGGCAGAAGCATATGATCTCATATTCACAGAATGCCCTAAGAGCTGCATCAATGCTGAATCATTTTGACCTGGAGCAAGGAACTGAAATGAACTACTTTGCATTTAGACCCACCCCCTCTATCCCACCCAAACCTCCACTTCTAGACCTCTGTTGGTTGTTTATTTTGGATCAGTTGGTAGTACTTTTGGATAAGAACATAAGAAATAGGAGCAGGAGTAGGCCAACTAGCCCTTCGAGCCTGCCCCACCATTCAATAAGATCATGGCTGATCTGTCGTGGCTCAGTTCCACATTCCCGCCCTCTCCCCATAACCCTTAATCCCCTCTCTTATCAAAAACCCATCAACCCGCTTCTTAAAAATATTTAGCGAGGTAGCCTCCACCACTTCAACAGGCAGAGAATTCCAGAGATTCACCACCCTTTGAGTGAAGAAGTTCCTCCTCAACTCTGTTCTAAACCGCCCCCCCCTTTATCTTGAGGCTATGCCCCCTAGTCCTACTATCCTTTCTGAGCGGGAAGAGTCTCTCCACCTCTATCCTATCCATCCCATTCATCATCTCATACGTCTCAATGAGATCTCCCCTCATTCTTCTAAACTCTAACGAGTACAAGCCTAATGTATTTAGCCTCTCCTCATAGCTCAACCCCCTCAACTCCAGAATCAGCCTAGTAAACCTCCCCTGCACTCCCTCCAAGGCTAAAATATCCTTGCGTAAGTACGGTGCCCAAAACTGCACACAGTACTCCAGCTGCGGCCTCACCAACGCCCTATACAGCCGCAGCAAGACCTCCCTACTTTTATATTCAATCCCCCTCACGATGAAGGCCAGCATCCCATTCACCTTCCTGACCACCTGCTGCACCTGCAAGCTGGGTTTTTGCGACTCATGCACAAGGACCCCGAGGTCCCTCTGCACTGTCGCCTGCTGCAGTTTTTCTCCACGTAAGTAATAATCTGGATTATTAATCTGGATCTGAGTCATCAGGTTCCAGGTTGAAGTCCCACTTGAGTTTGAGCATAAAAATCAAGGCTGACTCTCCCATGCAGCACTGAGAAATGCTGTATGGTTAGAGTTGCTGACTTTCCAATAAGGTGTTAAACCAAGGCCCAATTTGCCTGCTTAAGTGGAGATCAAAGATTCCATGGCACTATTTTGAAGAAAAGCAGGAAAATTATATCTGTGTCCTGGCCGATATTTATCCCTCAATCAGCATCATAAAAATAGCTTACCTGGATATTATCACATGGCTGTTTGGGAGGTTTACTGTGTATAAATTGATTGTTATGTTTCTTACTTTATAAGAGCAACTATACTTCACAAACATTTCATTGGCTATCAAGGGCTTTGTGACGTTCAATGATGGCAAAAAGTGCTAAATAAATACAAATCTTTTTTTCTTTATCTTTCCAAGAATGAAGGCAAACCTATAAAATACTTAATTTGTCTTGAGTATCAACATTTAGAACCATATCAGGATTGTTCTTCTAGCAGTCATGGATATGGTATCAATTGGAGCTTGATTGAAAGATGCTTATGATCATGCAGCAGCTTCTAGCTAGCTAAAAGCAATCCTGATGTCATTTAGTAAATTTATAAGTTGGAAATAAAATATTTGGAACAGCTAAGAGTAACCTGCTCTGAAAATTATATTCAAGCTCCACCACATGGCCATCAGCACACATTCTCATAATGGGGCATGTCACAATCAGAAATACAGTTCAGTGCTTATCACTGACAATCTTAGTGCACACACCTCATTAACAAAAGTATTTTACTAAATTTCAATTTCAAACCTTCAGTTATTTAAGATGGCAGCAAAACGTGGCTTGTTTTTAATCTAGGTAACACCACTTTCACAACTTGAATCTCAAAATATCAAGTCCTGCTACTGCGTATGTTAATGCAATTTTACTGAAGAGAAAATATACAGAAGTTCAACCAAATTTATAATTGCAAACAACAATTTCCACCTAAACCTCCAGCTTCTGACTGAAAGTCAACAAGAAACTAAATTACATGCAGATACATACACTATTTAACAGATAAATGTTTTAATATTCCTGCATGTGTGGAAGGAAGAGGCAGAGGCCACACCAATGTTGCTATTGACTAAACTTTGTGAGATCTGCAAAAAAAACCAAAGACAAAAAGTACCATTTCTGTTTCAGATTGGAGTTCTCGGGACAGCATAGACTCAGGAGCTTTGACAAGGGTCATCATAACTTGAGAAGTCAGCACTTTTCTCCCTTTATAGATGCTGCCAGACCTGCTGAGATTTTCCAGCATTTTCTCTTCTAATGTTTTCCAGCAAGATCATTGACAAAGACCAGTTTTAGATAAAACTGGCAATGGTTTTCCAATAAAAATAGTCAGGAGAAACAATTCAGACTTGGACCTCAAGTCATGGGTCAGTTTACAGCAGACCACTCCACCACCAATTGAAGTGTGATAAATCTGGCCATTTGAAAAGGGTTTGTAACTTTTGCTAAGATGTTCATTAATTTTAAAATGGATAAAAAAATTCCAACTGTTCTAGTTTTTTTTCTACTTGATTGCAACGCTGGGAGCCCTTAGCAAGTTGGAGGTAAGAAAAAAAATTCAGCTAGTGCATTGATGGCAATACTAGTCGATTAAAACAACTGGCAGGCTTAAAACATTGCAGCAAACAAGCAAAGTAAGAAAATAAGGGAGAAAGCTGTGTAAAAACAAATTTACTTACAAAAGCTGGGGAGTCTTTTCCAGCTGTGCCTCCATATGTGGCAGGCTGCTCATCGGGTCCTTGGACTCAGTGTGAGAGAGAGGGAGAGAAAGAGAAACCTGCTTTTGGAAAAGGAACTGCTCAAACAGAAAAATAAATAACGCGATAGTAACCAAGATGAAGCAGAATTACAGCTAAAATCCGCTGGTTTTAAGACAGTTTGGTGTTTGTAAAGGAAGAAAAATTGTTAAAGTTACAGTTCAAATCAGAATTTCTTTTCAAAGAAACAACAACAGAAATAATACAAATTCGATTGAAAAAGAAAATAAATTAGGAGGGGGGGAAAGTTAAAGAAAGTACTACAACTTAAGAACAGGCAACATGATGAAGGGAAAAGGGGGTGCTATGAAACCATATGTTGAGACTGTGGAATCATGGGGTACCTACAAAGAGAGATTTCAATATTACCTTGCTGCAAACAGGATACCAGATGAAATTAAAATAGCAACTTTGCTGAGTGTAATAGGGATGAAAAACCTTCACTCTATTACAAAGTCTTATCCACCCTGCCAAACCTGGTACAAAAAGGACCCTTGAAGAATACTTCTCGCCTAAACCTTTAATCATAGGATCAATAATACTCTTGACAGTACCATGCATCATTAATCATTATACACAGTCAATGAGAAAGTCAATCAGGAGGACATCTACTACTTTTTGACTGTATACGACATTCAGAAATTTGGCTGTCCTTGACCCTAGAATTATTATCTGGAACTTCAGTAGAACTTTTTCTCTTGGAACTAATTTTGCATCATTCTCCCATAAGAAAGTGTTATAGGCACAATGATCAGATTCAATTCAATCTTCCATAGTAGTTTTCACAACACTAAGGACTAAAGAAGTTGGTTCTTCTAGTGATAATTTGGAGAAACTAAGTAACTGGCGGGGTCCACAAAGATTGGTGCTAGGACCCCAGCTATTCACAATATGAATTAATGATTTGAATGAGGGAACAAATTGTAAAATCACAAAGTTTGCAAATGATAATGTTATCGGAAAACAAATTTTATGAAATTGGGCACACAAAATGGAAGCAAACTAAAGCTATTCTCAGAGCCCTCCACTAAAATCACAAAGTAACAGACACTGATCAGTAGGCAAGAGCATGCTTTTAGAATGCAAATGAGGGCTAGCACATAAGGGAAATTGCACAGGATGGCACCTACAGGAACTAAATTAAAGAACACATCCCCACCCCATCAAAATCAGCACTTCTAAACCAGTCAAACATAAGAACATAAGAAATAGGAGCAGGAGTAGGCCATCAAGCCCTTCGAGCCTGCCCCACCATTCAATAAGATCATGGCTGATCTGTCGTGGCTCAGTTCCACATTCCCGCCTTCTCCCCATAACCCTTAATCCCCTCTCTTATCAAAAACCCATCAACCCGCGTCTTAAAAATATTTAGCGAGGTAGCCTCCACTACTTCAATGGGCAGAGAATTCCAGAGATTCACCCCCTTTGAGTGAAGAAATTCTTCCTCAACTCCGTTCTAAACCGCCCCCCCTTTATCTTGAGGCTGTGCCCCCTAGTCCTACTATCCTTCCTGAGCGGGAAGAGTCTCTCCACCTCTATCCTATTCATCCCATTCATCATCTTATAAGTCTCAATGAGATCTCCCCTCATTCTTCTAAACGCTAACGAGTACAAGCCTAGCTTATTCAGCCTCTCCTCATAGCTCAACCCCCTCAACTCCGGCATCAGCCTAGTAAACCTCCTCTGCATTCCCTCCAAGGCCAAAATATCCTTGCGTAAGTACGGCGCCCAAAACTGCACACAGTACTCCAGCTGCGGCCTCACCAATGCCCTATACAGCTGCAGCAAGACCTCCCTACTTTTATATTCAATCCCCCTCGCGATGAAGGCCAGCATCCCATTAGCCTTCCTGACCACCTGCTGCACCTGCAAGCTGGGTTTTTGCGACTCACGCACAAGGACCCCGAGGTCCCTCTGCACTGTCGCCTGCTGCAGTTTTTCTCCATGTAAGTAATAATCCTTCCTACCATTATTCCTACCAAAGTGGACCACCTCGCACTTGCCAACATTAAATTCCATTTGCCATTTCCTGGTCCATTCGCCCAGCCTATCTAGATCCTTCTGTAGACTCTCCACACCCTCCGCACAATTTGCCGTTCCACCAATCTTGGTGTCATCAGCAAATTTCGACACCATACACTCGGTTCCCTCCTCCAGATCATCTATATAAATGGTAAATAGCTGAGGCCCCAGCACCGACCCCTGGGGCACTCCACTAGTCACCAACCGCCAATCCGAATAGCACCCATTGACCCCCACTCTCTGCCTCCTATTTGACAACCAATCCCCTATCCACGCTAACACCCTACCCCCAACTCCATGTCCCCTGACCTTCTGCAATAACCTCTTGTGAGGTACCTTGTCAAACGCCTTCTGAAAATCAAGAAACCACATCCACCGGCTCTCCTCTATCCACCGCCCTAGACACATCCTCATAGAACTCCAGTAAATTTGTCAGACACGACTTCCCTTTAACGAAACCGTGCTGCGTCTGCTCTACCAAGCAATTCCCCTCAAGATGCCCAACCCATGGAGACACCTAAAATTAACACAGTTAAGGAAACGTCCCTGGCCCTTCAAGCCTCTTGAGATCAATAACACACCTATGGTTCAAACCCTAGAGATTCTAGACCATTGATAACCAACCAGACAAAAACGATTAACACACACTTAAAACAATTGCTCCAACACTCGAAAACATCGAAACAGGATGGCTGAAGTCAAATACTGAAAATACAGGATTAGCATTTGAAACGCGAAGTTCAGGTATAACTGTAGCCCCTTGTGGGGGAGTCTTTAGAGCACTTTCAGGACAGTCCAATTGTATGTCCTGACTGTGCTTCTCCGTCGACGTAAAGAAAATAAAGCTGTGCCATTATTGAACTTCACCCTGAGTCCGTAGTGGTCCTTTCGCCCACTTGCGCTAACAATACCAAGTTGGGTGGGAGAGTGAGCTATGACGAGGATGCTTCAGCATGATCTGGACAGGTTGGATGAGTGGGCAAATCAATGGCAGATACAATATAATTTGATTAAATGTAAAGTTATTAATTTTGGAAGCAAAAACAAGAAAGCAGATTACTACCTGAATGGCTGTAAAATGAGAGAGGAGTATGCGCAGTGGGACCTGAGTGTCCTTTTGCACCAGTCACTGAAGGTAAGCATGCAGGTGAAGCAGGTGCTAAAGAAGGCACATAGTTTGTTGGCCTTCATTGCGAAAGATTGAGTACAGGAGCAGGGAGGTGTTGTTGCAAATATACAGGGCCTTGGTGAAGCCACACCTAGAATATTGTATGCAGTTTTGGTCTTCTTTTCTGGGGAAGAATGTTCTTTCTCTCAAGGGATGTGGCAAAGGTTTACCAGGCTGATTCCGGAGATGGCAGCCTGATGTATGAGAAGAAATTGACAAGGTTAGGATTGTTTTCACTGGAGTTCAGACAAATGCAGTGGGGGCAGGGGGAGGGATCTCAAAAGAAACTTAAAAAATTCTAACAGGACTAGACTGGGTACATGCAGGGAGGATGTCCCCGATGGTGGAGGAGTCCAGAACCAGGGGTCTGAGGATTTGGGGTAGACCATTTAGGACAGAGATGAGGAGACATTTCTTCACCCAAAGAGTGGTGAGCCTGTGGAATTCATTAGCGCAAGTAGTAGTTGAAACCAAAACAATGAATGTATTCAAGAGGCGGCTAGATATGGCACTTGGGGTGAAGAGGATCAAAGGTTATGGAGAGAAAGTAGGATTAAGCTGTTGAGTTGGATGATCAGCCATGACCGTGATGAATGACAGAGTAGGCTCAAAGGGTCAAATGACCTCCTCCTGCTCCTATCTTTTACATTTCTATGAAATCATTTCAAGATGACAATTCATCACATCGCATCACCAATTAGTTCATCGTCAGTTTGAACCATGTAAGAAATTGGACCCATTTTCATTAAAACTACAGCTGGCACCCATTCCTTACTCGTGGCACAATTACGCACTAACACTCGATCTGCTTTTTGAAATGAATTTTGTTTTGCCCTCACTTTTGGTTTAGCAACATGAGATTGTTGTTGATGCTCCACTATCTCTGAAGCTCTGGAGACAGTAACAAATCAAATATAGTTCTCAACTTTCTCTATAAGTACTAATTCAAGTGAACTTCGGGTAGTCGTTAGGAAATGTTTCTATAAGATGCCAAAAAGCTATTCGTATGACATGATAATAAACCTTACTCTTTTGAAGCTTTAAAAGGATTCAAGGACTGTACGAGTCTTTCCATTAATTCATTGAGCCAACTCAGAATGCCACAAGAAGGAGGACCTTTAAGAATGACCCAAGGTTCTTTAAATATTACCCAAGGTAAGGGCCCACTAAATCAGATGGTTATATCTTCATGTGATTGAGAACTATTGTAGAAGAAGATGTAGGGGGCAATTTTACCCAAAGAATTTTAGGTATTAAACGAGCGTGAAAATTGGACAGTTTCAAACCAATTTTTTTCGGCGAGACAAAAAAAAACAAATCTTGACACTTAGAAATAAAAATGAGGCAAAGTGTGATTCTCGCCAGTAAGGGGAATGCACAGAGTCTGTCCACGCCGGGAAGCACGCTGCTGATTGCCAGATGCACTATTGCGCCCTGAAACATAATCTTAGCTGTTTGAATTAGATAGTTTTTTGTAACCATAGCGGCGACTGAAATCCCTGGAGTGACATTTTCACAAAGTTTTATAATGCAGTATTCATTGTGGAATTGAATAATGCTGGCCTCCCTTCATGAAAATTTCAGTGGTGAAAAACAAAATGTCACCCCCCCCCCCACATCCCCTCGATAATACAAACAACTTCCTCTCCCCCCCCCTCCCCGGCTGTTCACCACCTCCATTCCTCACCACCACCACCACCACCCCCCCCCCCCCCCCCGCCCAACGCGGCCAATAGACAGTGTGCAGTTCCCCATGCCCTGCCTCCCCTTCAGGCCCGCTGCCTTCAGGTCCCACCCTTTCCCTTTGGCTCTGCTCAGTGCCTGATGAACAGTGCCAGGGTGCCCACTTGGCATTGCAAACCCTTGTCCCCAACCACCCAGGAGGCTTCAATGGTCTCCTGTCTCATTCATTGGCAAGGCCATCACATCAGGTCCCCACTGGTGGGGGACCATATGTGATCCTAGGCGGTGAGGACATTAAGGCAAGTGAGCCCGGATGATTGAGTCCTAGGCTCACCAGAATATTTAAAGTAGAAAAATGAGTATTAAAATCAGTCTCATGCCCATGGCAATTCAATGCCAGTATCATTGCAAGCGGTGAGAAAACTAAGGAATGTTTGCAGTGATATGCGCCATGGTACAATGAGATCTAGAACATAGAACGTAGAACATAGAACATTACAGCGCAGAACAGGCCCTTCGGCCCACGATGTTGCGCCGACCAGTTAAAAAGCAATGACCCTCTAACCTAAACCAATCCCTTTTCGTCCATAAACCTATCCACGGATCTCTTAAACGCCCCCAAACTAGGCGCATTTACAACTGCAGCAGGCAGGGCATTCCAATCCCTCACCACCCTCTGGGTAAAGAACTTACCCCTGACATCCGTCCTATAACTACCCCCCCTTAATTTAAAGCCATGCCCCCTCGTGCTAGCTTTCTCCATCCGAGGAAAAAGGCTATCACTATCCACCCTATCTAAACCTCTAATCATCTTACATGTTTCAATAAGATCCCCTCTTAGCTGCCTTCTTTCTAGCGAAAACAACCCCAAATCCCTCGGTCTCTCCTCATAGGACCTCCCCTCCATACCAGGCAACATCCTGGTAAACCTCCTCTGCACCCTCTCCAAAGCCTCCACATCCTTCCTATAATGTAGGGACCAGAACTGCACACAATACTCCAAGTGCGGCCGCACCAGAGTTGTGTACAGTTGCATCATGACGCTGCGACTCCTAAATTCAATCCCCCTACCAATAAACGCCAAGACACCGTATGCCTTCTTAACAACCTTATCTACTTGATTCCCTACTTTCAGGGATCTATGTACACATACACCTAGATCCCTCTGTTCATCCACACTATTCAGAGTCCTCCCGTTAGCCCTATACTCGACACATCTGTTATTCCTACCAAAGTGAATAACCTCACACTTCTCTGCATTAAACTCCATCTGCCACCTCTCGGCCCAGCTCTGCAACCTGTCTAAGTCACCCTGCAAACCACGACACCCTTCCTCACTATCTACCACACCTCCGACTTTGGTGTCATCAGCAAATTTACTAATCCACCCAACTATACCCTCATCCAGATCATTTATAAAAATTACAAACAGCAGTGGCCCCAAAACAGATCCCTGAGGCACACCACTCTAACTGAACTCCATGACAAATATTTACCATCAACCACCACCCTCTGTCTCCTATCTGCTAGCCAATTCCTGATCCAATTTCCTAGATTACCCTCAATCCCATACATCCGCATTTTCTGCAGAAGCCTACCATGGTGAACCTTATCAAACGCCTTACTAAAATCCATATATACCACGTCAACTGCCTTTCCCCCATCCACCTCTTTGGTCACTTTCTCAAAAAACTCAATAAGGTTAGTAAGGCACGACCTACCCGCTACAAAACCATGCTGACTATCTCCAATCAATTCATTACTCTCCAAATAACTATAAATCCTATCCCTAATAATTTTTTCTAAAACCTTGCCCACAACAGAAGTAAGACTCACCGGTCTATAATTCCCGGGGAGGTCTCTGTTCCCCTTCTTAAACAATGGGGCAACATTCGCTATCCTCCAATCTTCCGGTACTATACCTGAGACCAACGACGACCTGAAGATCAGAGCCAGAGGCTCTGCAATCACCTCTCTGGCATCACAATCAACAGATCTTCATGCCTTGTCTGTCACAATGAAGGCAACAGGGGCTCTCAATTTTTATTTCACCCAATTGTTCCAGGGGCCTGCTGCAGGCCTCTCTGTCAATTCTCAATCAGATGCCCACAAGTGCACAACCACCATCACAGATACATTCTTTGATCAGGTGGGGGAAGCACATAAACCTTCCCAACAATATGTCATCACAGATGCAGAGGGTCAAGGGCTTCCCAGACATAGCCGGTTTCCCTCAAGTATAGGGAGTTGTAGACTGCACACACATCACTACAATGGTACCAGTTCATCAGCTGGATACTTACATGAAGAGAAAGCTACTCCACTCATTGAATGTCCAGTTGGTGTAGGACCACAACAAGGTGTTCCTGCATGAAAGTGCATGTTTTCCACGGCGGTGCCATGGTGCATCTATACTAAGGAATTCACAGCTTCCTCAGTTCCCAACACAGGCCTGTGTTGGCTTCTGAGGTTAAAGACTTGCCCTTAAGGAAGTGACTGATGACCTCACTTAGGAGCTGGCAGACTACAGCCTGAAAGGAAGCCAGGCAAAGATGAAGGGGTAGCTCTGTTAATTAAGGATGACAATGCTATAATAGAGATAACCTTAATTCTGGAAATCAAGTAGAAAAATCAGTTTGAGTAGAGATGAGAAATGGTTAAGTGAATAAGTCTCTTGTGAGAATGGTTTATAGGCACCCTGAAAGTCACACACTGAGGGTGGGATATACAGGAAAAAATAATGAGGGCTTGTGGGAAAGATAGAGTCACATTCAAGGATAATTTTAATCTACATATGGATTGCATGAGTCAGATTGGCATAGGTAGCCTACATGATGACTTAATTGAGTGTTTTTGGGAAAGTTTCTTAGAGCAGCATATGGTAGAGCCAACCAGACTGCAGGCTATACTAGATCTGGTTTATATGACTTTTCTTTTTAGGTGATCTGACGAAGGGGCAGAGCCCCTAAAAGCTAGTGGCGTTCGCTACCAAATAAATCTGTTGGACTTCAACCTGCTGTTGTGAGATTTCTTACCATGATTACCCCAGTCCAACGCCGGCATCTCCACATAATGCAAAATGAGACAGGATTAATAAATAAACCAGAATAAAGGCACTGCTAGGTGGCAGTGGTCAGAATAGGATTGAATTTCACAGTCAGTTTGAGGGAGAAAGGCAAAGACCTAAGGCTAGCATTTTAAACTTAAATAAGGGCAACAACAAGGCATAAACACAGAGCTGGCTAAAATGGACTAGGAAATTAGGTTAAGGGATAAGTCAGGAGAGATGCAGTGACAGAAATTTAAGAAGATATTTCAGAATACTCAGGAAAGACACATTCCAATGAGAAAATATGACTCCGAGGGAAGAATGCACCATCCTTGGCTGACTAAGGATTTAAAAATAGTATCAAATTAGAAGTGTTATGGACAGGAGGGGGATTAATTTAAAACAGCTCCGATTTCGCTCCTCAATACCGCGCATAAACAGAAATGTAATTTTAATTTCTGAATTCTTCATATGTAGTAGTGTATTTTCCCCAACCCTTCAGTTTGGTGTGATCTAATTCTTTATTAATAATTCCACAGCAAACACAAGATAAGGCAAAATAAGAGGGTTGATTAACTTTAAACACACAAAATGGGGGAGGCGGTTTTTCAATGTTCGCCCCTTTTCATACACAGACAATAAAAGAAGGAAAAGGGCTACAGGGCAAGACCAAGATAAAAGTAAGAGTTATAGTTTCTGGTGGGTCCAAGATCTAGAATCAGGAGACCAATGGCATTATCTGGCTAACTGTTGCAGGTGACCTGCCTTTCCAGAAGCAAGGATGTTCACAATTGGAAAAGACACGTAGAAATGAATTAGTCTTGAAGGCATAGACACAGACATTCCAATGTTCTAGTGGGTCACAGTGTAGATGAGGGCCAGGCAATTTACCTGAACAGAGTGTTTTTTTTTGCTGTTACCTCTTAGATGGTTCCAGCTTGGAGAAGTCATGTGAAATACCTCCCACTTCTTCTCCTGGGTGTTGGACAAAGAGTCTATTCTCCTAGATCTGGAATTTTGAAATGCTTAATCGAGGAGACAGGCTCCTTTTTGTCCTGTGCTGACATCTGTTATGTGGACCTTGGTCGTAGAAACGTAAAGGCAGTTGGTGCAGTTCTTTGGAACTTGATATTCTGCTGCCATAGAGGTCACTCATACCTCCTGAAAGATAGTGAAGTCCTTCTGGTTTCTGAAGGTTAGAAATTCCTTTGGAATGAATCATGGCTACTCAGGGTTCATTTAAAAAATATAGAGCAACGAGGTCAACATATATAGATACATTTTCCTTCCTGTCTTCTGTCTGGGAAAAAGAAAAAGCATACAATTTTGCAAAGATGAGCGACAGGTCAAAAGATTGGACAGAATATGAAGAAAGCAAAGAATGGCTATAAGATTAATAGAGATTGGAGAAAATAGAATACAACAGAAAACAAGCTCAATCTATAAAAACAGATAGTAAGTATTTAAAAAGGGTGTATGGGGTATCAGAGAGGGGTGGTACCTCTGGTGGGGGAACATGTCATGTCCTTTCCAGGGCGGTTTGTCCACCCTTTGTTCCCACCTGGCACTCATCTTTCACCTGGCTCCCCATAGCTGTTTGCATGCAACAGTGGCCACACCCCGGGCAACGGCTTCAACAAGCCAGCTAAATCAGGTGAGGGTAGCCAATGGGTCTCAACCCTCAGTGAGATAGGGAGATGTCGATCTCAACAGGTGAAGACAGACTCTGGCAGATTGAGCGACGAGACCAATGGGAGGTCCAACGGCCAAGAAGGCGGTCTCTGCAAGCGTCGTGGAACGCAAAGAGCAGGACAAGATACAGAAGACGTCCTGGTCATCCACTGTGCCTAGTCCCATCTCCAGCGTCTTGACTCTTGTCTTGCCACTGGATCCAGATGGGAATTGGGAAGAGAGAGAGAGGCTGACGGTGCGCAACTCTCCCTCACTTTAATCCAAATCAAACACTAGTATCGACAACATCATCATCATCCTGTTCAACCTTTGAAGTCCTGTGGTGATGGGCGAGCGACAAAGCAGCAAACGCGGATACACTGGGAGCTGTAGTCACGGACCTGCGCACAGGTAGCTCAGGTCTAATGGTTGTTTTCCGCTGACCAAAGTAGCAGTGAAACTTGGTGTCTACCTGGACGACTGAGCAGTCCTCTTCAGGGATGCGCTGCTCATCTCCTTAGAATGAGGAAGGGGCTAGAAAAGGTGCCCTAAACATTGCCTGCTTCACTACACCCTGGCCAGTTTACCGTGGCTGGCAGGGATCCCATCTTGCGGTCGAACAAACAAAGTAAAACACAAAGTGACACCACTCACCACTGGCACTTGGAACGTGTGCATGCTTTTGGACAACCCTACAGCAGACAGACCAGAGAGAAGAACAGCCTTAGTTGCCAGAGAGCTTGCAAGATACAACACTGACATTGCAGTTCTGAGTGAAACTCGTCTTGCCAACTTGGGTCAGTTGACTGAAACTGGAGCGGTCATGGCAGCGATGAGCGTCACAATGCTGGAGTTGGATTCGCCGTTAGGAGTCACCTTGTTCGGAAACTTGCTAGTCTACCCAAGGGTGTGAACGACTGGCTTATGACATTACAGCTTCCGCTACAGAACAGAAGTCAAGCCACCCTGATCAACGCTTATGCCCCCACAAATGAACAACCGGACGAGATGAAAGACAAGTTCCACGTAAAACTAGACACACTATCAGCAGTGAGCAGTACCGACAAACTGATCTTGCTTGCCGATTTCAATGCGAGAGTAGGGTGTGACTCTGCAATCTGGCAGGGAGTCACTGGGAGGCATGGAGTGGGCAAAGGTAACAGCAACAGCCTACCCTTAATGAAGACTCGTGCAACACACAACCTCCTCATCACCAACACAACCTTTCGTCTACCAACCCGTAACAACACTTCCTGGATGCACCCCCACTCTAAGCATTGGCATCTTATTGACTATGTCATTGTCAGGAGAAAAGACAGGCAGGATGTCAGAGTGACCAATGACATGCGTGGTGCTGACTGCTGGACAGATCATAGGCTCACTGTCTCCAAAATGAGGCTCCACATCAGACCCAAGAGGCGACCACAAGGAAGCAAGGTTATGAAAAGAATCAATGCAGCCAAGCTAAAGAACCCCAGCATACCTTCAGCACTGACTGAAGTCTTAGAAATCAAGCTTGCTGACCTACACCTCGCAGGCAGCGCCAAGGACGACTAAGAACGCTTCAGGGATGCTGTCCGTTCATCTGCACTGAAGATGCTCGGGCCCTCTACCCGCAAGCAGCATGACTGGTTCAATGAGAATGATGAAGAGATACAGGCTCTACTTGTTAAAAAGCACCGTCTTCATCAGGCCTGTCAGAACGACCCATGATCAGCTGCCAAGAAAAATGCTTTTACTAGTGCTTGCAGGACAGTCCAGAATAAACTGCGTAAAATGCAGGATGCCTGGCTGATGCCAAAGCAGATGAAATACAGGGATATGCTGACATAAATGACTTGAAACAGTTCTACGAAGCCCTCAACTCTCTCTACGGACCTCAATCTCTCGGGAGCTCCCCGCTCCTGAGTACAGATGGTACAACTCTCATTACAGAAAGGGCTGAACACTTTGAAGCTGTCCTCAACCGACCGTCATCTATTAACGATGAGGCAAGAGACAAGATTCCCCAGGTCAGTATCAACCCACTGGTAGTAGCCGAAGTCACGAAAGCTGTTAGGGGCAGCAGAGATTTACAAAGCTACTGGTCCTGCACTTATCGAGAAGCTCACTGAGTTGTTCCGGTCCTTTTGGAAGCAAGGATCCATTCCTCAGGAACTTAAAGATGCTTCCATCGTACACCTCTACAAGAGGAAGGGCAACTGGCAAGTATGCAACAACCACAGAGGAATCTCCCTGCTCTCCATCACAGGAGAAACCCCTGGAAGAGTCCTGCTCAATCGTCTGGTCACTCATCTGGAGCTGGGCCTGCTTCCAGAGTCACAGTGTGGCTTCCTCAAAGATCACAGGACCTTTGACATGATTTTTGCTGCGTGCCAACTTCAGAAGTGTCAGGAGCAGAATCGCGAGCTCTACGCAACCTTTGTTGACCTCGCAAAAGCTTTCGACACTGTCAGCTGACAATGCCTGTGGAGGATCATGTCAAAGTTCAGCTGCCCCCCCAACAAATTCATTCAGATGGTACGCCAGTTCCACGATGGCCAGAGTACTGGATGACGGAGAATCCTCTGAGGCATTCCCAGTCACCAATGGCGTCAAACAGGGCTGTGTGCTCTTTGATGTTTACTGCCATGCCAAATGATGCCTTCCAGGACAGTGTTGCTGGAATCAGCCTCAAGTACAGAATGGATGGGAAGCTCTTCAACTTGAGGAGACTTCAAGCTATTACCAAAATGAAGGAGACTGTTCTGAGAGACTTCATCTTTGCCGATGACTGCACCCTGTATACTGGCTCACAGCCAGAGATGCAAGTCAGTATGGACAAATTTTCCACGGCTTGTGACAACTTTGGACTCACCATCAACATTAAAAAGACTGAAGTCATGCACCAGCCTGCTCCTCGTGCACCGTACACAGAACCCATAATCACAATCAAAGGGCAGAAACTACAGGCAGTGGACCAGTTCACTTATCTTGGCAGCACCCTCTCCCAAGCAGTGACTATTGATACAGAAGTTAACTGCAGAGTAGCAAAGGCAAGTTCTGCTTTCCATAGACTGCACTCCACTGTATGGGAACATCGACGAATCAGCCCAGCAACAAAACTGAAGGTCTACGGCACCATGGTACTAACTACCCCCCTGTATGCCTGTGAAACATGGACTGTGTATCGAAGGCATGCAAGACAACTCAATCATTTCCACATGACTTGTCTTCGCAGAATATTACACATCAGATGGCAAGACAAAGTACCAGACACTGAAGTTCTCTCTAGAGCAAGCCTACCATCAGCCCACACACTGCTGATGAGAGCGCAGACACGGTGGGCAGGTTACGTCATCTGTATGCGCATACCCAAGCAGTTCCTTTTTGGGCAACGCTCTGCTGGAAGACACTCGCATGGAGGATAGAAGAAACGCTACAAAGACACACTCACGGCCTCCCTGAAGTCGCTTGACATAGACATGATCACCTGGGAAACACTGGCACAAAACCGCCCTACCTGGCGCTGTCTAATCCCCAAGGGCTGTCAAGCTTACCAAAGCAAGGTGCGTTGCTGAAGCACAACTTAAGCGCAAGCTGCACAAGTCTAGAGCCACCAGAGCAACAACTACAGTGCCTACACAAGTCTGTCCAATATGTGCCAGGACATTCCATGCCCAAATTGGCCTGATCAGTCATTTTCGGACACATTGCATCCAGCCCCAAAATGACTAATGGTTGAGGTCCTCATAGACGAAGATGGACGAACAACATAACACAAAAAGGGAACAATTAGAATCATTTAGAAAGAGAGCCTGAGGAATTAATATCTGAAAATAAGGAAATGATGGATGAATTATCAGATATTTTATTTGTGTCTTGATTGCAAAGGATATAACTAACATCCCAGGAATAATTGTGAATTAGAAGGTGAATGGGAGGGAGGAACATAAAACAATTACAATTAGCAGGGAATGAGTACTAAGAAAATTATTAGAACTGAAAACTGACAGGTCCCCAGATCCTGATGGACTTCATCTAAGTGCCTGAAAAGAAATGGCTGAAGATGCATGGATTTTAATTTTCCAATATTCCCTAGATTTTGGAAAGGTCATATCAGATTAGAGAAGAGCAAATTTGACTCCTCTATTTATGGAAGGAAGTTAGTTTAACATCTGTCATAAGGAAATATATTAAGAGGGTGTTACAGCCCTTGGCCAGACAACTGGTCACGGGAGAAGGTCCAGTTAGGGACCAAAAACATTTTATTTGAAGTAGTAAAGGAACCTGCTTATGGAACAAAGCCACAAGATTCCACAGATTTGAACACAATAAGTTTAACTATATAAAGTTAGTCTATTATACACACCTTCCTAATGTTCTAAGTTAACATGAAGTACATATGAATTACCAGGCAAACTAGTCAGTCATATCACACTGCAGAATAAATCACAGATGCAAGCAAGACAAAGTCCTTTGATGTTTCAAGAACCCACTCAGACATGGGTCCAGCAATCTCACTGAAAGTTGTCTTTATCACAAGTGTTTCCAATTTCCACGTTTGAAGACCATGTCTTTGAATTCTCTCCACTTCCTCAAACTGACTTAAAAGGGCTAGTCCGTTATGAGCTCATTCTTTAAAACTTTGCTTCATATTTTAGGGATTTCCAGTCTTCTTTCTAGAATCTAACCAGTGGCACAATTCCAGATCTTTAGTTACTCTGAGCAGACCACTATTCCTTGTTTTTTTCTGAGCTTCAATCCTCTTGTACTAAGCAAATACCGCTTGTGGGCTATCCTGCACTTCTCTGCCCTAGCCCCCTCAACAGCACACAGCCAGTGACCTTCCGCTGCCTTCTTAGCAACCAACAGACTTCTTCTGCACAGAGCTACTGCAGGTTCCTGGGGCTTCACTTAGCCCCCAACTCCTCAGAGGTAACAGTTACAGCTTTTCACTTGCTTCTGACTAACTGAATGACTAAAATTGACTGTCCCTTGAACTACCCTTCGCTGACATTTGACCTGAAGCAAGAAACTTATCAACACATTCAGAGAGTGTGTTGTGTCACCTTCATTACTATGCAGAACCCATTGCAACAGCATTGGGACTTAAAAGTCACTGTTATGTATTTAAAGTGGTTTCAGGTCTTCTGGTAATAACATCATGTGATCTGTAGTGACATAAGCAGAGGGATTTGCATGCTTTTGCATCCATCCTAGACCTGAAATAAGCAACACCTTGTTAATAAACCTGCATTGTGTTTAACTACAACCCATGAGAGCGGCATTCATTACTTTTCCCTTTGTGGTAGCTACTGGTCAATGTTTAACAAGAAATTGGCAACGAGAGTCAAAGGAAAAAAAACTTTCTTGACCAGATTCAAAGAAAATGAAATTCAACATTTCAGGTTGAAAGGTCGATCAAAAGCATGGAAAAGAACCTCCGATGCAGTACAAAAAGGTTCAGAAAGAAACAAACTGTGAGTAAGCAAGAGTAATCAAAGCTGCAGAGACCTTACACATGATGAAGCAAAACGGGCTGCGGGAGCAGAGATTGTGGGATCGTAAAAGAGAAGCTACTCCTTGTAAAAAAGTGAAAGTTTCAAGAAAAGGGAAACTGTGACATAGTTAAGCAAGGTACTTTATTGCATTCTGTGAGGTAGAGGGGGAAAACTAAAGAAAGTCTAAAACCCGGGAGCCGATAACAAAAAAAGTCATGAAAAGGTAGCACCTTGAATGTTTTTGACAAGAATTGAGCAACTTGCTTGAGAATCTTTCTTCATACATGTTCCAATACTACCTCCAAACAAATCAAGTACCTAAAGGTTGTAACATTTTTCAGTTTAGTAGGATGCAAAATTTTTACGTTACTACAAAATTTAGTCCATCCAGTGAAGCCAGTAGAATTAAAACCTATGACAAACTCACAGAAGTCTTAGAGGAGCATAAACTGCCCACTATTGTAGAAACAAAGAACAAAGAACAACCCAGCACGGGAAACAGGCCCTTCGGCCCAACGAGCCCGCGCCGCCGCATCACCCTACACCTATTCTACCCTGCGTGTCTACGAATGGAACCCCTAACTTAGCCAGATTCAGGGGAGAAAAGTGTCAATTTAGTAAACCAATCAGCCTAAGAGCACATCTTTGGGGTGTGGGAGGAAACCGGAGCGCCCGGAGGAAACCCACGCAACCACAGGGAGAATGCGCAAACTCCCACAGACACAGGCCCAAATCCACGTATCTGCACAGCCAGCAGTGCTAGTCACCGAGCTGTTGCGGCGCCCATCTACCGGTCCACGATCAAGCACACACACCAACACGAAGTACTAGGCCACTCCCGGAACCTCCAAGAGCAGCCCACGCACGACCCACCGTGTGCATGCCCCTCATTTGACAACGAGGTGGACCTCCACCTGCGGAATAAAAAGACAAAAACGTTAACTTACAAGTCTGCATTTCCGGTGCCTCCCGAGGTTCTGACCTTATTTAATAGCCCCTACTATAACCCTCCATCCTCGTTTCACTCATGTGTCTGTCTAACTGAAACTTAAACGAGTCCAACGTTCCTGCCTCCACCACCCTCCTCGGTACCGCGTTCCATACCCCCACAACTCTCTGCGTAAAGAACCTTCCTCTCACATCCAAATTATACCTCTCCCCCCTCACCCTTAAATCATGACCTCTCGTATTTGTATCCAGTCTAGGGAGCAGTCTTTCACTACTGACTCTATCTATTCCCTTCAGTATCTTATATACCTCTATCATGTCCCCCCTCAACCTCTGTCTTTCCAAGGAGAAAAATCCCAGTTTCTCCAACCTTTCCTCGTGCCCCAGCCCCTCCATGCCAGGCAACATCCTGGTAAACCTCCTCTGAACCCTCTCCAGAGCCTCCACGTCCTTCCGGTAGTAAGGTGCAGAGGAGGTTTACCAGGATGTTGCCTGGTATGGAGGGGAGGTCCTATGAGGAGAGACTAAGGGATTTAGGGTTGTTTTCGCTGGAAAGAAGGCAGCTAAGAGGGGATCTTATTGAAACATATAAGATGATTAGAGGTTTAGATAGGGTGGACAGTGATAGCCTTTTTCCTCGGATGGAGAAAGCTAGCACGAGGGGGCATGGCTTTAAATTAAGGGGGGGGTAGTTATAGGACGGATGTCAGGGGTAGGTTCTTTACCCAGAGGGTGGTGAGGGATTGGAATGCCCTGCCTGCTGCGGTTGTAAATGCACCTAGTTTGGGGGCGTTTAAGAGATCCGTGGATAGGTTTATGGACGAAAAGGGATTGGTTTAGGTTAGTGGGTCATTGTTTTTTAACTGGTCGGCGCAACATCGTGGGCCGAAGGGCCTGTTCTGCGCTGTAATGTTCTACGTTCTATGTTCTAAGGTGACCAGAACTGGATGCAGTACTCCAAATGCGGTCTAATCAACGTTCTATACAACTGAAGCATTAGACGGCAGCTTTTATACTCTATACCCCTACCTATAAAAGGCTAGCATTCCATAAGCCTTCCTAACAACCTTCTCCACTTGTGTCGCAACCTTCATGGATTTGTGAACCTGCACTCCCAGGTCCCTCTGTATGTCTATACTCCTAATCGGTCTACCTTTTATCACATAGCTCCTCTCTGCATTATTCCTTCCAAAATGCATCACCTCGCATTTGTCAGGATTAAATTCCATCTGCCACCTATCTGCCCAATGCACCAACCTATCTATATCCTGTTGTATCACCTCACATTCCACTTCAGTACCCGCCAACCCTGCCATCTTGGTGTCATCTGCAAACTTGCTGATCACACCACCTACGCTCTCTTCCAAGTCATTTATGTATACTACAAAGAGGAGAGGTCCCAGTACTGAGCCCTGCGGCACACCACTGGTCACTGGCCTCCAGCCCGACAAGGTCCCCTCCACAACTACCCTCTGTCTCCTATTGCCCAGCCAGTTCTCAATCCACCTAGCTACCTGACCTCGTATCCCATGCGCCTTAACCTTTTCTACCAGCCTACCATGAGGGACTTTGTCAAACACCTTACTGAAATCCATATAGATGACATCAACGGCTCTCCCATCGTCAACCGTTTTTGTCACCTCCTCAAAGAATTCCACCAGATTCGTAAGGCAAGACCTCCCTCTAACAAAGCCATGTTGCGTATCCCTAATCAGATCGCAACGCTCCAAATGCTCATACATCCTACCCCTAAGTATTTTTTCCATTAATTTCCCTACCACCGATGTCAAACTCACCGGTCTATAATTTCCAGGGTTATCCCTACTACCCTTTTTAAACAGCGGTACCACATCTGCTACCCTCCAGTTTTCTGGGACCTCACCTGTGTCCAAAGAAGAGACAAAGATTTGCGCCAGAGGCCCAGCAATTTCATCTTTCACCTCCCTAAGCAGCCTGGGATAAATACCATCAGGCCCCGGAGCTTTATCCGTCCTTACGCTACCTAAAAGCCCTAGCACTTCCTCTCTCGTAATAGATATTTCCTGCAACTGATCCTCAACTCCCTCCAAGAGACCGCACGACTCCGAACCCCTCTCCTTCGTGAATACCGACGCAAAGTATTCATTCAGGAGCTCCCCCATTCCCTCCAACTCAATACATAACTCCCCACTTTTGTCCCTAAGAGGACCAATTTTCCCTCTAACTACTCTCTTGCTCCTAATATAGGAATAAAATGCCTTTGGATTTTCCTTAATCCTACCAGCCAAAGCCATTTCATGCCCTCTCTTCGCCCTTCTAATTCCCCTTTTTAGCTCCCTCCTACTCTCTCTATATTCCTCCAGCGCACTCTCCGTACCCAGTTGTTTCGACCTAACATACGCCTCCCTCTTCTTCCTGACCAAGTCTTCAATACCCCCTGTAATCCACGGCTCTCTAATCCTACCTTTCCCATCCTTCCGCTTAACCGGAACATACCTCCCCTGCAACCATTTCATTTTGCCCTTAAAAGCCTCCCACTTGCCAGCCATGGACTTTCCAGCTAACAGTCCCTCCCAAATCAGTGTCCTGCAGCTCCCTCCTAATCCTGCTATAGCTCGCCTTCCCCCAGTTCAGCACACTCCCGTTCGGCCGGCACTCATCCCTTTCCATTTTTATCCTAAGGTAGACGGACTTGTGGTCACTGTTAGCCACATGTTCGCCTACCTCTACCTCGACCACCTGCCCTGGCTCATTACCCAACACTAAATCCAGTATAGCCCCTCCCCTAGTCGGGCTAGTTACATACTGCTCTAGAGACCCTTCCAAAACACATTTCACAAAATCCTCTCCCTCCGTACCCCCAGCTCTAGGCCCCCTCCAATTCACTCCAGGTAGATTAAAGTCACCCACTACAACCACCCTATTCTTCCCGCACCTATCCAAAATGCCCCTGCAAATGCCTTCCTCCACTGACCTCGGGCTGTTGGGTGGCCTATAGTACACCCCTAGCAACGTAATCTCTCCCTTTTTATTTCTCAACTCTACCCACAGTGACTCAATCCCTATCTCTTCCATCTTGTCCTCCCTCTGCACTACTGTGATGTTCTCCTTTACTAACAGTGCCACCCCTCCACCTCTCTTCAACCCTCCTCTGTCACTCCTAAAACACTTGTACCCAGGAACATTCAGCTGCCCTTCCCGTAACCACGTCTCCGTTATAGCCACCACATCTAACTTCCTCACAAACATCAAGGCCCTAAGCTCATCTGTTTTCCCTGTCACACTCCTAGCATTGAAACAGACACAGTTCAAACCACGAGTGTCCCTCGGAACCCCCTTCTCCCTGATAATTTTCCTTTCACCCGACTCTCTCCCACACACATCCCCACCCCCCCTCCCTATTAGTTTAAACCACTCCTAAACACCCCAGCTAACCCCCCCGCTAAGACACTAGTTCCCCTCCCATTCAAGTTCTCCCCACCCCTCCTGTACAGTTGCCCTTCTCTCCTAAACACCTCCCAGTGATCCACAAAAGTAAAGCCCTCTACCCTACACCAATCCCTCAACCATGCATTCAGCTGCGTGATCTCATCATTCTTTGCCCTGCTGGTACTGGGCAGCAACCCAGAGAATGCCACCCTGGAGGTCCTGCTCTTTAGTTTGGACCCCAACTCCCTAAACTGCCTACGGACGTCTACCCTACTGCTCCTTCCTATGTCCCCCTCCCCTACGTGTACTATGACCTCAGCCTGTGCCCCCTCCCCTTTCAAAATTCCCTCTACCCTTTCTGTTACATCCTTTACCCCTGCTCCAGGGAGGCAGACCACCATCCTGGAATCACGCCTCTGCCCACAGAACCTCCTATCAATACCTCGGACCCTCCCATCCCCCACCACTATCACCTTGCCAGTCCCCTTCTTTCCCTCTAAGTCAGTCTCCCCCTCCTGCCTATCTTTCTGTGCCCTTGTCGACCAACATTGGGGGGCCTCTGGGGAGGCCGGGGGACCCTGACCACTCTTCTTCTTCCTCTTTCTCCTCCTAACAGTCGTCCACCCTTCCTGCTCTTCAGCCCTTGGGACCTCTTCCTGCTCATGGTTCCTAGCCATTAACTCCTCGTTTTCCCTGACTAGAAACGCATCTTCCAGACACCCCTCAAGTTGCCTGACCCGGGGCCTCAAGCGCTGCAGTTCTAAACATTTAGTACAGATGTGGACCTTGGGGACACGTGACGCCACCAAGAACTCCCACATGCGGCACCTGACACAGCTTATATTCCTCCCTATATTCCCTACCATGTCCCAACCTCCTATAAGCGCCAAAAGGTAGAAATGTGCAACGCCCTTCTCTAAGCCTACTCTCGCCTAAGCCCAGTGAGCCAAAGCCCTTCTCACTCAGCTCCCACTCACTCCGCTGCCCGCTCCCAACGCTGCCCGCTGTGTGCTGCTACCCCTTTTTTATACCCCCCGCTCCCCCTTACAGACAATCCCCTCGCCTAAGATTTAGGTTCCACTGCCGAAGTCAAGAGGAAGGTGATAACATTTCACAGTTCATGGCCACCTTGTGAAGGCTAGCTAAATATTGCAAATTTGGTGTGGGGTTTGAAAATATTCTTTCAAAAGCTTAGCAAGTAGACTCCAGAATGAAGCTATTCAGAGAAAGCTACTTATGATATCACCTGATACTTCTTTTCACTTTACCACTGATATTTCACCACTTCTTTTGATACCATCTGATACTTCAGAAACTGTTGAATGAAAACAAAATGCAGATTGCTAGGAAAGAACAGAACTCTAAAAAGGAGAGTATTTACTCAAGCAGAACAAATATTAGCAAGAAGCTACACCAATGAAAAACTGGTATCTGCCATTATCCTAGCAAAAACAGGTCCATTACCTTACACTGAGCAGACGGATCATGACAGAGTTTGGCCATGTCATTTTGACCAGATGTTAGCCTCAAGTTCAATCACTGAAGCTTCATCAGAAATATTTACATCAGAAATGCTAAATAGTGACACATCAGAGACACAGAGATAATTTCAAATGCTGTTTCTCAAGAATCTATAACACTGTCAGTTTCCAACAGCAAAATAGCTTCACATGAAGAGTTACCGACAGGAAGAAAAAAAGGATACTTCAAAGGTCTCGAGTAGCTAAATTCCAAAGTGTCGAGAACAACCGAAAAGAAAGAGACGTCCATTTGTGAGACCATCTTATTATTTGCATACATATGGGAAATAATGGCCCAAAGTCATGTATCTATTATTTAATTAGGTTTGTTATTGAAACATTGGGGAAAAAATTGTACTTTAAGGACTAAAGTAGTAAAAGGGGAGGGATGTTGTGCATTTAAAGTGTTTGCATCACTTCTGGCATAACATCACATGATCTGTCATGATGTAAGCAGCAAATGAGTTTTTGTGGCTCTTCCATCTTAGACCTGGAATAAGCAACACTAAAACTGCAGTGTGTTTTACTACAGCCTACTAACGTAGTACCTCATTACTTTAGTCCTTGTAGTAGCTACCGGTCAAAATGCAACTGTCACAATGTCCACAGACAGCAAAATTACACAGCACTGACACAACGAATTAAATTCATAACAGAGGTTACAGTAGGGTAATTAAAAAATCTCAATGCAATCAAGCAGAGGCAACATGGTTTTGTAAAAGGGAAATCATATTCTACTAATTTGTTGGATTGAGGAACTAATCAGCAACATGGATAAGGAGAACTGTGATTATGCTGTACTTAGATTACAAGTCATTTGACAAGATATAACACCCAAGGTTATTTAGCAAAGTATGAGCTCATGATGTAGGGGGTAACATATTAGCATGGATACAGGATTGTTTAGCTAACAGGAAACAGAGATTAGGCATAAAAGGGTCTTTTTCAGGTTGACAAGATGTGATTAACAGAATGCTAGAGAGATTATTGCTGAGGCCTCAACTTCTTCCAATTTATATCAATAACTTGAGTAAATGTATGGTTTCTCAATTTGCTTATGACAACAAAGATAGTAGGAAAGTAAGTTGTGAACAGAACATAAGGAGTCTTCAAATGGACATTCATCGAGTAAATTTGGCTGACGGGTATAATGTATGAAAATATGAACTTGTTCACTTTGACAGAAAGCATAGAAAAGCAGCATATTATTTACACGTAGAAGATTGCAGAACTCTGAGATATAGTGACTGCCCTGGTACATGAAATACAAAAAGCCAGTACGTAGGTATAGCAAGTGATGAGGAAGGCAAATGCAATGCTGTTGTTTATTGCAAGGGAAATGGAATATAAAAAGAGATGTTTTCTGCACTGTGCAGTGGATTGCTGAGACCACATCTGGAGTACTATGTACAATTATCATCTACATGTTTAAAAATTAATAGAAATGTGTTAAAAACAGTTAAAAGATCCACTTGATTGATACCTGGCAAGGGGTTTATTTTATGAGGTAAGGTTAGACAAGCTGGGCTTGTAGTTATTGAATTTTAGAAGAATGAGATACGAGGCAGGATTTTCTGGCCGCGCTCACCCCAAGACCAGAAAATGCTGCCCGAGATCAACAGACCTTTACTTGATCCATGTCCACCCACTACAATTCCCGTAGTGGGCGGGAGAGGAAAATGATTTTATTGAAACACGTAAGATCCCAAGGGAACTTTACAGGGCCAATGATGGAAGGGTGTTTTCTTTTGTGGCAGAGACTAGAACCAGGAGACACCACTTATAAATAAGGATTTATTTTCACCTCTCATTCAAGGTGGAAGTGAGAAAAAAAACAATTCTCTCAGTAGGTGGTAGGTCTTTGGAGTTCTCTTACCTCGGAATGTGGAGGTGAGGCCACAATCAGATCAGCCATGATTCACCTCCAGTATTCATCTGCAAGGGTCTCAAGATTCGTAGCAATTTGCCACATTATCCACAGTACAGTACAGTGAAGGGCCTTCCATAGGATGTCAAAGGAGGTCAGGAAGAAAATAGCAGATGCTCTGAGGATTATTTTCCAATCTTCACTAGACACAGGTGAGATGCTGGAGAATTGGAGGAATGCAAACATGGCTCAGATATTTAAAAAGAGCACCAAGGAAATATGAAACAATTATAGACCAGTTTGTTTTACTTCAGTGATGGACAAATTATTAGAATCAATCCTGAGAGATCAGATAAAGTGTCACTTAGAAAAACTTGGACTAGTGAAGGATAACCAGCATGGCTTTGTTAAGGGAAGGTCATGCCTTACAAATTTGATTGAATTCTCTGAGGAAATGGCAAGGAGGATCAATGAGCGTACTGCACTGGATGTTGTCCACATGGATTTGGTCTACATGACGCATTTGACAAGGTCCCACATGGCAGACTGGTCAAAAAAAAATCTATGGGATGCAGGGTACTGTGGCAAATTGGATCCAACATTGGTTTAGTAACAGGAAACAAAGGGTAATGACTGATGGATGTCCTTGCAAATGAAAAGCTATTTCAAGTGGTATTTCCCAGGGCTTGGTGTTGGAACCCCTGTTGTTTGATTTATAATGATTTGGACTTGAGCGTGGGGGACACGATTGGGAAATTTGCAAATGACACAAAAACTGACTGTGTAATGGATAGTGTGGAGCATAGCTGTAAGCTCCAAAATGATATAGATGGGTTGGTGGAGTTCAACTCTGATAAGTGTGAGGTAATACATTTAGGGAGGTCAAACAATCAAAAGGAATACACCGTAAACAGGGATATGCTGAGAGGGGCAGGTGAAGTGAGAGATCTTGGCGTGCAAATGCACAGGTCCCTAAAGGTAGCTGTACAAGTAAATATGTTGCATGCTTTCTTTCACCGCCAGAGGTATACATACAAAAGGACATAATGACGAATCTGTATAAGACACAGGTGAGGCCCAACTGGTCAAATTACAGGGAGGACTTAATTGCTCTGATGAGAATGCAACAAACATTTACTAGAATGCTGCCAGGGTTGGAGAATTGTAGCAACAAGGAGAAATTGGAGAGGTTGGGGTTGTTTTCCTTGAAACAGAGAAGGTTGACAGCTGACACCTGACACAATTGAGGTATACAAAACTGTGGGGAAAGAATTAGACTAGGCAAGGAGAACCTGTTTTCTTTGGCACAGTTCAAAAATCAGGAGTCAGAGATTCAAGCTAAGTGGCAGAAGGAATAGAGAGGACATGACGAAAATCTTTTTAATGCAGGGGATGATGGGTGTCTGGAATTCATTTCCCGAGTTAATGGTGGAGGAAAAGACCCTAATTCTTTTGAACTACCTGGATCTGCACCTTAGGTGCTGTAAGCCACAGGGCTATGAGCCATGTGCAGGGAAGTGGGATTAGAAGGGGCACCTGCATATCTTTGGGTTGGCATGGATAAGATGGGCTGAATGGTCCCTTTCTGTGCTGTATCATTTTATGGTTCTAAATGGCTGCAATTTATAGATGGTACATATTGCAGTTGCAGGGCACATGTGGTGGAGACAGTACATGTTTAACATGCTAGTTGCTTCATCCTAGATGATGTTGAGCTTCTTGAATGTTGTTGGAAAGAATTGTACCATCATTCACTTGACTTATGCCTTGAACATGTGGACAGGCTTTCGGACTTTAGGTCTCTTCATATTCTCATGTCCCTATGAAAGGGTTAATTAAAAATAGTCAATGGATTTGTAAAAGCCCAGTCATACCTGATATAGTTAGCCAGGTTCTTTGCTGGAATAACAGTAGTTACTGATAAAGAAAATGCCAGCAATAATACACTGATGGATCTTGAAAAGGTGTTTGATGAGGTGTCACATGGAAACATAGAAACTAATGGAGTTGGCCATTCATTTTGATCATGGCTGATCATCAAATTCAATACCCTGATCCACCCCCTTCCTCCTTTATCCCTTGTTCCCTTCAGCCCCAAGGGATATATCTAATTTCTTCTTGAAATCAGACAACATTTTGGCCTCAACTACATTTGCTGGTAGTGAATTCCACACATTGACCAACTCAGGATGAAGAAATTTCTCCTCACCTCAGCTCTAAAAGGTTAACCCCTTGTCCTCGAACTATGACTCCTTATTCTGGACTCCCCTACCATTCAGAACATTCTTTCTAAATCTACCCTGTCTAACCCTGTTAGAATTTTATAAGTTTCTAGGAGACCCCCTCTCACTCTTCTAAGTTCCGGTAAATATAATCCTAACTGAGTTAGTCTCTCCTCATATGACAGACCTGCCAACCCAGGAATTAGCCTGGTAAACCTTCACTGTACTTCTCTATAGCAAGGACATCTTTCCTCAGATAAGGACACCAAGGCTGCACACAATACTCCAGGTGTGGCCTCACCAATACTCTATACAATTGCAGCAAAACATCTCTCTCCCTAAAATCAAATCCTCGCTATGAAGGCCAATATATTCCATTTACCTTCTTTACTGCCTGCTGTACTTGCGTGCTTACTTTCAGCAACTGATGCACGAGAACTCCTAGGTCTCGTTGAGTATCCACTTCTCTCAATTTATCCTCATTCAAGTAATAGTCCGTTTTCCTATTATTGCTACCAAAGTGGATAACCTCATATTTATCCATATGATACTGCATCTGCCATGCAGATGTCCACACACTCAGCCTGTCTAAATCACGGTGAAAAATCTCTGCATCCTCCTCACAGCTCATCCTCTCATCCAACTTTGTAGCATCTGCAAATTTGAAGATAAACATTCAGTTCCCTTTTCCAAATGTTTAATATATAATGTGAACAGTTGGAATCTTAGCACAGATCCCTGTAGAACTCCACTAGTCACTGACTACCAAACAGAAAAAGGCCCATTTATGCCAACTCTTTGCTTCCTACCTGCCAGCCAGCTTTCTATCCATCTCAAGACATTACCTGTGATCCCATGTGCTTTAACTTTACATTGTAGTATGTTATATGAGACCTTGTCAAAAGCCAAGGGCATATGAAGTTTGTTGATAAACTAAGGCCCACAGAGTTAAAAGATGTATGCCAGTGTGGATAAGAATGTGATTAAAAGGGGCAAAAAAAAAGTCTTAATGATTAATGGCGATGTGCAGATAATATTGTCCCATGCTGTTTGTACTAGGATTATCATACACACTACAAATTTGTAGCTCATTACACAGGCACTCAAAATTTGCAGATTATATAGAACAGGGTGGAGTTCAGTGTGTACGGGACAGAGGAGTAAAGTTATTTTGGGGCTCAAATTTAAAATGAGAAGTCACTGAAGCTGTAAAATGACTACATGACATCCTAACTTTTATTAACATAGGTATGGAATGCAGCTGCAATGAGATAATGCTAGCCCCATTCAAATCATTGCCTAGGCAGCAGCTAGAATATTGATTGCCTTTTCTTAGTGAAAAGAACAGACGAGACAAACTGGGTTCATTTTCATTTGAACAGAGAAAATGAAGGAGACATTGAGCAGAAGTGCTTAGAATTTAAAAGATTTTGATCAGGTAAATTCAGGAAAAACTATCATTTGTTAGTAAGTCAGAAACTGAAGGGCATGAATATATTACCAAAGGAAGGAGAGGTTAGGAGAATTTATATTTAATTTTACACAAAGGAGATGATCAGGATAGAAAAAGACCACGAACTGTCCAGAAAGCAGAATCCATCACAGCCTTTAAGAAGAAAGTTGATATATATTTTTATTAAAAGAAAGGACAAAGAATTGGAATTAAGTAGACAGCTCTTTCAGGGAGTCAGCACAGATACAATAAAAGAAATAGCTTCCTATTGTGTAAAATTCTATGACTTTACATCTGCAGTTTTAACTCACTTTGCAACAGCACTATTTTAAGATTAAATTTCATGAATACCAGACCAAGGTGATGCATTGCCCTCACCCCCACCTCCATGATTAAATACAATTCTATTCATTAATCAACTACTTGGAGAAGACATTAGGCTAAGTGAATTACAATATAAAAAGCAAAAAAAATCATGGGCAATTGTGATATTTCAGGCTATGTTTCGCTGAGTCAATATCTCCATCTCACAGCACTCAATGTATTCTCACCCCCCATGCCAGCCTTTGTTTTAGTCCACACTAATCTGGCTACACATTAAGCACATACTGTGTTCACAAACGCAAGTGCCGACTTTCTACCTAAAGGATGTGCTAAATAATTTGGCGACAATGCCAAATTAAAGATTTGAAACAGAATGCTGGAAAAACTTAGGTCTAGCTACATCTGTGGGAGAAAAATAGAGATAATGGGAGTGATCTTACTGGCTCGTCACGCTGGTCAATTGGCATGGCAAGCCAGTAAGAAAACAAGACCTGGATGATTCCCTCCATGTCTTTTCAATCAGTGTAAAGTTGTTTCCTGTATGGTGTGCCGCTGTACACCCTCCATTTCTTTGCCTTCCTTCACCATCAGGTCACACCATGGCAGTCTGTTCTACCATCTGGCAGTGGGGCAAGTCACCAGTGGTGGGCTATGTAGGCATCATGCCATTTTCCATCAGGGATCTGGTGTGGAGGATGTTGCATGCAGCAGTACCATACAATTGTAGGTTAAGGTAGCTCGCGTACTCTCAGACAACATGTGCTTGCTACAAACTAGGGGAAATCCATATTCTATGTGTACATAGATTGTCTGAGGTTGTAAACCCTTTTTAGATATTTAAAGACACTGCTCCACAACATTTGGTTGCACTTTAGTCCCACACTCCTGATCTTTGGCCACCCAGTGCAGGGGTGAGAAGGAGGACCTTCTCACAAGCCTGCTCCCGGGCCTGGGCAGGGTGGCCATCAGCAGGTCCAAGCAGCGGGTGGTTCAGGGGGTTGTCCAACCTGACTGTCTGCCCCTCTGTCACAGCTATGTTTGCAGCCAGGTGGCCCTGGAGAAGAGGCACAATGTGTCTACTGGTGTATTTTAGGTCTCCATTACTGATGGGCACCGCTGGAGGTGGGGTGCATCATCAACTCAGAAATGTTTTGATTTAGTTAATTTTTGTTTGATGCTTTGTTTTAGTTACAGTGGCTGTCAGTACTTTAATTTGGGTTTAATTTATTGATTCTTGTTTTATTAAAAAAGATACAAATAGGGGACAGCTGGGACACTGGGGCAGACAGGAGAAGTGTGAAACTGAACAAAGTCAATAAAATCTTTTAAAAAGAAAAGCTCAACGTCTTAGGTTTGACTTTACGAACCAGCTTGGATTCTGTTAATATAATAATTATTTCAGGGGCCTGTTAGCCCAGTTGACTCGATGACTAGCATGTGGTTCAGAATAACGCCAACTGTATGGAATCAATTTCCATTCCAGCTGAGGTAGACTTGGAATCTGCCTCTTTGTCCTGCCCTGAGAGCTGAAAGTAATGGCAAACCACTACTAACAAAAGCAGCCAAGGGACAGACAATGAGACAATGTTCACTTGTGAAATGGAATATGATATTTCTGGACATTGACTCATATTACATAATATCCATAATGGTACCATCACAGTAAATCAAAACAGAATACAAATAAACATTTACCACAGACAAAAGACAAAGAAATTCTGAAACAATCTGTCTCATTCACTTCAATTTTAGCCTGTTTATTTTCACCATACAAAAGTCAGACACAAATCATATAAATGGTGAGGTGGTAAAGGTTATTTGCCCTAATCCTTTTTGATGAGGATTTTCTCCCCTTTAAGAACTATGCCCTTGGGGAAAGTAGATAATAAAAATAAATATGTGTCATCATATGGTATATCATATTGCAAGGAACAATGGAACAAGTTTCCATAGAACCGCCACAACAAAAAAAAATGGTATTGTTCCAGGAATATGTAGAAACATAACAACCTATCATTTTAATGAGTCTCAGGATAAAATGGGGAGAATCCATAGAATCTCTACAGTGCAGAAGGCGGCCATTTGGCCTATCGATTCTGCACCAACTCTTCCCCAGACCCACCTGGCAGCCTTTCCCATAAACCCATACATTCACCATGGCTATTCCACTTAACCTACACATCTTTAGATAACAAGGGGCAATTTAGCATTGCCAATCAACTTAAGTCTGTACATCTTTGGGCTTTGGGAGGAAACCCAGCAGACATGGGAGAGAAAATGCAGACTCCACAGAGACATTTACCCAAGGGCAGAATTGAACCCAGGTCCAGTGCTAATCACGGTGCCACTGTAAAGAGATTTACATAATCGACTTCTGTATCTGAAACTAATGGTGAAATTTGTACTTGGCTAATTGGGAAATTTGTTATATAGATTTTGAATAATAAATATGTATAATGCATATTCATTATATACAATGTTTTAAAGTTCTTGAACTATGGGATTTTTGGCAGATTATTTTAATCTCTTTTCACCCCTCAGAGATCACTGATGCTGTGCAGACTTGCAGTTTGCATGTGACAAAAAGGATCATAGACAGGATTTTGTATTTTGGATGAGGTCCTCATCAGTGGGGTATCACAGTCTGCCTGTGGCACTGGTTAACTGGTCTGCCCCCAGAAGGCCACGTCCAAACAGGTGTCCTTATCTCGATGCCATAGAATCATAGAGGTTTACAGCAAGGCCCTTCGGCCCAACCCATCCATGGTGCCTTTTTTTTAAACCTCTAAGCTAATCCCAATTGCCTGCAGTTGGCCCATATACCCATCTTACCCATGTAACTGTCTAAATGCTTTTTAAAAGACTAAAGCCTCTACTACTACTTCTGGCAGCTTGTTCCAGACACTCACCACCCTCTGTGTGAAAAAATTGCCCCTCTGGGCACTTTTGTATCTCTCTCCCTCACTTTAAACCTATGCCCTCTAATTTTAGACTCTCCTCTTTTTGGGAAAAGATGGAGACTATCTAGCTGATCTGTGTCCCTCATTATTGTACAGACCTTGGTAAGATCAGCCCTTCTACGCTCCAGAAAAAAAAGTCTGTCTATTCAGCCTCTTCTTATAACTCAAGCCATCAAGTCCCGATAAATCTCTTCTGCACTCTTTCTAGTTTAATAATATCCTTTCTATCATAGGGTGACCAGGACCGTACACAGTATTCCAAGAGTGGCCTTACCAATGTCTTGTACAACTTCACCAAGACGCCCCAACTCCTGTATTCAATGTTCTGACCAATGAAACCGAGAACGTTGAATGCCTTCTTCACCACTCTGTCCACCTGTGACTCCACTTTCAAGGAGCTATGAACATGTATTCCTAGATCTCTTTGTTTTGTAACTCTTCCCAACACCCTACCATTAACTGAGTAAGTCCTGCCCTGGTTCAATCTACCAAAATGCATCACCTTGCATTTACCTAAATTAAACCCCATCTTCCATTCGTCAGCCCACTGGCCCAAATGAATCAAGATCCTATTGCAACTGGAGATAACTTTCTTCACTCTCCACTATGCCACCAATCTTGGTGTCATCTGCCACCGCAAGTCCTCTGGAAACTTCCAGTGGCCTTGAATAATTTGCCTTCATCTTACCTCAGTTGGCAACCTGCTGCTTGTGGGCCTCTGGATAAATGCCTTGGGGGTGGAATGGTGCCGGAAACCAGCAACTCAAAATTACACACACCCGCCAGCCTCATCTCTCACCCCATATTGGGATGAAATGCTGCCCCATGTTTCTCAATGAATGCCATTTGGTTACTGGATCTCAGGCTCATAGGCTTGAAATGTGTTATGTAACACATTTTGCAGCAGATGGAAAAGATTGAGTTTGTGGATATTAAGGTGGAGGATGTATTAGAACTTTTGAATTCTATCAAGATTGATAAGTCGCCGGGACCAGATGGGATATACCCCAGGATACTGTGGGAGGCGAGGGAAGTGATTGAAGAGCCCCTGGCGATGATCTTTGCGTCGTCAATGGAGACGGGAGAGGTTCCGGAAGATTGGAGGATTGCGGATGTAGTCCCTATTTTCAAGAAAGGGAACAGAGATAGCCCGGGAAATTACCGACCGGTGAGTCTGACCTCAGTGGTTGGTAAGCTGATGGAAAGGCTTCTGAGGGACAAGATTTACGACCATTTGGAGAGGTTTGACATGATCAGGAATAGTCAGCATGGATTTGTCAAGGGCAGGTCGTGACTTACGAGCCTAGTTGAGTTCTTCGATAATGTGACTGAACACATTGACGAAGGAAGTGCCGTGGACGTGGTGTACATGGACTTCAGCAAGGCGTTTGATAAGGTCCCCCATGCAAGACTTCTTGAGAAGGTGAGAGGGCATGGGATCCAAGGGCCTTTGGCCTTGTGGATCAAGAACTGGCTTGCCTGCAGAAGACAGAGAGTGGTTGTGGATGGGTCTTTTTCTGAATGGAGGTCAGTCACCAGTGGAGTGCCCCAGGGATCTGTTCTAGGACCCTTGCTGTTTGTCATTTTCATAAATGACCTGGATGAGGAAGTGGAAGGATGGGTAAGTAAGTTCGCTGATGACACGAAGGTCGGTGGTGTTGTGGATGGTCTGGAAGGTTGGCAAAAGTTGCAGCAGGACATAAATAGGATGCAGGACTGGGCGGAGAAGTGGCAGATGGACTTCAACGCGGATAAATGCGTAGTCGTCCATTCTGGCAGAACCAACGGGATGAACGAGTACGCTATCAAGGGCAGGAGTCTTGGTAGTGTTGAGGAGCAGAAGGATCTTGGGGTCCGGGTCCACAGGACTCTTAAATCGGCCTCGCAGGTGGAAGAGGTGGTCAAGAAGGCGTATGGTGTACTGGCCTTCATAAATGGAGGGATTGAGTTTAGGAGTCGGGAGGTAATGCTGCAACTTTATAAGACCCTTGTCAGGCCTCATTTGGAGTACTGTGCGCAGTTCTGGTCGCCTCACTATAGGAAAGACGTAGAAGCTATTGAAAGGGTACAGAGGAGATTTACAAGGATGTTGCCTGGACTGGGAGGCATGCCTTATGAAGTTAGGTTGAGGGAACTGGGTCTCTTTTCCCTGGAGAGACGTAGGTTGAGAGGCGACCTGATAGAGGTTTATAAAATGTTGAGAGGAATAGATAGGGTGGATTCTCAGAGGCTATTTCCCTGGGTTGAAATGGTCGCTACGAGAGGACACAGGTTTAAGGTGCGGGGAGGAAAGTACAGAAGTGATGTTAGGGGTAAGTTTTTCACTCAGAGGGTGGTGAGTGAATGGAATTGGCTGCCGTCAGTGGAGGCGAACTCGCTGGGGTCTTTTAAAAGACTTCTGGATGAGTATATGGGGTTTTATGGGATTGGGGGTTATAGATAGGTGTTGATGTGATCGGCGCAACTCGTGGGCCGAAGGGCCTGTTTGTGCTGTAGTGTTCTATGTTCTATGTTAACAAGATTTTGATTGGACAAAGTATTTTGTATTTTTCTAAAAATAAAAATACACACAGCAGATGTAACTAACAGCAAAATAAAATCAAATTTTAAAATGAAAACAAAGAAACTGATGTTCATTTCAGAAATCAAAGTAGTTATCTTTTAATTTTCTGAAACACAATAGGCGGAAATTTCACCCTTTCTGCAAACTTCCAGTGTGAAGCAGTTCTCGTTGGTAAAGGAGGCCAGGGAGGATAGCAAATTGATTCATGTCATCGAATTCTCCCCAAAAAATTCTAGCAGCACCATCTGACGAATATAGAAGACGACTAACTGTGATTCCACCGCTCGCCAGTAAAGCCAGCTGCAGAGCGCTTGAGGCACCATTGTGCAGGTGCCCTGATGTCCTCATGAAATCCTGCCACCCATCCCACGAGTCGCTCCCTGTGAGAGACCCTACACCACCCCACCCCCCCACCGATCACCACCCCTGCAGAGCTCGCCACCTTATGGAGCTCCCACCTCGTCCTGCAAAGCTTCGCCCTTGCTTGCCTTCCCACACATGCCCCACCCCTTTGGTACTGCCCCTGATAGTTATGGTGTCCTGTGGACAGTGCTAGGGTGCCAGTGGGCAATGCCATGGGCACTATCTAGCCATACTGTCTATGTGGAGTTTGCATATTCTCCTCGTGTCTGCGTGGGTTTCCTCCAGGTGCTCCTGTTTCCTCCCACAGTCCAAAGATGCATGGATTAGGTTGATTGGCTATGCTAAAATTGCCCCTTAACGTCCTGAGATGTGTAGGTTAGAGGGATTAGCAGATAAATGTGTAGGGAAATGGGGATAAGGCCTGGGTGGGATTGTGGTTGGTGCAGGCTTGATGGGTCAGATGGCCTCTTTCGGCACTGTAGAATTTCTATGATTCTATGTCCTCAACCAGGGTTGGGGGGGACAGTGGGTTCAAAGATCTCTGATCCACTCAGCGAGGCCATCATGTTTGTCCTCTGCTGGTAAAGACCAGCTGTGATTCTCGCCGTGTGGAGCTTGACTATTCAGGTGGTAAGTGTAGGTGAGCCCAGACGATAATGTCTGGGATCCTCTAATGACATGTTAATCATGTTATTAATATTTAAATCAGTTTTGCTCCCTTTCTGGGTGGGAAGCTGATTTGGCTGGTAAAACAGGGCCAGTAAGAGTGTTTGAGGTGAGTAAATGGGCAGGAACCCAACTTTTTGCATCTCATGCAATGGTACCACCTCACCTTGCCAAACAACAGGCGGTACAAGGTAAGGCTGCGCCTAAGTGTCATAACAGTGTGAAAACAGGAGTATTCAATGCCAGTGTTCTGAGCAAGCCCGGTGCTGCAATCTTCTGGCATTGCAAAGTGGCAGCAGGTTCCTCCTGCCCCTTCTGGCCCCAGTGGGCAATGCCATGGTGCCCAATGGGTAGTGCCGGGGCATTCTGATATTTTCTGCCCCAAAGGATGGAGGAGGCTGGAGCATTTGAAGTATTTAAAGCTGAAGGTGGATAACTTATTTGATAGATTAAGGAACGGAGGGCTGTGAAAATGGGAAAATAGGGAAATGACGCAGCAAAGGAGTGCAGGCCGATGTAGATTTTTGGCCTCCCACACTATCTTCTGGCTTGTCGTGCTGATCGACCTGGACAGCATGCTGATAAGATTGCACCCAATACATTTTTATGGCTTCGAGATGCTGCTCTTTCAATATCTTATTTTGCAGAGATCTATGCAGATATAACAAGATTTTGCATTTAGACAGCACATTTTTAATGCATTAAGGCATCCCAAAGTACTTCACAGCTGTTTACATGGCTGCATTTAATTAATCCAATGTTAGGTTTGGAAGCATGGGTTAACAACTCAAAGACAGATAAAACAAGCGAGAAAAAAGGGTGGTTTAATTTCAGGCTAATTTTAAATGAGACAAAGTCAAATTGACCATTCTGAATTAACATACAGCCAAGGAAGAGAATTTGATACGAGCTATTCAGAGTAAGAATAATTACAATATAATATAACGAAACACAAAGATAATGATGATAATAATAATAATAAAAATAGTAATAAAAATACTACAACAACTGGTGACTTCAATCACCATATATTAAAGTAAAAAATGACCAGTGTGAATTAAGGCAAAAAAATTAGAAGTAATGAATAAGATAAAGGTCTTACCATGCTCCTCAAAGAATTGACAAATGTAGAAAAAGTACACGAAAAGATTAAATGGTCTATACAACTTGTCCCAGAGATGGTACAACCTAAATGTACCATAAATTCACCCTGCGAGCCTCTCAATCTCCAAGGAAAAAGTAAAAAATGCCAACTTTGGACAAAACTTCTTGGAACTATTCCATCCAACTTTCAAAGATGATCAAGAAAGTCTCAGGGTACCCTTCAGTTCCTTTCCCCTAGCTTCTACAAATTAACTTTCTCAACTCTTATCTTCCTGTCTGTATGTACTTAATGGTGTATGAGCATGTGACAAGATTGGTAGCACAGGCTTTCGTGGGTCTAGTCTTAACACAATGATAAATGGGACAGTACAGTGGCACAATGATTAGCACTGCTGCCTCACACCATTAGGGACCTGGATTCAATTTCAGCCTTGGGTGACTGTCTGTCTGTCTGTGTGGAGTTTGCACGTTCTCCCCATTCTACATGGGTTTCCTCTGGTTGCCTCCCTCACTCCAAAAATGTGCAGGATAGGTTGCATGGCCAAGCAAAATTGCTCCTTAGTATCCCAAGATGTGTTGAAAGATTAGTGCATACGGGGTTACGGGGATAGGGCCTGGGTAAGATGCTCTATGGGAGAGTCGGTGCAGACTCGATGGGCCAAAAGTCCTGTTCTGCACTGCAGAGATTCTATTCTACAATGGACCTGTGTAACTAGCTGCTTCCAAGTCTATGTTCATGTGGCACTGTATTTTGATATTTTTGACAAGATTGAATATTGACTACCTTTCTGTGGCCAATTTACTGTAGCAATTAATCCTTTTTTTTGAGTGATACAATTCCAAAGCACAACAACCCTGCAAAAAGAAATACTTTCTGACAACCAATCTAATTTGCATCCAGACCTTGTTCTTACAGTAATCTAGCATAATGTTCAGTGTATAGCAATGGAGCCTTTGATGGCTATTGACCATTATGATTAAAATTAAAGTTTCCTGATAATCAGCACCATCGATAAACAGGACTGCAATATTGGCCGTGATTTTCCCAGCCCGCTGCACAGCTCGAGTAGCGCACTGGGCTGGGAGGCAACTGCAGGGGGCCCTTAGTGAGATTCACCTCTGAGGCCCATTTTTTTTAAAGCACATTCAACTTCACGCTGGAATTGACATTGCCATATGATTAATGGGCCTGGGACAGTATTCTCCAGACCTGCTAGTGTTTCCCTCACCCCCTGCCAGGAGGTTGTGAGCCTTTTGGGAGGGATGAGGCCCTGCCCCCCACTTACCAGCATGACTCCCCTGAGGGACTCTGTGCAATTCAATACGTCAGAGATTCATTCAGTTAAGTCCTCCCAAAAAAGTGGGAGAATCTCCCGTTTTCCTAACCAATGGGCAATTAGTTTTGATTTGGGAGAATCCTGGCGATTATATTTCAAAAGGAAAATGAATGAGGAAATTGGGGAAAAAAAGTGCTAATGAACAATATCTCAACCAACAAAAAAGAACACTTTTAAAAGTATAATCATGTTGAACACACAAGCTAAATATTGCACAAACAGAACAAGAGAACCCCAAGATAGATAATTATGATAATGAAACCGAAGAAGAAAGACAAACTGAAAAACTCTGAAAGCAATAAATACATTTGTTGCAAGAATTTAAAAGATACAAGTAGATTTCCAATGGCAATGCATGGTCACGGCTCAACAAGAAATGGTGCAATGGAAGGGGATTGGTGAGGAAACATTCACTTTATTTGTATTAACCTGTATGGGCTACTGCATTTTGGAATTCTGTCCAATAGCTTTCTCCCAACAGAATGAAAAGGTGGTTTCTATAATCTGAGATTTTTCTCTAACCCAAACTCATGCTTGCAGTAAATGAGATAACTTGTACATGACTACAAATACTCAAAGAAGATCACAGCAGATGTTATCATATCCTGCTTAGCCATCTAAAATTTGAAATTAGATTCACATTAGACCAAGGTTCACAGACTAACACCAGTACGCTGATGTATTTACAGATAAATTAAAAAACCTAGGAAGTTATTAAAAGTGTACTATTAATGCAATTAAAACAGAATCAGTCTACAAATGGTTTAGATATTCTTTTCAGGACAACATAGCATCATCGAAATAGTAAGCAGCAAAACTTTAAGATGAAGACAATTTATGGATCTTCACTATGTGAATATCTGGTTAATGCAAGTTTTCAATGCAAGAAGTTCAAATCTCCAGGTATATTTAAAGTCAGTTTAATATTATGGATAATTCTTGGTTTTGAACATGCCTCTAAAGTAAGCTATCACCAGTTCGAAGATGAGGAATTAATGCTTAGTATTATTATTTTCTTGCAAATGTTATTTTTAAAATGCTTCAAAAAGAGTATATTCCTCTTCAACAGCCTCTTCAAATGAGTAAATTATTTTTTTAAAAATCTACCTTCACCATCAATAAACTTTTAAACTAAATTGCTGAAAATCTCTCAAACATCTTCCATGCACTGTCTAAATATGATCCAGTTGCAGACCTTTCTTATCATCATCATAAAAATAACAGGCATACAGTAAGGCATAGATGATTAAGGCCAAATGGTAAAGCACAATCAGACTGCTTAACTACTGTGGTGGGGAAAATGCTTGATTCTATCATAAAGGAAAAAATAACGAAACATCTGGATAGAAATTGTCCCATTGGGCAGACACAGTGTGGATTCATGAAAGACAGGTCACGTTTAACTAATTTATTGGCATTCGTTGAGGACAGTAAAACCGCAGAGGACAACAGGGAACCAGTGGATGTGCTGTAATTGGATTTCCAAAAGGCATTGACAAGGTGGCACACAAAAAGCTGTTGCATAAGATAAAAGTGCGTAGCGTTATAGGGAATGTATTAGCATGGATAGAGGATTGTGTAACAACAGAAAGCAAAGAGTGGGGATAAGTGGGTGTTTTTCCGGTTGACAATCAGTGACTAGTGATGTACCTTAGGGATCAGTGTTTGGACTGCAATTGTTTACACTTTACATAGATGATTTGGAATTGGGACCAATGTGTCAAAGCTCGCAGATGACACTAAGATGGGTGGCAGAGCAAAGTGTGCAGAGGACACAAAGTCTGCTGAGGGATACGGATAGTTAAACTGAGTGGATGGAGTACAATATTGCTAAATGTGAGGTCATCCATTCTGGCAGGAATAACAGCAAAATTGACCATTATTTAAATGGTAAAAAATTGCAGCATGCTGCTTTATGGAGGGGCCTGGATGACCTTGTGCATGAATCACAAAAAGTTGGTTTACAGGTGTAGCAGCTAATTAAGACGGCAAATGGAATTTTGTCCTTCATTGTTCGAGGGATGGAGTTTAAAAGCTGGGAGTTTATGTTGCAACTGTGTAAAGTGCTGGTGAGGCCACACCTGGAGCACTCTTTGGTCTCTTTACTTGAGAAAGGATATACTAGCATTGGAGGGAGGTGCAAAGGAGATTCACTGGTCTGATTCTGGAGTTGAAGGGTTGACTTATGATGACAGACTGAGTAGACTGGGATTATACTCATTGGAATTTAGAAGAATGAAGGGGATCTTATAAAATTATGAACATATAAAATTATGAAGGACATAGATAAGATAGAAGCAGGGAGGTTGTTTCACTGGCAGGTGAAACTAGAACAGGGAGCATAACCTCAAAATAAGGGGGTGATTTAGGACTGAGTTGAGGAGGAACTTCTTCACCAAAAGGGTTGTGGACCTGTAGAATTCCCTGAAGCTACCTTGTTGAATGTTTTTAAGGCAAAGATAGATAGATTTTTGAACAGCAAAGAGATTAAGTGTTATGGTGAGTGGGCAGGTAAGTGGAGCTGAGTCCAAGAAAAAAGTCATCCATGATTTTATTGAATGGCGGAGCAGGCTTAAAGGGCCAGACTGCCTCGCCGTGCTCCTAGTTCTTATGTTCCTATCTATTGCCATATAAAATTTACATACATTAGAAACATAGATGAATGACAACACAATGTTTTAACATCCACTGAAATTTCCTGTCAATCTGATCTCGAGGGAATTCCCATTTACTGGCAATTTCTGTTATGGCTGTAAATGGCTTTGTCATAATGTTAAGTTTGCCGGCGTCCCTAACATTATAACATCTTGGGCAGGATTTTCTAGCATTGCCTGCCACTGGGATCACCCAGTTCCACCAAAATTCAATGGACCTTTGGCTGGGCCACCAAATTTCCCATGTTGGATCCAACAACAATGGGACTGGAAAAATTCTGCCCTAATCTTGCCAATTACCTGGATAAATTAGTGATGTGTTGAGATACGAGGGCTTGCCAGCAGAAGCAGGCATTAGGATCTTTTTATTCTTTAAATATAGAACTTCTTAACTGTTTGAAAAATTGAACATGCTGAATATATTAAAATTGCGACCTATATACATTCTGATATATTGGACTCAAGCCATTTGCAGACAGCCAGCTTGGAGTGACAATTTCTCTACCACGATACATATTCCGGAACCAGTTGGATTTTTATTTAGCAATTTCCATGTCATTTTCTAGTGCTAGCCCATAAATTACAAGATTTATTGAACTGAATTTCATAATCTGTCCTGGTTCAATTTGGAATCATGATCTCTGAGTTGCTAGACAAATGGTCACCTGTGTATTTCTTTTTCCAGAAATTTTTATAGCATCATAGAATCCTACAGTGCTGAAGAAGGCCATTAAGCCCATCTAGTATGTACCAACTCTGACAGATTATCTTACCCTGGTTCTCTCCCTCACCCTATCACCATAACCCCACACATTTATCATGGCTAATCCATCTAACCTACACATCTTGAGACACTAGAGGGAAAATTTACCATGGCCAATCCACCTAACGTACAGATCTTTGGAACATCAATTCTTGTCAAATTTAGCTGTTTGGAATCAGACTGAATAATCCTGGGGCACTGCATATTTTTGTATGAACTCTGACACCCTGTTGAATTATTCTAATCAATTAATGTGGTGTTGAGAAGTTATGAGTTCTAAAGCCTTTTAGTTTATTTATTAGTGTCATAAGTAGGCTTACATCAACACTGCAATGAAGTTACTGTGAAAATCTGACAACATCCGAAGAATCTCTATTGGATGATAATTTACATCAACAATTGAGCAGGAAGTATGAATGATTCAGTTATCAACTTTAGTTTTCCTGAAAACAGCCACAGATAAACATAACGGAGTTAAATACAGTCTCAGACATTTGACAAAAATATTTGCTGGAAGCATAAAATGACAAGTAATTTGTACTAAAACATCAGCAGCCTTAATCATGCTTCAACAATCTTGTACATACAGAGTAAATGTAGTTTTTGCTTTGTTTACATGTATTAAGAAATAAATTAGTGAATTCACAGTTAGGTAAATAAAAATGCAATGAGATAGACATTACATAACAAAAATAAAAAATATTGGTGCCATTTCCGAGTTACCTATTATCAAACAGTCAATCTTTGGAGATTGGTAATTTACAGGAAAACTACAGATTCTCCCTTTTTTCAGTGAAGGAAAAGGTTTCCAATGTGATGATTATATTAAAAACCATGACAATTGTTCCTTGGGGGTAAAGATGCTGTCAATAAATATACAGTTTATTTTCCTTCTTGTTAACTTTAACATGCATACTGAGTCATTTTGCATTATACTCACGTGATACTTGATCCATGGGCCTATATTTTGCTGTGGACTTGCACCATTGTATTGGTATATCAACAACATAGAGACCCTTGAACATCAGGAGCAAATTACAGTAAATGATTAATAACACCACTCCATATTTTTCCTAGGAATTTTGTGCCATTTGCCATTACCCTTGCCAAAATCAGTTTGAAGGAAATTGCTCTGCCCCTCTGCCTATAAAAATCAATATGATCTTGATTTTCCAATATAGTTGTTTTTAACCTATTTACATAAATGTTAAATCATGCCATTGATGGCATGGTGGCAGCGACATCATTTATTGACTTAAAGGATCTGGCTGCGAGAATGATTTTTAAAATTTTGAATCTGGAAATACAATACTACAATTTAAAATAAATAACTAGCAAACTTTGTTGTCACTTAACAGGAAAATATGACACTGCTTCTAAAATTAGTTGGACCTGTATCAGGAGGTCAGTTTTCACATTTCCCCAGAAGAAAATGGTTCCTGTTATATGTAACAAAATCCCTCAGCCAAAACCATCACTAAATCAGTAAAAACACTTCAGGGTTTTGCCTTTGATATGCTTTAGAAGGCAATTAATGTCCATGAGACAATAAAGATGCTAATTAAGCCTCTAATTAAGGTCCACGAATGGTAGTGCTTGTTGTTACTGGACTCATGTCTGGTGCTGGTTACAACAAATTAAAAATATGTACCTTATTTGCTAGTTGCTAGGTTTAATTTGTTTATTGCAAGTTTTTAGATACAGCATTTTGTTTACGCAACACCTTTATACCATCAGTAAAAGCTTTGACACTGTACTGGACAGAAAAGTGACCAAAACAGCCCTTACAGGACATTTGCTGCTTTGGCTCCAATTCTCTACTGTGTCCACAGCATCATACTGCAATAGGAAAACCAACAAAATAAAGTGCAAGTTGTCAACAGTGGAATTTATGCTCTTATGATACAAAGTTATGCTATTGTGATATTGTTGTCTAGACGGAGGTACAATGGTGTAATGGTATATTCACTAAGCTAATAATCCAGAAACCCAGAGTAATGCTCTGGGGACCAGGGATCATATCCCATCAGCAGAAAGATCTGGAATTACAACTCTAATGATGATCATGAAACTATTATTAACTATCATAAAACAAAAAACACACATCTATATTAAGTCCTTTAGGGAAGGAAATCGGCAACCCATAATGGTCTGGCCCACTATGACTCCAGACCCACAGCATTCTGGTTGACTCTCAACTGCCCTCTGAAATGGCCTAGCAAGCCACTCAGTTCAAGGGCAATCACTCAGCCAGTGATGCCCACATACCCTGAATGAACAAAACAAAAATCCCAGACTGACACTGGATCCAGCTCATTCTTCAGAACTAGATCCAACAATGCCTCCTTCCTCATTAGGCTATGAAACTCTGAATGCATTTTAGAAAGTCTTAGTCCTCTCAACTCTTTACACTATTACTGTTATCAGACATTATTTTACAATTATGAAATTGTAAGATTGTTCTAAACTGAGACTCTAGAGTAAAATGAAAGGATGCATGACAACATGGTAAAGGGGCTGTAAAAGATTAAAGAAAGGCCAATATTGTTTTACTGCGAAGGTTTAAACTGATCATACTTCGGGACAATGTCAGCAGTATCAGTGTTTACAGTGGTTAGACTGCTAGTCTCCAAAGTCCAAGGAACGTGTTGAGAATATTGGATTGTAAACAATTATGCTTTAAACTGTCCATTACTTGTAAGATAAAGCAGAGCTACAATCTCAAAGATACCTAAATTCCATGTGATAGAAACATGTCTTTCTCAAAGTCAAAGATATCCCTGAAAACTCAGACACAGACAATTTGAAGGATCAAGAGAGAGTGCACAACTAAAGGCTGCACAAGAATGCAGGTAGAATTTTGCGTTTTGATTGAAAATCAAATCTATGAAAAGTTAAAAGGAAACAGGAAGATTCACGAGCTTGGAGAGCGAATATCCATGAAAACTCTCACTCTAAGGAACAATTCTGGAATTTTCAGACTGAAAAAGGAAAAGAATAGAAATAAGCCCCAAAAGCAAAGAATCACTTTGGACAGGGTCCAGCAGAATTTAATGTCGACTTAAACAGACTGTAGCATGTACATTAAAGTGATTTTTTTTGCTGTGCTAAAAATTAAAAAGGGACAGTTGCATTGTTTAAAGAAGAAGTTGTCTACAATAATAGGGTTTATTCTGTTGATTCAGTAAAAGTCTCATGAAAGGCACGTGAAAACTTGTGTCACCCTTTCAGCTACCTTCTGGATGTTCAATTTTTTAAAAAAGGTTAACCATCTCTATGGAGATCACACATACATTTTAAAGGAAGATGTTTCAGTTTTCGTCAGTAAGTAGACTCAGGAATTAAAGGTACAGCAGCAGTATCAACCACCATCCTAAAAGAACAGACACTTAGCTTCAGAATCACCCAGAATCTATGTAATTCACCATATATGGATAAGGCATTCAGTTGGAGCTCTTCATCACATTTCTGGACATTCTTCTTCAGCCATAATTCTTTTTTCCCATATTGTAAATTATTTTTGTAGAACGCAAGTTGTTCTATTTTTCAGAATTACCCAGATTCTTCTTCTGAATATTATCAGGTGTAGCCCAGCAAGCTTTTGCAATGTGACCTGCGTTGTCACAATTCTTGCGTTGGCTATTATTTCTCCAGCATTCACTCGCTGATATGCTTGCTGTTTTGACTTCTAATGTGTGGTCTGCAAGGTGTGGTTCTTCATTCCTGCAACAAACTGAAGCCTCTTTAGCAGCCAGTTCCATCGACACTGCAATTTCTACTGCTATCTTTAAAGTCAAAACATGGTCAGTAAGCAATCTTCTTTTGTTAACCTCCTTTTGGAGCCCATAAACTAAACATTCCTGAAGAGTAACTCTTAATGACTCACAAAATGCACAATGTTGTGCCAACCTATCGTACTGAAAAATGCTGGTACAAGCAACTCATTTGCAACTTTATTTAAAATTTTAACTTCATTCATTTGCACAAAGTACTGAAACCATTCTGCATAGGAACCCCATGATTCATTTTCTTCATTGAAAGGATCCATGGCTCCTAAATGACCCACCAGTTCTCTTGCAGGAACACATGACTGGAGATTGCTCAGTAACTTTTTTCCTATCATCACCGTAATCCCCTTTATTACCCTGGAGACCACAGAGTTAAAGTATTTTTTTAAACAGCCCCAGCTGTACAGCAAAGCATCCCTTTATTAAAATACCAGACAGTACCTGGACATGCACATTTCTCTGATCAGAAAACTCTGTCTTTCAAAACCACACGAGAGTTCTTCCCCTTTTTCAACTGCATAGTGAGTCTCCTGCCCTGCTGCCACACTGCAACACGGCACAGACCCAGCAGCTTAGATGAGTATACCCGATGTTTTTATTACACTTGACCTTCCTAAACTGACACTTCAATGTTTAATCCTGTTAAAGATTCCCAGCCTTCTAATATTCGATTCAAAGTTCAAGGACCCACAATGTTTTTACCCTACTTCGGATTTTTCCTTGATGTTCTCCATGAAACAAAATACGGACTCATCACCAATCTTCGTTTTGTAATGTCTGAGCTATGTTAGGAGTTTGGGCATTTAAACAAAAAGAAAAAGATGTGAGACCGAATTTTCTCAAAAAACTCTTAATTCTGAATGGACAAGAAAACAGTAGGTTTTCTCTCCAGTTTTATCAGCGAGGTAAGTAATGGGAATTTACAGTACGCTGTGCAATTCAGCAATTGTAATGTGAATCTCACCAGTAGTGGGTGGAGCCTCAGATTGCCTAGGAAGCCAGCTGCTGAGCTCTACAGATGTCACTGCACAGGTGCACTGATCTCCCTGTATGAATTGATTGAAAAGTTAGAATGGCTATGTCTATTGTTGAGGCATTCTTTGAAAAAAAGAGGGCTAGTCTTTGACAGTTAATAATAGCTAATTTAAGAGTGGTGGCAGAAATGTTAGAAATGGACTAAAAAGGAGGTGCTCAAAAATTGGAAATAATTGGTGTATTTACTCAATAATTAAACCATGAAGAAGAAAAAGGAAGACTAGATGAAACACAATTGGCTAGAATTCAGTTACAAACGAAGCAACTTGAACACAAAAAAAGAGGAAAAACAAAGCAGAAAAAATTTAAAAACCTAAATTCAAAAGGCTTCAAGGAAAGCTAAAATTTGCTTTTAGAAAGTTTCAAGAAAGAAATGGAAATGTGAACATTTGCATTTGGATTTTAAACGGTTACAGTAAAGGAAAGGCCTTGAATTGTGAAGAAGAGGGAAGTTGAGTAATTTAAAACAGGACAGAGTTGGGCTTCAATTCATTTAAAGAAAAGTGAACAGGGAAAAGCTGATACATTTGACAAAGAGTCAAATTTAACTTCAGGATTTATCAAGGGCTATTCACGTAGTGCATAAGTTCAGTAAGGAAAGGGTTTAAATGTATTTTCTCTCATTTTAGAACATTTCTACGAAGTTACAGTGGCTAAGGGATATTTGGAAAATTCCTTACAAAATGTGAAAAGTCAGGAAAGGGATAGAGAAAGCATAGGAGGTTTAACCAACTCTCCTCCTAACAAAAGGAGCAACCAATGGTCATCTTGGACTACGGCGACTTTACATTTAGTCCCATCATAAAATTTCTAAACTAAGAAAGGTGGCTGTTATGGGTGAATTATGAATTATCCCACAAGATATAAGGGGCAGCAAAACTTTGCTTGCAAGGCCACAAAGAGGCTGGAGAGAAACGAGTTGATTGTGAAAAGAACACTAATTACAATGAAGGAACTAACAGAAATGAAAAGACAGATGCTGCTCAGAGTAGTAAAAAAGGCAATATGGAGGTTAAATATGATTCAAGGAGTCCAACATTTTACTTTGGCCATATGGCAAAGCACATAAAGACAGACTGCTGGAGGTTGAAAAAAAAAGTCAGTTAAGTTTGTAAAAGTCTCAAGTGTTTCTCCAGAATATAATTTGTTTGTGCTGTAGTTTTTCTATGTTTCTACGTAGGTAGGGACATGTTCGGCGCAACTTGTGGGCTGAAGGGCCTGTTTGTGCTGTAGTTTTTCTATGTTTCTAAAATGCTGTGCCAGTGAGTTAAGCATGTGGCAAACTGTTACCATCCAATGTATGTAATATGGGTGTAAATTAGAACAAAAGATTATAGGAGTTTTACATCTGGGGGGGAAATAACTGTATTTTTATCTGGTAAAGGGACCAAAAATATTACCATCATTAGGGATAAGGGGTCAGCTCAAAGCGTAATGTTAATAATGACATGAATTTCATTCCAGGGAGTTCATTTACATTGATACATTGTCTATCTGTTGCATTGTGTAGAGTGTTTAATGTATGTTATTGTATCAAAGTTGTCTATTAATTATGTCAATTTCATATAAGAAAGTGACCTAGCAAGATGTGAAGTGCTGCTATCGCCAGGGATGTTAGGCAAATCCACTGAAACTATATGCCAAAGAAATTAGAGACTAATTGTAATACAGTTGTAGAAAATAATGTTTCAACTAAGGATTGTTTTAATTAGCTCAGGGGATATGGGCATCGCTGGCTAGTCAGCATGCATTGACCATCCCTAATTGCCCTTGGATTGAGTGGTTTACCAGTGCATTAAGATATAAACAAAAAAAATCAAAAGCTCAGACTTCTGATAGTAAACAGACAATGAAACCTCACATTTAACTTTTTGATGTCAAAGTAGCTGGAAACAAATTGGATTTGTCTCAATTAGTCATGCCTACAAACTCTAAACCACAGGTGTCAACACAGAATATAGCAGGAGAATGCCGAGATAATGGAAAAGAGAGATAGTGTTTTAAGCCAAAATTATTTTGTGCTAACTAATGCTATTACCAGAGAACTATGAGGATGAATTTGAGTCCTAGAGCGGAAAATAAAACTTCAAAATGAGGAACCTATTGCTCGGAAAGAATTGAACAAAACCTGTGTTGAGTGAGAAGACAGAAAAAAGTTAGAATGTAAAAGAATCTAAGATAACAAAGAACATCAAGATGCTTTTTAAAATCAGAACATCAATTCTTAAAGCAGCAGAGGAAAACCATAATCCTGTATTGAAGTAGGACATAGATGGCTTGGACGTTTGGCTAGCTGAGACTGCTTTTTAAACGTTAAGATTAAGGAACCTATAGCTCTGAAAAAGAATGGTGATCCAAAGACCCAGGGTGTGATTTGCCTGTCTGAAGTCAGCTGACTTTTGGCTGCTCTCCAAATATTGGAACAGGACCGGAACATCCTAGTCTAAGTTAAAAAGTTAACGGCAATGCAAGTTTTGGTTTTCAAGACAATGCAAAAGAAATACTGAATCCAGAAGATAAAAAACATTATGACAGAATTTCTTCACCATCTAAAGTTCACACCTTCCAATATTTCAAAAGTTAGAGGGACTATCAGGAGGCAGTAATGTTGTTCTTCATACGATTAACCAAACCAGTCTAAGGATACAACTTTCTAACCAAGTACACGGAAATGCTGTAAAATTTATTTGACAAGAGAAAAGGAGATTTACTGTAATGTGTGACACAAAGTGAAGTCACTAGCAGCAAAACAAATTCTCAAATCTGAGAGAAGAACTTTAAAGCCCATTATAAAATTGATTTTAATCTTTACATGCATTTTACTGATACAGATTACATATTATGCTGCTGCCAAGTCGGCTTTTTTAATGGAAAAATGAGACAGCATGGGCAGAGGAGAATGTTACTTGTATTGTTTGTTGAAAGCTAGTTGCTAAAATGTTAAAATCTCAGGAATGAGAATGGCCAAAGACAAAAGGGTCCTTTTTGAGACAAGGAATGATTTAATTGCAGTACTTTTAATAACCAGTGCTGAATATAATGGTTCTAGGCCACTTCAAATAGGTGTAATAATTAGACTTCATGTGGGTAGAAACATTATTTTTCCTTTGTTTACCATTTATTACACCAAGACTGAGGTCCAATGCATTTATATCAAATCACCAAAGTGACTTCAAATTTTCAACATTTCAGGATAATAACAGTTAGTACAGTAATACAGGATGAAGTAAATTTAAACACCAGAATCTGGCCTCGAAAAATTATTCATAAATTTGTGTGAAAAGTTTTACAAACACTGGTAACTGATTGCTTTGGTTTTCTCTTTAGCAGATGAAGGCATAGTTGTAACATGGGCCTTCCTAGCGATTTTTCTTAAATAATACACTGCTTTTCCATTCTTTCTACCAAAGTAGGTAATCTCAGACATCCTCACATGATACTCCATCTGTCACTTTGATGCTCACTTAACCAGTACATTTTGATCATCCTCACAGCTTAATATTTAGCTTTGTATCTTTAGCAAATTTAGATGTTATACTCAGTTTTTTCTTATAAATCACTGATGTAAATATAGAGTATAAAAATATATTGGTTCTAACCAGCTTTCAGAGCCCTATATGGATTCAATTCCCACCATGACCGCTGGTGGAATTTTAAATCAATTAATAAATCTAGATCGTAAAGATTATCAAGCCTATCTCAGTAAGAGTGACCGTTAAACTATCAATTGTTGTAAAAACCCATAATACCTTTTATGGGACACTGATGAAATCTGTCATCCTTACCTAGCAGATCTTATCTGGTCTGGCCTACATGTAGGCCCACAGCAATGTTTTTGACTCTTAAGTGTCCTTGAATTTAACAATTCAGAGGACAGTCAGGGATGAACAACAAATGCTGGCTTTGTCAGCCATGCCACATCCCATGAAGGAAAAACAAAATGCCTTTCTTTTATTCCAAGTATTCTCTGTATTCAGTTCTGATTGCCAGTGTGCAAAGTCTCCTCCAATTTATGTCAGGTGCTCCATTATACAAAGCTTCTTCCAAATTAGAGATTTGCCCCTATTATTAAATGCACCACCTTTCCTCAGCCAGTGTATCTCACTTTGTGCTTCTAGGCATGTTTCCCGGTCGCGAGCTAGCTGCAGTTAGTTGAACGGCCGGATACTGTCCGCCAGGCCTGGTTCCTCTACACTGGACTGGGTGCTCCACTCCAACAACTCCCATTTCAATCAACAATTAATCAACCAAGCACCTCTATCAATGTCAGCTGCAATCAACTAGATGATGATGGGCTGCGATTGACCCATCTCTGAACCAGAGGCCTACACCAAACGAGGCTCACCTCCTTCTCCCATCCATAATGTCAGACTCACATTGTAAGTTTTATAAAATGTTTAAACTTATCTCAAATACACATCTGGCAGAGGTTGAAAAAAAGAGAACAGAATTCCATGATCTCAAAGTTGTAATTAAACTACCTAGTGGAAATTTCCCATCCTTATAAGTTGTTATATTTTCAATAGAGTTATTCAAAACTCATCACTTTAGCAATGCTTTCCATTTCTTAGGAGACAAGTTGTTGTAAGAATGTTATGTTTTGGGACTGTCCTTAACTTAAGATAAAATGAAGGAGCCAGTTCTATAACCTACCTGATGACAGTCCTAGATGAGGAGGCTATTAAAAATTAAAGGAAGGTCCAGATTGTTTTGTTGGGAAGAAGATGCACGCTGTTCATACTTTAAGGCAATAGCAGCAGCATCTGTGTTTACAGTAGTTAGACTCCTGGTCTCCAGTGTTCCAAGAGGTTATCGAGAATATGGGATTGGAAACAATTGAGCTTTAAGACATCCATTTACTTCCCAGAAAAAGGAGATAGCTAATTATCATTTCTACTTGGATACACGGCTCACGTGACGCTCACTGTCACGGAACTAGAAAATTATCCCCTTTAAAAGACTAGGGTATCCTTGAAAACTCAGATGCAAGCAGTCTGCCAGGATTCAGGAAACAGAGAGAACGTAACTAGAGGTCAAATGTCTCTGTGGTTCTTACTTCCACTGTGGAAGTATGAAATGTAAATTATTTTACACTTCAATTCTCATATCTCACTACCCAAACACAATACTATCTGCTTGATCATTGAATTGCATCCATATTTTTGAAACCAGAATTAAGGTATTTAAAGATTCACTGGAATGTAATTCCTCCAAAACGAATATCTAACTTCCCTGTAGAAAAAGATCCGCTTACAAAATCAATGTTTAAAGTATATGTTCTTATGATGAGCAAGGCATTAATTGTAAATAAAAACTATTAGAAATTTCAGGCACAATGCTCTCAAATATTTAACTTCTTTATAATCAGTAAACTAATTGGCCTGGTGTGAAATATAGTAGATTGAATAAAATGTGTCAGGGCAGCTCAGTAGCACAGTAGTTAAAATTGCTGCCTCACAGCACCAGGGACCCAGGTTCGATTCCAGCCTTGGTCTTGACTATGCAGTGTTTGCACTTCCTCCGTGTCTGCATGGGTTTCCCCTAGGGCTCCAGTTTCCTCCCACAGTCCGAAATGTGCGGCTTAGGTTGATTGGATATGCTAAAATTGATCCTAGTGTCAGGGGGATTAACAGGGTAAATGCATGGGGTTATGGGAATAGGGCCTGGGTGGGATTGTGGTCTGTACCTACTCGATGGGTGAACAGCCTCCTTCTATACTGTTGGGATTCTATAAATCATTACTTGTAGAATGAAGACTGCTGGAAAGTACAATATGGGATCCCTTCTTGTAGCTTGTTTCACCTTAGCAGCTGTAGTTGGAACCTTGTCCTCTTGTGATAAGTACATGATCTGGATAACGTCGTCCAGGACCTCTCTTTGACATGGCAACGGTAGTCTGGATAACACATCCACATTTGCACATTGCTTCGACTGTTGATGGTGGATTGCATACGTGGCCCAAGAATATCAATAACCATCTCTACAACCGAGCTGTGGTCATAGATGGAATCCCTGAGGGAGGTCCCAAATCTTGGTCAGTGGTCTATGGTTCGCCAGCAAAACAAACATCCTACCATACAGGTAGTGGTGAAAATTGGAAACACTGAAAATTATGCCCTGTATCGCAGGCCAGGAGTTTCAAAACTGTCACCAAATCAGGCACAAACTTGCCATAACATGATAATGATAATGAGTAATGGTGGCGGAGAGTCTTCAGTCACCACAACCTGTACGCTTGTGAGAGATCCATCTTCGTAAACTCCTGATCGCCAGCAAGGTCACAAAACAGGTCGTCAATAAGGGACAATGGAAATTAGCACCTCTGGCAATTGCCAGATAAACCTTACATGGGAGCTTCGTAGCGAGATTCCCCAGCATATCATTGGGGTACCCTCAAAATACAACACTGGGGAAAATTCAACATGACTGAAAATTCAAACAACATTTTTTTCTTTTTGTTTAGTGTTGTCTCCTCACATAATAAGTCCAGATTATTTACGTATATAATAAATAACAATAGTCTCAGTGATGACATTAGTGTACCTTTAAGATTTTTTTAAAAATTGTGTTCTCTGAAGTTTGTTAGCTGGCCTTTTGGTTTCATTGTGGCCCCGGCTGTCTGTTAAATGTCCTTTATTGTTATTTCAATGGCTTAAATGGGGTTTAGTTTATTTTTACTCTGGGCTTCAGTACTTTCTGGGATGTGTTTTATGACCATGCATCGTTCAGGGAAAGACAGATTGACTGGTTGTGTGTTTTGGACAGTTTTCTTTCTTCATACTGAATTCAAGGTTTCACTTTCAATGTGGTTGCTAGCTGCTGGTTTAGTGAGAAGCTATCCTGGTTGTCGAATGGAAGGTAGTTTTTTCTCTCTCTCTCCCCCCTTGGTTATTATAGATTCCGCTGGCTGGCTGGAAGCATATCTCTTGGTCTTCCTGGAGTGGAAAATCTGCTATTGGTGGTTGGCTTGCCTAAAGTCCCTATCTTCCTTGTGTTTTGGAAAGCTGTTCTGACTTCAAACTTCTGTGCGTGTCTCAAGACAACTGCAGCATCCAACCAAAGGGCTAAGTTGCAGTATCATGTGATCATTTGTATTTGCTGTGTTAAACTTGTGGCAAGGGTTTTGTTCATGGGATTTGTATGATTGGAATGGTGTTTAGTTGTTAAGGTTTATACAATATCATGGCTGTTATTTTTTCCTTGTTTGTAAAAGTTATTGCTAATTTTCTTTGTCGACATGCTAACTATATACTTAAATAAACTTTGTTTGATAAAAGATCCTTACTGAATCATTCTTGAAGTTTAGCATCTTGTGTTCACCCTAGCCAAATTCAAATTGCAAAACTTATGATCTAGGCATTCTTCATAAAACACTCTGGAGTTTCTGATCTGAATTATAACACAGCAGAGTTCCGTGGAATATCACTCACCAGGTGCCTGAGAAACTTGACTTTACCTGCCATACCTTTTGACTTTCATTGTTCAACCATCTTCCTCAGACATGTAGTTAAAGTGCACTTAACATAATTTTACAATTTTGTATCATCAAAAATCTTCTTAAAATCCACATAAACCATGCACATAGCATTTCCTATCTATCTGCAATCATTTATTCAAAGAATTATACTCAAATATGAACTACCAGTTAGAAATCTATGCTGACTGGTCTAGGTTAATTTACTTTTTCTCCAAAGAATATATTCTCCAGTAGTTTTCTAGATTATCCTTTTCTTAGTTTCTTGAAGTAGGCACCACAATTATCATCTTTAATTGCTCTAGGGCAATCCTTGCTTCTCTAAGATTTTAGAAAATAGTCAGAAATCCCAGTACTACTTCCCTAGATTTCCTCTGGATCAGCAATGCAAACAATCCACATTAAATTTAATTACTTTCTTAAAATGCAACAGCGGGTCATTGTTCTGAAAAACAGTTCTTAGCATCAACACCAGTGAAAGCGCACAGTGTAGCCTATTTTATGATAAACAAAACTGTATAAAAAATTATTTGTAAAATAAAGTTGAAAAATTTAGATCAAGTCAGTAGATAAAATATTTTGTTTACAATTAATAATCTTAGATTTATTACCTAATTTTCCATACCATTACCATCTAATCAATTTCATGCAGGACTAGTCATCACTTTAACATACAGCAGAACTTTATGACTTCAACTCTTGACATTAATCTGCAGTTATTTATCTTTAGAATTCATGAGCAAGTAATTAATGAAATATTTGATTACTTTGAGCACTCAATAGTTACAATTGCTCCACAAAAATTGTTATTTACATTCTAACAAATCAGAAAGTAAACAATGCCATTGCAACAATATGAAAATAAACACTATGCCCTGTAGATAAGAGATATAAGAACAATTGCTAATCAATGGGATAAATATTCATCACACTGTATTAATAATGTTTTGTACAGAAAATAAATCAAGATTTAACTCTGTATTCAGTCCATTACTAGTTTGATTTACTTCAAAGAACTGGCTTCATCACTCATCACTACAACACTAGGATTGAGCAAACCAATCATCTAAGACTATTCATACACTTTACAGTACTATCAGGCTTGATTTTTGTACTGTAAGGGATAACCAGTTTCAGCAATTTTATAATAGTTAAGTGTACTGTCCACTTGCAAGAATGGAAGTAAACATTGCCTCTTAAACTTTTCAATACTCAAACTATAATTCTTTAACAATAAACTGATACAAAAGAGAATATTTATTAGTATCTCCTCGCACTAGAGATTCTAAACTTAATATTTGTACAATTTTGGCCATTGCACTTATTGTCCTTTATCAGACTTAGAGGAACGCAATTTTCAATTCAGTCAGATGTTGCTAACAAAAACTGGCATGTTTCCATACTAGTAAATAGATATAACCTAATTAAGAAACCGGCAGTTAATGTTATTGGAAGATTACTGTACCTTGTTTCACACACTTTAAACGAATTGGGTCCTTGCAATGCTTGATTACAGCCAATACATCTCTGATCGTGAGCCCAGACACTGCTGTATCATTGACTTCCAACAGCAGCTCATCAGAATGCAGTTTTCCATCCTGGTAGATTATTTTGTTCTGTTTCATTTCTCCCAGATACGAGAACAGACCATTCTCTGCGCCACCTTTGATCTCCACATTCAGTTCCCCATCTTTATCTCTACATATCACAGTTTCGTGGACTTTACTCGTCCAGTGACTTTTCTTTTTTAGTACCTTGGACATCGTTGCTGCAAGCAGCAGCCTACAGAATCAACGCTTCAAAAGAGGAAAAAACGTGTAACAACAGGGGCGGGTGCACAACTAGATCCGAAGCCGGGCAGAGTTGTCAGAGGAACAGCCCGGCGGAGCCTTGGAGGTGACAACGGAACATGCAACTTTCCTTGACATAGTCATGGAGCCCGCTTAATCTTATTAGTGATGAGTCGAAGAGTGAGAGGAGAAAGGCCTTATCAATTTGCTTTTAAAATGCACACTCTTCACAAATGCTCAGGGGCGACAATGTCTCTCTCCCCCCCCCCGCGCCGTCGTCCTCTGCAAACACGCATTTCAATCCCTTCATGGGGTAAACAGCTGACACCGGCTGAGAATGACGGCGGGGATCCTCCCCCATCTCTCACAAAATTTAGAAGGGGGAGGAAAGAACAAGTATGGGTCCCGGGAAGCACTATGTGTGTGTGCGTCTGTGTGTTTGTATTCCCCGGATTTGTCCGCCTCACACGCACTCACTTCCACCAACACACGGCATCCCAATCTGCTTCCAAGTTGCTCCAACTTCATTCGTTCGCGCTGCAGCCTCGCTCCAATCGCCAACAACAACCCTAAAGGCGCGCAGGCGCAAGCTTCCCGCAGAGACCGTTAAACCGACGCCGACCGAAAGTGCTGGAAGGATAGGGGTGTCCTCGCGCGATCTCAGCGCCGGCAACTGCCGTCAGCCTCAGCAGCAGCAGCATTCAGGCGTGCTCCTCTCTTCGCAGGGTCAAAGCTGCTACCCTCCCCACCCCCTCCCACCAAGACATACAACGTCAATGGCGTCTCTCAAGTCATTTCAAATATTTCATTTAACTGCGGATATTCCCTCCTTTACTTTTGCTGTCGGTCACGTACCGATAAACGCCCAGAATTTCCTGCCTGATCTGCGTTTACAGGAACACTGGATCCGTGCAAAAGAGGAAATTGCTGAGTTAATGACTTACAGCGTGCTATATTTTTTCATGGACTTGCTATTACTCTCGTGAAAAGGAGGGTATCAGAAGGGAGACACTTAAGTTACGTGGAGAAGCTGGGATTGTTTCCCATAGTCTGAAGATCGAGGGGCTATTTATGTAGAATGGTTCAATTTTACCAGGGTCATTTATCAAGTAGGTAGGAAAAACTATTTCCATTGACAACATTCTTGTAGTGTTTGTTATAGTTTGGTAGGTTTGAGGAAGTCTTTATACACATGTGGCTTAGGAGCACAGTGGTTAGCACTGCTGCCTCACAGTGTCAGGGACCTGGGTTCAATTCCTGGCTTTGTCTATGCGGAGTGTGCACGTTCTGCCTGTGTCTGCATAGGTTTCCTCCAGCTGCTCCTATTTCCTCCCACAGTCCAAAAGACGTGCTGGTTAGGTGCATTGGCCATGTTACATTCTCCTGCAGTGTACCCGAACAGGTGTTGGAGTGTGGTCGTTAGAGAATTTTCACAGGAATTTCATTGCAGTGTTAATGTAAGCCTACTTGTGAAAAATAAATAAATCAACTTTAAATTAAAATGCAGAAAATCTCAGCAGGTCTGACAGCATCTGTGGAGAGAGAATAGAGCCAACGTTTCATGTCTTGACCCTTCATCAGAGCATGTCATTCAGACTCGAAGTGTTGGCTCTTTTCTCTCTCCCAGCTGCCAGACCTGCTGAGATTTTCTAGCATTTTCTGTTTTTGTTTCAGATTCCAGCATCCATAGGATTTTGCATTTAAACTTCAAGTTATCTGTATCTTTATTAATTCATAGAACTATTTGCAATAATACAGTAAAAAGTACAAGCTAAGAGCTAACTCCAGACTTGCTACTACATTAGGCCCTGACCCACATTCATCTGAGTGCTGGTCATATGCTTTCAGAGTGGGTGCTACTGTACCCTGTTCCTCATGAACCTTGTATGTTCTAGACGTATATACTACACTTCTTCCAATTCTTTATCCAATGTATTTTAAGTGAGTATAGTTTACCTTTTGTCTTACATTGTTATTGCTAACATACATTTACATCGTCATTAGTATATTATCATTACCTCATCTCATCCCTTCAAATTCTTGAACTCAAAGATTGAGGTAGTCTGAAGGCCTTATCACCCTTCCATGCCTCATTCGCACTACTTTCAGAAGAGCGGTAGACACTATCGCTGCTGGATCTTTCTGTAGTTTGGAGGGTGTTCTAACATCTGTGTATGTTTACATCATTTTCTTCCATTGTTTCGTGTTGACCTGCACTTGGTCGCTTCAGCTGTCGCGCTGGTTGGTGGTTGCAACCCTAACTTGAGGTGGATGAATTTTATGTTTGTCTCTTTTTTTTGCTCCTTCCGTAGCTGTATGCATCGTGGCACAGTCCTCTGATGTGGAAGATGACCATTCCTGTGAATGAGATTTATTGGGATACTCACCTCTGCATTTCGCTGCTGGCAATGGACAGCTGTGACTAGGTTTCATAATCTTTTGTGATTTAGGCATGCTGGCTGGGAGTTGAAGCGTATATTCAATGGTTGTTGTACCATCATCGGAGCCAGAAATTGAGGCTCATCGGATTGCTGGTTGCTCACTTATACATGGCTAGAGGCATCATGGTTACGCCTGGGTGGTTGGCTGGTCTGACCATTGAAGGTTTTCTTCCATCAGAAATAAGAATAGCAAACCTGCTGTGCAAAGAGTGAAGACGGTTCAGAGCTGAAGTCCCATTTAGGATACTCTTTATCATCAAAAGGGAATTTGGATACTGAAAAGGACAATTTTGCAAGACACTGGGGAACAGGAAAGTGGATTTAGTTGTATAACTTCAAAGAGCTGGCACAAGCACATTGGGCCAAATAGATTTCTGTGCTGTAAAATTCCATAAGGCTATATAAACATAAGAACATAAGAAATAGGAGCAGGAGTAGGCCATCTAGCCCTTCAAGCCTGCCCCGCCATTCAATAAGATCATGGCTGATCTGTCGTGGCTCAGTTCCACCTTCCCGCCCTCTCCCCATAACCCTTAATCCCCTCTCATCAAAAACCCATCAACCCGCGTCTTAAAAATATTTACTGAGGCAGCCTCCACCACTTCAACGGGCAGAGAATTCCAGAGATTCACCACCCTTTGATAGTGCTTTAATGTACTCTCTCTGACTAAATATTGGAATCATTCTAATATAGTACATTGAAAATGTTCCACATTTTTTCAGCTTTCACAAGTACCTTGCTGAAATTAATGTGGATTTTTTTTTCGAGTGCACAAACTGATTTAAACAATGTTGATTCATATCCTTTTTTGATGTGGGGAGCATTTATTGAGTCTGACCATGGCACTGTCCATGCATGAGATCAAAGTAAGGATCTACTTTCCCAGTTTTGAATGGTCCTGGCTCATCTTGAGTAAAGTTTGATGAGAAACTCCTAACTCCATGATCCCCTGTCCACTGCTGAATGGGCAGAGAGAGAAAATTGTAAAAAGCATTAAATGAACTGGGTTACATAGGACATCATCGCTGCAGTCACTTTAATTGCTTTCTGGTGCAAAGCCAAATAGATGTTTCCTACAAATATGTTATTTAGGAATTAAAGCATTTTTACAAAAATGAATTAGAAATTAAGTAGCACTGCAACCCAGCAGAGCAACTACTTTGCAGATGGATCATTTCCTATTTTCCTACCATTCATCCTATTTTTATAGCAGTATTATTACAGACATGATACTAGCATTGTTAATTCTATCACTTCAGCTGATCTGGACATAGGTTGAAGAAGAATCTGATTAAATTAGAGAATTGACGTGTTAAATATTGTAATGCTTATATTTTTAAAATGTACATTTGAAAAATTATGGCACATTAATATTTATTTTTGTTTGAAAATGATGATAAATTGTTCTACAAAACATTAATGGATATCTAATACCACAATAGCGCAGGAGAACTTTTAATCTTAGATATGCAATTTTTTGGAGGTACCAAGCAGAAACCGTGTAGCAGATGAAAAAGACTATCGTTGTGTGCCTCCCAAATGTTCCAGACACAGTTGCAAGCCTTTTCAACCACAGGAATTGCTTGTTACAGAGAGTCTGTAATAGAAGAGGAAAATGGCCTTCAAACGCTATAATAATAAATAACTAAACAACATGTATACTTATTCATATTTGGAAGCATTTTACATACATCATATTAGAAGGGCTTCCTCCATAGAAAGGCTTGAATTTATATGATGCCTTTTATGACCAAGACAGCTCAAATATTTTATGGACCACAAAGTAATTTTGAAGTGTGGTCACAGTTCTAATGTAAGAATGAAGCGAATAGATTAGAAGAATTGAACATCTCAGGGAAAGGTGGAAGAAAAATAAAATAGGTAAGCCAGATTATACACAGCTGTTTCATTTCCTTCTTCCAATTCAGTCCACATAAGATGTCTGTTCAAAGTTGAACAATTCTTTAAGCAATTGTTCAGAACCTTTTTTCAGTGTAAAATCTAGTAAATACATTAAAGTGCATTTTTTTATAAAGTTTCTTACTGATAATTATAACCCATGTTAACTGATCTTTATTGAATAATTTAAATTTTTGCTATTACATCAAAAGATCACTGAAGCTTTGTTTAAAAGGACTGCATAATTCATATCCTTTCCAATGAATCAAATAGATAGAGTTTTCCAATTCTACAATGGAAGTGTTCCCAGAGAATCAGTTGATGGAGAGGAACTCTCCATGTGGCATTCAAAATTCCCATTTTGTGAGTAGACTTTATTTCATTCTATTAACGCTCAGCTGTTTGTAATACTATCCATCTATCTGTATATGAATGTCTGATATCAAAGAAGCTGTCATGATTCTTTCATCATGTGACAATCTATTATGTGGTACATGCAGTACATACGCTTGCAACTCTACCAACATTGTCTACCTAATACGTTAAGGAAAAGATTTCCCGAGGCATGGTAATTGGGGAGACCATGCAGACTCTACGACAATGGATGAATGAACACCGCTCGACAATCACCAGGCAAGAGTATTCTCTTCCTGTTGGGAAATACTGCAGCAGTCATGGGCATTCGGCTTCTGATCTTCAGGTAAACGTTCTCCAAGTTGGCCTTTACAAGACATGACAGTGCAGAGTTGCTGAGCAGAGACTGATAGCCAAGTTCCACACACACTAGGATCTTGGATTCATGTCACACTATCTGTAACCCCCACGACTTGCAAAATCTCACTAACTGTCCTGTCTGGAGACAATACACATCTCTTTAACCGGTGCTTAACTCTCTCTCCACTCACATTGTCTGTACCTTTTAGACTTGATTACCTATAAAGACTCGCATTCCAACCATTATTTTGTAAATTGAGTTTGTGTCTATATGCCCTGTTTGTGAACTGAAATCTCACTCACCTGATGAAGGGGCAGTGAGTGCTCTGAAAGCTAGTGACTTTTGCTACCAAATAAACCTGTTGGAAATTAACCTGGTGTTGTGAGACTTCTTGCAATCTATTGTCCCAGTTCTCATGATATGGAACAATTGATTAGAAAGGTTATTTTATGATCAGGGCTGTCCCCTGTAGTAATGTCCAATGACATCTCCAACACTTCTGTAAACAGAGGGGAAAAAGTAGATACGTTGAGAGCCAATCAACCAATGTCATTGAGTAATTTGGGCATCTTAAATCTCATTTAGGATGACATAAGAACATAAGAAATAGGAGCAGGAGTAGGCCATCTAGCCCTTCGAGCCTGCCCCGCCATTCAATAAGATCATGGCTGATCTGTTGTGGCTCAGTTCCACTTTCCCGCCCTCTCCCCATAACCCTTAATCCCCTCTCTTATCAAAACCCATCAACCCGCGTCTTAAAAATATTTAGCAAGGCAGCCTCCACCACTTCAACGGGCAGAGAATTCCAGAGATTCACCACCCTTTGAGTGAAGAAGTTCCTCCTCAACTCCATTCTAAACCGCCCCCCCTTTATCTTGAGGCTGTGCCCCCTAGTCCTACTGTCTTTTTTGAGCGGGAAGAGTCTCTCCACCTCTATCCTATCCATCCCATTCATCATCTTATACGTCTCAATGAGATCTCCCCTCATTCTTCTAAACTCTAACGAGTACAAGCCTAGTTTATTCAGCCTCTCCTCATAGCTCAACCCCCTCAACTCTGGTATCAGCCTAGTAAACCTCCTCTGCACTCCCTCCAAGGCCAAAATATCTTTGCGCAGGTGCGGCGCCCAAAACTGCACACAGTACTCCAGCTGCGGCCTCACCAATGCCCTATGCAGCTGCAGCAAGACCTCCCTACTTTTATATTCAATCCCCCTCGCTATGAAGGCCAGCATCCCATTCGCCTTCCTGACCACCTGCTGCACCTGCAAGCTGGGTTTTTGCGACTCATGCACAAGGACCCCGAGGTCCCTCTGCACCGTCGCCTGCTGCAGTTTTTCGCCACGTAAGTAATAGTCCTTCCTACCATTATTCCTACCAAAGTGGACCACCTCACACTTGCCAACATTAAATTCCTTTTGCCATTTCCGGGCCCATTCGCCCAGCCTATCTAGATCCTTCTGCAGACTCTCCACACCCTCCGCACAATTTGCCGTTCCCCCAATCTTGGTGTCATCAGCAAATTTCGACACCCTACACTCGGTTCCCTCCTCCAGATCAACTATATAAATGGTAAAAAGCTGAGGCCCCAGCACCGACCCCTGGGGCACTCCACTAGTCACCATCCGCCAATACGAATAGCACCCGTTGACCCCCACTCTCTGCCTCCTATTTGACAACCAATCCTCTATCCACGCTAACACCCTACCCCCAACTCCATGTCCCTCGACCTTCTGCAATAACCTCTTGTGAGGTACTTTGTCAAACGCCTTCTGAAAATCCAGAAAGACCACATCCACCGGCTCTCCTCTATCCACCGCCCTAGACACATCCTCATAGAACTCCAGTAAGTTTGTCAGACACGACTTCCCTTTAATGAAACCGTGCTGCGTCTGCTCTATCAAGCAGTTCCCTTCAAGATGCCTCACAATTTCCTCCTTAATGACGGATTCTAACATTTTACCTACCACAGACGTTAAACTAACCGGCCTATAATTCCCCGCCTTTTGCCTGGCACCCTTCTTAAACAACGGCGTAACATTAGCCGTTTTCCAATCCTCCGGCACTTCCCCGGAATCCAGCGACGTCTGGAAAATAACCACCAAGGCATCCACTATCACCTCCGCCATTTCTTTCAGAACCCTCGGATGCATTCCATCTGGTCCTGGGGACTTGTCCACAATCAGCCCCTCCAGTCTGTCGAGCACCGCGTCTCTAGTAACAGTAATGTCATTAAGACCCTCCAGTCCTACCACCTTTCCATCACTAACACCCGGCAAATTATTCACGTCCTCCTCCGTGAAGACAGAAACAAAAAAGTTATTCAATACCTTAGCCATATCCCCATCCCCCACCACTAGGTCCCCTTTCTCATCCTCTAAAGGACCAACGTTCACCCTAGCCAGCCTCTTCCTTTTTATATATTTATAAAAACTCTTGCTATCCTTTTTTATATTAAGCGCTAGCCCAGCTTCATAGTTTCTCCTACCCTTCTTTATCAACCTCTTTGTCAATCTTTGTTGACATTTAAACCTCTCCCAATCCTCTTCTCGCCCACTACTCTTAGCTACTCTAAATTCCTCCGCTTTTAATTTAACACTTTCCTTCACCTCCTTTGTTATCCACGGCTTATTACCTCTCCTCCTCCTGTCCTTTTTGACCATCGGAATAAATTTCCGCTGAGCACCAAGAAAGATCTCCTTAAAGATCCTCCACTGCTCCTCAGCAGACCCTCCCTCCAACGCGCTCCCCCAGTCCACATTCGCCAATTCTTCTCTCATCCTACCATACTCCCCTCTATTCAAACAACGTACGCGTGTCTGGGAACCCACTTTCTCCTCCTCCATCTGCACCAGAAACTCCACCATATAATGATCACTCTCCCCAAGAGGATCCTTCACCGCAAGGTCCCTAATTCTACCCGCCTCATTACATAGCACCAGATCCAAGATAGCTCTCTCCCTCGTCGGCTCCAACACGCACTGTTCCAGGAAACTATCCCGGCAGCATTCCAAGAACTCCTCCTCGAGCCCACCGCGTCCAACATGGGTCAACCAATCAATATGCAGATTGAAATCCCCCATAACTACGGCCGTCCCATTCCTGCACACCGCACTTATTTGCGCGTTAACAGCCCGCCCCACCTCCAGATCATTATTCGGAGGCCTATAGACGACACCCACCAGCGTCTTCCTCCCTTTGCTGTTCCTAATCTCCACCCACAACGATTCCACGTTCTGCTCCTTGGCTCCAATATCATCCCTTGCTACCACCTTGATGCTATCCTTAATCAGCAGAGCTACGCCCCCCCCCTTTTCCCTCCTGCCTATCCTTCCTAAACACTTGATAGCCCTGTACATTCAGCTCCCAGTCCCTGTCACCTTGCAGCCACGTCTCTGTAATGGCCACCAGATCGTATCCATTTGTGTCGATCTGCGCCACCAGCTCATCCACTTTATTCCGAATGCTTCGTGCATTCAGATAAAGCTCTTTCATCCCAGCCTTCACCTGGACCCTATTTGCCGTAACGCCACCAACTATACTCACGCCCCCTACTCCCTCTATTATTGGGACATCCTCAGCCTCTTCCCTTACCTGTACCCTACCCTTAAGTTTAGACCTCGTTACGTCACCTACCCTCGCACCCTCCCCCCCCTAATTAGTTTAAAGCCCTGTCTACAGTCCTCTTTACTCGATTCGCCAGCACGACGGAATAAGCATGGTGGAACCCTGCAGTATAATCCACCAAATATTGCCAAAGTATCATTGATTACTGTTATCATTACATAACATCACAAAAATGGATGTGCTTCTTTCAGAAGTGGATGAGGTTGATCAGGAAGATGGAGAAAAGTGCTTCCTTCTCCATGGTATGAGGAACATGCACAGGAAAGAGAAGAGGATTGGAATGCCTAGTAGCCAAAGAAGAATTCATAACTTTTCAATGAATAAAGGATCATAAGAACATAAGAACATAAATAGGAGCAGGAGTAGGTCATCTGGCCCTTCGAGCCTGCCCCGCCATTCAATAAGATCATGGCTGATCTGTCGTGGCTCAGTTCCACTTTCCGGCCCTCTCCCCATAACCCTTAATCCCCTCTCTTATCAAAAACCCATCAACCCGCTTCTTGAAAATATTTAGCGAGGCAGCCTCTACCACTTCAACGGGTAGAGAATTCCAGAGATTCACCACCCTTTGAGTGAAGAAGTTCCTCCTCAACTCCGTTCTAAAACGCCCCCCCTTTATCTTGAGGCTGTGCCCCCTAGTCCTACTGTCTTTTATAAATAAAGGTACTTCACACATGCCTTTCCTCCACTCACATCTTCACAACGTCCCTCACCTCTCCCAATGTCCCTGCTTGCATCTGACTCAAAAGTTGCAAGCATACAGAAATAAATTCCAAACTCGTTTGTATCGATGTTATTATGAAAAGATGTCAACCTAACACATTAACTCTGTTTCTCTCGCCACAGATGCAGCTAGTCCTGTTGAGCACTTTCAGCAATTTCTGTTTCATTTCAGACTTTCAACAACAGTATTTTACTCCAGTATCTATGTATTTAAGCCATGTTTAATTTCCATAATAAAGTTCAGTGAAAAGAAAACTCATTCATTATAGATATAACTATTTCTGAACATGTCTCCTCTTTTTGCCAATCAACTTGTTTGAGCTCATTGTCTTCGACTTCTACGAAGTGCTTCTGAGTGAGATAAAGTTGAGTGACAGGTTCTTGTGGTGGATTCCTTGAAGAGGCATGCGGTCTTACAGCAGCAGCCATCACAGATGAACCAGCTTCTTTTGCAGTGGGCCTGGTTTCTATCTCTTACATGCAAAGTATGGGAAAAATTTTTAAGGTATCAGGTCAGTGCACCTTGTAGAAATTATGCTTAGTTCTTGCAGCCCACAGGTTCAGAAGTACTGTTGGTCAGTGTGACAAACCAAATCGTCTGATCAGCACAGGTGTATAATTAATACTTTCTATTTTTTGATGCGGATCTCTATTTCTGTATACTTCTCAATCACACAGTAGCAGTCTATCTGCTTTTGAAATACTCTTGAAGAAATACATCTACATAATACGATTGAATCTTTTTGTCTAGTTTCTAAAAATCACTTTGAAAACAATCAATGTTAGAAGCCAGTTTCACTTATTAGACTGGTGAAATGTTGATTGGGAATACACATGCTCAGACAGTAGGATCTGTTAGGAAATTCAAGCTTTTGAACAGTTGAAGCCTTCAAGTCAAAGCATTCAGAGGACATTCCAGTAAAATGTTATAATTAGGTTTAATCAACTATTGCAAAATATGTAATGTTTAATTTCCTATTGATATTACAGACCTTAATTTGCACTTTGGAAATTTTCAATGCGTTCTCTGCTAAAATGGCAACCAGGATTTTATGTATATAACTTAGGTCCACCACCCAAAACATGGAGACACTTCGCTCAGTAGCAGGGTAATTTTAAAATAGCAGCAACTTCTCAAGTCATTAAGCAATGCATCATTATTTTAAATGTGTCATTGCCACTTGTAAAAATCATGACAAGTTAAAGTTAAGCTCACTTTCTTCTCTGAGCTCAATGCACATTCTGAAGCTTATAAAACTCAACAAAAAGTAACAATAAATATGCAATTAGCCATCTCTATGTTTAATATAAATGAGATAAGGCGCAGAACAACAGCTGCATTTTCACTGCTGGGATGCATGGCAAGTTCTGCCAGTTGACAACCCAATAGTCAACATCGACTCCAGTGTATTTTGTCATTATAACTGACTTAATTTCACCAAAACAAATAGTTGAATATTGAAGATTCATTATCACTTGCATTGACAGAACAACCTAATTACCATCTCTATTGACAGAAAATGTAAACATGCTCATTGCTTACAGCTGTCAGAAACTATTGTGGTGGTTCAGATGTAACACCATTAGCATGCCCAGGAGATTAAAGCAAAATACTGTGGATGCTGACAGTCTGAAATAAAAAGTGAAAATGCTGGAAATACTCGATAGATCAGACAGCATTTATGAAATATGTAACAGAACCAACTTTTCAATTTAATGACCTATCATCAGAACGACCAGAGCTGTGAGCTCCATGCCATTCTAACTGCTGTAAGAAGTCTCACAACACCAGGTTAGAGTCCAACCAGTTTATTTGATAGTAATCTCACAAGCTTTCAGAAACGGTGTTCCTTCGTCAGGTGTGTGGAGGGTTTTGATCAGAGAAGGGTGTATAAAGTCACACAAAGTTTACGGAATACTGATTGGAATGTAAGTCTTTACAGCTAACCAGCTATTCAAGTCTTAAGGATGCAGACAATGTGAGCGGAGATAGCATTAGCATAGGTTAAAGAGATGTGTATTGTCTCCAGACAGGACAGTAAGTGAGATTTTACAACCCAGGCAAGTCATGGGGGTTACAGATAGTGCGACATGAATCCATCTTTCCCCCACTCCCTTCCATAGACAGTGCCGACTCCGTGCCTCCCACCTCCCCTGAGCATGGGACCCCTCTGCTCCACAATTGTCAGTGCAGGAACGACCCTCCTTGCCTCCCACCAAACATCGGAGCTCTTGCCTCCCAAACCCCCGCACCCCCTCAAATGGCCATTGCTGCCATCCCCAGTTCCCACGTCCGCTCCCGGCCACCACCAATAAATCCTCCTTCCCATGATGCTACCACTGCTACCTGGGCACTGCCAGGTTGGTACTGCTAGATTGACACTGCCATTGATGTACTGCCAACCTGGCAGTGTCAACTTGTGCCAGGGCAGTGCCAGGGTCATTGCCAGGCCACTACCTGGCCATGTACCTTGTTCCCAGGGTGGCGCTATACTCACCTTTACATTCCTGAGGGATTTTTTTTATTATTCATCTGTGGGCATTGCTGGCTGGCCAACATTTATAGCCCATTCCTAATTGCTCTTAGAAGGCAGTTGAGAGTCAACCACATTGCTGAGGCTCTGGAGTCACATGTAGGCCAGACCAGGTAAGGATGGCAGATTTCCTGCCCGAAAGGACATTAGTGAACCTGATAGAACATAGAACATTATAGTGCAGCACAGGCCCTTCAACCCTTGACGTTGCGCCGACTTGAGAAAGCAAACTAAAGCCTATCTGACCAACACTATTCTGATATCATCCATATGTTTATTCAATGACCATTTAAATGCCCTTAATGTTGGCAAGTCCACTACTGTTGCAGGCAGGGCATTCCATGCCCTTACTACTCTCTGAGTAAAGAACCTACCTCTGACATCTGTCCTGTATCTATCACCCCTCAATTTAAAGCTATATCCCCTTGTGCTAGCCATCTCATCCGAGGAAAAAGGCTCTCACTGTCCACCCTATCTAATCCTCTGATCATCTTATATGCCTCTATTAAGTCACCTCTTAACCTTCTCCTCTCTAATGAACACAGTCTCGTCCCTCAGCCTTTCCTCATAAGACCTTCCCACCATACCAGGCAACATCCTGGTAAATCTCCTCTGCACTCTTTCCAAAGCCTCCACAGCCTTCCTATAATGCGGTGACCAGAACTGTACGCAATACTCCAAATGCAGCTGCACCAGAGTTTTCTACAGCTGCAACATGACCTCATGGCTCTGAAACTCAATTCCACTATCAATAAAAGCTAACACATCATACACCTTCTTAACAACCCTATCAACCTGGGTGCCAGCTTCCAGGGATCTATGCACATGGACACCGAGATCTCTCTGCTCATCCACACTACCAAGTAACATAAAGTTAGCCCAGCACTCTGTATTCCTGTTGCTCCTTCCAAAGTGAATCACTTCACACTTTTCCGCACTAAACTCCATTTGCCACCTCTCAGCGCAGCTCTGCAGCTTATCTATGTCCCTCTGAAACCTGCAACATCCTTCTGCACTGTCCACAACTCCATCGACTTTAGTGTCTTCCACAAATTTACTAACCCATCCTTCTACATCCTCATCAAGGTCATTTAGAAAAATGACAAACAGCAGTGGCTCCAAAACAGATCCTTGTGGTACACCACTAGTAACTGAGCTCCAGGATGAACATTTTCCAACAACCACCACCCTCTCTCTTCTTACAGCTAGCCAATTTCTGATCCAAACCGGTAAATCACCCTCAATCCCATGTCTCCGTATCTTCTGCAATGATAGGTTTTTCAGACAATCAACAATGGTTTCACGATCATCAGTAGATTCTTAATTCCAGATTTTTTTTATTGAATTCAAATTCCATCATTTGCTGTGGTGGGATTCAAATCCAGGTCCGCAGAATATTAGCTGAATTTGTGGATTAATAGTTCAGTGATAATACCACAAGACCATCGCCTCCAACAGTTTCAACGTGCCCACAACAGGTTCACGCATGGGTGATCCAGTTGTAAACCAGGCTGATGTGATGTCACATCTATGCAGTGTGAGTATGTGGCAGGGGGTCAGTATACGGTAAGTGACACCGAAACTCGAAGTTGTGACCTTGCTGGCAAGATGGACAACTTTCAGGTTTCGTCTCACCATTAGCGGCCACCGACATTCTCATGGATGGCAAGAGTGGGCTCAAGACCCTACTCAGTGCCTTTGATTCAAGGAACAGGTTTCATTATTGTTTCTAATAAATGAGATTCTAAAGTATTGTGAATGTGAATATTTTTGATCATAAGAATCATTAGCTGAAAAGATTTTCTTAATTCTTTGTACCTCAAGTTAAAGTTTATTTTAAAAACAACTGACAAAACTATCATAGAAAAATTTTAAAAATGCATTATTCAGAATTAAGTATTTTTAATTTTGATTTTTTTCTATTGGTACATAAATTCAACACAAGTATTTTATTATATATGCAAATTATACATTCTAGCAGAGATATTCAGATAAGCCCTTCAGATCACAAAAGGTTGCCAATCCCTGACTTAGGCACTCTGAGTTACTTTATATTGATTATGTACTGTTGGCCTTGTATTGCTTCTGCAGCAATTCCAACAATTGTATCTGGTGAAAGAATGAGTCTGAATGTAGCCTTTTACCTCAAGTAGGATTATTCTTAAGACTGCTCAGCAGCATGGCAGATTCTTCCAGTTCTTTTTGTACCCCACTGTTCCTGATGTTTCCATTTGTAGGTGAGTCAATGCTTACAACTGTCTTTAGCAATGCCGTTGACTTAACAATGCAATTGCTGATAGGTATACTATGATAGAATAGAGCATTTGTTCCACATTTAAATGGAGTCCAGGATTTATTTCCATCTTGTGGTTTAAGAGCTGGAACTGGAACGTCTCCAACATATTGACTTTCTAGAGAGCTACTAGGCAGCACTTAGAATCATAGAATCTCTAGTAAGCAGAAGGAGGCCATTTGGCCCATCGAGCCTGCACTGACAACAATCCCACCAAGCCTATCCTATCCTATCCCTGCAACTCCTGTATTTATTCCACTTTTCCCTTGACACTAAAGAGTAATTTAACATGGCCAATCCACCTGACCCGCACATCTTTGGACTGTGAGATGAACACAGTAAAAAGTCTGACAACACCTGGTTTTAGTCCAACCGATTTATTTGATAGTAAATGCACAAGCTTTCGGGTTAGTCCCTTTGTCAGGTGAATGGAGAGTTCTGGCCTCAGACAGAACTCCATTCACCTGACGAAGGGACTAACCTGAAAGCTTGTGCGTTTACTATCAAATAAATCGGTTGGACTAAAACCAGGTGTTGTCAGACTTTTCACTGTGTTTACCCCAGTCCAACGCTGGCACATCCACATCTGTGAGATGAAACCAGAGCATTCAGAAGAAACCCACTCAGGCACAGAAAGAATGTACAAGTTCCTCACGGACATGGCCCGAGGCTGGAATTGAAACCGGGTCCCTGGCGCTGTGAGACAGCATTGCTAATCTAACCAAAAAAAATGGGAAGAGCAGCACTTGCAGTTCAGGAGTCTGTGTTTGGCTCTGTGCCATTAACATAATAAATTCTTAGGCTATGAAATGTACATGGTTCAGGGGAAAGTGTAACAGAAGGGGAAGTGTAAAATAAATTTTAAATAAAGTGAAAATGATTTCTTACAGAATTAATATACAGAGACAATATTTAATTTCCTGTATACCAACTCTATTGTACAGTAACATAAGACAGGTTATTGGGACATTGCAATAATTGGATTAGTCAAGATAAAGTGTATGTGTCTACTTTAATAATTACTAATTAGCTTGTATGTAAGAAATAAAACACACTGTTGATGTATGTGAGATTGTGCATAGAACAAAAGAAATATATGAAAAAATAGGAAGTACAAAAATGAGTGATAAAATGTGTTCTTGTCTTACTTGTACTTTTTAATGATCTATATAATTTATGGTTCTGCAATTTTATTGATTCTACTAAAATATTTCCCTTTATCTCCAACTTTTTTCCATCCATTCTGCTTTTCATTATTTTTCAAAGAAATGGACAATCTGTGGGAATGGCAGCAGAGGCTAAGATGTGGTGAAACCCAGAAGTCATGGATCTTGCCGGAGAGATCGTGATTTCTGATTTTTGCCACCTCTTGCCAGTGACTTAATCAGGGCTCACGCCCACAATGGGCACGAACCTGATTTGAATATAATTAAACTTGCTCACTATATATTGAGCCCCTGTTGTATATTCAAACTGCGCTGACATGACACGGATTCATCTATACATGAGCCTTTCATGGGGATCTGGGGGAGTGTAAAGGTATGTGTATCCCAAGAGGAAAGAGACATGGCCAAGCATTGCCAACGTAGTAGTACCAACCTGTGCCGGGAGTAGTGCCAGGGCAGACCACAATGTGAGCCTCATGGGGGAGGGTATGGGATTCATTTGTATGTTGGGGGGGAGCAAACATGGAAGATAGTAATACTGGCTGTGGTCATTTGGTGGGGAGGAGAGTTGGATGGGTGGGTGCTAGCAGTGACCATAGACCCTTTTACTGGGGGCATCAGGGGATGGGGTGGGGTGTTGGCATTAACTTTGTGGTAGGGGTGGGGGAGGTGTGCGGAGAGATGGCAGTTCCAATTGGAGAGTGGTGGGGGAGAGATGTTAGCTGTGATCAGATGGGAGGAGAAATGCCTGCTCCGATGGAGAGAAAATGCTGGTTCTGACTCTAATCAGGTGGGGGTATCCCTGGAGACCTCCGTGATGATCTAAGGGGGAGGTTTATTCATGTTTTGATCGGGACGTCCTTTAAACCTGGTGCCCCTATCTCAATGCAGCTGGGTTTTGCCAGCATGTTTAGACCTTGCCCCCTTGCAAACAGCACGAAACATGTCCAACTGTTTATTTTTGACAGAGTATGGTAAGATCCGAAGAGAACATTGACCTGTCCGCCAATTGTCCTGCCGGAACCAACACGGCCAAATTTAATAAAATGACCCCCAATATCTTTCCTGTTGTGTTATCCCAGTTTGTACTGCAAATATGGCTTTCATTTTCCCAAAACACTGCAATTTTATTTCCTTCCTGCATTATGATTGTTATTGCAACTTTCTGTCATTTACATATTCAAATATAGAAAATATGCTGAAAATGAATTGTGGGATAATTATTTTTCAATGTTGCTCTAAATTACGATTAGACTTGTTTGAAGTTGCTCAATTTATTTCATGATAATGAGAGGTAAAATAAACCATAGAAATTTCCCAGGACTTTTTTGAAAATAAAAGATAAAAATGCATGGCTTTAGTTATACAGCGTAGTTTTGGCAACCTGGCCAACTAAGAATTTTGTCCTAACCGAGGTTGGTACAGTTTTCCTTGCTATCATCTAGAATTGTGATCCATATAGGAACATCCTAAATACTTCAAAATAGCAAAATGTAAACAATTCAGTCAGCAAAGGTGAAAAAGAGGTTAACCAGATAATGAAAAGTTTGATCTGTTGACCTTTCTAGGAAGGATTCTAGATGTGCATTTTCAATTCTGATCAATTAGGTTAAATATGTCAAGTTGAAGGTCACTTTACTTAGTGTTTGAATAACTGCTGGAATATCTTCAGGGTGTGTATTTTTCCAGTGTTAAAAATTGAAGATTTTTCTTTTCGTATAGTGTTCTATTTGTCCATGCATGTCTGCTTTCCCATGAATATTCTTAAAAAGCTTACGTAAGTCATCAATTAAAATTCCTGTACCACATCCAGTTAATTGAATTTGTGTTTCTCATTAAGGTTTGTGGAGAAATGCAAATATTTGGCCAGAGAGTATAAAAACATTGGTGGCATGGATGGCTTTCACCCATATATCAGTGACTGCTCTGTCAAGCTGACAAGTAGTAGCTGTTATCTGTATGAGTGGTAGGGTACATAACTCTTGTAAATTGAGAACATTTGATGAGAAAGTGATAGTTTTAACAATAAACAATTTCTTCAGTAATATGATTATGTATAAAATTCATGATGATTATTAGTTTTAACTTTTATTTTGTCTGACATGATGTTAGCGCTGACTTCTTATGAGATAATCACAGGAGATTCAGAACTGGTTATGATTGCTTCATTCAATTTGATTTGATTTATTTTTGTCACATGTATTAACACATAGTGAAAAGTATTGTTTCTTGCATGCTAGGCAGACAAAACATACCATTCATAGAGAGGGAAATGAGAAAGTGCAGAATGTAGTGTAGAGAAAGAACAACTTAATGCAAGGTAAAAACAAATGCGAGGAGAGCACTACTTCAGAGAAAGGCCTCTGGAACATATTCTGCTGTTTACAGAAAAGGTCCACATATTTATGTTGTGCTTTGTATGTACACAGAAATTTTGATCTAACTTTTAGTTTATCCATAAACAGGCACATCTTATACTAGTCATGTATTTACTCTTGCATCCACTGCAAAGGCTTCCAACTTGTCTTGGTATGATTACCATTCAGATCTCTATCTGGTCTTTGCTATCTGAACCCAAAATTTTGTTATTGCTAAAGTTAATGCCATCTTTGCGAGGTGCTAAGCACAGCTGGAAATTCTGCTGACTTTAAGTTGTATGAAAGTCAATTGCTACTAAAATTTTGTTTGTTGCTAACTATTGCAGCAAAGAAGAAGGCTGGTTCTCTGTAGCAAAGGGATTTGCAACCATTTTCTATTAGTTAGTTATTAATTATTCATTCTTAAACCTCAATACATAATTATATCAAACTCTCAAATTTTATCATTTATTTTCCCCCAAAACATAGTAAAATCTTTGCTAGGTTTTACACAAGATGGATCAGATTGGTGATCTCTGAGAATTGTTTTCTTAGATTTAGATTTTAGATGTTTCAGAACTGAGTATTACTACCTATTGAATTGTACCTCTTCTAAAATCAGCAATAGCTTCAGCCTTGATAAAACATTTCTTTTTATTTGATGTTTTTCAAAGTTGTCTTTGAAGTTTCTGAACTTATATCCAAAATAATTGTTATATTTTTAGTTATTCTTTGCTGGTTTCTAGTTTGCTCCCAATCTTCTGGGGTATCACTAATCTTTGCAGCAGTCTATATCTTTTCTTTCAATTTGATGCCAATTTGAGAATGTGAAATATCTCCCACTGCTCCTCTGCTGGATAACTTTCAACCTATTTCCCATTCCACTTTGATGTGGAGATGCTGGTGTTGGATGGGGGTGGGCGTAGTAAGAAGTCTCACAACACTAGGTTAAAGTCCAACAGGTTTATTTGGTATCATGAGCTTTCGGAGCACTGTTCCTCCATCGGGCACTTACCTGATAAAGGAGCAGCGCTCTGAAAGCTCATAATACCAAATAAACCTGTTGGACTTTAACCTGGTGTTGAGAAATTTCTTACTGTACCCATTCCACTTTAACCAACTCTGTCTTCTTACCATGGAGTTGCCTTTATTTAAGTTTAAGACTGTAGTTTCAGACCCAAATTTCTCATCTTCAAGCTATAAGTGAAATTGTGAAATATTATGATCACTCTTACTTTGTTAATTGTTTACTAAGGTCATTAATTAATCCTCTCTCCTTACATCTGACCAGATCTAAAATAACATACTCCTTTGTTGGTTCCAGAACTTATTGTTCTGAGAAACTGTCCTGAGTACATCCTATGAACTTAATTATATATATTTAATTGAGACATTAAAACATGTATTAATTTATATTTAATACATAGTTAATGTATGTACTAAATCCATTAATACATACATTTATGTATTTAGGGGGAAGATTAAAATTTCCACTTACTATTGCAGTACCTTATTTACAAATCCCCATTATTTCTTGACTTATGCTTTGTCCTGCAGTGAAACTACTATCAGAGGCCTATAAATCACTCCCACCATTGACTCCATGCAAACTGTTTCTACATTTTGATCTGCCAAACCAAGATCATTTCTCACTATTGTACTGATCTCATACTTTATTAACAGAGCCACCCCACCTCCTTTTCTTTCTTCCTGTCCTTCTGAAATGTTAAATTGCCTTGAATATTCAAATCCTAGCCATGGTCATTTTACAGGTTTTGTAGGTTTTCCCACAGTGGAGGCAGCTCACAATTGACAACTCGTAGGATCCTCGGGTCCTGCTGAAGTCAATGGTAAGTTACATGGCTTGCCCATCCTGTCACCATGGAACCTGCAGCAAGGCTCAACTTTGGCAGGACTGGAAAATTCTGCTGATGGGAAGGGCCAAAAGATCCCACTCCATGTCTCAAGAACAGTCCTCAAATTGTTACTCTAAATAATTATCTGTTTTCTTGAAAGCATTATTAAAACAATGTTTTACATGCAGCATTATCATGAGTATTTTGTAGCAATATAATTTAGATTGAGGGTCCTTAATAAATAATTCACTTGAAAAGTGGTCCATCAACCAAAAAAGTTTGAGAACCACTGATTCATGGTAAGGAAACCATTACCTGACCTGACCACAGCAATGTGGTTGGCTTTTAACTTCTTTTTAAAGCAAACTACTCAATTGTTTCAAACTGCTACCAAAAAAAGAGCAAAATGGTTGGTCCACTGGCATCAATCTAGACATCATTTCACCAAAGATGTACACAGTCCCATTGCCCATGCAAAGTCCTCCTCAGTAAAATCTGGGGCTTTGTGCCAAAATTTGGAGAAAATGTCCCTCAGACTAGTCAAGAAATAACCTGACATAGTCATATTCACCAAATAATTCTAATAGCTAGTGTTTCCCAGTCCACAACAAATCTTGTGTAGGTCCTGTCCCATTAGATATACCGGAGAACATAAGAACATAAGAAATAGGAGCAGGAGTAGGCCATCTAGCCCCTCGAGCCTGCCCCGCCATTCAATAAGATCATGGCTGATCTGTCATGGCTCAGTTCCACATTCCCGCCCTCTCCCCATAATCCTTAATCCCCTTGCCTATCAAAAACCTATCAACCCGTGTCTTAAAAATATTTAGCGAGGCAGCCTCCACCACTTCAATGGGCAGATGTGGTGGCACAGTGGTATATAGTCAAGAGAAACAACTGTGTCGGTTGTCACATTGATCGTGGAAATCATGAAATCTCATAGCATTAGGACAAGAAACTTCCTGCTGCTTTCTTTCCTCAGATGATTAATCAGCACTCCTCCATGTTGAAGACAACTTGAGAAAAGCACTAAAGTAACATGGGGACAAAGTGTATGCTGGATAAGAGATATAAATGTCCATTATCATAAGTGCTCATTTAACAGCACAACTGGCAGATTTCTGAAAGATATAGCTACCAGACTGGGCTTTCAGCAAGTCAGGAGAAAACAATCACAAGTAAAAAACTTCATCCTCAGCAAACTACTTGTTGCAGATGCATTTGTCCATGATAATCTTGGGATGAGTGACCACTGCATTGTCCTTTTCAACATGAAGACTCATAGAATGTCCTCCATCATATATGGTACTACCATTGACAGCACTTGAATCACCTTAAACATCCATTCTCCCCACCAGTGCACTGCAACAATTTGCAAAGGCTTCTCAACAATACCATGAAAGCAGTGCCTTCTAACATCGAGAAGAATAAGGACAGCTGACACATGGAAACTTCCAATTTCCCCTCCAAGTCTCAAAAAATCTGACTTGGAAAAGTATTGCATTTTTACTATCAGAATTTTTATGAATAGGATCAGACTGCATGAAATGGTACTGCAGAATTTCATTCATGAATTAAATAGCTCACAATAACATTGCAATATAAACCTATGTTAAAAAAATTATTTGGTTACTTTAATCCTGAACTCCTATCAATATTATTTTTTGGTAAGGTAAGGGAACAGTGCATGAGAAGAAATATATTTTCTCTGCTGTTCGTTTTTGTATTCAAAAAGCCATCTTATTTCAAGCTGTTATCTTTACGAAAACATTTCCTAGTTGAAAGAACAATGTCTAGTCTGTGAGGCTATCAATATCATCAAATTAGTTGATATCCTATGGTTGTAAAAATCTTGGCATTTTAGATTATAGTGTCTGTTTGATGGATGAAGCCCAAGCTATAACATTAAATCTGAAGAAAAGACATACTTGAAAATTTGATTTGAACATCTACTTTCAGGGTTAGCAACATCATTCTGTGAAATGGCTCTATTATTATAACACTATTGATGACTAATCCTGTAGTGTAGGTAGATAATACATAATTTTTCATGAATTCAATTGACATTTGGTATTAACTAAATGTTTATGATTTAGGTAGTAAAAATAGCTTTATAAAAACATGAATCATCACAAATTACATTAATTTTTTTCAGATTATTAGAAGTTCCTATTTATTTTTGTTTAATCAAAATTGTCTTGGATCTGTAATATTCAGATAATTTTATACCCAAAGTATTATTTAATGAACATCTTAAGTAAATTAAGTTTCTTAATTGATAATCTTTGCCACTATATTTAGGTTCTGCAGGGAAATGATTAACAAAAGGCTATGAAAGTAATTGTAAATTATGTCAATTTTTTATTTTCATTTTATAAATGACCATTAAACATCTCATTTATTAGCCCACACGTGTTTTCTGATATAGTAAAGCTGATTTGGTGAGAAACTACTAGAGGAAATATTTTCTTTACAGACAATAGGATCTACATACACATCATTAAGCTTAATACTAATATTTTAGACTTTTTAAGCACTGCTTGAATCAATTAAAATGAAAGTCAGTTATTCCAATAATTTTCCAGAGATATTAAGATGGATCACAGCAGTTAGCGCAACCTTTCATGCTGCAAGGCAACATTCAAATTGCAACTTGACTAATTAAAAATAGAATATGTTTCAAAATATCCAGCCTCAGAAAGTAATCCCATTTTTTTAAACCTGTATTTGTTTTCTGTTAAAATACAGCATTGAATTTACAGCACATAAACAGACTCTATGGCCCAACTGATTTATTTTAAGAAATTTTATTGAATGAACATTAAGTGTCATTAAATTCCCTCTATCTGACCCTACATTATACCACATACTAAAAATGTTAAAAGAATTTGAGAATTCATCACTGTTGTAACCAAATTTAATGAATTCTGATAGTTCACTATATTTAGAATGTAAGGAGCGAACATTAATTTCTTTTGGTGTTGCTAATTCACATAATAAAATGCTTTATCATTTAAAATGATAAAGAAAGAACATGCATTCATATAATGCCTTTTATGACTTCAGGACATCCCAAACCACTGTACAATAAATGAGACCAATTGAAGTTCATAGGAGTCAAGGGAGAAAACCTTTCAATAGCTAATTTGCATAAATGGTTGTTGGAAGATAATCATCTCAGCATCTGGAATTGCTGCAGGAGTTCCTAGGAGGAGTACCCTAAACTCAACCACCTTTAACAACTTCATCAATAATCTTCCCTTCATCAAAAGAGCCAAATGTGGATGTTCACTGATCATTGCTCAGTGTTTATGTCCATTAACAGCTCCTCAATTCATGAATCAATCCATCACTGCATGCAGTAAGGCCTGGATAACATCATATCTTGGGCTATTAAATGGCACGCAACACTTGCACCACATGTGCAAGGCAATGACCATCAATAACAAGAGAGAGCCTAATAATTTACCTATGACATTCAATAGCATTCCATTGCAATATTGGTGGGAATTGATTCAACATTGAACAGAAATTTAACTGGACCAGCCACATAAATGGAATAGGCCAGCGACTGAATATTTTGTGGCAAGTAGCTCAATCCTTGACTCCCCAAACCCTGTCCTCCCTTATAAGAGGCAAGTCAGGACTTTGATGGAATACTCCCCATTTGACAGATGAGCTCCAACATTCAAGAAGCTCAAAAGCAAATGCAAAATCAATTCACTTGATTGTATTCCATCCACTATGATAAACGGTCATTCCCTCTTCCACTGGCACAATGTAATTGCAGTGTGTACAATTTACAAAACACATGATCACTAGAGTAATGAAAATAGGGACAATTCTACATCCTTCCACATTATTGATGACGTTAAGCAAGGATTCATCCTTGCACCCCGAGTCTTTACATTTTTGCTCTGCTTAATGTGGCTTGCAATAATGTCATTCAGAGTCAAATGCATAGAATCATTGAATGTTTAAACAAAGAAGGGGGCCATTCAGCCTGTTACTATCTGTGCTGACTTGCTGCAAGAGCAATTTAGTTAGTTCTATTCACCTGCTCATGTCATATTCAGGACAAACAGTAACACTTCAATTATGGAAAACAAATCAAAGGAAAAGATGTTGGAGGAAGTTATTTGTGAACTCTTATTTATTGATGACTGCTCTTATGGCCCATACCCAAGATGAAAAGCAAACAAACATGAATCACTTTGCAACAGCTTGCCTGCAATTTGGCATAATTATCCACTTTAAAAAGATGGTGGTAATCTTCCAAACAATCCCAGGCAAGGATTATACTTGACACCATCATTAGCAAACGTTATCACAAGCTTCAGGCAATGGTCAGATATAACTATTCAGGTAGAACCTCAAAACTAGTTTAACCTTTGGTAAAATTTGTGAGCACCTTTGGGACAAAAAAGATGTTAACTGGCAGACCAAGCTCAAAATGTATAGCACTGTCATTCTAACAACTTGCTTTATTCCTTGTGAAACTTGGACAATGTATGCACACCAAACTACTTTCACCTAACCTCATTAAGGCAACTAATGAAGATCAATAGCCAGACAAAATCCCTGACACTGAAGTTCTTAAAGCAAACATGCCAAACATAGATGCTCTGATCATGAAGGCACAGCTAACCTGATCAGGCCATCTGGTGCAAATATCTGATGAATGAATCAGGAAGAAGATCTCTTCTGACATACTGAAACTGGAAGAGATCTCATGGTAGACAGTGAAAGAGAGATAAAGACTACGTAAAAACAATTCCAAACAGTGTGAAATAGACATATAAATGAGAACAACCCAAAAGCATGTTGTAAAAACATTCTTAGATGCACCTTCTATAATGAGACTAATCAATTTGCTGACACTGAGGGCCCGATTTTACTATTGCGGTGTGCCCATTTTCGGAAGCAAAAACATGGTAGGGTCAGGCGTGAGGCCATTAACGTGATCTGCAGCCACTTTTGCGCAGATGCCCACTTTACGAAGGCCTGAAAATGGCTGCGATCCGATTTGCACCCGAAATGGGTGCAACAGTGATTTAAATGTGTTTGCATGCATTTACATTGAATTAATAGGCTGCCTGCCCAACTTTACCAGCATTTCCCCTTTACCATTACATTCGTGTGTACAGATTTGGCGTGAAACAGACCTGCTTGGCAAAGGTCTGTATCGGGTGCTCTAGTTTCTGAAGAGGTAAGTTCAGAGCTTTCAACAGCTCTCTGACTCAGATCAGTGGAGGAAGGAGAAGGGGGAGGCAGGTCAGATCATTCTTTGGTGAGGGAGGGATGTGCCAGAGAAGGGAGGCCTGATAATTTTCTGGTGGGGGGAGGAGGAAGCAGATCAGATGTATCTCTGGTGGGGGGAGGGAGGGAGGACAGATTCTTGTCTGGTGGGTGGGGGGAGGAGGGGGAAGGCAGAGGGAGACCAGAATGTTGTCTGGCGAGTTGGGAGGAGAGAGGCAGAGGGAGACCAGAATGTTGTCTGGTGGGTGGGGAGGGGCTGGGGGTGTTGGGAGACAGAGGGAAGCCAGAAGTTGTCTGGTGAGTTAGCGGGGGGAGGCAGAGGGATGCCAGAATGTTGTCAGGCTTGGGGGGGGGGGGGGGGGAGAGGCGGCAGGGGGCTCCGCTGCCACTTTGCGGGCAATCAGTGGGGATGAAGTGGAACAGAGGGTTGTGATCAAACTAGGTAATGGGGGGGGGGGGTATAGGGAACTGTTATGTTGTGGGGGTGGGGCGATGTCTGTGGGGCTCATCACTCCCGCTTTTCACTCCTGGGCCGCTTTATGTACTTTTTGTGCCCTGGGAGCTACATGACAGCAGCACATTTTTCAAATTCTTCTTCTTACTGCGCATGTGCAGTTCAAAACTCTAATCGTTTCAGGTGTGATAAGTCCTGCTCACAGTGCGATTCAGACCCGTGACTTTTTTTCAGGCCAAGTGCGTATGGGAGTGCTTGAGAACAGATTTCCAGGCGGATCTGAATTGCACCCAGATTCAGCACTTAGAATGAAAATGGTAAAATCGGGCCCTGAATGTGAACTCCAGCTAAGGAGGTTTTGTCTAAAATATTAAAATCCTCAACCTGATGTATCCTGGGTCAACTGCTCACTGTGAATTTCGATTGTCACCAAAAATGGTCGCATTTTCATCATCATCAAAAATCTGACTAAAAGTTGAAACACAAGTTTTGCTGTCTTCTTCTACATTGGACGATGATCAAATGGATCATGCAAACTATCCTCAACCACTGACTCAGACCAATGGGAATACAACTGAACAAACCAGTCCAGATCCCAAAGATTACTGTACCCTGCTATACACTAAAACTTTGCCATAAAAAGTAACCATAAAATAGACAGGAGAAAAAAAGACAGCAGCAGAATCAAGATAAACTTGACAATGAGACCAAACACTTTCTTGAACAACAAATAACTCAGGCAACAAGAATCAACAGGCAGGATCTGAGAGACCAAGGGTGGAATTTGACCCAGTGATAGTGAAGGAATGGCAATATACTTCTAAGTCAGGATGAGAAGTGACTTGGAGGGGAACCTCAAGGTGGTGGTTTTCCCAGGTATCTGCTGCTCTTGTCCTTCCAGATGGTGGTGGTTGTGGGTTTGGAAGGTGTTGCCTAAGCAAACTTGGTGAGTATCTGCAGTGCATCTTGCAGACAATAACATGGTTGCCAGCATTTGTCAGTGCTGGAGGGATTGACTGTTTGTGGGCTGCTTGGCCCTGGATGGTGTCAATCTTTTTAAGTGTTCTTGGAAGAGCCCTCATCCAGGTAAGTGGAGAGTATTCTAGGCTGTTCACCAGTTTACCAGATTGATTTCTGGGATGGCAAGACTGGTGTATGAGGAGAGATTCTGTCAATTAGTATTATATTTGCTGGAATTTAGAGGGCTTCTATTAGGACTAGACAGGATAGATGCAGGAAGCTGTTCCCAATGGTAGGGGTGTCCAGAACCAGTCATAGTATAAGGATGAGGGGGTGTGACAACATAATTTATGTTAAAAGGGAGATTGCTTTAACATTAAGGCGGAATTTTCCGAAAAAGTTCTACGTGCCGAATGAGTGAAAAAACAGAAGAGTTTCAGAGTCATCTGTTGGTCGAGTTTAAAAATGCAATCTTATGGATTCAGTGCAAAAAAGCGAGGCGGGATATGATTCTTGCACAGCAGGGGAGGCTGCTGAATCCTAGAGGTGCCATTGTGCAGGTGACCCAACTTCTAGTTTACTGGGAGATCTCCTGCCGTTCCTCCACCTGACCCATGATGTTGGAACCCCCCTGCCATCCAATGGACATCAGGACTTCGCATGCTGATTGTCTCTATGCCAGTCTCCCACTCCCCACCTGTCCAAGTGACATTGTCACCCACACTGCCGATTGCCAGCCCCCGGAGTGCCCTCCCTCCCACTCCAATTACCACCCCTTCTGCAGAGTTCTCTTCCATCCACCCCATTATTGATTGCCCTCCATGGCGGAGTTTCCCCTCCCCACCACCGCCGTTTGCACCCCCTGCAGAGTTCCATCCCACACAAGAAGCGCACAAAGCTGATCCAGTTGGAAAAACAGAGATGGTAACTCTGTGCACAGTGTGAGAACAGGCGTGAACCTGATTTTACATGCATGCAATCTTACCAGCTCACCCTGCCGATTGGCAGCCATGGCGAGACTATAACATTGAGCCCTCTGAGTTTCTGGGTTGATCTTACCAAAAAAATTCCAAGTGCCGAGCAAGCATGAAAATGGGAGAGGATAGCACCTATTTTTGGGTGAGAACTCTTATGCTGTCTTATGGCACTTAGAAAACAAGATGTGATTCTCACCAGTGGGGGGAGTGGATGGGGTCTACTCATGTCAGGAAGCTGGCTGCAGACTGCTATTGAACAAAAGTACATAGTGCACTGGGAATCTCCCACCTCCCCACCAGACTCTGCACTCCCACCTCCTGATCATTGCCTCCAATCACAACCCTCCCCGGCCAATCGCTTCACCCAACTCCCCCCGGCTGATCAGTGACCTGATTCCCCACCAAGGTTGATTGCTAACCACAATTCCCAGCCCCCCAAATGACCACCAGCCCCAAGTTTCCCCCCCCCAGCAACTGATCACTGCCCCTGTACACTTCCCTGTCTGATTGCTGCCCTGGTGATCCTCAATGCAAAGTATGCAGCTCCCCACACCCCACCTCTCCTTAGGCTCCACTGCCTCCCCCCAAGCCCTGTCCCTTTGCACTGCCCAGTGGACAGTGCTAGGATGTCCAGTGGGCACTGCCAGGATGCCAGGCTGGCATGAACAGTGTCCCAGGCTGGCAGTGCCGGGGCACTGTCTGCCACTGCCCGTGACCACCCAACTTCAGTGGCCTCAGATTCCACCAGCAAGACCATCATGTCTGGTGCCCATTAGTGGGGGATCATATGGCGAAGCCAAATTGCATCCTGGGCTCACCAATAATAATAAATGACCATCTGCAGCAAGAGAGAATCTATCCATTTCCCCTTCATAGTCAATGGCATTACCATTTCCGAATCCTCCAATATTGACATCTTGGGGATTACGATGGTCCAAGAAATGAATTGGACTAGTCATATAAATAATGTGGCTCCAAGAGCAGTTCAAAAGCAGGGAATTCTGTGTAGACTAACTCACCTCCTGACTTCCCAAAACCTGTCCACCATCTGCAAGGCACATATCAGGAGTGTGTTTAAATAATCTCCACTTGCCTGGGTGAGTGTAGTTCTAACAACACTCAAGAAGCTTGACACAAGGACAAAGCAAATTGGCACCCCATCCACCACCTTCAACATTTATCCTGTCCACCACCAATGAACAGTGGCAGCAATGTGTACTATCTACAAGGTGCACTGCAGCAACTCCCAAAGGCTCCTTCAACAGCACCTTCCAAGCTCACAACATCTACCACCTAGAGGGACAAGGGCAGCAGATGCATGGGAACACCATACCTGCAAATTCCTAGCTAAAATCAATTATGCATTCTTAGCATTTGCTGCATGTTTTCCCCGATAAACTGCCTCTTGTAATTAAAAACTGCCTCTTAAAGCAACACCACTTTTAACATAAACATGGCAAAATAGCACAGTATGTGACTGTTTAAGTGGGCAGTTCACCATCACCGAATGGGCAAGTAGGGATGGGCAATAAATGTTGGCCTAGTCAGCGACATCCACAATTCATGGACAAATAAATACATTTTTAAAAGGTGAAAGTCAGCTCAAAAGCAAGTAAATTATGGTCTACTGAGAAGTGACCTCCTGCAAATGACCTCCTGCATTAGATTACCAGAGGGATTTTTTTTTAACCTTTGACAGGGAGATGGACTTTTATGGCCTTGCTTGTCCTGAAACCATAAAATCCCACCCAAGGACAACGCCTTCCCACGCTCCACCCCTTGCCTGCTCTGATTCCCCTGGCCACTGATATTCTTTCCTCATCGTGAAAGAGCCATTATTCAGAAGAACTGTTTCTGTGAACGAATTACTATAGTCTTTCACATGAAAATCTGGAATTTGCTGCCACTGCTTGGATATTCTGTTTGTTCTGTTGCATATATTCATCCTTTAAATTTTAAACGTCCTTAATGTTGTGGTGGAGAATGTGGCTGCCAATTATCAAATTACACCACTTTATCAATGCTACAGCACAGAAACAGGCCATTCAGCCATACTGGTCTTTATCAATATTTAATATTTTATGCAAACCTCCCACTCCGATTATCTCTCTTCTTTGTCCCAGAATTTCTGTATTCCCTCAAGTATACAAGGCATTAAGTGCATCACTTCTTTCTGCTTCAAGAAATCCATGTGTCCATGAGTTCTGTATTCTCACCATTCTCAGTGTAGAGAAATTTGCTAAATTCTTTATTTGATCTTTCAATGGCTATGTCACTCTACAAGAGCAAGTATGCCAGACCAGAATACTTTGATGAGTACTTGAAATAGCATAACATTCAAGGATATGGTACAAGTGCAGGAAAATGGGACTATTGCACTGGTAATTATTAAGGCTGCGCTATATGCCTCTATGACTCTACACTAGCCCAAGACGTCATGCAAATTCTTTGGCCCGTGCACTCGTGCACAGATTATGCTCTGGCTGGAGAATACTGGGAGAGGGGCCATAGCACAATTAGCACCAGCAAGAACCTCTTTTGTGATTTTTCCTTGTACCACAGTTGAAGATAACTGGTCTCCCAAGGGGTAAACTTGATTAATATATTCAAACTTTCATTTACATATGCAGAGTTGGTCTGGAGCTACATGCTCCTTGCTCCTGTAATTCTCTGACCCTCAGACACAGCAGGAACTCAATGTGAATCACCATCGGTGTCTACAATTAAAATCAATTATGATGACTATGCTGGGAGGCTTGGAGGCCATTGAACCCCCAGATGATCAGGGGAATGGCTGGGTTGTGTACCCACACTGCCCCTGGCAGTGTCAATCTGGCAGTTTAGCATTGCCATGATGTCAGGTTGGCACTGCCAGGATGTCAGGTTGGCAGTGCCAAAGGGGGATGGGAAGGGAGGCCTTTGGATACCCCATAATAGGGTGTCACTCACTTGGGGGTTCTGGTACCAGCAAGTCTGGTGGTGTGATGCCAGAAAGGAGATGGGGGATAATGCCAGCAAGAGACGTGATGGGCAGGGGGGCTGATTCCAGTGATTGCTGCTGGGGATGTGTTGATAAAAATGACACCCCAATCTCCAAGGAGCCATCCTTGCTGGCATCTTCAGCTTCCCAGTTCAAAAAACTTTTGAAGTGTGGGTGAATTCAGTAAGGATCTCCCCAGCTCCGAAAAAAAGTTCTAAGTGTGGATGAATTGCAATCTGCATTGCACCAAACCACCCAATGGGAATCTCAGCCCTTTGAGCCTGTTCCGCTATTCAATAAGATCATTCAGGAATTCCAGTCTTGTTTATGTGCAGGCTATCCGATTTACACTCATCTAACCTCCCCCACAACTGGTTCCAATGTCCCAGGAATTTGAATCCTTCTCTCTTGCATCATCTCTTAGTCATCTTAGCTATCCTGACATTCCTATTCTAACTAGCACGTGGCACTGGTAGCAACCCTGAGCTTATTACCTTTGAGGTCCTACTTTTTAGTTTAACTCCTAACTCCCTAAATTCAGCTTGTAGGACCTCATCCCATTGGTTCCTATATGCAAATGACAGTTGCTGTTCACCCTCCCCCTCCAGAATGACCTACAGCTGCTCTGAGATATCCTTGACCCTTGCACCGGGAGGCAACATTCCATCCTCACGTCTCATTTGCGTCCGCAGAAATACCTGTCTACTCCCCTTAAGTTGAGTTCCCTATCACTATAGCTCTGCCACTCTTTTTCTTCCCTTTCTGCGCAGCAGAGCCAGCCACGGTACTGTGAACCTGGCTACTGCCACCTTCTCCTGGTGAGCCATCTCCCTCAACAGTATCCAAAACGGTATATCTGTTTTGGAGGGAGATGACCATAGGGGAACCCCTACATCGCCTTCCTCTTCTTCCTCTGTCTGGTGGTCACCTATTCCCTATCTCCCTCAGTAGTTTTTATCTGTGGTGCGACCAACTCACTGAACGTGCTGTCCATTACTTCCTCAACATCATGGATGCTCCAAAGTGAATTGATTTGCAGCTCCAGAGCCATCAAGCGGTCTAACAGGAGTTGCAGTTGGACATACTTCTTGCACGTGAAGGAGCCAGGAACACCGGAAGGGTCCATTAATTCCCACATTGCACATCACCTAATGGTTTGAGATCAACAATAAATCCTGACTGTTGAAGCTGTTTATTTAGAGCACTGGATTAATTATTTATTCGCAAAGTGTTCATTGAAGCAAGCAATTGTTTATTTTTCTGGATCAGCAAATCTAGGAGCTTAAACATTTATCTTAATGTTCAATAAATTAATCAAGCTAGATCATAACACATTTCTAATGACATATTAATGTACAGCCATATTCATTAACTCCTGAATATTCAGTTGATTAATATTAGTTAACGTGTATTGACATATAGTTACGTCACTATTAAAAAGAAATCTAGGAAATATTCATAATATTTATTGAAATTAATTTTTAACAGAATGAATTATAATTGTGTATTTATTAACAACTGCATATATTCATTCAGTTAACAAATCTTGCCATATGTACTAGTTATAAGTAAATTAATTGAATATATTCGTTATTAATATTTATTAATTTCCCCTTGCAGTAAATTCATTAATTTCATAATCAATGAAGAATAAAAAAAAGGCAGATTCACTAACTAAGGAAGCCTATTTAAGGGTGAGGTGATGTTTTTGAAAGACGAAAATCGGTAGTGCTTAAAATCCTGAAGTACCAAGGGTAATTTTCAATCTTGTCACCTGGGCAGTAACCTGGTAGAGTAGATTGCCTGGCCATGGTAGAACCCATTTAATTTTCATTCCACTAATTTCTTTGGGATATTATTGTCACCTGTGCTGCTGATGTGAAAGATACTGCATAAATGCAAAATTAATTCCTTATGAAGAAATTTCTTTATTTGTTGCAATTGTGGTCGCCATTTTTTTCCAAATCTCTACTGCCTCAACTCAAGAAGTTATTAAAACATTGATTGCTTGCCCTTACCCTATTGGACAGAAATATGTAATCACATAGAACTTAACTGTAGCATTACAGTTCAATTCAATTTTCATTGTTTTGTTATGTCAACAAGAAAAACAAGGGAGGGAGATGACCAAGGATATTTGGAATGATTCTTTACGAAACTTAATGGATAACTGATTCATTACATAATATGAATACAACACTCTGTCTTAGGACTGTGATTTGATGAAGCAGACGAGGAAGAGCAGATTAAATTGTCCAGAAACCTTGTTTACCACATCACTATGGGCAGGATTTTCTGGTCTCTTCACCAGCAGGGCATAAGGAAGGAACTGCATGTTCATGGGTCCTTGCAGATGGCAAGATAGGTGGTCAAGAAAACATATGAAATTCTTTCCTTTATTGGTGAGGTATTGAATACGATAGCAAGGAAATAATGATGGAGCTGCATAAAATGCTGGTTAGGCCACAGCTGGTGTTTTGTGTACAGTTCTGGTCACCGTATTACAGGAAGAGATTAACCAGAATGTTGTCAGGGCTTGAAAACTGCAGCTGTGAGGAAAGATCGGATAAATTGGGTTGCTTTCGTTGAAACAGATACCAAGGGGTTACCTAACTGAAATGTAGATAATTATGAGGAGTTTTGACAGGGTAGACAGGAATGATGTGTTTCCCTTAGCTGAGGGGTCAATTACCAGGGGGCATAGAGTTAAGGTGATTGCTAGAAGGGTTGAACAGACATGAGGGATAACTTTTTTCACCCAGATTGTGATGAGTGCATGGAATTCAATGCTCAATTTTGTGGTTGAAGCTGAAATGCTCAACTCATCTACTAGGTACATGGAGCTGCATTGCAGTGCTATAACCTTCAAAGCCAAGAACCAGGAGCTTGAAAATGGGATTAAAATGAGTGGCTAGTTTATTTATTTCTTTGGCCAACATAGATATGATAGGCTGAATGGCCTCTTTTCTCACTGTAACTTTTAAATAATTCTATATTGTGGGGACACAAAAGTCAGCTTTATGTTGATGTGAGAACAGATTGCAATCACTCATTCAAGACTTCAATGGTGGGACATGTTTCCCACTGCATTACGATAGAATCGCTGAGTTGTTATGGCTCAGAAGGAGGCCATTCGGTCCATCACGTTTGCACTGATTTTCTAAGTGAATATCATGACTTAATGCCATTGTCCTGCTTTTTCCCCATACTCCTGCATATTGTTTCTTTTAAAAAAGAAAAGAAAAGCCTACAAAAGATTCAGGAGCTAGGTAATGTGAAGGATCTAGAGGAGTATTTGGCTTGTAGGAAGGAACTTAAGAAGGAAATTAGGAGAGCCAGAAGGCGTCATGAGAAGGCCTTGGCAGGTAAGACTAAGGAAAACCCTAAGACATTCTACAAATATGTGAAGAGTAAAAGGATGAGATGCGAAGGAATAGGACCTATAAAATGTGACGGTGGGAAAGTTTGCATAGAACCAGTAGAAATAGCAGAGATGCTCAATGAAGGAGGGTGGGGACCGGAGGAAGGAGGGTGGGGACCAAATGCCTCAGCCTCTCAATCTGCATAACAGGTTTGAGGTTCTTGCTTCCAATGTGGATGAGAACGAGGGCTGTGAGGTTGGTGAGCAAACTGCACACGGTACAGTGATGCAGACACAGGACATAGACCAAGAGAAGATGAAAAGGAACGTAGTAGTAATTGGGGATAGTGTGATTAAGGGTATTGACACTGTCCTTTGTCACAATGACAAAGTGCACAGAAGGGTGTGTTGTCTGCCTGGTGCTCAGGTCCAGGATGTCGCATCTGGGCTGCGGAGGAACCTGGAGTGGGAGGGTGAGAATCCGGTCGTTGTAGTACATGTGGGTGCCAATGATGTAGGCAAAATGCAAACTGAGGATCTGGGGAGGGAGTATGAAAAGCTGGGAATGGAATTAAAAAGTAGAACCGACAAGGTGGTTATCTCTGGACTACTGCCTGAACCGAGTGCAGACGGGCGTAGGGCTGATAAGATTAATTAAGTGAATGGGTGGCTCAGGGATTGGCGTGGGAGGAATGGGTTTGAATTTATGGGGCATTGGCACCAGTATTGGGGTAGGTGGGACCTGTTCAGGTGGGATGGGGTTGGTCTGAACTGTGCTGGGATCAGAGTCCTGGCGAATCGTGTAAATAGGACTGTAGATAGGGCTTTAAACTAATTGGGGGGGGGAGGGTGCGAGGGTAGGTGACATTACGGGGTCTAGAGTAAAGGAGAGGGTACAGGTAAGGGAAGAGGCCAAGGATGTCCCAATAATAAAGGGAGTAGGGGGCGTGAGTATGGTTGGTGGCGTTCTGGCAAATAGGGTACAGGTGAAGGCTGGGATGAAGGCACTTTATCTGAATGCACGAAGCATTCGGAATAAAATGGATGAGCTGGTGGCGCAGATCAGCACAAATGGATATGATCTGGTGGCCATTACAGAGACGTGGCTGCAAGGTGACAGGGACTGGGAGCTGAATGTCCAGGGGTATCAAGTGTTTAGGAAGGATAGGTGGGAGGAAAAAGGGGGGGGCATAGCTCTGCTGATTAAGGATAGCATCAGGTTGGTAGTAAGGGATGATATAGGAGCCAAAGAGCAGAAAGTGGAATCGTTGTGGGTGGAGATTAGGAATGGCAAACGGAGGAAGATGCTGGTGGGTGTCGTTTATAAGCCCCCAAATAATGATCTGGAGGTGGGGCAGGCTGTTAACGCGCAAATAAATGCGGCGTGCAGGAATGGAACGGCGATAATTATGGGGGATTTCAATCTACATATTGATTGGTCGACCCATGTTGGACACGGTGGGCTTGAGGAAGAGTTCTTGGAATGCTGCCGGGATAGTTTCCTCGAACAGTGCGTGTTGGAGCCGACGAGGGAACAAGCTATCTTGGATCTGGTGTTATGTAATGAGGCGGGTAGAATTAGGGACCTTGTGGTGAAGGATCCTCTTGGGAAGAGTGATCATTGTATGGTGGAGTTTCTGATGCAGATGGAGGAGGAGAAAGTGGGTTCCCGGACATATGTCCTTTGTTTGAACAAGAGGGGAATACGGTAGGATGAGAGGGGAATTGGCGAATGTTGATTGGGGGAGCGCGTTGGAAGGTAGGTCTGCTGAGGAGCAGTGGAGGATCTTTAAGGAGATCTTTCTTGGTGCTCAGCAGAAATTTATTCCAATGGTTAAAAAGGATCGTAGGAGGAGAGATAATCAGCCGTGGATAACGAAGGAGGTAAAGGAAAGTGTTAAATTAAAAGCGGATGCGTTTAGAGTAGCTAAGAGTAGTGGGCAAGAAGAGGACTGGGAGAGGTTTAAATGTCAACAAAGAATGACAAAGAAGTTGATAAAGAAGGGTAGGATAAACTATGAAGCTGGGCTAGCGCTTAATATAAAAAAGGATAGCAAGAGTTTTTATAAATATATAACTGGCTAGGGTGAATGTTGGACCCTTAGAGGATGAAAGGGGGGACTTAGTGGTAGGGGATGGGGAAATGGCTGAGGCCTTGAATAACTTTTTTGTTTCGGTCTTCACGGAGGAGGACGTGAATAATTTGCCAGGTGTTAACGATGGAAAGATGGTAGGAGTGGAAGGCCTGAATGACATTATTGTTACTAGAGAGGCAGTGCTCGACAGACTGGAGGGACTGATTGTGGGCAAGTCCCCAAGACCGGATGGAATGCATCCAAGGGCTCTGAAAGAAATGGCGGAGGTGATAGTGGATGCCTTGGTGGTTATTTTCCAGACGTCGCTGGATTCCGGGGAAGTGCCAGAAGATTGGAAAACGGCAAATGTTATGCTGTTGTTTAAGAAGGGTGGCAGGCAAAAGGCAGGGAATTATAGGCCGGTTAGTTTAACGTCTGTTGTAGGTAAAATGTTAGAATCCGTGATCAAGGAGAAAATAGCGAGGCATCTTGAGGAGAATTGTTTGATAGAGCAGACGCAGCATGGTTTTGTTAAGGGGAAGTCGTGTCTGACGTATTTATTGGAGTTCTATGAGGATGTGTCTAGGGCGGTGGATAGAGGAGAGCTGGTGGATGTGTTGTTTCTTGATTTTCAGAAGGCGTTTGACAAGGTACCTCACAAGAGGTTATTGCAGAAGGTCAGGGGGCGTGGAGTTGGGGGTAGGGTGTTAGCGTGGATAGAAGATTGGCTGTCAAATAGGAGGCAGAGAGTGGGGGTCAATGGGTGCTATTCGGATTGGCGGTTGGTGACTAGTGGAGTGCCCCAGGGGTTGGTGCTGGGGCCTCAGCTATTTACCATTTATATAGATGATCTGGAGGAGGGAACTGAGTGTATGGTGTCGAAATTTGCTGATGACACCAAGATTTGCGGAATGGCAAATTGTGCGGAGGGTGTGGAGAGTCTACAGAAGGATCTAGATAGGCTGGGCGAATGGGCCAGGAACTGGCAAATGGAATTTAATGTTGGCAAATGTGAGGTTGTCCACTTTGGTAGGAATAATGGTAGGAAGGACTATTACTTACATGGCGAAAAACTGCAGCAGGCGACGGTGCAGAGGGACCTCGGGGTCCTTGTGCATGAGTCGCAAACACCCAGCCTGCAGGTGCAGCAGGTGGTCAGGAAGGCAAATGGGATGCTGGCCTTCATCGCGAGGGGGATTGAATATAAAAGTAGAGAGGTCTTGCTGCGGCACTGGTGAGGCCTCAGCTGGAGTACTGTGTGCAGTTTTGGTCACTGCACTTACGCAAGGATATTTTGGCCTTGGAGGGAATGCAGAGGAGGTTTACTAGGCTGATACCGGAGTTGAGGGGGTTGAACTATGAGGAAAGGCTGAATAAACTAGGCTTGTACTCGTTAGAGTTTAGAAGAATGAGGGGAGATCTCATTGAGACATATAAGATGATGAATGGGATGGATAGGATAGAGGTGGAGAGGCTCTTCCCGCTCAGAAAGGACAGTAGGACTAGAGGGCACAGCCTCAAGATAAAGGGGGGTGCAGTTTAGAACGGAGTTGAGGAGGAACTTCTTCACTCAAAGGGTGGTGAATCTCTAGAATTCTCTGCCTGTTGAAGTGGTGGAGGCTGCCTCGCTAAATATTTTTAAGATGCGGGTTGATAGGTTTTTGATAGGCAAGGGGATTAAGGGTTACGGGGAGAGGGCGGGAATGTGGAACTGAGACACGACAGATCAGCCATGATCTTATTGAATGGCGGGGCAGACTCGAGGGGCTAGGTGGCCTACTCCTGCTCCTATTTCTTATGTTCTTATATTTTACTTCGATATTCACAGTGGAAAAAGATCTTGGTGGTTGTAGTGCAGGCTTGCGGCAGCCTGAAAAGCTTGAGTGTGTGGACATTAAGAAAGAGAATGTGTTGGAGCTTTTGAATAGCATCAAGATAGACAAGTCGCCGGGACTGGATGAGATGTATCCCAGGTTACTGTGGGAGGCGAGGGAAGAGATTGCAGAGCCCCTGGCAATGATCTTTGCATCATCGATGGAGACAGAAGAGGTTCCGGACGATTGGAGGATTGCGGATGTGGTTCCTATATTCAAGAAAGGGAATAGAGGTTCCCCAGGAAATTATCGACCTGTGAGCCTAACCTCAGTGGTTGGTAAGTTGATGGAAAAGATCCTGAGAGACAGGATTTATGAACATTTAGAGAAGTTTAGTATGATCAAAAGTAGTCAGCATGGCTTTGTTAAAGGCAGATCGTGTCCTATGAGCTAGTTGAGTTTTTTGAAAATGTGACTAAACACATTGACGAAGGAAGAGCATGGATGTGGTTTATGTGGACTTCAGCAAGGCATTTGATAAGGTCCCCCGTGCAAGGCTTATTGAGAAAGTGAGGGGGCATGGGTTCCAAGGGGACAATGCTTTGTGCATCCAGTTCTAGCTTGCCCACAGAAGACAGAGAGTGATTGTGGATGGGTCTTTTTCTGCATGGAGGTTGGTCACCAGTGGAATGCCACAGGGATCTGTTCTGGGACCTTGCTGTTTGTGATTTTTATAAATGACCTGGATGAGGAAGTGGAGGGATGGGTTGGTAAGTTTGCCGATGACACGAAGGTTAGAGGTGTTGTGGATAGTTTGGAGGGATGTCAGAAGTTGCAGTGTGACATAGGTAGGATGCAAGACTGGGCGGAGAAGTGGCAGATGGACTTCAACCTGGATAAATGTGTAGTGGTACATTTTGGCAGGTCTAATGGGATGAAGTATTAATATTAATGAAGTATTAGTATTAAGGATAAGGCTCTTAGCAGCGTGGAAGATCAGAAGGATCTTGGGGTCCGGGGGTTCATAGGACTCTCAAATCAGCTTCGCAGAGAGAGGATTTGGTTAAGAAGGTGTATGGTGTACTGGCCTTCATCAATTGAGGAATTCAGTTTCGGAGTCGGGAGATAAGACTCTGGTCAGACCCCATTTGGAATACTGTGCTCAGTCCCTAGGGCTGCCACAAGAGGATACAGGTTTAAGGTGCTGGGGAATAGGTACAGAGGAGATGTCAGGGGTAAGTTTTTCACTTAGAGGGTGGTGGGTGAGTGGAATCAGCTGCTGTTGATGATGGTGGAGGCAAATTTGTTAAGGTCTTTTAAGAGACTTCTGGATGAGTACATGGGATTTAATAGGATTGAAGGTTATAGGTAAGCCTAGTAGATAGAGATAAGATCGGCGCAACTTGTGGGCCGAAGGATGATTCTATGATCATCCAGTACCCTTCTGAATGCTTCAAGTGAACCTGCCTCCATCACATTTCCAGGCAGCACATTCCAGACCCAAACCACTCATTGTGTGAAAAAGCTTTTTCTCACATCATATTTGCTTATTTTGCAAACCACTTTAAATCTGTGCCCTCTCATTCATGCTCCTTTCACAGTAGGAACAGTTCCTCTCCGTAAAAGAGATACGAAAAAGCATTGGCCAGCAGGATTAAGGAAAATCCCAAGGCTTTTTATACATATATAAAGAGCAAGAGGGTAGCCAGGGAGAGGGTTGGCCCACTCAAGGACAAGGGAAGGAATCTATACGTGGAGCCAGAGGAGATAGGCGAGGTATTAAACAAGTACTTTGTGTCAGTATTCACCAAAGAGAAGGACTTGGTGGATGATGAGTCTGGGAAAAGATGTGTAGATAGTTTGAGTCTTGTTGAGATCAGAAATGAGAAGGTATTGGGCTTCTTGAGAAACATCCCATCCCCAGGACTTGATGGGATATACCCCAGAATACTGAGAGAGGCAAAGGAGGAAATTACTGGGCCCTTGATGGAAATCTTTGTATCGTCACTGGCTACAGGGGAGTTCCCAAAGGATTGGAGAATAGCCAAAGTTGTTACTTTGTTTAGGAAGGGTAGCAAGAATAATCTAGGTAATTACAGGCCGGTGAGCCTTACATCAGTGATAGGGAAATTATTGAAGAGGATTCTTCGAGACAGGATTTATTCCCACTTGAAAATAAGTGGACATATTAGTGGGAGGCAACATGGTTTTGTGAAGGGGAGGTTGTGTCTCACTAACTTTATTGAGTTTTTCAAGGAAGTGACAAAGATGATTGATGAGGGTAGGGCAGTGGATGTTGTCTACGTAGACTTCAGTATGGCCTTTGGCAAGGTCCCTCATGGCAGACTGCTGCAAGAGGTGAAGTCACATGGGATCAGAGGTGGATACAAAATTGGCTTGGTCAAAGAAGACAGAGGGTAATATTAGTAGGGTGTGTTTTTGAATGGAGGGCTGTGACAAGTGATGTTCCTCCAGGATCAGTGCTGGGACCTTTGCTGTTTGTAATATGTATAAATGATTTGGAGGTTAAAAAAAGGGCACAGGTTCAAAGGAGATGTACGAGGCAGATTTTTACACAGAGGGTGGTGGGTGCCTGGAACTTGTTGCGGGGGAGGTAGTAGAAGCAGATATGGTAGTGACTTCTAAGGGGCGTCTTGATAATTACATGAATAATATGGGAATAGAGGAATATGGTCCCTGGAAGGCTATGGGGTTTTAGTTAATTCGGGAAACATGGTCAGAGCAGACTTGGAGGGCTGAAGGGCCTATTCCTCTGCTGTAATTTTCTTTGTTCTTTGTATTCTGTTCAGCCCCTTCATGCTTTTGAATGTCAGTCAAAACTCCTCTTAGCCTTCTTCTCTCCAAGGATAACAGTCCCAATCTTCCCAAAGTATCCCCACAACTGACATTTTTCATCCCTGGAAACATTCTTGTGTCTTCTATACTACTGAGTGTAGAAGGACATCCATATCTTTCTATAGTCCGTAGTATTGTGCCTAGAATTGTTCACTGTACTCCAGCTGAAGTGTCCTAATATCCTGTATAAGTTTAGCATAATTTCCATGTTCTTGTACTCTATGCCCCTACAAATATTCCCCAGAATACCATACGCTTTGTTAACTGCTCCCTCCACCTATTCTGTTACCCTCAATGGTCTATGCACATATACATCCAGATCCCTCTGCTCCTTAGAATTTTACCCTCAATGGCACCTCTGACATTGCTACACTCCCCCAGTACAATGCTGGAGTGTCAGTAACGATTTTTGTGTTCAGGTCCTTGAGCCAGACTTGAACCCCTAACCTTTTGACTCAATGACCAGTGTCATTCACAATTGGATATAAAGGATGTGCACCTGGTGAGCAGCACTTTACTCATGACTTTGAGATATGTTCACCTACCTTACATTGCACATTGTTTGCAGTTCCTCCTATTTTGTGCTAAGCCGTGTAGGCAACAGCACAATAATTTCAGGGTGGTTTCAGAGCCAAAACTCTACATACCAGACCAGCAGTAAGGTTGGAATAAAGGTGGGTTGAAATGAGCTGGAGGATAAAGGCTGCATTGGAGGGAGGGGAAGGGTGCATGTAGGCTAATTGGGTGGGGGTGGTGAGAATGCCAGTGAGTCCAAAGTGGAACTCAAAAGTTAGTCAGGCGGAGAGCCAAGTAAAGAAGCACTTCAGTTTAGAATGCTGAACTTACAAATACTGTCTCTGTCTGAGTGCAGGGAGGAGGAGGGTATATCAGTCCATTGTCAGCCACGACCACTCAAATGTGCAGAGTCTGGTCACCACCTCACTCAAGTCATAATGTTGGGTGGGGTGGTGGGGAGTTTGGGCATAATACTGGGCCGCAGATGGCAGTCACAATCTGGGGAGGTATCTACAACTTATAGACCAAGAACAGGTAATGTAGGGCTTCTGGCGTGTCTCTACATGTCATTGCGCAATAAGCATCATGATAGGGAGAGCTAAGATCCACATGGTGCATAGGAATGTCCACTTTTGGGGGGGGGGGGTGGTATCCACCACAGTAACAATTGGATCGAGAATTAGAGCAGGAAGACTTTGGGGGCGATCTTATCATCGTGCCCCACAGGCCGATGGGCGACACAAGCCGATAAGATCACGAGAGAGTCAAGAAATCAGGTTTGTGCTTCCTGACAAGACCCACCACAATGCATTAATGGGAAAGAGTCCATTCACTTAATGACCACCAGAATCAAATCTTGGGAGTAAGTGCTAGATACCCAAACAGCTGTCATAACTCCTACATCTTGAGCGAGTCACAGATTACGAACATCTTCAGGGCCCAACATACATTCAGGATTGGCTCCTTGGTGACAAAGTTTATCTGCAACTCCATCTGAGGAAAAGTACAATGATGTTCATAACACAATGTGAACTTTGGAAGAGCAAATCGTTGGAAGTTTGAAGATGTGTTTCAGTGTTTTGACAGATCTGGTAGTGCACCTCAGTACACCCTCAAAGAGTCATAGAGTCATAGATGTTTATAGCATGGAAACAGGCCCTTTGTCCCAGCTTATCCATTCCGCCCAGTTTTTACCACTAAGCTAGTCCCAATCACTTGCATTTGGGTCATACCCATACCTACCTTACCTGTGTAACTATCTAAGTGATTTTTAAAAGACAAAATTGTACCTGCCTCTATGATTGCCTCTTGCAGCTCATTCCAGACACACACCACCCTCTGAGTGAAAAAAATGTCCCTCTGGATCCTTTTGTATCTCTCCCCTACCTTTGGGAAAAGATATTGATGATATTGACTATCTAGCTGATCTATGCCTCTCATTATTTTATAAACTTTTATAAAATCACCTCTAAGCCTCCTATGGTCCAGAGAAAAAGGTCCCATTTATCCAGCCTCTCTGTATAACTCAAATCATCAGGTCCCAGCAATATTCTAGTAAGTCTTTTCTGCACTCTTTCTAGTTTAATATCCTTTCTATAATAGGTTGACCAGAACTGTACGCAGTATTCTACATGTGGTCTTACAAATGTCTTGTACAACTTCAACAAGACATCCCAACTACTGTGTTCAATGTTCTGACCAATGAAACCAAGCATGCCAAGTGCCTTCTTCACCACCCCGTCCACCTGTGATTCCACTTTCAAGGAGCTAATTGTATTAGCTATGAGGTGAGATTGCGTAAGCCACAGTTGTTCTCCTTGGAAAGACAGGGGTTGAGGGGTGACCTAATAGAAGTTTATAAAATTAGGAAGGGCATAGATAGGGTGAACAGTTGGAAGCTTTTTCCCAGGTCAGAAATGAAAAACACAAGAGATCACAAGTTCAAGGTTGGGGGGGGGGGGGTGTGTGTGTGAAGGTGGGAGGGGAAGGGGGGGCAAGGTTCAATACAGATAAGCAGGGGATGTATTTTACACAGAAGGTGGTGGGAGCTGGAATGCACTACCAAGTAAGGTGGTTGAGGCAGACACACTAGGATCATTTAAGACTTATTTGGGTAGCCACGTGAACAGAATGGGAATAGAGGGATACAAACGGATCGTCTAGTTAGGAACACATGATTGGTGCAGGCTTGGAGGCCCAAAGGGCCTGTTCCTATGCTGTATTGTTCTTTGTTCTAAATGCTCTCTCACTGTACCTGAACATGTACCGGAGTGTGGCGACTAGGGAATTTTCAGAATAACTCCATTGCAGTGTTAATGTAAGTCTATTTGTGACTAATAAATAAATCTTACTTTACTATGAACCTGCATCCCTACATCTCTTTGTCCTATAACTCTCTCCAATGCCCTTCCATTAACTGAGTAGGTCCTGCCCTGATTTGATCTACCAAAATGCATCAGCTCACATTTATCTAAATAAGCTCCATCTGCCAATCATTGGCTCACTGGCCAATTGATCTTGATCCTGTTGCAATCCTAGATAACCTCCTTCACTGTCCACTGTCCACCAGCCTTGGTGTCATCTGCAAACTTACTAAACATTGAAATAAGTAACAAATAACAGTGGACCCAGCAGCAATCCCTGAGGGGCATTACTGATCACAGGCCTCTAGTTTGAAAAACAACCCTTTACAACCATCCTCTGCCTTCTGTCGTCAACCAAGTTTGTATCCAATTGGCTTCATTACCCTGGATCCGATGAGATTTAACCTTATTCAACAACCTATAATTGGCTAAAGTCCATGTAGACAATTTCAACTGCACTACCCCTATCTACCTTCTTGATTACCCCTTCAAAAATTCATGAGATATGATTTTCCACTCACAAAACCATGCTGACTGTCCCTAATCAGTCCTTGCTTCTCCAAATCCTTGTAGGTCCTGCCTCTCAGAATACCTTCTCACAAGTTACCCACCACAGACATTAGCTCATGGATCACTGAAGTTTGCTGCACTCTGCACAACCTGGCGCTGGGGAAATCTTGCCACATGGTGAGATGGAGGAGCTGACATCTCTGAAGTTGAGCACAGAGAGAGCTGAGGGCAAGGATTTTGAAACTACAGGGGAATGGCCATATCAAGGGCCAGATGAGGAAGGTGTGCACTTGAAGACATGAAGCACTAATTGGCACCAGATTCCATGAGGGTGAAGATGCAATCCAATGATTCTGGGTCAAGAGTCTCTATATTGGGCCCACATTACTACCAGCATTGCTATCCTTCACATTTCAACAATTCACTTCAATCTGAGAATGAGTAATTACACATTAGATTCACCATGTCCTCTATCTTCGAAGGATGATGAACCCTCAGGAATATTTTGCCCTGCTGAAATGTGGTTCTAACGCAGAACGACCTCCTGACACCACACCTCCAATGTTGCAACCTCTTCCAGCAGCCCTCCAGCATTTCAGCTGCTATGGATGCATACAAATTGGAGGAGATGGAATATAGTCCTCAGTACACTCGCAGATATATAGCTGCAGTCTGATGAGGTGCCTCAAGGAGCAACCTCCAGCTGCAGAAGAACAATTTCTCTGTGACTTCAGTGGTAAAAATGTAAGGCAAGATTTGGGTCAAGCTAGCTGAGACATTCTCTAGGTGCTCATGCCTGTTACTTACCTTTAATGTTACTTCAAGTCTCATAACATTGATATCTGGCACACTCAAAGAGGCATGACCTTTCATGGGCATGGAGGACCTCATGAAGACTATTTTCAGACACCTGCCCGCCATTTCTTCTCTTCAACACAATCATTTTCCCCTGATGGCCAAATGTGGCCCTAGCTAATCTGAGCCCTGAAAGTGGTATATTTTTGATAAAGAGCACATCATCTGTATTCCATCCTCATTCCCATCTCATTTCCATCTGACATCCTATCTGGCTAACATTTATACTTCTGAGGTCAAGCTCAACAGTTCAAGTGATGCCAGTGCATCACCATGTGAAATTAGCTTTGTAGTTTAGGTGAGGGGACAAATTCCAGAACTTATAGCCCAGTGCTACATCCCTACATAGAACAACATAGAACATAGAACATTACAGCGCAGAACAGGCCCTTCGGCCCACGATGTTGCGCCGACCAGTTAAAAAAAAACAACAACAATGACCCACTAACCTAAACCAATCCCTTTTCGTCCATAAACCTGTCCACAGACCTCTTAAACGCCCCCAAACTAGGCGCATTTACAACTGCAGCAGGCAGGGCATTCCAATCCCTCACCACCCTCTGGGTAAAGAACCTACCCCTGACATCTGTCCTATAACTACCCCCCCCTTAGTTTAAAGCCATGCCCCCTCGTGCTAGATTTTTCCATCAGAGGAAAAAGGCTATCACTATCCACCCTATCTAAACCTCTAATCATCTTATATGTTTCAATAAGATCCCCTCTTAGCCGCCTTCTTTCCAGCGAAAACAACCTCAAATCCCTCAGCCTCTCCTCATAGGATCTCCCCTCCATACCAGGCAACATCCTGGTAAACCTCCTCTGCACCCTCTCCAAAGCCTCCACATCCTTCCTGTAATGTGGGGACCAGAACTGCACACAATACTCCAAGTGCGGCCGCACCAGAGTTGTGTACAGTTGCAACATAACGCTACGACTCCTAAATTCAATCCCCCTACCAATAAACGCCAAGACACTGTATGCCTTCTTAACAACCTTATCTACTTGATTCCCAACTTTCAGGGATCTATGTACACATACACCTAGATCCCTCTGCTCCTCCACACTATTCAAAGTCTTCCCGTTAGCCCTATACTCAACGCATCTGTTATTCCTACCAAAGTGAATTACCTCACATTTCTCTGCATTAAACTCCATCCGCCACCTCTCGGCCCAGCTCTGCAACCTGTCTAAGTCTTCCTGCAAACTATGACACCCTTCCTCACTATCTACCACACCTCCGACTTTGGTGTCATCAGCAAATTTACTGATCCACCCAACTATACCCTCATCCAGATCATTAATAAAAATCACAAACAGCAGTGGCCCCAACACAGATCCCTGAGGCACACCACTTGTAACCGAACTCCATGATGAATATTTACCGTCAACCACTACCCTCTGTCTCCTATCCGCTAGCCAATTCCTAATCCAGTTCCTTAGATCACCCCCAATCCCATACATCTGCATTTTGTGCAGAAGCCTACCATGGTGAACCTTATCAAACGCCTTACTAAAATCCATATACACCACGTCCACTGCCTTACCCCCATCCACCTCTTTGGTCACTTTCTCAAAAAACTCAATAAGGTTAGTAAGGCACGACCTACCCGCCACAAAACCATGCTGACTATCTCCAATCAACTCATTACTCTCCAAATAACTGTAAATCCTATCCCTAATAATTTTTTCCAAAACTTTGCCCACAACAGAAGTGAGACTCACCGGTCTATAATTCCCGGGGAAGTCTCTGTTCCCCTTCTTAAACAATGGGACAACATTCGCTAACCTCCAATCATCTGGTACTATACCAGAGGCCAACGACGACCTGAACATCAGAGCCAGAGGCTCTGCAATCACTTCTCTTGCCTCCCAGAGAATCCTGGGGTAAATCCCATCCGGACCAGGGGACTTATCTATTTTCAGACCCTCCAGAATATCCAGCACATCCTCCTTATCAACTGTAACGCTGTCAATTCTACTCCCCTGCAACCCAGTGTCCTCCTCAGCTATATCCATGTCCCCCTGCGTGAACACCGAAGAGAAATATTGGTTCAATGCTTCACCAATCTCCTCCGGTTCCACACATAACTTCCCTCTTCTGTCTATAACTGGCCCTAACCTTGCCCTAACCAACCTTCTGTTCTTGACATACCTATAGAATGCCTTAGGATTCTCCTTAACCCTATCAGCCAAAGTCTTCTCATGTCCTCTTTTAGCCCTTCTTAGCTCGCTCTTCAACTCCCTCCTAGCCAATCTAAAGCTCTCTAGTGCACTATCCGAGTGCTCACGTCTCATCCGAACATAAGCCTCCTTTTTCTTTTTAACCAACGAATCAACTTTTTTGGTGCACCACGGTTCCCTAGCCTTACCAATTCCACCTAGCCTGACAGGGACATACCTATCACAGACTCGCAGTAGCTGCTCCTTGAAAAAACTCCACATTTCGGACGTTCCCAATCCCTGTAATCTCCTAGTCCAACCTATGTTTCCTAATTCTCTCCTAATAGCCTCATAATTACCCTTCCCCCAGCTAAAACCACTGGCCCGAGGTTCATGCCTATCCCTTTCCATCACTAAGGTGAACGTAACCGAATTGTGGTCACTATCACCAAAATGCACACCAACTTCCAAATCCAACACCTGACCTGGCTCATTTCCCAGCACCAAATCCAATATAGCCTCACCTCTAGTTGGCCTATCTACATACTGAGTCAAAAAACCTTCCTGCACACTTTGCACAAAAACTGACCCCTCTAACGAGCTAGAGCTATAACAATTCCAATCAATATTAGTAAAGTTAAAATCCCCCATAACAATTACCCTATTACTTTCACTCCTAACCAGGATCGTCTCCGCAATCCTTTCCTCAACCTCTCTAGAACTTTTAGGAGGTCTATAAAAGACTCCCAACAGGGTGACCTCTCCTCTCCTATTTCTAATCTCCGCCCATACTACCTCAACAGACAAGTCCTCATCAAACCTCCTCTCTGACACTGTAATACAATCCCTGACCAATAATGCTACCCCTCCCCCCCTTCTACCTCCTTCTCTACTTCGACTAAAACATTTAAACCCCGGGACCTGCAGCATCCATTCCTGCCCCTGCTCTATCCATGTCTCTGAAATGGCCACAACATCGAAGTCCCAGGTACTGATCCACGCTGCAAGTTCACCCACTTTATTGCGAATACTCCTCGCATTGAAGTAAACACATTTCAAACCCTGCTCCACCCCACCCCTGCGATGCCATGCATTGCAGTCCCCATCCATGCACCCCTCACTTTCAACCCCTCGACTCAGGATCCCTCCCCCCCTCCGAATCAGTTTAAACTTCCCTGCATAGCCCTAGCAAACTTACCCCCCAGGATATTGGTCCCCTTCTGATTCAGGTGTAGACCATCCCTCTTATAGAGGTCCCACCTTCCCCAGAACGAGCCCCAATTGCTTAAGTACCTGAACCTCTCCCTCCTGCACCATCCTCTCAGCCACAAGTTCAAACTTTCCCTTTCTCTATTCCTCTCTAAACTATCTCGTGGCACAGGCAAGAGTCCGGAGATAACCACTCTATCAGTCTTGGCCTTTAGTTTCCACCCCAACTCCATAAATCTCTGCTTAATATCCCCTTCCCTTAACCTCCCTATGTCATGTGTCCCCACATGAACAATAACTTGGGTTTGATCTCCCTCTCCTCTAAGAGTCCTGAATACCTTTTCAGATACATCCCGGACCCCAGCCCCTGGTAGGCAACACACCAGCCCTGAGTCCCTACCTTTACTTCCGACCCTCCTATCTGTCCCCTTAACCGTGGAGTCCCCAATCACGAGGCCCAATCGTTTACAGCCCCTAACCACCTGAGCTTTCACACTAGGCTCACCCCCAGTGACCTGGTCCCTTTGACTATCCCCAGTTGTTTCCTCCTCAACTGTAGCCTCCAGGACCGAAAACCTATTTTGGAGGGGAACCGCCCCAGGGGATTGTCCCCCCGATTGCTTCTTTCCCCTCTTCCTGGCAGTGACCCAAGACTCATTTTTAGGAGTGACTATTTCCTTATAACTCCTATCGATTTCCACCTCTGCCTCCCGAATTATGCGGAGTTCCTCTAACTCCACCTCCAGCTCCTTTACACGCTCCTCCAGAAGCTGCAATCTAACACACTTCCTACAAGTAAACTCCCCTGAAACACTACTAGATTCCCTCACCACATACATCCCACAGGAGATGCAGCACACTGCCTGAACTGCCATTCCTGAAGCAATTACCAGCAGAAAAATAAATTAAAAAACAAACAGAAAACTTCCCCCACTCTTATAATTAGGTTAGAGGAGGTGGGAGGGTGGGATTCTCTACCAGTGTAGAGGATCGGGTATCCTCTCTACACTAATTTATAGGGTTAGGGACCCGAGAAAAAAAAAACTACAAATACCAGCAAGCGTCCTAGTGACGACTTCCGGTTTCTAACTAATTTAAAAAAAAACCGCCGAAACTCGCGACTTTAAAACTATAAATAAAACGTTAAACAATAAAAACAGAAAAATGTACCTGTTTGCTGCCTCCTCTCACGCCCAAAAATCGCTGCCTCTCGATACTGCTCCTCAGGAACAATGAACATGTCCACTATAGCCTTTGGATGCAATGCAGATAACTTCAAAGTTGCTGACAGAAAATGCTGTAGCTTTAGCAGCCAGGACAAAAATGTGTTGGTGAGAGTCAGGGCTCAGGAACATTGAGTTGTGCACTAATATTTGGGAGCTGTGCAGATTTTCGTTTGCCGAGTCGACAATGACTTCAACAATCATAGTTGGACAGATCCCAAGGCCTAAACAAATACATCCTTCTGAATCTGAGGTTTCTTTAAGTCATGATCAGAAATCCAATTTATATACGATCTCCCAAGATAAAAATGTTATCATGTATGTGGAAAATTTCTGCAAACAATATAGAAGGTGACAGGGTGATGTGTACATGTGTGATTGGGGAGGGCGGGGCAGGGTGCAGTGGTGGCAGAGATAGTGTGATGTTATTTTCAACATAAAATTCTCTCCTGCGTGTGCACTGTTTCAAAGTCCCAGTGTGCAGGAGATAGCTTCAACTTGATGAATTGTTTTTACATCAGTGAAGATATTTCATCTTGATCTCCACATATTTATGTCAAAGCCTTGTGTTTTCTACACATTTCCTGTTTGCAATATCCCTACTTCCTGCTGCTGATGGCTTTGCCTGCCAAATATCTATGTATATTGTAGCATGATTATCAGTTAATTTATAAGCCCTAAAGGAAAAAATAAATTGTGTTTATTAAAATCCAGCAATGAAATAGACCAGAGAAAACATTTTATTATCTGTGGTACTCAACATAGCTCATCTAAAATCAGTCTAACATGGATTCTGAATGAATCATCTGTTTACCTTGTGGCTCAGTTACCTATTTCCTTCGGTCATGTTTTGCATGTTATCTAAACCCTGGACCTGAGAGGGAATTCAGCTGTTACAATTTACATGTATCAATTGGCAGGTGCATAATACATCTAAAACTCTTCCTAATTGCTCAAGGGCTGACATCTCCCAAAGCAAAAACATGCCATAATGTTAATAGTTAAGTGTCCAAACACACTGTTTTCATTTGAAAAACAGAACAAGCACAGCAATAATATCAGAATCTAGGTGGCTTCACATCTACCAAGTCTAGATAGGAGAGGCTGTGCATTGTGTCATAACCTTCATTAACATGTATCTGTTTTTATCCAAGATATAACTTCATTGCCTGCTGAAGGGGCAGCGGTCTGAAAGGTCATGCTACCAAACCTATTGGACTTTAACCTGGTGTTGAGAGACTTCTTACTGTTCATTGCCTGTATTTAGTGAATGTACTGTAACATTCAATGTATTCATGCCTTAGCACAAAATTTACAGGTGCAGTTTCATGCAGGAGCTAAAAGAATCTATAGACCAAGTTTGGGAATAAATCATAGTTCTCCATGTGAGCCATTAAATATTTACACAAAATACCACATGTGCCCTGAATTATCATATCTTGTATCACAGTGGTTAGCGTTGCAGCCTTAAAGTGCCAGGGACCCAGGTTCGATTCCCTGTCTCTGTCTGGAAGTCACTGTCCGTGCGGAGTTTGCACACCTGTGGGAGAATGTGTGTGGGTTTCCTCTGGGTGCTCCAGTTTCCTCCCACAATCCAAAGACATGAGGATTAGGTTGATTGGCCATGTTAAATTGAGCCTGGTGTCAGGGGATTAGCAGGGTAATTATGTGAGGTTATGGGAATAACGCCTGGATGGGATTATGGGTGGTGCAGGCTTGATGGGCCAAATGGCCTCCTTCTGTACTGTAGAGATTCTATGATAAGAAATAGGAGCAAAAATAAGTCATTTGTCCATTGAGCCTGCTTTGCTATTCAAACAAATCTGGCTCATCATTTACTCCCATGTCATTTCCCCCCAGTATCCCCATATCCCTTGATATGAGTATCCAGAAATCTATCGATTCCCATCTTGAACATGCCTAATTGATTGAGCTTCCACAGCCCTCTGGCATAGAGAATTCCAAAGATTCATCACCTGGGAATGAAGGAATTTCTTCTCATCTCAGTCATAAATGCCCTGTATTCTGAGATTGTATCCCCTGGTTGTAGACTTAATAGCCAAGGGGAAACATTCTGAGTCAGATTCTCCATCCTCACCTGCAGATGGGATTCTCCATTTTTGATGCAGCAAATGGAAACTTAGCTCAGCACCAAATTCTCCATCCTCACTGGCAGCAGCAGTGGGGTGTGAACAGCCGGAGAATTCCGGCCCCTACCTACATCTACCCTGTCGTACTCTTTAAGGATTTTAAAAGTTTCAACGAGATCACCTCTCATTCTTTGAAACTCTAGAGAATACAGGCCCAATTTCCTCAATCTTTTCTCATAGAACATCTAGGGATTAGTCTGGTGAACCTTCATTGTGCTCCCTCTATTGTAATTATCTCTTCTTTAGATAATTAAACCAAAACTGTAAACAATTCTCCAGGTACAGTCTCATCAAAGCTCTATACAATTGCAGCAAGACACATCTTGAAAAACTCCCTTGTGTTGGAGGCCAGCCTACCATTTTGCCTTCCTAATAGGTTGAAGCACCTGCATGCTAACTGACTCATGAACAAAAACACCCAGATCCCTTTGGTCATCAACACTTCCCATCCCACCATTTTAAAAATACTCTACCTTTCTATTTTTTCTACCAACGTGGATAACTTCACACTTATTCATATTTTATTTCACCTGCTACATTGTAAAATTTTGATAATTCTACTTAATGTTACGATCTGTAATAGTACGGATTTTATTCTTTTGAATTTCTGATAGGCAATTAACAATCAAGGTAATTGGGGAACAGGAAAGTTTGCGAAACACTGTACTGGATGAATTTATGACTTCAATGCTGCTGCTAAGTCTGAATTCAAGGCATTTACTGCACTAATGGAATAATTAACAACATTGAGTTCAACAGTGTGAACTTAGAATGACATTTCATCTTTCAACAAACCCATGTACTGCTTTGATTGACCTATACCAGAATGAAACCTTTATTTTCTGATATTATGGGATGAAGTATTATTGACAAGAATGTGTCTTTATTTATGGCTTCTCTGTATCTGAAGGAAATTGGATTATTTATGTAAACACTGAGGGATCCGGGGGAAGGGGATGAACAATTGTCTTTAGTCTGCATAGCTCTAGTCACTGAGGTGGTGTGACACAAATTGATTTGCAACTGATAGCCAAAAGAAGAGATGAATTCGGACTATTTCTAAATATAGATGAGGAATAAGAGACTGAGGGATAAAAGTTGAAGAATCATAATTGTGGTAGAATGGCCCTTTTAAGGGATGACAGGTCACATGGCAGTGGAGCGTGTGAACCTAGGCCAATTGCAGTGGAAATCACTCGTCCGGGGGAGGCTGTCTCTCAGTTGGAGCCCGGCAGTTGGAGAATAAAACAGCATTCACCATTCTGCTCTATATATAGTTTGTCTCATAATAAATTACTTTTGTTCAACTTTCACCCACTGAGTTGTGTCTCACGGCTATTAGATTTGGCAGTGAGATAAAATGCGACTCCAGTTGCCATCAACTGAAAATCGATGGAGCAGATCCTAACATCAAATTTCTCTTCAAAATCCTGCTGCAGCAAGTTGGAAGTGAAACACCATTCCCCTCATCTAGAAATTAGAACCTTTCAACCCAAAGAATGAATAGTGGACCCAGTATATTGAGATGCTCTGTTATTTCTTCACTGCAAATGAAATAATAGGGGAGGTAAACAGAAAGTCAGTTGTAATATTGGTTGAGGACCATTATCACTCCAGGCTGTCTTTCACCATGCAGCACTAAGGTAAAATGAATGGCTAGGCATTGATAAAGATATTGAAAATCTGGTCAGGCATTGCAATCAATGCCAATCGTATCAAACCTTCCCTTCTCAAACTCAATTACTGCTGTGGAGGTGGCCTGGTTGACCTTGGGCACAGCTACATGTGGATTTTGCTGATCCTTTCATGGGCACTATGTTCTTAATTATTATTGATGTACACACCAAACGGCTCGATATTCACAAAATGAAATCAGCAACATTGTCAGCAATGGTTGAGAACCTTCGCTATGCATGATCTGCCACAGGTTTTAGTCTCTGATAACAGGACTGCTTTTATAGAGGAGGAATTTCAGCATTTTAATTAATACTAACAGAATACAACATGTACGTACTGCACCCTACTATCCAGCCTTGAATAGCTTAGCAAAGAGAGCTATTCAGATCCTAAGTCAACAATGAATAAATAGCTATCCACTCCTTTATGATTCGAGCTTGCTAGATTCCTCCTCACATATAGAATGACACCACACGCAACTCTGGGTATAACCCTGCAGAGCTACTGATGGCAAGGCACCTCTGGACAAGACTTGACTTAGTGTTCCCTAATTTATCAGGGAGGGTGGAGGCAAAACAGGGTGTACAAGAAAAGTATCATTATTCTGTTAAATGGATTCTTTGACTTGAATGACTTAGTTTAAGTCTAGAACTGCATTGTTGGTCCAGATTGGGTCTCTGGGAAGTGAAAACAGGCCCTGAGTCATACCTGGTTGACCTCCAAGGGAGAAAATTCAAGAAACACGTAAATCACATAAGGAAGAGAGAAATGAATACAGTACAAGTAGAGCAGGTTTTTCCCTGCAGCACCTACTAGCATTCCGCCAATAGTGCCAAGTTCAGTGGAACCAGTTACTCCAGAGGAAGGGTCCATGTTGTTCTACTGGGGAACTGGAGAGGATATCAGCAGTAACATACCTTCTGACACTGAATCCTACGTAAATGCTCGTAAAAACATCACTACCTTGACAGAAGAAGCTACCAAAAAGTTATGGCGTTTTCAGAGAATTCGGAAGTTTCCTAATAGGCTGACCTTATTGCTGAAATTCTACCACATTGCCTGTCACAGAATTGGAACAGGCGAGGGGTGGACAACAGAAATGTCCATTGACCTCAGGTAGGAATTTCCAGACTCGCTCAAATGAAGCTGTAGAATCTGACCTGATAAGAGGCTGTACTGTTTTACCCCCTTTTATATTCTCCATTGCTGTAAATAGTTATCTGTTTGTAAATAAAATTAATGAAGAACTTGAGACGGGGAATGTGGTAGCATGGCCCTTTTAAAGGATGAGGGATTGTGGGTCATGTGACCCGGTGGGTGTATTGCAGTAGAATGTGCGAATCTGAGCCAATCATGGCAGAGAGTGCAAGTCCAGAAGTGGGCAGTCACTCAGGTGGAGCTCAGGAGTTGGAGAGTAAAGTAGCGTTCATCATTCTGCTCTGTACATAGTTTGTCGCATAACAAATTACTTAATTTAGTTTTCACCAGGTGAGTTGTTGTGCCTCACAGCAATACAGTACTCTTTGTTGGCATAGTGATACTGGAGTTTCTGGGGTATGACTCTTCTGGACACAGTTCAACATCATTTCAAGTGAGAAAGAAGAGAAGGATATTGCCTGTGTTGGAGATACTAAGATTTTCGAGGATCTTGAGAGATGAGTAACTTCTATGCTGTCTTCACTGCTTCTTAAATATAAAATCTTGCTTCATAAATTTCACTTGACTTATAAATACTAGTAATACATACCTTGTATGTCAAGCACAACTGAGGAATTAGAAATTAAAATTTTGTACGTCAAGATTTGTTTAAGTTAGAAGGGTTTTATACCTTGAAACCCTAAACCTTACAATGTTCTCACCAATTCACTTTTTCTGTCCATATTTATAGTGACATTCCTTCACAACTATGGATTGATCAAATTTAACATGTTCTGTGATTCAGGTATACCTAAGTCAGGTGGACAAATTGTAAAGTTAAAAGAAGGCTAAATTCAAATAAATTGGGTGGGGGAAGATATTAGAATAGATAGGAGGGGGCAAAAGAGAAACCTTTAATAGCACAATGCTGATCCTGTACTCACACCAAAATAAATAAATTCAGCCTAAATAAATGTGAGCTTAAATCAATTAACCGACTCAAATGTAAAATAATGTTAAAAATAACTCAATAAAGCCAAAGAGTTAAGGGTTTACCAGGATGAATAAAAAAAAACACGAACGTGTGAAAAGGATGAGCTGAGTGGCAGTAGGAGATCCAGGAAAAACAGTTGATCCAGGGAAAACTGTTAAACATAATAATAAAAATACTTCAGTACCACAGCAGCAACGAGAGCAGAGGCCAAAACCATAAAAAATTGCATTGGCTTGAATACTCAAGTTTATTTATTAGTCACAAGTAGGTTTACATTAACAACTCAATGAAGTTATTGTGAAAATTCCCTAGTCGTCACACTCTGGTGCCTGTTCCGGTACACTAAGGAAGAATCTAGCATGACCAATGCACCTAACCAACACTTCTTTTGGACTATGGGAGGAAACCGGGGCACCTGAAGGAAACACATGAGACATGGGGAGAACATGCAGACTCCACACTGACAGTGACCTAAGCCAGGAATCAAACTCAGGTCTCTGGCACTGTGAGGCAGCAGTACTGACCAATCTGCATGATCACTTCTTACAAGAATAAACAAGGCAAACCAGGAGCAACTCTCTTCCCCAGATACATCTAAATAGAAAGATGGACAATGATATAAGTAAGATGGAATTCTCAGACTAGTTAAAGAAATTAAAACAAACCAATCTCTCGGCATTTTGGTATTTATCGCATTGTCGGGAGGAAACATTATGATGTATTGGTGATCATTGTGACAAAGTCAGAAACTATTAAGGAGGAACCAGCAAGTTGGAAACTGGGTAATAAAAATGTTGACAAAACAAACTTAGACACTACAGACCCATTAGTTTTACTTTCAGTTGGTCTAACATAATTATCATGAGTGTTCATCTTCACCACAGGAAGCTAGAGCTTCAGATCTATTTGAGAGATATGTTGCTTTAGGCTTTCCTATAACAGCTTTTCCTGCCTGTGCTTCCTTGCCCTTGGAATAAGCACCAATTACTATTCTTCCAGTGCATGCTCATCAGTACGACTAGTTCCTGAAACTCCAATTTCACAAACTTCTATCCCTCTCTGGAGTGTTGAATAATCACCATCTCTTTCTCTGATATTTTGAGCAGAATGAGTTAGCAACACCTCCCACTGATGTGTTCATCTGAATCAACATTTTGTGCTTGAAACTCATATCTTGGAGGAATTACACCTCATTCTCCTTTCTTGATGCTGACAAGTATAATTTATAATTTATAGTTTATTTTACTTGCATATAATATCAGTTGGTCAGCCTGGTACCTCCTTCATCCTCTACATTGAACTTCCACTGTATTCAAATTCTCATTTTTGCAAACTCTTAATTTTACCTTCTATCCTAATTCCATTACCAGCTTTACAGTATGCAGGAAAGAAACAACAATTTTTCAGGAGGGGAAGAGGCTGGACATGTTTTGTACTCAGACCATTGTTTCCCATTTTCATGGCTTTAATCAACTACTGATGAAAATGTTTTATTTAACACACCAATTTCTGAAATCAGTTCTCTGTTTCTGTAGATATTCTGTTTGAATGCTTTAGTACTATTTTCCCCCCAAAAAAGTTAATGGCTAATTATATATTAATACTGCATTGTTGGTTGAGTATATTGCTCAACTTTAATCTACAGGCAGTCAGGATGTCTGGTGGGGATGCAGCTCAGATGCTGGAAGAGCAGGATAATTACTCATTTTAGCCATGTTGTGTTTGCTTAGGATAGAGCTAATGGATTTTTGTTCAAAGATGGATATTTCCCCTGGGGTTTTTGATTAGGTTGATTGAGAAGTTCATGAGTTGACAATCAGGTGCTGATGTGAATGGGAGGAGCTAGGTCTGTAGCAGAAGGCAGTTAGTTGCTGTTGGAGATCTACTAAAGTCAGCAGCATTTGTAAGCTATTCCTGAGAACTAACTCTCTCTTCACAAAATCCCTCTGAAAGCTTCATGACTGTTAACACAATTTATAGCAAGTATGCCTGTGATTGTACTCATTTACAAAATGGTGTTGATCAATGTAAGAATGGGGCTTATTTGGAGCTGGAACAGTCATAAGCTAGAAAGTAAATTTGCTTCTCTCATGTATGCTAACAAGAAAAATATAGTTGGGTCTAGAACAGCTTCTTAATGTAACCTGGGGTTATTGTCCAACATCCTAGTAATATTTCATCACATTTAGAGGATTATGACAAAAGTAATATTTTGGCAATTCAAAATTGTAATACAGTTGAAAATCTAGAGAAGTTATTGTTTAAAAAAATGCAAGATATTTCCCTGGGGGTTAGAAATGCCACAATTCTCAAAGTGGACCATTATGCTTTAAATAAAAACATATTCAGATTAATCCCTTTCCTATCCTGAGTACCAAAGTTTTGTCTTTTTTTTCAGATTGCCATTAATTTGTTTTACAAAGGAATTAAAATCCCTATCAAGTTACCTCCTCAGCTGCTTTCCATACTTAACCCACTGATGCATCTTAACCAATACAACTGCACACTACAGTATTGAACGATTTTTCTGGTGCGTCCTGTGGTTGCTTGGAATGGAAATAAACTGTATAGACCTCAATCCTGTGCTGGCCTCTTCTGCAGCATCTGAATATTATCCCTAGATAAGATGCAAGAAATATTTTTACTGCATCCTGATTAAGCAAAGAGAAGAAAGTTTTTGTTGATGTGCTTGAATAGTCATGCTTTGTGTCCTAGACATTGATGCATGGGTATGTGAGCTGAGCAGTCTGTTTCCACAGCAATCAAGCCAACTTCACCATTCTTCCCTAAATCCTTATCCTCCTCCAAATAACCCAGAGGAATATTCATTGTAATTCCTACCAGATTATTTTAAGTATAGGAAAGGCAGGAACAAAAATGTATGTAACAAAAAGTCACCTTTGTAAACCTTTAAAACAAAAAGACAGTTCATTTCCCCTTCTAATGGAGGCTTTCTGTTAGCCTGGAAAATGCCTGATAAACGGCTTGATATGGGTGATCTAAATACCCAGAAAAGTGTGCCAGTGCTGATTATCCATTCATTGTAAAATTGACGTAAAGCCTTATGTGTTTTGTTGAACACTTTATCCAGATGAGAAGACTAGCCACAAGGCACACCAAGCGTCAGAGATCCATTAAGGACAATCTTTAGTTTGCCTCATTTCACTTCCCTTTACACTTCCCCACCATATACTTAAATTCCTGTGTTAGTTCTTCAGACCTACGGCCGTGAAGTGGTTTAGTCCAACTACTGATTGTCTCTAGCTGCCCCACTCATCTTCCATTCTTTTCTACCCATCTTCAACTTTTAATCTCTTCAGCAGATAGAGCTTCCTAAAAGTTATTTTGCTTCGATTCTGTCAATCGGTTGATAGAGTTAATCTTCCATGTCAACCCCGACCCCCATCCACTCTCTTCCAGATTTGTATATGCTTCTAATTAAAACTTCATTTGCAAAAATAGCCTGCCACAGAGGACAAATTGCATTAGCTGCTGCATAATTGTATCCAGAATATAGTTGCCTTCTCCAATTGAAAAGAAAGAGATTCCGTTTTAAAAATAACTTTGCTTGCTTTCTGACTTGTCTTTAGATTATCACTGATAAAGAACTGACTAATTGGTCATTTATTTTTCAGCAGATAGGCTGTCAGAAACCAATGAATTTAGCTCCACCGTACTGGAATTAGAATAAAGGTGAGCTTTGCTTCCTATCACTCAGCTGTGTGGCAAGCAAGCATTCTGCTGATAGTTCTTGTCTATCTTCAATTAAATCATTTGTTGGTAATATTTGAACACAAGGAAAAATAATTTACCTTCTGTTTACTGGCTTTGTTGAGGTAATATTTTGATTTGAACTAAGTTCTCAAACTTGAAAACTCTCTCTCCTTTCAGCAGTATACATGCATCAGACAATACTTCTAAGACAGCCTGCACATTTTCTGTATTTTCTTCTAAAGAAAGCTTTGGTATTTCTCGATAACAGCTGTTTGCTTTCTGTACTCCTGGAATTTACTTGTCAGGATGTACTGGTAACCATGACAGAACTTCACAGAACATTGCTCCATAAGAGTACAAAGAATGCGTCGGGAGAGATGGAATGTCAGTCAAATTCAGTAAAACATTCTGGCCACTGTTCCTCTTGCCTGACTGATTGCATTTTCTTTGATTTGCTCCACTGTATCCTAACTGCATTTTAACATTTCCTGAAAAGGCAACAACATATATAATTAAGGAGCTCAGTGACTGACAACAATACGTACTGAAGTATTTAATGACCTAGAAGCTTCAATGACGATGCGAGAGAGATTCATGCTCTATAAAAACATTTTTTCTTTGCTTAAATGAATATTTCATTTCCAAACACAAGTTTTGCACCCTGCCTTTTGTACCTCAAATCCTGATAGAGGAAAGGTGAGGAAGGAAGTTAGTCCTTTTTCCCTCTCCAGTTCCTTTGAACAATTGGTAATATGCTTGGGAGTCATTATGGGTTACTCCAGGAAGTCCTCTCTGTATACTCTTCTTCAACATGACTGAAGCCACAGTAGTAATTGAGCAAAACTCCTAACCACTAACAACAAAGGATGTGGCATACACTCATAAAAGTGTGTGCTTCAATGAATACTGTGATTTGGAGTACCTAGCTGCTGCTCCAACTGGAGGAGCCAAAATGAGCCAAAGAGGACTTTTCTAGAAGTGTTCCTCTCTGATATAGAAAATTGTGGCCTTAGTAGGCAATATTCAAACTTGGAGACAGATTGATTACTACTCCTTCCTCTATTTTAGGGTCTATTGACCTATTGAAGGTCAATAATGGAATCCACTCCCATTCTTGCAGACTTGGCCTCAGTTGAGTTGAAGAAGAGCAAATGGAGTGGACCTCCTGGAGTAACTTGTGAAAATTCCTCAGAGAAACAATCCGGAGGGGATAAATCGAATAGCCACCTACCTCCATCTCCCTTAGTATTTCACTTAATGAAACATGCACAAAAGCTGTCAGACTCAGGTTACATCACTTATTGCAGAGCTCTTGCTCCATGGGGCGATCAACCTACTTAGCACTAACATCCCATCTCAGTTTTGTTTTGGGCATGACCCATTCAGTTAAGTGGGTGGGATCTTTAAACTTTTTTGTGCCAGTGCCATTTCACATGCGCAACAACTTAAAGAGCTGAAGCGCTCCGCCTATGAAAGATCTTTTGGGTTGCTAGCTGCCTGTACAGTTGAAAGGAAGATTTTCTTTGAACCTGAAGGAGGGCACTGCATTGCTTCCTGGAAAATCTTTGGGATCTTAATTTTTAGCTCTTTCAGGTCTCTATGTGCAGTGAGATTTATAATTATTGGATTTTTTAAAACTTCAGTTATAGACGTGTGCATCCTTGGCTAGGTCTATCCTTAATTGCCCTTGAACTGTGTGGCTTGCTAGGCCATTTCAGAGGGCATTTTTTAAGTGGGTCTGGAATCACATGTAGGCCAGACCAGGTAAGGACAGCAGATTTCCTTCCCTAAAGGACAGTAATGAACCAGGTGGGCTTTTATGAATGACAATCAACAATAGTTTCATGGTCACAATTCGATTCTTAATTCCAGGTATTTCATCTTGAATTCAAATTCCGCCAGTTGCTGTGGTGGAATTCAAATCTGGTTCCCCCCCCATCATTATCCTGGGTTTCTGTATTACTAATCCTGTGATAATACCATTGCTGCACCACCTCCCCAGTTGTCAGTTTTTTCACGTTAATTGGATGCATGCTCACAGCTGTCTATTTTTTTATAATCCTTTACCCAAACAAAAAGAATACAGAAGGGTGTGAGGAATGAGCATGGAAATAGGATTAGCGTTGAAAGCTCAAATTGAAAAGCTAACATATGCACAGGTAGAATAGAAAAATCTCCTTTATACTGTAATTTCCTCGCTCAGAATAAGCAGCCAACTATCCTGCAAACTTTTAACAATGTGGCTATTATCCAGCAGCAATGTCAGTTGACTTCTTTATTTAAATAAATGTTACCAATTTTGTTAAAGAACCATGCGCAGCAAAAGGTGACTTCATGAGTTGACCTTTATCAAAATTAGTATAGTTCACAAGAATTTATTGTTTCAAATTATACCAACAGGCTGTTTCATTGCTCCCAGTTTGAACAGGTTTTGGGCTAAAAATGTAATTGTTTATGAAAATGGACGTGGGGATCACAACATACAATTAACCTGCACCAGTTCAAATGCAGACAGCATGCAAACCTCGTGTTGCTTTCTGCTTGCATCAATTGGAGCACACATCCTAGTGCTGAACACATTTTCAGAATGGGTGCATGCCACAGCAGTGCCCCATGCAGGAAGGCCTTGCACCGCTTAAAGCTCACTTGTACTACTTCAAACCAGTCTCCACCTCTTAAAGGCAAAATGCATTCTGGTAGCAGTAGGTAGTGGAAGACATCGTGAAAACATTTGTACCAGAAGGATGAGCGGAGAACCCATGGAGCCTGCTCTAATGCATAAGTGTTGGAGACCTTTGTGCAGGAACAAAGATGTTCCCTCAGGGGGCCCTCAAGATGGACACAGTGAAGGCAATGGGAGCAGATAGATGTCACATTTAAGTCCAATGATGCAAAATGTTCAATGGTCAGTGGTCAAAATTGGAAATGCTTGTTCACATGCCATATGCTTATAAATGAATCATTGGTGTCAGACAATGTTCAATTTGCCAACCTACCTTCATTCAAATCCCAACAGTTTCTATCATGTGACTCCAACCCAATATTTATTGCCTCACCTGGCGCACACACACATAGGTTGGGACTCTCCAAGTCCTCTTAGCTATTTGAGTAATGCAGCGGGCTGGGAGATACCAGTGGGGGGCCCATAGTAATGTTTGCCGGTTGCTACTCTCCCAGGTTCTTGCTTTTTATTTTTGAGTGCAATCTTCCGGTGTGGTGCTGATTATCATAAATGAAATGAACATTTCAGTATGATTAGCGGGATTGGGACGCTATGCTCCAGGCTTGCTAGCGTTCCACCAGCCCCCCGACCCCCACCCTTCCCACTCCCACCGGGCGTGGTTCCCTCTAGAGGAGTTTATGACTGCTTTCCACTAATGGGGAACCTCTGGGACTTCTGTTTTTTTGTAGTATATATATGATGCGGAGGAAAATGTGGGAGGTTTGATTAGAAAATTTGCAGATGACACAAAGATTGGTGGAGTTGCTGATAGTGGCGAGGATTGTCAGAGGACACAACAGGATATAGATAGATTGGAAACTTAGGCACAGAAATGGCAGATGGAGTTTAATCCGGACAAATGCAAGGTGATCCATTTTGGAGGATTAAATTTAGGTGTGAATTGTACTGTAAATGGCAGAACACTTAAGAATATTAACATACAGAGAGATCTGGGCATGCAAGTTCACGGTTCACTAAAAGAAGCAACACTGGTGGCCAAGGTGATTAAGAAGACAAATGGCATGCTTACCTTCATCAGCTGGTGCACTGAGTACAGAAGTTGGGACATCATGTTGCAACTGTATAAAATCTTGGTTAGGCCGTATTTGGAGTATTGCATGCAATTCTGGTCACCACACTATCAGAAGGATGTGACAGCTTTGAAGAGAGTGCAAAGAAGGTTCACCAGGATGTTGCCTTGGCTCGAGGGTGTTGGCTATGAGGAAGATTTGAATAAACTCAGATTGTTTTCCCTGGAAAGACGGAGGCTGAGGGAAGGCCTGATAGAGGTCTACTGAATGATGGGAGGCATAGACAAGGTGGATAGTCACAAGCTTTTTCCAAGGGTTGAAAGTCTCAATTACAAGAGGACACAAGTTCAGGGTGAGAGGGGGAAAATTTAAAGGAGATGTGCAGAGGAATTTTTTCATGTAGAAAGTGGGGGGTGCCTGGAATGCACTGCCAGATGATGTGGTGGAAGCAGGCACATTAGCAACATTTAAGAAACATCTGGATGGGCACATGAATAAGGAGGAAATAGAGGGATGTGGACCAAGTAAAGGTAGAAGGTTTTTTTTTGGTTACAGCATCATGATTGGCACAGGCTTGGAGGGCTGAAGGGCTTGTTCCTGTGCTGTACTTTTCTTTGTTCTTTAGGAAACATGGCTCCAATTTGCACACATCTTTGGGCTGAGCTTGGAACCCATTATTTCCAGTGCAGAGGCACTGACCAACTCCATGAGAAATTTTGATATGATCATGATGTGACATCTGATGACATAAGTCTCAGTTTGCATTGCAACACAGGCAGAGTCTACCTGACTGTTGCAGTGGAAGCTCAGATTAAGATCATGAAATCTCAGGTTGCTGCCATGCATGCTCAGACAGCTGCCATCATGCCTGTAGATACTGAAGGGATTTTCAGATTCTCAAGAGCAGTGCAGCAAAAGGTCCTCCAGCAGATTACGAGGATTACTGAAATGCTGCCTGTGAGAATTGTACTAGCTCCATGGAGCATGATTCTGTTGTCTTCTCTCAAGATGATTGCATTCATATCCCCATCACGAACTGTCTGCCAGTGACCGTGCTGTTATCCATCAACCACTCCCAATACTGTCTGTTCATAAAACCATGTCAGTTTGAGACAACACAAGGAATCAATAACACATTGCAGAGACATTTCACTGAATTGTAAGATCCCTTCAGTGTGGAAGGTAACGATTGGCCCATCAAGTCAGCACCAACTCTTACCCAGGCTTAACTTGTAATCCCATGTATTTACCCCACTAATTCCCCTAACCTATATATCTTGAGACACTAAAGGGCAATTTAACATTGTCCATCATCCAAACCTGCGCATCTTTGGGCTGTGGGAGGAAACCCATGCAGACATGGGGGAGAGTGTGCAAACTCTGCATAGACGGTCAACCAAGGCCAGAATCGAACCTGAGTCCCTGGCACTGTCAGGCAGCGGTGCTAATCACTGTGCCACCATTTGTACCCAAGTTGTTGGCTTAGTTTCATTAACTCAATCAGATAAGGCATTTGCCACGGTTCCTACGCTAAGTGGGGGAAATTGAGGTGATTGTTTTGATTGGCAGCTCAACAGATCTGGAAAAGCACAGTAAAAAGTCTCACAACACCTGGTTAAAGTCCAAGTTTATTTGGTATCACAAGCTTTTGGAGTGCTCATCAATATTTCTCACCAGTATTTACTGTTGAAAAAAGCATGGATGTTAGGGAACTTGGGAAATAAATAGTGATGTCTTGAGGAGTGTACATATTACAGAGAAGTAATAGGTGCTAGAAGTCTTAAAGCACATCAAGGTAGATAAATCTGCAGGACCTGATGAAATATATCCCAGGACATTGTGGGAGGCTAGGGAGGAAGTTGCGGATCTCCTAGCCGAGATATTTGAATCATTGATAGTTACAGGTGAGGTGCCTGATGATTGGAGAGTGGCAAATGTTGTGTCTTTGTTTAAAAAGGGCTGCAGGGAAAAGCCTGGGAACTACAGGCCAGTGAACCTCACATTTGTGGTGGGTAAATTGCTGGAAGGTATTTTGAAAGACAGGATCTACAGGCATTTAGAAATGTAAGGACTGATTAAGGACAATCAGCGTGGCTTTGTGAATGGAAAATCATGTCTCTCAGATTTAATTGAACTTTTTGAAGGGGTAACAAAGAAGGTAGATGAGGACAGTGCAGTTAGTGTTGTCTACATGGACTTTAGCAAGGCCTTTGATAAGGTACAGCATGGTAGGTAGTTGCATAAAGTTACATCTCTTGGGTGAGGTATCTAAATGAATACAAAATTGGCTTCTTGACAAAAGCTAAAGGGTGGTTGTAGAGAGTTGTTTTTCAAACTGGAGGCCTGTGACCAGTGGTATGCTTCAGGGATCAGTGCTGGGCCCACTGTTATGTGCCTTTTATATTAATGATTTGGATGAGAATATAAGGGGCATGGTTAGTAAATTTTCAGATGACACCAAGATTGGTGGCATAGTGAACAGTGAAGAAAGTTACCTCCAATTGCAACAGGATCTTAATCAATTGGGCCAGTGGGCTGATAAATGGCAGATGGAGTTTAATTTAGACAAATGCGAGGTGATGCATTTTGGTAGATTGAATCAGGGCAGGACTTACTCGGTTAATGGTAGGATGTTGGGGAGAGTTACAGAGCAAAGAGATCTAGGGGTACATGTTCATAGCTCCTTGAAAGTGAAGTCACAGGTGGACTGAATGGTGAAGAAGGCATTTGGCATGCTTGTTTTCATCGGTCAGAACATTGAATACAGTAGTTGGGATGTCTTGTTGAAGTTGTACAAGACATTGGTAAGGCCAAACTTGGAATACTGTGTGCAATTCTGGTCACCCTATTATACAAAGGATATTATTAAACTAGAAAGAGTGCAGAAAAGATTTACTAGGAAGCTACTGGGGCTTGATGGATTGAGTTATAAATGAGAGACTGAATAGACTGGGACTTTTTTCTCTGGAACACAGGAGGCTGAGGGGTGACCTTAGAGGCTATAAAATAATGAGGGGCATAGATAAGGTAGACAGTCAATATCTTTTCCCAAAGATAGGGGAGTCTAAAACTAGAGGCATAGGTTTAAGGTGAGAGGGGAGAGATACAAAAGTGTCTAGAGGGGCAATTTTTTCACACAGAGGGTGGTGAATGTCTGGAACAAGCTGCTAGAGGTAGTAGTAGAGGCGGGTACAATTTTATCTTTTAAAAAACATTTAGAGAGTTACATGGATACAATGGGTATAGAGGGATATGGGCCAAATGTGGGCAATTGGGATTAGTTTAGGGGTTTTAAAAAAAAAAGGGCAGCATGGACAAGTTGGGCCGAAGGGACTGTTTCCATGCTGTAAACCTCTATGACTCTATGCTGCTCCTTCATCACAATCTGGAGAAAGGAGAGAAGCTATTCTGTCTGACTGTCCACAAAAGGACCCCTTTACCGAGTCTGAAGGAGTTGTGAACCAGAGAGGTGTCTTTCTCTTCAGCCAGAGCAAATCAAGTTGAGGTATGAATGCATGCAGTTTATAATTGAAAGGTTTGGCTACTTTAAAAGAAAGCTAGCATGTAAAGTATATTGAGCCTATTAATAAAGGTAAATAGTGTAACTATTGCAAGAAGCAATGTGTAATAGATTGTATTTCATCAGAGGACTGCATTCTGTTCATTCCTGTATTTCATGTTAAATAAGCTACTTTGTTGGCTTATAATTGATCTCATCTCATACAACATCCTTCTCATCCTTAGAGGATGAGAAGGGGGACTTAGTGGTAGGGGATGGGGATATGGCTGAGGTCTTGAATAACTTTTTTGTTTCAGTCTTCACGGAGGAGGACGTGAATAATTTGCCAGGTGTTAGAGATGGAAAGGTGGTAGGACTGGAGGGTCTCAATGACATTACTGTTACTAGAGAGGCGGTGCTCGACAGACTGGAGGGGCTGATTGTGGATAAGTCCCCAGGACCGGATGGAATGCATCCAAGGGTTCTAAAAGAAATGGCGGAGGTGATAGTGGATGCCTTGGTGGTTATTTTCCAGACATCGCTGGATTCCGGGGAAGTGCCAGAGGATTGGAAAACGGCTAATGTTACGCCGTTGTTTAAGAAGGGTGGCAGGCAAAAGGCAGGGAATTATAGGCCGGTTAGTTTAACGTCTGTTGTAGGTAAAATGTTAGAATCCGTCATCAAGGAGGAAATAGCGAGGCATCTTGAGGGGAATTGCTTGACAGAGCAGACGCAGCACGGTTTCGTTAAAGGGAAGTCGTGTCTGACAAATTTACTGGAGTTCTATGAGGATGTGTCTAGGGCGGTGGATAAAGGAGAGCCGGTGGATGTGGTCTTTCTGGGTTTTCAGAAGGCGTTTGACAAGGTACCTCACAAGAGGTTATTGCAGAAGGTCAGGGGACATGGAGTTGGGGGTAGGGTGTTAGCGTGGATAGAGGATTGGTTGTCAAATAGGAGGTAGAGAGTGGGGGTCAATGGGTGCTACTCGGATTGGCGGTTGGTGACTAGTGGAGTGCCCCAGGGGTCGGTGCTGGGGCCTCAGCTATTTACCATTTATATAGATGATCTGGAGGAGGGAACCGAGTGTATGGTTTCGAAATTTGCTGATGACACCAAGATTGGTGGAACGGCAAATTGTGCGGAGGGTGTGGAGAGTCTACAGAAGGATCTAGATAGGCTGGGCGAATGGGCCAGGAACTGGCAAATGGAATTTAATGTTGGCAAGTGTGAGGTGGTCCACTTTGGTAGGAATAATGGTAGGAAGGATTATTACTTACGTGGAGAAAAACTGCAGCAGGCGACGGTGCAGAGGGACCTCGGGGTCCTTGTGCATGAGTCGCAAAAACCCAGCCTGCAGGTGCAGCAGGTGGTCAGGAAGGCAAATGGGATGCTGGCCTTCATAGCGAGGGGGATTGAATATAAAAGTAGGGAGGTCTTGCTGCGGCTGTATAGGGCATTGGTGAGGCCGCAGCTGGAGTACTGTGTGCAGTTTTGGGCGCCGTACTTACGCAAGGATATTTTGGCCTTGGAGGGAGTGCAGAGGAGGTTTACTAGGCTGATGCCGGAGTTGAGGGGGTTGAGCTATGAGGAGAGGCTGAATAAACTAGGCTTGTACTTGTTAGAGTTTAGAAGAATGAGGGGAGATCTCATTGAGACGTATAAGATGATGAATGGGATGGATAGGATAGAGGTGGAGAGACTCTTCCCGCTCAGAAAGGACAGTAGGACTAGAGGGCACAGCCTCAAGATAAAGGGGGGGTCGGTTTAGAACGGAGTTGAGGAGGAACTTCTTCACTCAAAGGGTGGTGAATCTCTGGAATTCTCTGCCCGTTGAAGTGGTGGAGGCTACCTCGCTAAATATTTTTAAGACGCGGGTTGATGGGTTTTTGATAAGAGAGGGGATTAAGGGTTATGGGGAGAGGGCGGGAATGTGGAACTGAGCCGAGACAGATCAGCCATGATCTTATTGAATGGCGGGGCAGGCTCGAAGGGCTAGATGGCCTACTCCTGCTCCTATTTCTTATGTTCTTATGTTCTTAACATCCTTTTAACTTCACTTTTCAAAGAAACTTTTTGATTCAGATGTAAGAATGCGACAGACTGAGCTAGTGCTAACATCTATAAAATAGAAGTTTGAGAATTCAAGACTGACTGAAGACTTGCTCAGACACTGAAACTTCATTGTAACTTTGCAAAGGCGTTCCATCTTTCAGGTGTGATGTTAAACTGTCTATTCTGGTAGTTGCAAATGATCATGTGGCATCAGTAAAAGAGCAAAGAGCCCTTCAACTGTTCTGGCTAACATTGATTATTGAAACCACAGCACCAAGCTACAGGAACAGCACCAAAATTAACTTGTTGTGAAGTGCTTTGTAACATCTTGTAGATGTGAAAGAGTAATCAACATGCATTTTCTTTATTGGTGGGAATCAAGGAAGCAAAAAGAATGCCTGAGTATTAAAGGATGGAGGTAAATACAAAGGAAACAGTCTGCAAATTGGGATGAAACCAAATTAAAATCAGATGGGAGCACGTTAATACTACGTTTAATAATGAATTAAGTGGCTATTTATTTCCACTGCTTTTTTTCCCCAGCAACTCTGTAGTTGTAAAAATCTAGAGCTCTGCATTCATGCACTTTACTGTAGACACAGGGCACTGCTCATCCATCTCCTCCGGTGAGATTTTTCATGGCAGAAAGCTAAGCAGCTATTCCAGTCTTTTAAATCATTAAGACATGAACGAATGGTGAAAATGTTTTGTGGAAATGTGCTTTTAAGAGCTTCTAATTTTGTCAGTGTTTTTGTGTTAGTAACCTTTTTTTAGGTTACATTACAGCTTAAGTTGTAATGCTTTGAAAAGTTAAATTCTGCAGCTTGACAGAATTTGCCAGCTTTGTGAAACAATCCCACAATGCCATAGGCTTAAGATGCCCATAGCAAAACCCATACCAGGGGTACAATTTCCTGGGTACTGTAAGTTAAAAAATCAGAAATTTGATCACAAGGAGTAAATTTACTATGTTATGCACATTTTATGAAGGATACATAAGAACATAAGAAATAGGAGCAGGAGTAGGCCATCTAGCCCTTCGAGCCTGCCCCGCCATTCAATAAGATCATGGCTGATCTGTTGTGGCTCAGTTCCACTTTCCCGCCCTCTCCCCATAACCCTTAATCCCCTCTCTTATCAAGAACCCATCTACCCGCTTCTTAAAAATATTTAGCGAGGCAGCCTCCACCACTTCAACGGGCAGAGAATTCCAGAGATTCACCACCCTTTGAGTGAAGAAGTTCCTCCTCAACTCCGTTCTAAACCGCCTCCCCTTTATCTTGAGGCTGTGCCCCCTAGTCCTACTGTCTTTTTTGAGCGGGAAGAGTCTCTCCACCTCTATCCTATCCATCCCATTCATCATCTTATACGTCTCAATGAGATCTCCCCTCATTCTTCTAAACTCCAACGAGTACAAGCCTAGTTTATTCAGCCTCTTCTCAATCCCCTCAACTCCGGTATCAGCCTAGTAAACCTCCTCTGCACTCCCTCCAGGGCCAAAATATCCTTGCGCAGGTGCGGCGCCCAAAACTGCACACAGTACTCCAGCTGCGGCCTCACCAATGCCCTATACAGCTGCAGCAAGACCTCCCTACTTTTATATTCAATCCCCCTCGCTATGAAGGCCAGCATCCCATTTGCCTTCCTGACCACCTGCTGCACCTGCAAGCTGGGTTTTTGCGACTCATGCACAAGGACCCCGAGGTCCCTCTGCACCGTCGCCTGCTGCAGTTTTTCGCCACGTAAGTAATAGTCCTTCCTACCATTCTTCCTACCAAAGTGGACCACCTCACACTTGCCAACATTAAATTCCTTTTGCCATTTCCTGGCCCATTCGCCCAGCCTATCTAGATCCTTCTGCAGACTCTCCACACCCTCCGCACAATTTGCCTTTCCCCCAATCTTGGTGTCATCAGCAAATTTCGACACCCTGCACTCGGTTCCCTCCTCCAGATCATCTATATAAATGGTAAATAGCTGAGGCCCCAGCACCGACCCCTGGGACACCCCACTAGTCACCAACCGCCAATCCGAATAGCACCCATTGACCCCCACTCTCTGCCTCCTATTTGACAACCAATCCTCTATCCACGCTAACACCCTACCCCCAACTCCATGTCCCCTGACCTTCTGCAATAACCTCTTGTGAGGTACCTTGTCAAACGCCTTCTGAAAATCCAGAAAGACCACATCCACCGGCTCTCCTCTATCCACTGCCCTAGACACATCCTCATAGAACTCCAGTAAATTTGTCAGACACGACTTCCCTTTAATGAAACCGTGTTGCGTCCGCCCTATCAAGCAATTCCCTTCAAGATGCCTCGCAATTTCCTCCTTAATGACGGATTCTAACATTCATACACACCTGACTGAGATTCCCTTGCTGGCAATGCATATGAAAAAAATTGCAAGCTTAACATTCAGCAAATCTGAAAGATAATTATCACCAATGACTGGAGATAAGAAAAATCAGAATGTTGTGTGGAATAACAGGTAAAAGCAGTTAACATGGTGAAAAACTGCATCAAAGATAGAGAACATTGTGATTTTAACCTACCTTCTTTCTCTCTCAGTTTCCATATTGTTACGATCTCCAGGAAACCAGTAACCTTTCTAAAAAAAAAATCTGAAATCCCAGTTATTTAATGAAAGAATGAATGGAAAGAATTTTTACAATACAAACAAAGAGTTAAACAAAAGCATCAAATGTTTTCTTGGGTAACATCCTATAGTCCAAAACCCAAAATCAATGCAAAACATGAATTAACAGTCCAATTGTGGTGAATTATAAGCTATAAACAGCAGATACAACTAAGATAGTTCTTATGAATAGGGATCAGCAATCCACGCAACATATGTCATCAATCTCATTCACAAAGTCTTTTGAAACTTGGTCTTCCTCATAAAGAATTTCACCTCCACTTCTTTTAGGAATTAGCTCAATTCTCAACTGATAGCAGTACACAAAGCACCTGAGTTGCATAGGCGCTGTCTTCCTCAACAATAGCATCATCCGCATAATTTCCTCAACTCTGCTTTTAATGGTCTGGATGGTACAAATTCATCAGTGTTATCATCAAGTACCAGAAACAACTGCAGCAACTGTATCTCAATCTGTTCATAGCTTCTGGATCTACCTTCCATCTTCTTCAGCCTGCTTGTACTGCACCATAACAGCTTGTCAAGGATTTTGCAACAACATCTCTCAACCTGCAGCCTAGCTTGGAACAAGGGCAGTAGGTGCATGGGAAAACTGCCACCTGCAACTTCCTCTCCAAGTCACTCACCATCCTGATTTGGAAATACATTGCTAATCCTTCATTGAGACTGGTCAAAATCCTGAACTCCCTCCTGAACAAACCTTTGTGTATACCTACACCACACAAACTGCAATGGTTTAGAACATGACTCACCTTCTCAAGGAAAATTAGGAATGAAGAACAAATGCAGGCCTTGTCAGTGCTGATGTGGAGATGCCAGTGTTGGACTGGGGTAAACACAGTAAGAAGTTTCACAACGCCAGTTTAAAGTCCAACAGGTTTATTCGTAGCAAATGCCACTAGCTTTTGGAACTGGCTGTTCCTTCGTCAGGTGGGTGGGAGTTCTGATCACAAAGAGGGCATATAAAGACACAAACTCAATTTACATGAATAATAATTGGAATGTGAGTCTTTACTGCTAATCAAGTCTTAATGGTACAGACAATGTGAGTGGAGAGAGCATTAAGCACAAGTTAAAAAGATGTGTATTGTTTCCAGACAGGAAAGTTAGTGAGATTTTGCAAGTCCAGGCAAGTTGTGGGGGTTACAGATAGTGTGACATGAACCCAAGATCCCGGTTGAGGCTGTCCTCACGTGCGCAGAACTTAGCTATCAGTCTCTGTTCAGCGACTCTGCACTGTCGTGTGTCGTGAAGGCCGCCATGGAGAACGCTTACCCGAAGATCAGAGGCTGAATGCCGTGACTGTGAAGTGTTCCTCAACAGGAAGAGAACAGTCATGCCTGGTGATTGTCAAGCGGTGTTCATTCATCCATTGTCGTAGCGTCGGCATGGTCTCCCCTGTGTACCATGCCTCGGGACATCCTTTCCTGCAGCGTATCAGGTAGACAATGTTGGCCAAGTTGCAGGAGTATGTACCATGTACTTGGTGGGTGGTATTCTCATGTGAGATGATGGCATCCATGTCGATGATCCAGCACATCTTGCAGAAGTTGCTGTGGTAGGGTTGTGTGGTGCTGTGGTCATTGTTCTCCTGAAGGCTGGGTAGTTTGCTGCGGACAATGATCTGTTTGAGGTTCTGCGGTTGTTTGAAAGCAAGAAGCAGGGATGTGGGGATGGCCTTGGCGAGATGTTCGTCTTCATCAATGACATGTTGAAGGCTCTGGAGAAGTTGTCAGAGCCTCTCTGCTCCAGGGAAGTACTGGACAACGAAGAGTACTCTGTCCAACGTGTCCGTGTTTGTCTTCTGAGGAGGTTGGTGCAGTTTTTGGCTGTGGCACATCGGAACTGTCGATTGATGAGTTGAGCTTCATATCCTGTTCTTACGAGGGCATCTTACAGTGTCTGGAGGTATCTGTTGCGATCCTCCTCATCTAAGCATCCAGTGAGGTCACCTGACGAAGGGACAGAACCACGGAAGCCTTTGGCATTTGCTACCAAATAAACCTGTTGGACTTTAACCTGTTGTGAGACTTCTTACTGAGCAGAGAGCTGCTAGTGTTGCTACAGGTGCAGGAATAGGCTATTCAGCCCTTCAAGCCTGCTCCACCATACATTATGATCATGGCTGATCATCAGCTCAATAGTCTGATCCTGCCTTCCCTTCACATCTTCAGACCCCCTTTGCCACAAGAGCTGTATCTAATATCTTCTTGAAAACTTGTAATGTTTTGGTCTCAACTGCTTCCTGTGGTAATGACGTGTAAGATTCAAATGTCTAAAGTGTGTGCGTGATGAGGTGGATGGAAGGGCAGTGCTCAGCATAGGGTGAATGAGGAGGATATTTTGAACTTACCTTTTAGAAAGTCATACAAACTGGGATTCACAATTCCTCTAGATGGGGAGGAGGGGGGTGCAAGTGGGGTTGGAGAATGATGACACTTTAAAAACCTGGCTGAACACTGAAAATGGCAGAGTGGGAGGACTTGTCTGTCTTTACAATGGAACTAGGCAGGTCAGAAGTGCTGGACCAAATGTGTGCTTTTGACAGGAATCATCCCACACCCTTTAAAGGTAGGGCGGAATGTCATCTGTGCCCTTGACTCAATCCATCCAAACTGTGGCTGGACTGAGAACGGGGATGGGAGAAAATCATTTTGAGGGTTCCTGAGTCATCCCAGCTCAGTGACAATCCTGGTTCTTGTTGCTGCATGTCTTGGAAGAGTAAGACTGGTGATTGTCAAGTGTGTTCATGTGTAAATTTGATGCCTCAGATGGTAAACAGCTGCAAGTTGCGGCTTGGTGTGAGTAGTGACTGAATCATGCAACAGTGAGTGTTATTTGAGTGTCAGTATTAGACAGTGTTTGCATTATGTTGATGTCATGACGCCGCTGATGGTACAAATATTGAGAAGTACGTGAGATGGGGTCTTACCTTGACTACCTTGGTCAAATAGTTAATTTTTTTTGTGACACTGGTGCTATCTCCTAGGAGTCATGCTTTTGGCTGTGACTCCATGCAAGTTCCTTTTTCTTCTGCTGTAATTTGTTGTCTCAACATTCTTCCCCAGCAGGTATGAGATATCCTCCACTGTACTCGCTTCACCAGGACCAGCTCTGAGAACATGTGAACTTGTTCCCTCAGTCCACAGGCCATCCTAATATGTGCTGTCATCTGTCATTCAAAGTATGCTACACCTAAGGTGTCAGATGGAGGTGACACATACCACTGCTGGAAAATCATTCCTTTGAGTATATCTCTGGGATGGCCTGGTCAAATCATGGCAATTAGCAAATAGCCCCAAAATTGTGGGTGGAAATCAGTTTTTAGGAGAGCCCATTTGTTAGCACAACACCCATTTCACCCTTTCCTCAAAATAACCTCCAAAATATTTCACCTTTTCATATCTCACTCAGACTCTTGTTCAAGGAAAATCCTGGTTCAAACAACTGCTTTGTTGAGCCCTGGGGAAAAAAAAATCATATTTCAGCCCGGGCTCAGCAACAAGCTTAGCAAATATCTGCACTGACGGAAGAAAAATCAGTAAATCTTCTTCATGCTGAATCCTGTCACAGGACTGCCATTCATTCAGACTTAATGTCATTGTGCACTCAGTCCATGATAGATTATGAAATGAATTGCAGTTCTAGATTGGCATCCTGTAATGATAATGCAGTGGAAGTGCATGCTGTTCATAATCAACTGTCTGAACCTGCACTGTGCATCTTCCACAGCATTCTGGGGTATGAAACAATGGTACAAATCAGAAACTCTCCACACCAGTGGACTTCTTTTAAAAGATACATGGAATAGTTTGTCATACATTTTTAAAAAATATTGTAGTGCAATATTCATATTTATGATTAACTATTCGGTAGGGCAGAATGTGTGCCCTTGACTCAATCCATCCAAATTACAGCTGGTTTCTCAATGGGTGAAACACGTGAAGGCACAAATGATCCATATGTTGTCATTGCATCTCCAATACCACAGATCACCACTCTGACATCCAACCACTCGCCCAGACAAATACAACAGCCTGTAAAAGATAGAATGCATTCATCATTAGTAACACCAGTACTTCCAGTTTGTTCTCAGAGAAAAACTGATGTGAATCAATACATCATAATAGCCTGGAACAAATTTCTGAAACATAAACTAAGATTCACCTGTTTGTCCTTGTGAGCTTATGTTCTTCCAATTCTGCTCAACTGATACATTAATATAGAATTCAAAATACAAGGAGCATGAAAATCTTGAACATATGAATAATGTTCTTTTTGCTTGAGGGCATAAAGGCAATGTATTTCAGGTTGTTTCAAATTAATACCAATATGTAAGTACCTAGTGTATTATTACAAAAAGGAAGAGCGTAATGTATCTAAATTGGGAGACAAAGCAAAGCTAGGTAGAAATGCAAGCTGTGATGAGCAGACAAAAAGGCTGCAAAGAGATACAAACAGATTAGGTGAGTGGACAACAAGGTGTCATATGTTGTAGGAATTTTCAAATGGGAATGTTTCCCACCCTGTCAATAGGAAATGCATCCCTGCCAATCTGAACAGCCTCGCAGCCATTTAATACTTCAGAAAGTGTTAATTGGCTGAAGGCAAGACTTACACCCCTCACATGGACAGAAGTCCTGCCTCAGAGAGTTGCTGGTCAATCAGATTGATCAGAAGCTTTGTAGTCCCAGCAGTGCCAACGGCAAGCATGGCCAGGCCTGGGTCTGCAAGGATACCCCACATTCCAAATCCAGAGCCAGAAAAGTGCAGGGGACCTTATGGCAGGGAGGGGATGCGAGGTCCTGTGGGGATTAGGGGGCAGGGAGAGGAGGGTCTTGATGGAGAGACCAGGAAGGAAGGGAGCACCCTTTAAGGGCGCAGATCCTGGAGGAGTGGGGGGGGGAAAATCGCCTAATGTGGAAAGGGGACACATGAGAGAGATGGCCCCTCTTCCTGCAAGAGGGGCCGTATTGGGATGGCTTGTTAGGTTTCCCCTCTCTACCTGAATTAGCCATTTGAGGGTCTCAATTGGTGTGAGGCCAGGTGAGCTGCCCTATGCCTTGCCTGCCACATGTAAAATTATGTCAGGGACATGTAGGAGTCCACACATCTGCAAATTCTGCCCATGGAATATAATGTGAGGAAGCGTGGGGTTAATCACTTTAGCCCTGAGAATAGGAATGCAGAATATCTTTAAAATGTGTGAAACTGATAAATATTAACATTCAGAAAAAAAGTTGGATATGCTTGTACAAGGAACACAAAATTTGTAGTCGATGAAGAAAGTAAAGGGCACGTTGGCCTTTATTGCAAGGGAGGGGATTGAAATACAAAAATAAAGCAGTCTTTCTACTATTGTACAGCCTTTGGTGAGACCACACTTAGAATAGTGTATGTAATTTTGGTCTCACTATTTAAGACATGTGGGTTAGGTGGCTTTGCCATGCTAAATTGACCTTGGCGTCAGGGGGATTAGCAAGCAAATACATGGGGTTACGGGGGCCTGGATGGGATTGTTGTCAGTGCATGTTCGATGGAACAAATGGCCTCCAAATGCACTCTAGGGATTCTACGATTCTTGAAAAAATAATTATCCTGCACTAAATTTTCAGTAGGAATGCAAGTCCTAGAATATAAAAGAAAGTTGAGGTATAATTCAGTTTAATTGGCAGATTCAAAATGTAAGTTGAGGTAGATTTCAGATAATTGATCTTGAATACTTCATAGGCTGGATAAATCAAAGAAAGATTGTTTTAGGCTTTTTTCTGGTAAAAACATCTTGCTGGACTGTTTTCTAATGTAATTACAGAATGCCTTCCGGTCTTTTTAATTTGTTTACAAGACTGGTTGTTTGATGTAGCAACTTGTTTTATTTGAATATTCAACATTTTCTTTGTATCTTATCATTTAAATCTTTGAGCCACTTCTCAAAGCTATTTCATCAAGACTGCTTAAGGAAAGTTATTTAATATTAGCTATTTGACATAACTACAAACAATAACGTTACAACATAAGATAATAGGAGTGAAACTGGTATTTGGCAGTTGCATAAAATAGGAAGCCTGCTCACATGTCGCTTGATTTTTCCGTTCTGCTGTGAAAAACAAAAATCAAGCAGGACGTAAAATGGCTGCTGACTTGCTACCATGTGTTTTGTACCTTTGCCAACATAACAATATAAAAACACAAAAAATAGAAGGAGGAGTAGACTAAACCTCACCTCCCTGGAGCTTCCACAATCCTCTGGACTGCACAAGATTCATGACTGTGTGAGGTACAGCCAAACACCATTTTCATTCCAGAGCACCTTAATAAAAAAAAGGCACCTCTTTCCTTTCCTACTTATTGTTCGTCACTTTTTTAATGATGTGGATATGCCGGCGTTGGACTGGGGTAAACACAGTAAAAAGTCTGACAACACTAGGTTTAAGTCCAACCGATTTATTTGATAGTAAACTCACTAGCTTTCGAGGTTTCCCTCTTCTTCAGGTGAATGGAGAGTTCTGGCCTCCGACAGAGCATATAAAGCACAGACAGTTTACAGATTACTGATCAGAATGTGAATCTTCACACCTAACCTGCTGTTCAAGTCCTAAAGTGGCCAACAATATGAGTGGAAGGAGCACTGATCACAGGTTAAAGAGGTGTGTATTGTCTCCAGACAGTACAGTAAGTGAGGTTTTGCAAACCCAGGCAAGTCATGGGGGTTACAGATAGTGCGACATGAACCCAAGATCCCTGTTGAGACCGTCCTCATGTGTGCGGAACTTGGCTATCAGTCTCTGCTCAGCGACTCTGCGCTGTCGTGTGTTGTAAAGGCCGCCTTGGAGAATGCTTACCTGAAGGTCAGAGGCTGAATGCCCATGACTACTGAAGTGTTCGCCAACAGGAAGGGAACAGTCTTGCCTGGTGATTGTCGAGCGATGTTCATTCATCCGTTGTTGTAGCGTCTGCATGGTCTCCCCAATGTACCATGCTTTGGGACATCCTTTCTTGCAACGTATCAGGTAGACAACTTTGGCCGAGTTGCAAGAGTATTTACCGTGTACCTGGTGGATGGTATTCTCACGTGTGATGATGGTATCCATGTCGATGATCCGGCATATCTTGCAGAGGTTGCTGTGGCAAGGTTGTGTGGTATTGTGGTCACTGTTCTCCTGAAGGCTGGGTAGTTTGCTGCAAACAATGGTCTATTTGAGGTTGCGTGGTTGTCTGAAGGCAAGAAGTGAGGGTGTGGGGATGGCCCTGGCGAGATGTTCGTCTTCATCAATGATATGTTGAAGACTCCGGAGAAGATGTCATAGCTTCTCCGCTCCGGGGAAGTACTGGACGACAAAGGGTACTCTGTCCACCGTGTCCCGTGTTTGACTTCTGAGGAGATTGGTGCGGTTTTTTGCTGTAGTGCATCGGAACTGTCGATCTATGAGTTGAGCACCATATCCTGTTCTTATGAGGGCATCTTTCAGCATCTGGAGGTGTCTGTCACGATCCTCCTCATCTGAGCAAATACTGTGTATACGGAGGGCTTGTCCATAGGGGATGGCTTCTTTAACATGTTTAGGGTGGAAGCTGGAGAAGTGGAGCATTGTGAGATTGTCTGTGGGCTTGCGGTACAGTGAGGTGCTGAGGTGACCGTCCTTGATGGAGATGCGTGTGTCCAAGAATGCAACTGATTCTGGGGAATAGTCCATGGTGAGTCTGATGGTGGGGTGGAATTTGTTGATATCATCATATAGTTGTTTCAGTGATTGTTCACCATTGATACATCAATGACATTTTCTTCCTTTGGCCTCATGGTGAACAATCACTGAAACAACTATATGATGATATCAACAAATTCCACCCCACCATCAGACTCACCATGGACTATTCCCCAGAATCAGTTGCATTCTTGGACACACGCATCTCCATCAAGGACGGTCACCTCAGCACCTCACTGTACCGCAAGCCCACAGACAATCTCACAATGCTCCACTTCTCCAGCTTCCACCCTAAACATGTTAAAGAAGCCATCCCCTATGGACAAGCCCTCCGTATACACAGTATTTGCTCAGATGAGGAGGATCGTGACAGACACCTCCAGATGCTGAAAGATGCCCTCATAAGAACAGGATATGGTGCTCAACTCATAGATCGACAGTTCCGATGCACTACAGCAAAAAACCGCACCAATCTCCTCAGAAGTCAAACACGGGACACGATGGACAGAGTACCCTTTGTCGTCCAGTACTTCCCCGGAGTGGAGAAGCTATGACATCTTCTCCGGAGTCTTCAACATATCATTGATGAAGACGAACATCTCGCCAGGGCCATCCCCACACCCTCACTTCTTGCCTTCAGACAACCACACAACCTCAAACAGACCATTGTTTGCAGCAAACTACCCAGCCTTCAGGAGAACAGTGACCACAATACCACACAACCTTGCCACAGCAACCTCTGCAAGGCATGCCGGATCATCGACATGGATACCATCATCACACGTGAGAACACCTTCCACCAGGTACACGGTAAATACTCTTGCAACTCGGCCAAAGTTGTCTACCTGATACGTTGCAAGAAAGGATGTCCCAAAGCATGGTACATTGGGGAGACCATGCAGACGCTACGACAACGGATGAATGAACATCGCTCGACAATCACCAGGCAAGACTGTTCCCTTCCTGTTGGCGAACACTTCAGTAGTCACGGGCATTCAGCCTCTGACCTTCAGGTAAGCATTCTCCAAAGCGGCCTTTACGACACACGACAGCGCAGAGTTGCTGAGCAGAGACTGATAGCCAAATTCCGCACACATGAGGACGGTCTCAACAGGGATCTTGGGTTCATGTCGCACTATCTGTAACCCCCATGACTTGCCTGGGTTTGCAAAACCTCACTTACTGTACTGTCTGGAGACAATACACATCTCTTTAACCTGTGATCAGTGCTCCTTCCACTCACATTGTTGGCCACTTTAGAACTTGAACAGCAGGTTAGGTGTAAAGATTTGCATTCGAATCAGTAATCTCTAAACTGTATGTGCTTTATATGCTCTGTCTGAGGCCAGAACTCTCCATTCACCTGAAGAAGAGGGAAACCTTGAAAGCTAGTGAGTTTACTATCAAATAAATCGGTTGGACTTAAACCTGGTGTTGTCAGACTTTTTACTACACTTTTTTAATGCACAGCTAATTATTTTTTCAAATGATCAAACATTAAAGTAGGAGTTTTACCAGGAGTTATCTTGCTCTTATATATTTGCAGAATGACTTCACCAAATAAGGCTACAGCAAGAAGCGGTTGGGGAGGGGTGGTGGTGGTGTGGCGGCAGCATTTGGCACATTATGTTTGTATATAACATTCGGTATATGCTCCCTCCTTATAGAATTAATAGAACAAAAGAAGTTTACAGGATTATTTTGCTCTCAACTCCTGTTCTATGTGAGTTAATTGATCTCATTTGAGGATAATTCTGTAAAAGCATTTGTGTATTTCAAATTCCTTTTTACAATGTAAGTGTTGACAGACTGACAAGTCTTTGTACAACTGTATGTGCCCAAAATCCTGTCCCTGACCTTCACTGTACTCCAAGTGTGTTATGTGCTAGCTGCTGCATGTATCACAAAAATATATGAAAAACATTATTGGATGAATTCAGGGCACAGGCAGTGCACAATTCATTATGTTCCTGACGTTGGTGCGTTAGAACTGTATTATTAACCTCATACTGTGCTCTGCATATGTTCCTGTGTATAAAAACTCAACGGACTATTCTGGCTCAGAAAATAATTCAGAGCAGATTGAAGGACTTCATGTAATCGAATACAATTAGACAGGTTGAGATAAATAATGGAGTTTGCTTTCTGGTTACATTGTATCTCCAGCAGCAAGGCTCAATTGTCCTTATAAAAAATGTAACAGGTTCTACAAAATGGCAGATCATCTTAATCTTACACCTACTGATCATGCATCACTCCTTGAGTATTCTGTAGTGCAGTCTTTATCCTGCATGCAGTCAATATCATGGTTCTAAATGACATTCAATACATATATTCAAATAGGAATTGGATAAATAATTGGAGGGGAAAATTACAGGGCTGTTAATTATATATTAATTATGTCTAATAATATGCAAGTGCAGGGTATTGGGGTTTCACTTAAACAAGTAGTAACAGGCAGTTCCTGAAACTGATGTGGATATGTCTGAAAGTGCGTGCTTGTAATGTTTCACTGTGTAAATAATGTAAGACTGAGTAAAGATTGGCTCCAATTTCATCCTTTGCCAACTGGCTTTCGGGAGTATATCAGGGCTATTGGAAAAGAACTCTGCTGAAGAACTAGCATAGTCATGATGGGAAAAATTACCTTCTTTTGTGCTGTATCATTCTCTGATTCCACATCCAGTTCAGTTATAATTGAACCTCCTTGTTGATCATGTACAATGTAAACTGAAAGAGATGTAGATTTACTTGCATTCAGTATGAAGAATTTAATAAAAATGTAAGCCTGGTTACGGTGTGCTGAGAAAACTCATCAAATAGTCAAAAACAAATATATATTTTAATGTTAAAAAAGGGTTGATGCATTTAAGTGTGTAAGAAGTAAACTTGGACTTGAGTGAAAGAAGGAGATATTAGGATGAGCAGCAAAAACTTGGCCAATTATTTGTTAAGAGCAGGGAGGAAAGAGAGCAGGAGAAGCAGAGGGGCTTAAGGATGGAAGACAGTGGCTGAAGGTGGTCAACTGGTAATTGAGACAACTAGTCAATAGGTTCCAGTTCAAGATCACTTCAGCTTGTTTTAGTGAGATCACTTAACCTGAAAATTACCAACTTAGTATGAGTTACGGAAACCATGTCTACTGCTTCAAATTGAGGCATCTGAAGTTTGATTCTAATTCAAAATGCGTGTAAGGGGATATTGAGAAAATTCATTCATCCACTCCATAATGTTCATTTAGGTATAAGTATCATTCATTGGCTCAGCATGAAATGATGCGCACTTGAATAAAAACAAAATTACATGTCTATATGTGTGATGAAAGGTAGTTTGAGTGGATCAATTTTGAAGGAACTAGGTTAATTGTCCAAAGTAAAAATACTGAAAATTGAAAGAAACAGTTTGTAGTGATTGTCTGTTTAAGAGCAACACAGGGGAGTTATGATCACCTGGCTTGGGTGACCTTTACTCTACTGTGTTGCCCTTGAAGGGACAATCACCACACAGTTTGACTGTAACTGTAAGTTTCAAATTTCATTGGGGCGAGCACAATGATGGAAGGAAAATAGAGTTAATTTACACATAAAATAACCATTTCCACTTTAGACATTATTTGCACTGCAGTACATGCAAATTCCTACTGAATCATTAGCCATAGGCACTGTTCAATTCACCTCATGCCATAACACAACCTAGCAACAAACTACATGGCTAGAATTTTACTGGTGTACCCGCTCTGGAATTGGGGTGGGCGAGACTCGCAGAACAGAATTCTCCATTGGCTTTGGCCGGGATTTTACGAGCCTAGCCCAGGCCAGGTCATAAAATCCTGGCCTATGAATTACAAAGATTAAACCAAAATACTGCAGATTTTGGAATCTGAAACAAAAACAGAAAATGCTGGAAAATCTCAGTAGATCTGACAACATCTGTGGGGAGTGAATAGAGCCAACGTTTCCAATTATCTGAGATTTTCCAGCATTTTCTGTTTTTGTTGCCTATGAATCAGAAATCATGCCTAACTTTAATGCCTCACCTTGCCCTTACATACACTTAGCACTGTTGAATGCCTCAAACTCACAGATTTCATGCAACACACTGCCAGCAAATCAACCGTGACACCATCTAAACCAAACCAATTGAACTCACTGACACATTTCCCTCTTGTGCTGAAAAAGTTGGTGCATAGGTAGTAGGACCTAATCAGCGAATGACAATAGGGTCTGCAGGCTATAATATCCATGGAGGTGGCAGTGCTGGCCATTATTGGAATGGCCATTACAGAGGCCACAAACAGAAAAGGTCTGAAATCATTGAAGATTCCATTCACCTGATGAAGGGTTTAACCTCGAAAGCTTGTGAGTTTACTATCAAATAAGTCGGTTGGACTTAAACCTGGTGTTGTCAGACTTTGTAATATCATTGAAGATGACAGCATCTTCATAATCTATCCACCTTCTGATGTCGTCCCTCAATGCACAGTCTCTTCTGATTTACAATGTACAAATGGTGTAACTATGCATCTCTTACTTTCCTTTACCCTTGTTTTTTTCCTTTCAGCCTCTCTAGAGGCGTAACCTGGTTGAGGAACAGTGGGAAGAGTGTGATGATGAAAACAGCGTATTGTTGCTCATTGATTTCATACTCGGAGCCACCAGCACAGATATTGACACTGTACATATCTTACAGGATAGATTGGAGGTAAGATCTGAATGCAGTGGGCCTCTGGGCGTGAATGGACTGTGGCATGGACAGGCAGTAAGGAGATAGTGGGCACCAGTGGACAAGGTAGTACATCGGTTCCATTGCAAAGGGCCGAGTTGAGGAGCCTACAGAAGAATGCTGATGGGTATGTCAATGGAATGTATTGGAAAGCTTAGCAGTGAGCTTGTGCAACATGTCAACAAGCATGAGGTAGCCTGGCATGAATTGTAAACAGGATTTTGCAAACAGGCATAGAACCCTTCCGGTGTGGAAGTGATGGCCAACTCCATTTGCTTACATATAAGCCTGACCATAATGCAGCATCACTGATGTCACAACTTCTATTGCAGCATAAAGCATGTCACCTGAGTGCTGCAGTGCAAACTCTGACAGCTGTGATCCCAGGTCACAAGAGTGATTTGTCAATGTCTGAATGCAATATGCATGATTTAATTTATACATTTATTTTGTGGTGCCTTTTCTTTTTTACATTATGACCATGCAGACATTGTGATAGTTAGTGATAGTGGGAAGGTAGGGTGCAGGACTGCTGGTTAGTCAGGAATTGCAGTTATTGGTACTGCATTCAAGTTAGTGTTTTAGGGACAGCTGGGGTAGAAATGGGGCTTGATAAGTTGCATCCTTCATCCAACAGCGGATGGCAAACTGAGAAGTTGCAAATATCTCTAGTCTATCTGATCTCCGTGGCCACCTTCACAGACATTGCCAATGTAGTCATTTCCCTTTTGAATTTTTCTAATCATGGTTGTATCAGGTGGCATATTTCAGCAAGGATATCCTTCCTGAAGGTTTCACATATTGTTCCTCGCTCTGGTTCAGGTAGGAGAATTGCTTCCTATACCTCCTACTGAGAGTACTTCACCCCCATATAAGAACATAAGAACATAAGAAATAGGAGCAGGAGTAGGACATCTGGCCCTTCGAGCCTGCCCCGCCATTCAATAAGATCATGGCTGATCTGTCGTGGCTCAGTTCCACTTTCCCGCCCTCTCCCCATAACCCTTAATCCCCTCTCTTATCAAAAACCCATCAACCCGCTTCTTAAAAATATTTAGCGAGGCAGCCTCCACCACTTCAACGGGTAGAGAATTCCAGAGATTCACCACCCTTTGAGTGAAGAAGTTCCTCCTCAACTCTGTTCTAAACCGCCTCCCCTTTATCTTGAGGCTGTGCCCCCTAGTCCTACTGTCTTTTTTGAGCGGGAAGAGTCTCTCCACCTCTATCCTATCCATCCCATTCATCATCTTATACGTCTCAATGAGATCTCCCCTCATTCTTCTAAACCCCAACGAGTAGAAGCCTAGTTTATTCAGCCTCTCCTCATAGCTCAACCCCCTCAACTCCGGTATCAGCCTAGTAAACCTCCTCTGCACTCCCTCCAAGGCCAAAATATCTTTGCACAGGTGCGGCGCCCAAAACTGCACACAGTACTCCAGCTGCGGCCTCACCAATGTCCTATACAGCTGCAGCAAGACCTCCCTACTTTTATATTCAATCCCCCTCGCTATGAAGGCCAGCATCCCATTTGCCTTCCTGACCACCTGCTGCACCTGCAAGCTGGGTTTTTGCGACTCATGCACAAGGACCCCGAGGTCCCTCTGCACCGTCGCATGCTGCAGTTTTTCGCCCCGTAAGTAATGGTCCTTCCTACCATTCTTCCTACCAAAGTGGACCACCTCACACTTGCCAACATTAAATTCCATTTGCCATTTCCTGGCCCATTCGCCCAGCCTATCTAGATCCTTCTGCAGACTCTCCACACCCTCCGCACAATTTGCCGTTCCCCCAATCTTGGTGTCATCCGCAAATTTTGACACCCTACACTTGGTTCCCTCCTCCAGATCATCTATATAAATGGTAAATAGCTGAGGCCCCAGCACCGACCCCTGGGGCACTCCACTAGTCACCATCCGCCAATCCGAATAGCACCCGTTGACCCCCACTCTCTGCCTCCTATTTGACAACCAATCCTCTATCCACGCTAACACCCTACCCCCAACTCCAAGTCCCCTGACCTTCTGCAATAACCTCTTATGAGGTATTTTGTCAAACGCCTTCTGAAAATCCAGAAAGTCCACATCCACCGGCTCTCCTCTATCGACCGCCCTAGACACATCCTCATAGAACTCCAGTAAATTTGTCAGACACGACTTCCCTTTAATGAAACCGTGCTGCGTCTGCTCTATCAAGCAATTCCCTTCAAGATGCCTTGCAATTTCCTCCTTAATGACGGATTCTAACATTTTACCTACCACAGACGTTAAACTAACCGGCCTATAATTCCCTGCCTTTTGCCTGGCACCCTTCTTAAACAACGGCGTAACATTAGCCGTTTTCCAATCTTCCGGCACTTCCCCGGAATCCAGCGACGTCTGGAAAATAACCACCAATGCATCCACTATAACCTCCGCCATTTCTTTCAGAAACCTCGGATGCATTCCATCCGGTCCTGGGGACTTGTCCACAATCAGCCCCCTCCAGTCTGTCGAGCACCGCCTCTCTAGTAACAGTAATGTCATTAAGACCCTCCAGTCCTACCTCCTTTCCATCGCTAACACCCGGCAAATTATTCACGTCCTCCTCCGTGAAGACTGAAACAAAAAAGTTATTCAATACCTTAGCCATATCCCCATCCCCTACCACTAGGTCCCCTTTCTCATCCTCTAAAGGACCAACGTTCACCCTAGCCAGCCTCTTCCTTTTTATATATTTATAAAAACTCTTGCTATCTTTTTTTATATTAAGCGCTAGCCCAGCTTCATAGTTTCTCCTACCCTCCTTTATCAACTTCTTTGTCAATCTTTGTTGACATTTAAACCTCTCCCAATCCTCTTCTCGCCCACTACTCTTAGCTACTCTAAATTCCTCCGCTTTTAATTTAACACTTTCCTTCACCTCCTTTGTTATCCATGGCTTATTACCTCTCCTCCTACAGTCCTTTTTGACCATCGGAATAAATTTCTGCTGAGCACCAAGAAAGATCTCCTTAAAGATCCTCCACTGCTCCTCAGCAGACCCTCCCTCCAACGCACTCCCCCAGTCCACATTCGCCAATTCTTCTCTCATCCTACCGTACTCCCCTCTATTCAAACAAAGGACGTGTGTCCGGGAACCCACTTTCTCCTCCTCCATCTGCACCAGAAACTCCACCATACAATGATCACTCTCTCCAAGAGGATCCTTCACCGCAAGGTCCCTAATTCTACCCGCCTCATTACATAGCACCAGATCCAAGATAGCGCGCTCCCTCGTTGGCTCCAACACACACTGTTCAAGGAAATTATCCCGGCAGCATTCCAAGAACTCCTCCTCGAGCCCACCGTGTCCAACATGGGTCGACCAATCAATACGCAGATTGAAATCCCCCATAACTACGGCCGTCCCATTCCTGCATGCCGCACTTATTTGCGCGTTAACAGCCCGCCCCACCTCCAGATCATTATTTGGGGGCCTATAGATGACACCCACCAGCGTCTTCCTCCCTTTGCTCTTCCTAATCTCCACCCACAACGATTCCACGTTCTGCTCCTTGGCTCCAATATCATCCCATGCTACCACCTTGATGCTATCCTTAATCAGCAGAGCTACGACCCCCCCTCTTTCCTCCTGCCTATCCTTCCTAAACACTTGATACCCTTGGACATTCAGCTCCCAGTCCCTGTCACCTTGCAGCCATGTCTCTGTAATGGCCACCAGATCATATCCATTTGTGTTGATCTGCGCCACCAGCTCATCCACTTTATTCCGAATGCTTCGTGCATTCAGATACAGCGCTTTCATCCCAGCCTTCACCTGGAGCCTATTTGCCGTAACGCTACCAACCATACTCACGCCCCCTACTCCCTCTATTATTGGGACATCCTCGGCCTCTTCCCTTACCTGTACCCTCTCCTTAACTTTAGACCTCGTAAGTTCACCTACCCTCGCACTCTCCCCCCCCCTAATTAGTTTAAAGCCCTGTCTACAGTCCTCTTTACTCGATTCGCCAGCACTCTGGTCCCAGCACGGTTCAGACCCACCCCATCCCGCCCGAACAGGTCCCACCTACCCCAATACTGGTGCCAATGCCCCATAATCCACCCACCCCCACCCTGCAGAGCAGCTTGGCTTGCTCTGAAATTCCTCTGTTCATTCTCCAAGTCAATGGAGGGGAATGGCTACTAATTCACCCATGTCTTGGAGCATCATGTTTGTGCAGAAGCCGAATCAACAAAAATCCTTTAGTTTCTGCCACACAACTCCCCATATGTTTTTGTAATTTGAAATAAGTATGCAAAGCACCAAGCAATTGCACAATCATGCAATCAGCCCGAAGAAATCAATCAGCAACGAACTTGGAGGTAATTGATGATCCCATTAAATGACATTGGATGGGGGTTAAGGATGAGGGGCATTGCTGTTGATGTTAAGCAGAGCATTGAGTTGCAAAATGACACCACTGGCATCAAATCAGTGTTTCACATTATTGATGTCAAGATCTGCTTGTTTTGCATATGCCTGGCTGATGTTCATTGTGTGCACACTCACCAATATGGCTTCTGGCATTATTCACAGCAGAAATGTGCACATTTGGTTCCCAAATAACATACATAGCGCCATAACAATGGATGTTGCTGAACCCAATTTTGTGTCCGAATCTCCAAAATCTCCTTCCTCCCAATTACTGTAAAAAGCTCACTTTTTATTACAATTGAACATAAAATTTTAAACATTCTATGCAGCTTTGTTTGACTCTCCTAGCCCTGACCAAGCACTCATCTCGTGCATTCCATTAGGCTATGTCCTTTCCTCTTCTCCTTCAGCTCTCTCTGCTGCCTTCACTGTTGGTAATCATTCCATTCTCTTCCATGGCCAGGCCACATGATATCACATCTTCATGGCTTCAGTCATATTTATGCCAAGACAACCTTTGCTTCTTCTCAAACAGTTTATCTTCCCACATTCACACTATCGCCTCCATAATGCTATAGAATTCTATCTTTCATCCTTTCCTATTCATCATTGCATGGTACCCATAAATAACATAGCCCAAAATCATAGGTTCACCTGTTATAAGAATGCAGAAAATATAAAACACTTTTTTATTGACACCAATGTTATTCTTTTACTTTCTGACTGCCTATCTAAAATTTTCTGGAGTCTCACTGTTACCGAAGATAGTCTGGTCCCAGTTCAGTACAGCTGACCATTAGCACAGCCTACCATTCTGTTGGACCCAGAGCTAAGTTCTTTACTCCACATCCAACATCTTCACAAAATTATCTGCTTATGTCTTTCCCTTTTGTCCATTGCTGAAAGTTAAACCCATAGCTTCATCAACTTGATTTTTTCCAGCACTCTGATGCCTTTTCTTCCCATTTCTGGTAATCACAAACTTCAGCAAACCCAAAACACTGGGCTCAATTCTTCAGCATCTAGATCTTGAACAGCACCACCTCATTCTTGCTGTGCTGCATGGGTCTCTTTGCTGCAACAACTTGACATAAAGATCTGCAAATCCCTTCATGACTTGATTGCTCTAACTGAGGAATCTCCTGCAGCTGCTTGTTCTGCCCACACTGTTTGCTGACTTAGTTATTTGTTGTTCCTCGCTCCATCTGCTCTACAATTGAGCCAATCATTCAATCTGTATCTGGAATTCCTTCCTTAAATTGCTGCCACCCAAATTCCTTCCTTCCTTCTGCTCAACATTTCCACTGGTTAAGTGTTCTCAGGCGTTATGTGAGCAGTACTATATAACTTCAAGCTGCCTGTAAATTCCGCAAATATTTGTCGGAGAGAGAATTGACTTTCTGCAGGAAATACTCCCTGAGACATTTTGAGCTGATTAAAAGTACATGTTATCAAAAAGTTAACTCTTTTAGGGATTGAAGTAATCCTTTTTTTTATTCATTCATGGGATATGAACATCACTAGCTAGGCCAGAATTTATTGTCCATCACTAATTGCCCTTCAGAAGATGGTGATATACTGCCTTCTTGAATTGCTAGTTTATTAGTTTATTTATTAGTATCACAAGTAGGCTTACATTAACACTGCAATGAAGCTACTGTGAAAATCCCCTAATTGCTACACTCTGCCATCTCTTCAGGTACACCGAGGGAAAGTTTAGTATGGCCAGTGCATTTAACCAGCATACCTTTTAGACCGAGGGAGGAAACCAGAAAACCTGTAGGAAACACATGTGGACATGGGGAGAATATGTTGACTCCGCACAGACAATGACCCAAGCTGGGAGTCGAATCTGGGTCCCTGGCACTGCAAGGTAGCAGTGCTAACCACTGTGCCATATGCTGCCCTCAATGTGTGATAGATGCTAAACATCTGGATTTGTTCACAGCTTCACAGCAGATCTGGACCAAACTGATTCCTACTCACTATATTTAACGGCTGCATTTTTCTTTTGATCACATGTTCAGACTTGTACAAGCTGCCGCATAGGAGTACCCCTGAAAAACCTTTCCCACGTGTGCACACATTGTACCTTCTTGAAGTTGAATTAGAAGAATATTTCCCATTTCACAAGCCATGACAAAATATGTGCTGCACCATTTGTTTACAAAACTTAAAAGATATTTGGGCTGAAGAAGTCATGCCATCTGGAGTGCAGACTGATACTATCAGCAGCTCAGTACTTTTAATTTGGTTTTTGGAGCAAGCAAAGAATGGATTCGGGTTTGCCCAGTCTATTCTGAGCGTTGACTTTGTAGCTTTAAGAATGAGTAAAAAAATAAAAATGCAAGCTGCTTGTTTGAGCTAAATTCTGACTACTTATCACCGATGTTATTTTTAACCTCGTGATTCCAGATGTGGAAGGAAATACTACAGATGGTGAAACAATAAAAGTGACGCGACAGTCATCTGAATTTGGATAGTGTGCTGCAATTAGAAGTTGAAGTCAGAAATTCATTGCACATGTGCAAACATAAATATCAAAACTGTCGCAGGCTGCGGTTCACATCTTGTCAAGTTCGTTCTAAATATGCGCATTGTGAAATAGGAGCAGTAGCACAGTGTTTTCACTTTACTCAAGAGCTCCATCTTAATTGTGCTTCCTGCACATAGAATGTGACACTGATCTGATCTGCTCTTTTTTCTGACTTCTAAATGCATAGATGCGGAATAAATGTTCTTTGCATAAAAACATTGCATTTTTTCCTGTGTTATCTTGAAATGATTTCCTATGTGATATTCTGAAATATTCTGCCTCGTTTTACTTCGCTGCCCTTGATAGCAGGATATTGAATGCTGGTCCATTTTGAGAGCAGCTTATCCTAACGCTCTCTCAGTAATGGGATTCAAGGGGCACGTTTGACAGGATAAAATAAATAAAGGTTTTGCTTTTTGTCTACAAGGGTATAGCGTGCATGTAAAACATATGTGCTTTACACTGTTAAACTGACAATATGGCAAAGCAACTCATTTTTGTCTCTATTTTCCTCAGTTCAGTTGGAATGTTCTTTCGCTACGGTACTGCCAAAATTATAGTAGTGGAAACATACAGGTGAGCACCCTTGCAAACATAATTTTTCGTGATCCATTAGTTGGCAATTCAGCAGCATCTGTCCTTGAGGTTGTACTTTGCAACAGTGGCACGGCACTCATTTTAATCATCTACCAGCTTTGAATGAGCTGCGTTTCAAATACCACAAGAATACTATCGACAACTCAATTCATACATGGATTATGGACCCGCTGCCCTGTATTTTAATTACGGTGCCTTGTTTTAAATTATTTTAGGGCATGTTACACAGGAACACAGTGCACAATGCCATGTAATAGTTTTATGACACATAGTTTGTTAACACTGTCTTTTTATGACCTGGGTATTCTTAATTATCAGGCATCTGTTTCTCATTTATTTTGTAGATGCCATTCTATTTTCTAATTAATATTGACCAGCAGTAGCAAATGTTGCTTTAGTTTTAATGCATGGCACATAATAATTTTATTTTTTGTCGGCTATTATTCTGCTTTGGATTGAGAATTTTACATGATTTCTGTTATAAAGATTATCAGAGAGAATGACAATGGAGAATGAATTTAGAGGTTAACAGGTTGGAACAATGACATCATAATACGTGGCCCCTGGTCAATGAATAATTTGAGATGCATGACAAATCCCATCACAGTTGAAAGTGTAGCGGGAGCTGTCCACTCCAGTTCAGGACAGATGATAAAATAGTATTGGATAACTCTCATCGTTACTATTGTACATCGAATGAACAAATGGTTAGTTGCTAACTGTACTGCAGTTTTCAGCTTGCACAGGTGAGAAAGAATAGACAATAACATTGATTGCAGACATGTGGTGCATGCCTACAGTTTCTAAAAAATGAATTTTATTCCTTTAAAATAAAACCTTTCTAGGTATTTGGGGAGCTCAAAACAAAGTGTGAAGGAAAAAAGACCATTTTTTAAAGTTTATTTATTATTGTCACAAGTAAGCTCATATTAACACTGCAATGAAGTGGCTGAAAATCCCCTGGATTAGATCCAAATTCTCCAAGAGATGTCTACAATTTGGTGCATTATAATGGCCCTGAACTTGCTGGTGCAGGGCATCACCCAGCATGTCTAGTTAGTTAAATTGTTCTCTGCACCCTTCAGCTCAAAATTGTGTTGTCTTGTAATTTGCTACATGTGTGAGCTGGTAGCAGTGTAGTGAGAACAACAGGATATCTGGAACATTGGGGAATGACAGGACCAACAGTGCGGCTCATTTATTAATGAGAAGAATCAAGAAACAAACAGAGGAAGTTCTGAGAAGGAGAGTTAATTAAAGAACATAAGAACATAAGAAATAGGAGCAGGAGTAGTGGACAGAAAGAACATGTACACACATTGTACTTGTTTCAGTGAACAAAATAAGTGATAGCCACTTGCTAGTTCATGCCAGTGGGCAATATCATGACCAATCACAGTCAATCGGCTTGATTTAAATTGGAAACATGCTTGGCAGTTAACTGTCAGTCACCATCAACTGGCACACCCCCCATAGGAATGCCTCTACCAATCAGAACCCTCTTCTCATGCAGTATAAAGTTGTTGTTTCTCCTGATATTTGTATTCCTGTGATTGTCCTGATAAGTGCAAGACGAGATAGAGGATAATGGTCGAATGTTTGTGACTTGAAGCCAATGTCCAGTGATGTACAACAAAGATTAGTGCTGGATTCCTTGCTGTTTATAATGTACATTAATGATCTAGACATGAATGTGAGGTGTATGATCAATACACTTGCAGATGACACAAAAATTGGTGGCATGGTAAAATGATGAGGAGGAAATTTGTCGATTACAGGATGATGTAGATGGGCTGGTCAGATGGGCAGAATAGTGGGAAATGAAATTTAATCCTGAAAAGTGTGAGGCGATGCGTTTTGTAAGGACTAAAAAGACAAAGGAATACACAATGAATGATAGGATGCTACGCAGTACAGGGGATCAGAGGGACCTTAGGGTGAATTTCTAAAGATCCCTGAAGGCAGCAGGATAAGTAGGTAAATGGTTAAAAAGGCATATGAGATTCTTGTCTCTATGAGCTAAGGCATTAAACATAAGAGCAGGGAGATTACCATAGAACTGTAAAAAATGTTTGTTAGGCCACAACTAGAGACTGTGCACTGTTCTGATTGTCACACTATAGGAAGAAAGTGATTGCACTAGAGAAGGTGCAGTGGAGATTCACCAGGGGTGTTGCCTGGATTGGTGTGTTTCAGCTATGAAGACAGACTGGTTAGGCTGGGTTGTTCTCCTTCGTTATGATGTGGAGATGCCGGTGTTGGACTGGGGTAAACACAGTAAGAAGTCTCACAGCACCAGGTTAAAGTCCAACAGGTTTATTGGTAGCAAACACCACTACCTTTCGGAACTGGCTGTTCTTTTGTCAGGACTCCCACTCACCTGATGAAGGAACAGCCAGTTCCAAAAGCTAGTGGCATTTGCTACAAATAAACCTGTTGGACTTTAACCTGGTGTTGTGAGACTTGTTCTCTTTAGAGCAGAGAAGGCTGAGGGGTGTTCTTGATGAAGGTATACACAATTATGTGGGACAACGATAGGGTAAATAGGGAGAAACTTTTCCCCTGAGTAGAGGGGTCAATAACCAAGAAGAATAGATTAAAGGCAAGGGTTGGAAGATTTAGAGGGGATTCGAGGAAAAACATTTTCACTCAGAGGGTGGTGGGAATCTGGAACTCATCATTTGAAAGAGTGGTAGAGGTGGGAACCATCACAACATTTGAGAAGCATTTAGGTGAGTATTTGAAATCCCATAGCATATAACCTTACAGACCAAATGCTAGAAAATTGAATTAGGATAGATAAATGCTTGATGGTTGATGCTGACATGATGGGCTAAAGGGCTTCTTGCTGTGCTATAAGGCTCTATAGCCATGATGTTATGAAAAAAAAATTAGGTTTCAGACAAGCCTGAAAACAGGCTTTAACTATGCTGATTTTTTTTGGCTGCTGTGCACTGCAATCTTTCAACATTTAGTTCAATGAATGAACCTCAATGTGATTTTCGCTTGCATGGACCCTCTGAGCAAGTGACTCGTCCAAAGTGATCGCAGCTGAATGGTGTTAACAAGGGAGAATTCCAAATAAGCACTAACAATGGACTCGTTATACCTGGAAGATGGCACCACGAAGAGCAGTTCCACACTTCACCAAGGGAGAACTGGGATGTCTGCTGGATGCTGTAGAGGAGAGGAGAGAGATTTTCTTCCCTGGGATTTACGACAACCCCGGGGTCGGGCTGGCAGTGAAGCCTGGGAAGTGGTAGGACTGGTAGTGAGTGCCATGCACTGGCAAGTTGGACTGGTCGCCAGTGTTGGAAGAAAATGAATGACCTTGTTTGGGCAGCAAATGTGTGTCCATCCCAGTCTGGCATTGGTCCTGTCTGTCCTGCCTGCAATATCCAAGTCAATCTACCCCTGAGTCCCTGCAGCCTTCCAGCATCTGAGCCCCTAACACTTTCCTTCAACCACACTGACACCCCTCCCTTAACAAACCCCTGCCTGTTGAGGCACATGCTCGGCAGACGCCACCCAATTGACCCCAAGGCCAGCACCTGCATTCTTCCAGCCATCAGGCTTTCATTTTGCGCTTCTGTCCCCATAGGAGAAGATGGTCCATAATCGCCAGTAACTGGAGAAGACCACAGGTGGGGTTCCGGAGCTGCGTCACCTCACTCCCTTTGAGGAGTGTGCACTGGAACTGGCTGTCTATGACAGTTCTAACCTCTTCGACAGCCAGGTCAGAATTTGGCATGAAAGTGAGAATCCAAAAAACCTGAATTCATATGGCTGATCTAAAGTAAGGAGCGATCTGCCTAGATACTTGTCCATCCCTTGCACTGAACTATGTATTCTTTGTTGCAGGAATCAACCCCAGTGAGGCTGTATGTCAAGGTTGTCGCTCCCCACTTCTGCTCCTGTTGCGACACTCAACAACAGCTTTGAAGACACCGTGAAGCACAATGGAAACATATTGCATTTGACAAAGGCATACACCATGGCATCCACCAGCACAGACATAGCCACACTGGTGGGACAAGTTAGTTGTGAGACTTCTGAGTTACTGACTGGTGCACAAAACATAGCCGTAGATGTATATCAGATGGAGGCAAAAATGTCTGAGGGCTTGGGCACACGGAGGTCTGCCGATAACCAGTGCGACATTAGTGAGGTTGGGACTCAACTTCCTGTGCTACCCCTCAGAAGTCGGTCAATGGGCAGGGGAAATGTGTGCAACATGAGCTCTGAGCCAGCGGCGACCCATGATTTGATGACCCCCAGATTGGCAGGGGCCTCCACAAACTGCAGTGCCCATGCAAGCCCCCACCCCACTCTACATTGTGGCCGCAGCTGAGAACACCTCATACCCCCACCATCACCCCCCCATGCCCTGAAGGAGTTTGCTCAGTGGTACTCACCTCCTTGCTTGCCTTCATCGCTGCTGCACCTGAACCACACTTGTAGAGTAGCTATGATTCACACCGTTATTTTGTCGACAAGGTGATAAACGTCCAGGAGAGGGGGACGTTTGAGTGCTGAATTTGCTAATGATATGAAATCCATTCAGATGCGCGCTATTGTGTGTTGCACCCATTTTGGGCATAAAGTGTTCACACCTGGGAAAAGTGACTGGAGAGATGAGAAAACAGTGTGAAACTGGGCGCATTTCCGATTTTTCATTCTGCATGCTATGTTCCTGCCTCACCACGCTGATTGACAGGTGGGATGAGGTGCTAAGATCTCGGACCATGACTCCATAAAATCTTTGACAAAATGACTTTTTTCAGCAATACTCAAGTTCGGTACTACCAAATTACTATTTTACAAATGCTTTCATAAAAATGTGGAACCTGAAGCAATGAGACTTCATACCTTTTGTTAAAATTGTTACATTTTGGACATCAGACATTTTGTTGCATCAGAGAGGGTGATTGGCGCCTGCCAACAATGATCAAATAATTTGAAGGGTATTTTATTCCATTAATGAGTAGAATTGGATTTCTGTGATGAGTTTAATAGGCAGTTAATGTGGAAATACAGCACCTTCATGAAATCCATGGGGAAGTTAATGGTGAAGTGGTGAAAATGTTCCACCAGCTTGTGGGAATTTGCACTTCACAGGTATCTATTCCTCACTTCAAGTTGTTGGCTGATTTACATGTTAGCAATGGTGTACATCATTCACGCACTGTTATTTTTTTCAGAAAAATCTGGGCCAATGTCTAACCCAATGAACCAATCTCCTAAAATCGGAAAAAGAGTATTTCAACTACATTAAAAACTGTGACATATTTCTCTGATTTCTAAATGCAATTACACAAAAATTCCATTTAGTGAGGCAGTTTATATTCTATTCCTGTGATGACTTTCTCTTGACTATACCAAATTTAGAGGTACAAAGATTCATCCAATACATAGACACCTATGGCTGCACTTACTTTGATAATAGTTTATCTCATTATTAAGCTGATAGTTTGCAAGCTCCCTTTTAATGTTCCATAAGGAAATGCATGTTTTTGTACATGTGGATAACTCTATGAGTTGGGTATAAGGTATGGATAGATTTTGGAACCAAATATGCAAGACAGCAAAATCCATCCATAATTAATTGAACCAACAATCTAGTTAATTGTGATGGATTTTCAAATAATTTGATCCATGTTAAAGTGCATTGCATATATATCATTATCCAATATGAAGTATGTTACATATCATTAGAATTGTGCCACACACATCCTACCCCAAACTTCTTGCTGTGTAAAACATGGCTTAGTTGGCCCCAATACCCAAGCTGGCTGTATGTACAGTTCGAAAGACTCACCTAACCCATTTTCTGACATTAGCCTCGCTATCTGATTTAGGCTTTCTTTCATTCCCTTCATTTTGCTTCTTTATTTGCTTAAAATTTGTTATATCTCTCTTCTGAGAAAAGTCATCAACCTGAAAAGTTATGGGGATTTTCCTGCTCTCAGGGATACTGAGTTGGAGATGAACCATAGAACCACAGAAAATTGTAGCTCAGGAACAGGCCTTTTGGCCCTTCTTGTCTGTGCCGAACCATTTTTTGCCTAGTCGCACTGACCTGCACTTGGACCATATCCCTCCACACCCCTCTCATCCATGAACCCTTCCAAGTTTTTCTTAAATGTTAAAAGTGACCCCGCATTTACCACTTTATCCGGCAGCTCATTCCACGCTCCCACCATTCTCTGCGTGAAGAAGCCCCCCCTAATATTCCCTTTAAATTTTTCTCCTTTCACCCTTAACCCATGCCCTCTGTTTTTTTTTCTCCCCTACCCTCAGTAGAAAAAGCCTGCTTGCATTCACTCTATCTATACCCATCAAAATCTTATACACCTCTATCAAATCTCCCTTCATTCTTCTACACTGATGAGAGGGTCAGGAAAATAGCAGGGGGTGAAGGAGAATTGCGTGAGACATCTCCTGGATGTCTTGCATCTGGGAGCATTTCCTAGGGATGAGCTGGGAATAAAGTTGGCAGTCCGATCCATCAAGGCTGGCAGCTAATTAGGTTAATCAAGGCCCCACTTAAGGACCATTTTCCAAAGGCAGCAGCAGTTTTCTGCCATTGCAGTGGGTCTCTAGAACCAGTAACCCCATGCCCCAGTCCAGAAATTGCAAGGGGGAAAAGGCACAGATGTGGCCAAAGTCAAAGATGTGGAGAAGATCCCCCTTAATTTTCAGAAAGAATTCAAGAGTGCCTCCATTCGTCTTTCTGCTGTGGCAGTGTTCAGCTCTTTTGGTGGGGCAATCCATTATCCTGTGCTGCAGGCCCTCTGATTGGTTTACTGCCTCAGCAATCTTTACCTGCCCTCCCATGATCCTTAGTAACATGGCGAAGGTGGAGGTGATCTCTAAATTAGTTGCCTCCCACAAAGTTTCACCAGTGGGCTCACTGCCAGCTATTGTGGGCTCGGGACCTGCAAATGGCCCTGATGCTGGGATCATCACTCAATCAGAAAAGTCCACTTATTAACCCTATTTCTCTCTCCACAGATGCTGCTAGGCATGGTGAGTATTTCCAACAGCTTCTTTCTGTGATCAAAGTTCACCAAGAACTGAGCACAATCTGTGTGATTTGCAGTATTGATTACCAAGCTGGTATCTGTGTCTTACTGAATTGTTTGTATTTTATCCAACCCTATTCCTCATTTTAGCCAAATGTCAAGAATATTAGATTACATGTGATTGAGCTCATATTCTTTCTAGTTGCCTTTGGCTAATTTTCAGGGTGTAAAATTACTTATAAAAATAGAAATAATGCAGGATCAAAGAGCAAAAGGAAGGAATAGAATGAAAGTCTTGCATATTTTGTAGTGCTTTTCATGTCCTCAAGGTATCCCAAAGCACTTCAAAGTCAATTAATTATTTCTGAAGTCTGCGCAATATTTCATCATTAAGCATACCAGTCAGTTTGCATATGTTCAGTTTCACAATGAGTATTTGTGATAGCTGTTCAGTAAATCTATTTTATGGAGGCAGTTATTTATGATTAACAAAAACAGAAAATGCCGGAAAATTTCAACAGGTCTGACAGCATCTGTGGTGAGAGAATAGAGCCAATGTTTCGAGTCTGGTCAATCCTTCATCCAAGCTTAATATTGGTCAGGATACCTGAAGAATTTCCTGCTTTTTTTTCCAAAACAATACAGCAAGATTTTTTTTTACATCCACCAAACAGGCAAATGATTTAATATTGTAACTGAAAAATGCTGCCGCCAACTATGCAGCACTCCCTCATATTGCACGGAAATATCTCAATTATCTGGAGTGATGCATGAACTCACAACTATTTTGACTCAGTGGTCTGTCTTTCCCCTGAGTTCAGCTGATACATGGAGAAAGGGAAGGGTACAAACAAGCATGTTTGAAAAGAAAGGTTTTAATTAGTGTTTGGAAGGCAGAAAGAGAGATGACAATTTGGAAATGCCAAGGAAGGGAGTTTGCTGGGGTTGGTCGCATTGGCTCGAGTTGGTAATGATGATGCAAACCTTTGTACTGTTGAGTTTGTGGGCCAGTGTATTCTGATTGACTTGATATTTATTGGTATCGGGAGGTAAATGGAAACAGCATTGGAACATTTGGGGTGTAAGTGATTTGGGATATGATGGCAGAGGGAGACCCCATATTAAATGAGAAGATGAACAAAAGTGATGCTGATGAAGGGTAAAATGTGACAAAGAAAAGTAAGCTAGAAGTCAAGCAGCAAGGTACTAAACCTTTGGTCTTGTTCTGAAATAGGGGTAGGTAATGGTATGCTGCCACTCCAGTAGTTTCAGGAGCTGAAGACAATAGCTTTGCAGAAAGTTTTCATTCATTGTGCCTTATTATTGGACAGGTAAGTAGAAAGAGTGGCAAAATTTACAGGGTTGTTGGAGGTGGCTAGAGGTAGGTTTGAGTGCCATTGTTCCCCGTTTTGTCTCTACTTGCTAGGAATACTCTTACATATATATTAAGATAAAACAAAAGACATGAACTGGCAACATTTTCACTTTAGTGTGCATGAGAACATTCAACATTGTGCTGGTTCTGCCATATCCTTGGTTTGTCCTATAGGTTGCTTTTGATTACACTGTGTGAGATTCCTTATAAAACTTGTCCCTAACAACCTAATAACTGATGTCAGCTAAATGGTTTCCTTCAGAGAAAGAAATGGAGGACTTGAAACGTACAACTTCAGTGGAAAGAGAAATGATTATTATAAGTACGCAATTTTTATGTGACGATTCTTCAAAATTAATTATTGTGTTATGAGAAAAGTGCACTTTAATGAAAGTACTGTCTTGGCATTTTATCTTTCTATTGATTTGGTGGTGATTGTTATTTCCAGTCATTAACCTACACTGTAAAATGCAAAGAGATAATAATTCTGATCAAAGTTGTGACACAAATGACAGCTCTCATGTGTGAGGGAAATTTATGCAGGCATCGAGCATCCAGGAAAATCCAAATTTTCCATACTCTGATTAAACCAGAAGTCTGATCCCACAATTTGAAAGTCTTTCAGGCCATCTTGGAGACATCCCCACAGTGTTTCGTAGAGAATGGATTAACTTAGAGCCTGTTAGCTGATGTTAATGCAGTCAAACGTGACAAATAATTTTACACCGCAAAATCACAACAAACAACAACATGATGAATCACCAGCTAATCTGTTTGGTTGAATGAAAAATGGTTGTGAGAAGATGAGAAATTTAACATCCCCTGAACTGGCAGATGGTGCATATCTTTAACATCTCACCCATAAGCTAGCATCTCCAACTAACTCCAACTGTGCTGTCCTAAAATGTCAGTCTAAAATATGAGCTAAAATCTGGGAATGGGAATTAAACTTATTTCTCTTACTTCTCTTATTTGATTATCATTGACAAAGAACAAACAAAGAACAAAAACAGCCTGGGAAACAGGCCCTTCGGCCCAATGAGTCTGCGCTGCCATCCCAACACCATCAGTCCCCCCCTCCACCCATGACCCTTGTCTAATGTTTTATGGCCATCCACACTGAGGGAAACTAATTTAGGGACAATTTATTCCTGCCAATCAGTCTAACAGCACATCTTTGGGGTGTGGGAGGAAACCGGAGCACCCGGAGAAAACCCACGCAAACACGGGGAGAATGCACAAACTCCCACAGACACCGGCCCAAATCCATGTGTCTGCACAGCAATCAGTGATAGTCACTGAGCTGTCATCTTGCCCAGTATCTGGTCCAGTTTAGGCACACGCTAACGACATGAAGCACTAGGCCAATCTTGAACAACCAAGAGCAGCCCAAGTACGACCCATCACGTGTATGCCCCTCGTTGGACACAAGGTGGACTGACTTAAAACTTGTGAATGAAAAGAGAAAAAAAAACATTATTATTGTACCATATCCATTTACCTTACCAGGGACGCCCCAATGCTAATGACCCTTATTTAAAACAATCTCCTATATCCACCCATCTCCTACATCCACTCATGTGCCTGTCTAAGTTACTCTTAAGTGACTCTAGCGTGTTTGCCTCCACCACCTTACTTGGCAGAGCATTCCATACCCCCACTACCCTCTGTGTGAAAAACCTCCCTCTAATATCTGTGTTATACCTCTCCCCCCTCACCTTAAGTCCATGGCCCCTTGTCCTATGTGTCTCTATCATAGGAAATAGCTTACCTCTGTTTACCCTATCTATACCCTTCATAATCTTATATACCTCTATTAGATCCCCCCTCAGTTGGCGTCTTTCAAGGGAAAAGAGCCCCAATTTATTCAATCTTTCCTCATACCCCAGTCCTTCCATACCAGGCAACATCCTGGTAAACCTCCTCTGCACTCTCTCCAGAGTCTCCACGTCCTTCCAGTAGTAAGGCGACCAGAACTGGACGCAGTACCCTAAATGCGGCCTAACCAACGTCTGTACAACTGCAACATTAGACTCCAGCTCTTATATTCTATACCCCTTCCTATAAAAGCTAACATACCATAGGCTTTCTTCACCACACTCTCCACTTGCACTGCCACCTTCAAAGACTTGTGCACTTGCACCCCCAGGTCTCGCTGCGATTCTATACTCCTTACGGGCTTACCCTTTATCATATAACTCCCCCCTACATTATTCCGGCCAAAATGCATCACCTCACATTTATCCGGATTAAACTCCATTTGCTATGTATCTGCCCAATCTACCAGCCTATCAATATCCCGTTGTATTGCCAGACACTGCTCCTCACTGCCCGCCAATCCAGCCATCTTGGTGTCATCAGCAAATTTGCTGATTACACCACCTACTCCCTCTTCCAAATCATTTATATACACTACAAAGAGAAGAGGTCCCAGTACTGAGTCCTGCGGCACACCGCTAGTGACAGACCTCCAGCTAGAAAAGGACCCCTCCACTACTACTCTCTGACTCCTCTTTGCAAGCCAGTTCTCTACCCATCTAGATACCTGGCCACGTATCCCATGAGCTTTAATCTTCTCTACCAACCTACCATGAGGGACTTTGTCAAACGCCTTACTGAAATCCATATAGACGACATCAACGGCTCATCCTTCGTCGACCATTTTTGTCACCTCCTCAAAGAATTCTACCAGATTCGTAAGGCAATACTTCACCTTTACAAAGCCATGCTGCGTATCCTTAATCAGATCGCAACGGTCTAAGTGCTCATACATCCTATCCCTAAGAATCCTCTCCATCAACTTGCCTACCACTGACATTAAACTCACCGGTCTATAGTTACCTGGGCTATCCCTCCTACCCTTTTTAAACAACGGTACCGCGTTCGCTATCCTCCAGTCCTCTGGGACCTCACCTGTGTCCAAAGAAGAGACAAAGATTTGCGTCAGAGGCCCAGCAATCTCATCCCTTGCCTCCCTAAGCAGCCTGGGATAAATGCCATCGGGCCCTGGAGATTTATCGGCTTTAATGCTACCTAAAAGCCCTAACACTTCTTCCCTCGTAATCGATAGATCTTTCAATTGGTCTACCGCTCCCTTGATGACCATACCAGACATCAAGCCCCTCTCCTTCGTGAATACCGACGCAAAGTATTCAGTCAGGATCTCCCCCATTCCCTCTGCCTTTAAGCACAATTCCCCTTGTCTGTCCCTGAGGAAACGACTTTTCCCCTAGCCACCCTTTTGCTCTTAAGATCGGAGTAAAACGCCTTTGGATACTCCTTAATCCTACCTGCCAAAGCCATCTCATGCCCCCTCTTTGCTCTCCTAACTCCCCTTTTGAGATCCCTCCTACTCTCTCTGTACTCCTCCAACGCTCTCTCCGTTCCCAGCTGCTTAGACCTGACATACACCTCTTGATTCTTCCTAACCAGGTCTTCTATATTTCTAGTAATCCATGGCTCTCTAATCCTACCTTTCCCATCCTTCCTCCTAACCGGCTCTTGCTTTTCCTGCACCCATTGCAGTTTTCCCTTGAAAGACTCCCACATACCTAACGTGGTCTTGCCTTCCAACAGCCTATCTCAGTCTGTATCCCTAAGCTCCTTGACCATTAACAGACTTATGCAGCAAAATAGGGTTATTCCCAGTTGTAATAATAATATTGTCAATATTATATTCAGGCCCAGGCACAATAGTTAGGTCTATTGTAAAAGTTCTAGCCACTTTATAACATGCATCATATGGGGGGGTGGGGAGTGGGGGAGGTGGTGGGGAGAGTTGGGGGCTGTGGTGTGATGTATTGACACTGGGCAAGTAATCAAAGATCCATAGTTATGCTCTGGAGTCCCAGATTCAAATCCCACCATGGTAGTGGTGGAATTAGAATTGAATCAAGAAAAATCTGGATGATGACCATGTGACAATCATGGCCCAGTATATCCACCACTCTACCATTACCACCAAGCCAGGAGAGCAATGGAAGGTGCAAGAAGGCATGCTAGGAGCAGCACCAGGCATACGTAAAAATGAGGTGATAACATGGTGCAGTTACTGTACAGGGGTAGCCCAGCACACCAGTGCAAAAGATAAAGCTGAAGCATTTGCTATCATCTTCAGCCAAAAGTGCTGAGTGAATGATTCAGCTAAGCCTCCTCCTGAGGTGCCAGCATCATAGATACCAGTCATTAATGAATCTGATTCACTCCACGTGATATCAAGAAATAAAAAGACAGGCTGTTGACCTTGACAATGTTCCAGCAATAGTACTGAAGACCTGTGGTCCAGGACTTGCCACGATCCCGGCAAGATTTACAGTACAGCTACATTTACACTTACCCAGCAATGTGGAAAACTGCCTTGCTATGTCATATACAGAAAAAAACCAGGACAAATCCAACCCAGCCAATTACCACCCCATCAGTCTACGTTTGATCATCAGTAAAGTGATGGATGGGGTCATTAAAGTAGCTTGGCAATAACCTGCTCATTGACGCTCTGGGTTCAGCCAGGTCATTCAGCTCCTAACCTCATTACAGCCTTGGCCCAAACATGGGCAAAAGAGCTGAACTCCAGAGATGAGATGAGGGTGACTGCCCTTGACATCAAGGCAGCTTTTGACTGAATGTGGCATCCCAGAGCCCTAGCAAAACTGGAGTCATTAGGAATAGGGAAGAAATCTAGAATGTGCAAACTGTATGGAGTTTGTACATTCTCCTCATGTATATTCGGGTTTCCTCCAGGTGCTTTGGTTTCCTCTCATAGTCCAAAAATGTACAGGTTAGGTTGATTGACCATGGTAAATTGCCCTTTAGTGTCAGGGTAAATATGTGGGGTTACAGGGATAGGGCTGGGTGTGATTGTGGTCTGTGCAGACTCAATGGGCTGAATGGCCTCCTTCTGCACTGTAGGGATTCTAAGATTCTATGATATCCACTGGCTTGAGTCATACTGGCACAGAGGAAGAGTGTTATGATTTTTGGTAGTCAATCATCTCAGTTTCAGGACATCACTGCAGGTGTTCCTCCGGGTCATGTCCTAGGCACAAGCATATTCAGCTGCTTTACCAATGACCTCTCCATCATAAGGTCAGAAGTGGGGATTTTCACAGATGATTGCACAATGTTCAGCACTATTTGCGATGCCTCAGATGCTGCATTTGGACATGGACTGCTTCAGCAAGACCTGGACATTATCCAGGCTTGGGCTGACAAGTGGCATGTGACATTTGTGCCACACAAGTCTTAGGTAATAACAAGAAAGAATCTAATCTTCCAAACAGCACTGTGGATGGATCTACACCACAGAGACTGCTTTGATTCAAAACGGAAGCACACCCGAACCTTCTCAAGGGAAATTACAATTGGCAATAATTGCTGGTGATACCCATACTCCAGAAATGAATAAAATATTATCATAAATTATCTGAAATGTGGTGGTTGAAAAAGCAAAACAAGAATCTGCAAGAAGTATAATGGAAACTTGGTTGGCAAAGTAACGACTAGAGAAGTTCAGGAACATTATTTTTTTTGATAAATAAGTTAACTTCCTGTTCCAAAAATGTTTCAAAACAGGAAAAACAGTTTACTGCATGAAATCAGCTCAGTTTACTTCAGCTAATGCAGCTGCTTCCCCATTGGCATGTGTAAGTCTTTCAATAACCTTAAATTTTGGCATTATCTTGCATTAAAACAGTCAGGATGTGACTGTAGAAAAAATGTGAAATGATAATTTGAAGGGTGTAAAAGTGATGTTCATAAAAGTAGTGATGAGTTCAAGAGTAGAGATAATCAACAAAAAGAAATAGGCTGAGACCGGGAAAAAAGTGGAATTACTGTCAAGAGGGTAAGCGAAGATTGAACCATCTAGAGAGAAATCAATTAACTAGCTAAACAGACCACCCAGAGCAATAGAAATACATTTAGATTGAATTGATGCCTTACTGCAAAACTTTGCTGAAGGAGAGTAGCAAACCTGGTTACAACATCCTGACCTCTGTAATCATATTGTGTGGACAAAATATTTCACAAACATACTTTCCATTAAAAGGGAAAGATAAAGCAATTGTACATACAGATCCAAAAATGAATAAACTCTCAAACTTTTCATTTATGCTGCTGAATTCCACCAGGAAATAGACTGGCTAAGAGTAACTGGTCACACCATGAAGGATTTCTGATTTCAGAGATTATAGATGAAAGAACGAAACCTCAGACCTCAGATGGTCCCAATTCTCCCCTGCCACATTGTTCCTTTTTTACAAAAGGGAGGAAAGATTCACTATTGCACAAGCATATGTGTTTTAACCTCTGTAACGAATAAAGACATGGGGTGGGGTGGGGGAGGCGCGGGTGTGTGATTCGCCCAAAAAATTCTAAGTGCTGAATTGGAGGGAAAAATGGTGAAAATCACAATTGTTTTTTCAGTGCAACTTCAGACTCAAATCTTCCCGCCCCCGCTCCACCCCAGCCTGTCTTTATTCGCTACAGCGGTTAAAACACAAGCTTGTGTGATAGCGAATCTTCCCTCCCTCTTGTAAAAAAGGAGCAATGCATCAGGGGAGAACTGGGACTATCTGAGGTGAATCTCATTAAAAGCTAAGGGGGCGGGGCCTATACACCCCAGTGTCGGACAGTTCCGGAACTCTGTGCGCTTGTAGTGGCCCCGATCTATCAGATTGCATTTTGCTGGCCAGCTCCATTGCTGGCCAGCCCGAGACCCCTGCAGTGCTGGCCCTCAGCTCCCATCATGGCCTGATCGCAGATCCCCACAAGCATTCCTGGGCCAATCCCAACCCCCCCATCCTAGAGCGTCCCAATCTCCAGCCCCCACCCAGCAGTGATGACCCCCTCATGGGATCACCCCCTAGGCCCTGCCGTTAGGCTCCACCCCCAATGGCCCCATCCCCTAGCCCTGCCCCTGGCACTGCCACCTAGGCCCCATCCCGTGAATCAGCAGACCTGCCAAAAAATTAATGGGTTGGAATGGGAGAATCGCCCCCACAAAGTCAACTTCAAATACTTAAATACAATTGCCTTTATTCTGTAGCTATTTAAACAACAGTAAATACTTGTAATGCATAAATCAAATAGTCACTATCTGTTACTTAACTTAAGGTTGATTCCCACTTGCAATTAAAACCTGGCCACGATTTTATTTTCACATGGAATCAGTCCTTTGTTCTCTTCTTCTTCCAGATGTTGTCTCTTCTTGAGAACTTGTTCCTTGGGTTCTTCACACTGCCTTCCTTACAGGCTCTTTGTGTTAGCATAAATAAAACTCTGAAAGTTCCTTGATAATAAGCCAATGAATTGATCAGAAATCCAACTGCATTGCTTGATTAGGCCAATCAAATAGAGCCAGAGTAGTGGTATTAGTCACTCCAGACCCCATCATATCAGCTCCTTAAGCGCATACAATTTACATTCCAATGCCCAGATAAGGAACATTAGCTCCAAAAGTCTGCAAAGAACTCCTCCCTGCCATGGCCAAGCTGTTACATCAGATGCCTTATGTCCTTTGGTAAGTTCACAGTTCAAAGATGTGCAGGTCATCTTGATTGGCCATGCTAAATTTGCCCCTTGGTGTCCTGAGATGTGTAGGTTAGAGGGATTAGCAGGTAAATGTGTGGGGATGGAGGGCGGGTAGGGACTGGGTGGGATTGTGGTCGGTGGAGACTCGATCGGCCAAATGGCCTCTTTCTGCACTGTAGGGGTTCTATGATTCTAAGTTACAGGCCCACGTGGCCATAAGAAATTCTAGCATAGTGGAAAAACAACTTTAACCAAAAAACATATTTGCTTGATTGAAGATCTTTCAGCATATTAAAAGTTAAGTTTCTGCAGACCATTCAGACACAGTCTCTTCTCTTGATCGTTGAAGCCACAGGCAAAACGGATCATTTACCCATGACCTAATTCAGATGCAAGTGGAACTCAGACCTCAAGCCAATCCACTAAATTGATTCCAATTAGACAATATCAATTTTATATTACATATGTCACTTAAGATTCTACACACAACATTCTTTCTTATGCCACTGTATTTCCTCATCCAGCTGTTTGGTTATCTCTTTCTGTCGTTTGATAAACCTTATTGTTAACACAATTAAATATGGCAAAGTACATAAGATTGATAATACTGCAGCACGAGCTATTAATTGGACCCAAGGATTAATTTGTATTATTGGAACCCCAGTTCCAGACATTATCCCACCAACTCATTTTCTTTATATTCTAAATATCCTGACCAATCATTTGAGCAATTTGTTTCACTTGAATGAAAATTTGATAAGCAGTAGTTCTAATTACTTCAAATGTTCAGGTAGTAAGTTGATAGTTGTATCATATTGCTCAAAGTATTCATCTAAGGTGACTTGATCGAATCAGGCCACCACTCAATACTTGGAAAGAACCTGCAGAACAGACAGGAGAGACAAAGTGAATGGTCAAATGAGGAGTTTACCTCCAATTTTATCAGTGGTCAGCCGCTCTCTATTTGTAAATGTCATTGATTACTGCAATAGTAAACGTAAGCATAAATGTGCAAAGATCTGCAAAGTAGCTTCTTCAGTGGACATCTCTCTATTTATTTATCCCCAGTTAGTAATGCTACCTCTGAAGTAAGGGGTTGTTTATATAAAAGAAGTTTATACTTGGAAGCAAAGTTGCCCATCAAATTTGGCTGTTGTATTGCTTCAACCACTATATTACTGTAAATAAATGATGTGGATTCAAATATAAAAAGCATGATATACAAATTTCTTTTAACACAATTGAGGGGCTTGGTTAACCATGAACATTAAAGTATTACATTTTGCGACTATGCCCCTTAGATCCAAACTCAGCATCTACCGTGTTAAACCCTTACAAAATTTTATATCGTTCGAAAGAGAGCCAGAGGGCGCAGGTTCAAGATTATTGTGAAAAGAATGAAGGGAGAGATGGAAGTATTCCTTTTGGTGCAATTTGTGCTCAGATGATGGAATGCCTTACCAGAAACAATGATCGAAACAGAATTTGGAACAAGTTTTATAGAGACTGTGTAAATATTTGAAAAATTGAAGATCAGGAGAGTACGAATTGGGAGAATGGATCTTCTTTCAGAAATCTTGTGCAGATGTACTGTGTGAAATGACATTGTTCTGTGTTGTAGAATGTTATGGTTTATGAAGTTAGATGATTCTATTACAGATTGGGCAGTCACAAGGACTAGTGGAAGAAATCCAACCGATTGTTTTTAGGCCTTATCTCTAGCTTTGTTATCTAAAGACATAAAACATAAAAGAGAAAAATCAGACAGGGACTATATCATTGACACAACTACAATTGATACGACTTATTTTTGAGAGATGCTATAGCTGCCTATCATTGGGACTATGATGGGAGCTGACATTCGAAGTAATGAACTTTAACTTGAGTACCATTACTTTGAATCTTCTTCATTTTTCAAGGTGAAGGTGACTATGTTCATCATCTGGGGCTTTGGTATGGTACTGATGGTACGCCTGAGAATGCTAAGCTTGATTTGCACCAAGAAGTTTCTGCTGCAAACAGGAAAAGATAGGTAGGCAATTGAGTTTTAAACAAATAGGCTGGCTTGGGATTTCCTTTCTCCCTTTCTCTGATGTACACTTGCTGTCGAAGGAGGTCACACCATTATTTATTTGGTTTCACTAGGTGCAGCGATCCTGGATAAGTTTCTTCCAGGACTTGAAGTCGATATGAAAACTCCTAATGAAACCCTCAGGAGGTCTTTGTATTGCTTCCTTTGACCATCATGATGTGGAGATGCTGGGATTGGACTGGGGTGGGCAATTTAAGAAATCTCACAACACCAAGTTACAGTCCAACAGGTTTATTTGGAATCAAGAGCTTTTGGAGCACTGCTCCTTCATCAGGTCAGTAGAGACTCCACTCAACTGATGAAGGAACTGTGCTGCAAAAGCTTGTGATTCCAAATAAATCTGTTGGACTTTAACCTGGTATTGTGAGACTTCTTACTTTGACCATCATATGAGTGCATCCCAGACTTAAGATCTCCATAGATTTGCTTTGGTAAGTGAGTGTCAGGCATTTTATCTACATGAACAGCAAGTTCTGACTGTCTTGGATTTTGATTGCTTGGACTGCCAACTCAGGTGAACACCTAAGTGTCTGGTATTTTGTCCTGCCATCTCACCTTCAGAAACTTCTGAAAACAGCTGAAGTAAAAGTGGTTAACTTCTTGACATGGTGCTAGTACACAGTCCAAGTCTTGCATTGCTTAGAACTGAGTAGGCAGGACTTTTGCTCTATAGACTTTCAATTTGGTCAGCAGCTTTCCTTCTAAGAGATATCTAATTTCAATACCAATATCACCGTCATGAACAGCATAAAAGAACATGATGGAGAAAAACATGCTCAAGAGGGTTAGAATTAACATGCAGCCCTGTTTAATTTCATCAGTGACTGGAACATGTCAGAGGAGTCACCATTATCCAGGGCACACGTTGTTATGGAACTGTTGAACCATTGTGATGAATTTCTCAGGGCAGCCAAATTTCTCAATTACCCTGGTTTGGCCTGCCCGTCATAACATTTTATTGGAGATTTGCAAAGATGTCACTGGCTAAGAACTATTTGAAATCACAGCTGAGAGCCGGATGAAATGAGGACCAATACAGATGAGCAATTGTAAAGAGTGCAACAAGCCCACATGTGGGAGGTGCTACCTCTCCCTTACACCCATTCCATATATCAGGACTATCGCTCATCAGGAACATCACATGTTGGCAGTACTATACAGGAAAAGTACCACATGATAGGGGTATCTGTCAGGGATACCACACGTCAGGAATAATACACAATTGCCTTGAACAGAGAAGCGTTTGTAGAAATGTAACATAGATTTCAAGACTTTGAATAGTTTTGATGGAATACATATGAGAGAAGCTTTTTCCATTGACAGAATAGTTGATAATTAAGGGACACAAATTAAAGGTAATTGCCAAAGGGATGATGAGCTGAAATGTCTTGACACAGCTAGATGTTATCTCTGAAATGCACTGCTTAAAAATGTGTAGAAGTACATTCTGTAGCAAATTTAATAAGGCAACTGGATATATACCTGGAAAGGAAAAGCAATGGGAAAAGACTAGTAGAGAGACCAATTGTATAGTTCTTTGAAAGAGTTGCCACGGATGGGATGAATGGAATGGCCTCCTTTGCCACTGCAAAGATCCTATGATATGAATTTACTATGATGTGGGTATGCCGGCGTTGGACTGGCGTAAACACAGTAAAAAGTCTGACAACACCAGGTTTTAGTCCAACCTATTTATTTGATAATATTATCAAATAAATAGGTTGGACTAAAACCTGGTGTTGTCAGACTTTTTAATGAATTTACTATCCAGTTTTTCCTTTAACAGTTCATCAATTCTTGAACGTGCAAAGGTCTTTTGAGGAGATATATATATATTATGTATATATAAATATATATATAATATTAGAGTCACTACCTAGAAATAGCCTCCAATGATTGCTAAGTGCTATCATATAAAGTGGTTAATTTATAAAAGTCAATAATCATTTGTGCAATGAAGCTGTACTAGTCACAGTATTGAGGATGCACTAAATAGCTTTTTAATCATTAATAGAAAGTGATGAGGTAGTTATATTAATTGAATATATCTGCCTTAATATTGTATGAACTGAATGGAAATGGAATGGCAGTTTGCTGCCTTCTGTTAGCTAGCACAATGCACAGCGAGATTTGCAAAGACTTAAAGATAAGTTGCAGAAAGGCATGGGTGACTTTTAATCTGTTCTTTGTCATAACTTTAAATTAAACAGTTCTGTGATTTGTTTGTTGTCAGGCTACATGTAAACCCTGGAACTTTAAGCATGAAATTTGCAGATAATCCAATACAATATTAAGGAAAATCTAGATTATTTACCACTGGCTATTATATACCAGTATAAAAATTGGCATATAATGGCTTACATAGGAACATAGGAATTAGGAGCAGAAGTAGGCAAATTCAGCCCTTCAACCCTGTTCTGCCATTCAATCAGATCATGGCTGATCTCCCCCTGGTCTCAAATCCATCTTTCCACCTGTTCCCCATATCCATCTTTCTCTCCACAACATTGCTTGACTCTACACCTGCCTCAGTTCACCTCTACTGAAACCTGCATTCAAGTCTCCTGGCTAGCCTCTCACATTCTGTAAATTTGAGGCCATCCAAAATCCTGCTGTTGGCTGTGTCCAAACTCACATCCAATCTCCTTCGCTCCTCACCCACATTCTCGCTGACTACATTGTTTCCCAGTTGAACAATGTCTAAACTTTCAAATTCTCATCCTCGTATTCAAGTCCCTCCATGACCTTGTCTCCGTCTCTTTGTAATCTCCTCCAGACCCACAACCCTCTGAGATATCTGTCCTATCTAATTCTAATTCTGATCTCTTGAGCATCTCCAATTTTATTTCACTGCTGGTGATCATGCTTTTTACCTGCTTACGCTCTGGTCACTGGAATTCACCCCCCCCCCCCAACACACACACACACACACACACCTGCATTTCTTTATCCTCCCTTCAGACTTTAAATCTGCCTCTTTGACCAAGCCATTGGTCATTTGCCATAATATCTCTATATGACCAGAAGTTGGATTTCTGGGGATATCTTTCTACTTCGAGTGAAGGTAGGTGTCCAGGTGAGGGCAGCAGAATGGCAAAGGTGATTGGTGATTGCAGGTAACATTTGCACAGGTGCAGGCACTACAACCCGGAAGATAGTCTGTGGAGGAGCTGTTGTGAAGGCACAGTTAAACTGCAAATTTTACTTCAGTGTTTCCCTCCCTACTTCCTCCTCTAACAAAAAAAAAGTCAGCAGAACGATCACAAGCATGGGAGAGGTGAGTTGAGATTCTTTTATCCTTTTACCTGTATAAGGGCAGTATGGCAGTTAGCACAGTGTTATGCTCCTCCTGCCAGATGTGGGAAATTAGGGAGCAATCTAATCTCCCTGACAACTTCGTCTGCAGAAAGTGTGTCCAGTTGCAGTTTCTCACAGACCACATTGTTCAGTTGGAGCAGCAGGTGGATGCACTTTGAAACATACAGGAGGCAGAGAATATTTTAGACACTAGTTACAGGGAGTTGTTACACCACAGGTTCAGACAGGTAGATGGGTGACTGCAGGAGAGGCTGGCAAGTAAAGCAGGAGTCTCCTGTGGCTATTCCCCTTTCAAACAGATATACCGTTTTGGATACTGTTGAGGGGAATAGCCTGTCAGGGGGGAGAAACCAGCAGCAGCCAGGCCTGTAGTACCACACCTGGCTCTGCTATAGAGCAGGGTTGAGCAAAGAGCAAGCAAGCAGTAGTAATAAGGGACTCGCTAGTTAGAGGCACCAACAGATGTTTCTGTGACCGCAATCGAGACTCCAGGATGGTGTGTTGCCTCCCAGGGTGCCAGGTTCAAGGATGTCTCTGAGCAATTGCAGGACATTCTTAAGGGGGAGGGTGAGCGGCCAGAGGTTGTTGTACACATTGGTATCAATGACATAGGTAGGAAAAGGGATGAGGTCCTGAAATGTGAACATAGAGAGTTAGACAGAAGGCTAAAGTGTGGGACCTTGAAGTGAGGTCCTGAAGTGTGAATATAGAGAGTTAGACAGAAGGCTAAAGTGTGGGTCCAGTGCCATGTGCTAGTGAGAGTAGGAATAGGGAGATTGACAGAGGAATGTGTGACAAGAGCTGGTGCAGGGTGCAGGGATTTAGATTTTTGGGTCATTGGGATCTTTTCTGCAGAAGGAGTGATCTGTTCAAGAGGAACGGGTTACACCTGAACTGGAGGGGGACTAACATCCTGGCAGGAACATTTGCTAGAGCCACATGGGGGGCTTTAAACTAGTTTGGCAGGGGGTGGGATCCAAAGCAATAGGGAGACACAAGAGAAGTTTGAGGACAGCACAGAAATTAAAGAAAGCACATAAAGTAGTAACGGCAGTGTCAGTAATCCTAGTACCAAACAGATCAGGCAAAAGAAAGACAGAGAGCAAGGGAAGTTCAGATTAAACTTATTTCAATGCAAGAGGCCTGACGGGCAAGGCAGATGAAATCAGGGCATGGATGGATACATGGGACTGGGATATTATAGCAATTACTGAAACATGGCCAAGGGGAGGGACAGGATTAGCAGCTCAGTGTTCCAGGATACAGATGCTATTGGAAAGACAGAACAGGAGGTAAGAGAGGAGGGGAGTTGCACTCTTTATTAGGGAAAACGTTACGGCTGTTCTGAGAGGGGATATGTCCAAGGGTTCGGCACTGAGTCCATGTGGGTAGAACTGAGAAATAAGAAGGGGGATATCACTTTGACAGGGTTGTACTCTAGGCCCCCAAATTGTCGGTGGGAAATTGAGGAGCAAATATGTAAGGAGATTACAGATAGCTCCAAGAAAAGTAGGGTGGTAATAGTAGGAGATTTTAACTTTCCCAAATTGACTGGGACAGCCATAATATTAGAGGGTTGGATGGAGAGAAATTTGTTGAGTGTATTCAGGAGGAATTTCTCATTCAGTATATGGATGGTCTGACTAGAGAGGGGGCAAAACTTGATCTCCTCTTGGGAAATAAGGAACCCAAAAGTTAAAATTCTAAATTGGGACAAGGGCAATTTTGATGGTATCAGGCAGGAACTTTCAAAAGTTAAGTGGGGGAGTCTGGTAAGTGGGAGGCTTTCAAAACTGTGTCAACCAGGATTCAAGGTAAGCACATTCCTCTTAGAGTGAGGGGCAAGGCTGGCAGAAGTTGGGAACCCTGGATGACTTGGGATATTGAGGCTCTGGTGAAGAAGAAGAAAGAAGCAAATGACATCATAGGCAGCTGGGATCAAGTAGATCCCTTGAACAGTATAGGAGTTGTAGGAGGAGAGTTTAGAGAGAAATCAGGAGGCCAAAAAGGGAACATGAGATTGTTTTGGCAGGCAAGGCAAAGGAGAATCCAAAGAGCTTCTACAAATACATAAAGCACAAAAGAATAACTAGGGAGAGAGTAGGGCCTCTTAAGGATCAACAAGGTCATCTATGTGCGTATCCACAAGGGATGGGTGAGACCCTAAATGAATATTTCTCGTTAGTATTTACCGTTGAGAAAAGCATGGATGTTAGGGAACTTGGGGAAATAAATAGTGAGGAGTGTACATATTAAAGAGAAAGAGGTGCTAGATGTCTTAAAATGCATCAAGGTAGATAAATCCCAAGACGTTGTGGGAGGGTAGGAAGGAAATTGTGGGTCCCCTAGCAGAGATATTTGAATCATTGATAGTCATGGATGAGGTGCCTGAAGATTGGAGAATTGCAAATGGTGTGCCTTTGTTTAAAAAAGGCTGCAGGGAAAAGCCTGGGAACTACAGGCCACTGAGCCTCACATCTGTGGTGGGTAAGTTGTTGGAAGGTATTTTGAGAGACAGGATCTACAGACCTTTAGAGACGCAAGAACTGACTGGGGACAATCAGCATGGCTTTGTGAGTGAAAAATCATGTTGCACAAATTTGATTGCATTTTTTGAAGGGGTAACCAAGAAGGTAGATAACGGCAGTGCAGTTGATGTTGTCTACATGGACTTTAGCAAGACCTTTGCCAAGAACTGCATGTTAGGTTGTTGCATAAGGTTAAATCTCACGGGATCCAGGATGAGGTATCTAAGTGGACACAAAATTGCCTTCTTGACAGAAGCTAGAGGGTGGTTGTAGAGAGTTGTTTTTCAAACTGGAGGCCTCAAGATCTGTGCTGGGCCCACTGTCATTTGTCATTTATATTAATGGTTAGGATGAGAATATAGGAGGCATGGTTAGTAAGCTTGCAAATGACACCAAGATTGGTGGCATAGTGGACAGTGAAGAGAGTTATCTCCAATTGCAACAAGATCTTGATCAGTTGGGCCAGTGAGCTGACGAGTGGCAGATGGAATTTAATTTGGATAAATGCGAGGTGACACATTTTTGTAGATTGAACGAAGGCAGGACTTACTCAGTTAATGGTAGGTCTTTGAGGAGAGTTACAGAACAAAGAGATCTAGAGGTACATCTTCATAGCTCCTTCAAATTTGAGTCACAGGTGGACAGAGTGGTGAAGAAGCCATTCAACATGCTTGGTTTCATTGGTCAGAGCACTGAATACAGGAGTTGGGGCGTCTTGTTGAAGTTGTACAAGACATTGGTAAGGCCACACTTGGAGTACTGTGTACAGTTCTGGCCACCCTATTATAGAAAGGACACTATTAAACTAGAAAGAGTGCAGAACCCTTCAGCATATTTACTAGGATGCTACCAGGACTTGATAGTTTTAGTTATAAGGAGAGGCTGGATAGACTGGGACTTTTTTCTCTGGAATGTAGAAGGCTGAGGAGTGATGTTATAGAAGTCTACAAAATAGTGAGGGCATAGATCAGCTAGATAGCCAATATCTTTTCCCAAAAGTAGGGGAGTCTAAAACTAGAGGGCATAGGTTGAAGGTGAGAGGAGAGAGACAAAAGTGTCTACAGGGGCAACTTTTTCACACAGAGGGGAAGCTGAAAACAACCATTGTCTGCTATCCTGCTGACTTTAACACATTCTTGATAATAAAGTCATTCCAATCAATCAAATGGTGCTAAAGTAACTGAGGACAACTGCCCTAAGGTTAGGCAGCCTGCAATAAATCAATTTAGATTATATGATCCCAAAGAATAAATATTGGCGTTTTGAAGAACAGAATCAGAAAAGAACAGAAGAAGAAAGGAACTTTAAGCTGTAACCTTGATGAATTTTGATCTCACTTGGCCACCATGAGTAGACAGAGACATCCCTATAGGTCCATTAGAAGAGTATAAGCAGTTAAAATCTATATTTGTATATGTGTTATATTAGATTGATAGAGAAATAGGAGCACTGATTTGTGATACACTGTAAGAGAATCAGTATTGTATCAGTCCTAATTATTTAAAGTTTTCCTACATTTTCCTAATAAAGACCTGATTTGCTTTAAAGATAAATGTTTTTTGTGTCTATCAATTAACTGGAGCAAGGGTCTTGGTTAATAGTTTATAAAGATTAATATTCCTGTTAGGATAAAGAGGTTGAATTACCACTGAGAGCTACACTCATAAATCCAATGATGATTTAACATCATGGCTCATGTTCAGTTATTACTGGATTATTGATTGTATCTCTGTGACCCTTAATTCTGCTCCTCCATAGTCAGGCATAGTAGCTGTTCAACTGAAATGTCCAAAAATATTACAAAACTGTCCTTTAATTCTGGCCTCTTACACATCCACAAATTCCATCATTGGCAGCTGTCCTTTCAACTGCCTCAGCCATAAGTTCTGGAATTCCCTCATGAAATCACTTTGACTTTCTGTATCACTTCTTAAAACTTCTTGACCAAGCTTTTGTTCACAAGTCCTGACATCCCCTTGTGTGGCCCAGTAACAAATTTTGGTTGACAACAGTTAAGCATCTTAGGACATTTTCCTACATTAAAGGCACTATATAATTGTGAGTCCCTGTTGTTGTTGAGTATTCACCATTGAATCAAATTGTGTGTAAACATGATTGAATTAAACAGCAGGATGTTAACCATATTTCCCTGTAACTAGAAGAGGGATGCTTTCAATTGCAATAAAGACCAGGCTGATATCATCCAGTTAGGTGTGAAGGTAGAGTAGGGTGGATAAAAGTAAAATCTGTATACCATGGTATATTTTATACTCAGCTCAGTGTTTATATAATGAACGGGGATTAAAAACATCACTAAAAAGCTTTCTTGATGGTCATATACTTTATCTGCAGGGAAGCTGAGCTATGCAGAGAAGAAAGCTCAGTATAGGGTCTGTGTTGAAGGACTTGTTGCCTCAAAGCCAACATATCTGACAGTGGAAAATTGGCTACGGATCCCACTTGTGACTATTAATCTCTGCAGGAAATGCATGCATATGGACAGAATCTGACCTGGCACTAATGCTATCTCCATTTGAACAGCTTGCCAGAACTCACAGTTAAAGATCATTCATAAATAATGGTTACTTGGCTGAGATATTGGAGGACTCCAAGTAACCCAAGAACCAAATCCCATTAAGTACGGACAGCTTTCTGAACAAGTATGTTGGAAAAATCTTGGTAGGAAAAATAAAAGCAAAGTAAAATGAAAACTAAAACAGCCTTAAGTTATTTACTTGGAGGTAGGCCCAATGAACATTACTAATGCTGTAACTACCAAATTATGCTCAAATGATATGCTCATTTGGCTAATGAATCACATTTGTGTCAGATTGATTTTTATTATCCTGCAAGAATATTGTAGTGGAAATAAGTTAATATGCTTGAATGATACTGGAAGTTCCCGTACTTGAAGATTAACATATCGATGAAAATGGTTTTTTGTTCATATAAATTTATGTGTTTCAATGTGTTATTCTTTGTTCACATTTCATAAATGAACGCACACACATTTATGTGGTAAATTTGTTTCGACCATTGGTATTGATTAGATTTTCCTGCGGACAGACCATCATATTGAATGAAACATGCCAAAAATGGAAATATACTATTCTTACTAGGATGGTTAACAGCCAGACATACTATCGACATGTAACCTGGGTTTTCAAGAGCGGAAAATGAGGTACTGATGATGGTGATACTGTTTGACCCAGAACTTCTGTGGAGTGCCAATCACTGTTAGATTACCACTCTGCTCTTTTTCACTTACCCAAGTTGGGATCTGCACATTTCTTGACCGATCTTCCAACCAGAGCCTGATGAGAATCCTTGCTTTGCAGTGAACTGGGGAAGCCATGCCCCTTTTGTAAAGCAGTATGTTTAAAAGTCCAGACCACTTGGATTGGAGAGAAAGTATGTGTGTGAGGTGTGTGAGAAGGATGGGTTTGGGAGAGTTCATGGCATGGGGCTGCTGTCAGGGGGAAGTGGGGGGTTTGGATGCTTCTGGGTGGGTTGTGCTGCTAGGGGCTGGTGTTGGATAGTCAGGTTAATAATCAGAAGGTCAGGTGGGATCGGGGGCATGAGTGGGTCATTGGATGGTAGGGCTGTGGTCGTGAGGTTAGAGATGAGGAGGTAGTCAGAAGATGGGCGTTAGGTGGTCAGGGGGTTTGGGTGGTAGATGATGGTGAGTTAGTTGGGGGGGAGGGTTGGGAAAGTAATTAGTGGGGTCCAGTGGGGGTGGCGTTGGTGGTGGTTGGAGAGTGGGAAGAGGCAGGACAAACATTATCTAGGATTTAGAACTGATTTAACCCGTCTACCTTTTCCTTGGTAACCAATCTCCTAAAAGAGTTGGAGTTATCTTCAATTTAAATCTGATTATTGAGTGATTCTGAGTGCAGGATAATTGCCTAATGGAAGTTTAAACTTCTTGAATATTCTCATGCAGTCCATCTTCTGGAGTATTTTCTGGGTCCGAACCCTGCACCTACCTCAGAGAATGGAAGACCTGTGCCATTATAAATTTATATGGTAATATTGCAGGTATATAAAACACCAATCCATCTATCCATAATTATAATCCATATGGGGGCATGGGCACCTGTCTCTGTTCACTGCCATTCTGCATGCTGCTGTCGTTCCTCTCTTTGTCCAGTTCTGATCTTTTCACCCATCCAATCCTTCTCTGTTTTTGCATATTCTCTCCTAATGTTTCACTCCTATTATCACTGGTGCCAGACTCTCATCTCACATTTTCTAGTGGTCGTACTTTCTCAATTTAAGCTTCTTCACTTCAGCTAAAAGCACGAGATGCCTGGACTCAGATTTTTCTGCGGATAGCTTCATCGGTTCTTTGCTCTTCCCGATGATTCCAAGGACCCTTCGCTACAGCCAGATTTCAAAAATTGTAATTCACTTTTCATCGTCATGTGAAGAGAAATTGAACAGTTTAGGCTAATACACTCTGGAATTTAGAAGAATGAGGGGAAATCAAATTGAGGTATGTAAGATGATAAAAAGTATGGATAAAGTAGATGTGGAACAGATGCTTCCTCATGTGGGGCATTCTAGGATGAGAGGTCATAGTCTTTAGGATATGGGGTAGCAAATTTAAAACAGAGCTGAGGAGAAACTACTCCCAACAGATTGTGAATCTGTGGTATTCGCTACCCCAAAGTATGGTGAACGCTGGGACAATGAGTACATTTAAGGAGGAGTTAGACAGATTTTTATTGGTAATGGGTTGAAGGGTTATGGAGAGAAGGCAGGAAAATGGGACTGAGGAGCATATCAGCCACGATCGAATGGTGGGGCAGATGGGCTGAATGGCTTAATTGTGTTCCTATGTCTTATGAACTTAAAATCAGCTTTATTGAGTCTCTAACTCTTGCACATGTTCAGTGTAATGCTCCATACAAGGAATTTTGCAAGATGCTTCTTTCAGTATCGGCCAATGCTGGATGTACTCCATACTAATACCAATCTCTGAGCAGAAAACTAGATTTTATTATTTATAAAAATAAAATTAGATATGCAATTGAATACAAATAATTCTATCTGCAATTATTCAGTATGAATAAAAGCGCTGATCAAATTGTGCTTTGCTATAAAACTGGTTCATCATTGTGACTTTGCTTTGATGTTATTGCTGTGTAAATTAACCTTATTGATTCTGAGAATTCATCATATGGAGGCAACTTGAATAAAAATGTCAACTTCAAAGTCAAAGCTGGGTCTCCTTGCCCATGATACAGCACACCAGTCTCTTGCATATTTAATGGTAAATTACTTTTCTTTCATCGTATCCGAGTGCCAGTTCACTTATCAGATATCTAAAGTGCATAAGTAATTGGCATGTTGCTTGTAAGATTTTCAAATGTGTATGACTATCATAAGAATGAGAAAGTTTTTAATCCATTTTGATCTTGCATGACGTATCAAACATGAGGGTTTTGCAGTGAGCTTGGCTTTACATAGATACATGTCTAACAGTTCAAAAATGTGTCAGGTGATTGTCCCAAACTTTCAGAATCTGAATATTAATAGAGCTGTTTTATGCATTTTGTAAAAAAAATTAATTTGCTCATTGTTGATCAGTTACCTTATAAAGTAAATTAATTGCTGCACATTATATTAATTATTTCTATCTGGAAAAGGAACACTGCTCTAGTGCCTTCTGTCTCTCTCTTCCAGTCCACTTTCCATATAATGGTGAAATTAGAAATAAATAAAATATATTTTTAATTCATTCATGGGGGGGTCACTGGCTGATCGCTAGTTGCCCTTGAACTGAATGCAAAATATGAACAATGGCATAATACTAGTAAAGAAACCGTACAAGGTGGCCTTAAAGTTTGCTTAATTTATCTTTAAGGTAAATTTGTTTAATTCCTTTTCATATATACACTTTGATCTCCTTGGGCCAATTAATGAAACTCACTTCAAATACAATACAATTTGGAATTAAAGATGTTGGCAAGATTTAGAAAAATGTAACAGGCACAATGGTTGAAATTTACCACTGAAGATTTTGTAATAATGTCCACTGTAGTACCAAAGGAAAAACTGGCAGCAACTCCTGGTTGGTGCAATGGATGCTTAGAATACTGTGATTATGGCTTTGAAACCATTGTTGAAAAGGAAGATTTGGATGTCACTGCAGAGCAGGAATCTGTTCTCCAACAAATTAATAGGATTGAGGAGTGCTGTAAATATTCAAAAGGTCCAGCAGTATTTGTGGATAGAGAAATAGAAGCCAGGATTTTGGGATGTGGGATCCAGGCCAGCACAGGGGCTCAGCAGAATGGCAGTGACAACGTCTCTGGCTATGGCCAATTAAGAGGATATAATTAAGGTGAGTTGTACGCATCTCTCAGCTCTGGCCAGTGAGACAGTCAGCATGTATGCAACCTTGACAATGCCTCCCGTATAGGTGGCCACTACTGAGGCTGCAAGCTAGGGGAAAGAATGGTATCTCCATATTGAAGCAACAGGCAGGCAAATTGAAAAGTAGAAAAATATATTTATGTCCTAGGGCCGATCAGAGGGGTCACTCTTCCAGTTGTGGTATCAATGCTGCCAGTGGCTTGGAACGTGGAGCTTCTCATGGCCCACTCCATAGGAAACTACAGGAAGATGTGACTCATGTGCACATGTCACACAGTAACCATCTATTCATTTTACATGATGGCTGAAACAGCACAAAGAATGAGTGCATTAAGACTGCTTGTTAATCAATTAATTTTATACTGTAACTCATGCCAAAGCAAGATGGTCACAAATAGTACTTCTGTTCATGCCTACTGTTCAGCTTGTGTGTGGAAATCCAAAGTTGTCACTGCTCCGCCCTATCTTCCAGGAACACTTTGTGCATGTGCTGCTGACATTACTGTGCAAAGGTGTGCTGGTGGCAGAAGGTGGCAGAAGTATGGATTACAAAATTCAGTAGTTTTTTAGTTGTGGAGCAGGAGAGACCTGCTCTCTTTCTTTGTGTCTCTGCCAGCCACCTCTCTGCAAGTTCATAGCAAAAGAGGCTATCAAATGGTGTAGCTGAACCAACAATGGGCACCATGCACAGCTACCATGAAATCTGACACACAGTGTGGTGGAACCCTCCTGTAGCTCCCTATCTCTAGCCCCTACAAACACTACTAGCCTGTTCCAGACCCTACACGCCAATTTTTCACAATTCTGTTATAAGTGCATGTTAATAGGACACTGCCACCCAACTATGACGATATGAGCAGTGCCATCTTTGGTCTTGGCTTCTGTCTACTGTGCCACTTCAAATGACGTCATGAAGCAACATGCTTGAACTGCACATGCATGGCATTGGCAGGAAATACAGCCTTAATTTTATGTTAGTTTAAATCTCTGGGAGAAATCAAATGGAGAACTGCCAACAGAATGGCAAATTGGCATTTGATCATTTCCATGTGGAAACATGCCATTTTGGCTGAAGCTGGGAATAAATGGATCAAAGCCCATTTAGTATTGGAAAAATATTAATTTCCAGAAAGGAATAGCTGCCCAAAAGCAAATATGTATTTGATTTGTAGCTTAATTTTGTTTTGTTACTGCAATGAATTATAAGTTCTGAAAAATCATACTTCCACTTTCACCAATTATGCAATCAATTGTTGTTCAAGGTAATTTGTTCTGGAACTTTGAAGAGAATTTGCGCTTAATATAATCAACTATGCATATCAATTATCTCAACATTCTACTCTCATTCTCATGCATTGACTTATCCTTCTTATCTAGAATATTAATTTATTTTCACAAAATATGTTGATGGAGTTTAAAATTTGTCAGCTTTTCCATCTTGTTTTAAAAAAGAAATGAAACTATAATTAAAAATTATTACTATCTACAAGATAAACAATTCACAATTGACCTTGCAACATGCAACCAGACATTGGTATAAGTTTTAAATTCTTAACCCGTTCTGGCCTTAATCACTTTTGCTAAAATTCTTGTTAAAAGCTCTAATTTCAGCTTGGTAAGATCTTGGATTTCAAATTCAGCATTTGTTTGTGTGATATATTCGTTTGCCGTTTAAGTGAAGTATACCTCTAACAGGATTTTGTTTGAACTTTTCTCAGACAGACACAATAAGAAGTCAGTCAATGTGTGTGTTATTTGCCACAGGGACATTGCAACAATCCTCTATGAAATCTGTTGGTCACTGCTTCATTCACAGCTATGTAGACGTGAAGGTTATAGGATCAGAGATTTGTCAGCCCTAGTTGAATGGGTTCAGGATCAGGATATCACCAAAAAGTTAATGTGCCCAATGGCCTGAAATTACACTATAGAATTAAAATGGAAAAGAGGGAACACTTCTGGATTTCTGCTTGGTCCTACATTAACCACATGGCTTGACTGTTAGAATTTTCCAACTGATGTACTCTTAGGTAATAGTTGCAGCATAGAAACAGGCATTCACCCAGATATTTCACATGAGCTTCCTCCAATCCTTCTTCATTTAATCTTAACAAAATATCCTTCTATTAATTTTGCCTCCCCATGTTTGACTAGCTTCCCCTTAAATACAGCCATGCTAGTCACTATGTCTACTCCTTGTGTTAGCAAGTTTCACATTCTAAACACTCTCTGGTTAAGGAAGATATTTCCTGAATTCCCTTTGGCTTTGTCAGTGTTTATTTTATATTTATATAAATATAAAATAAGTGCACTCTCCCCCCGAAAGTAGAAACATCTCATTGTTTATCCTAACAAGCTCATTCATAATCTTAAAGCCCTCTACCAGGTCACTACCACCCCCCTGCATTTTTAATTATTGATCAGTCTTTTCTGATACGTCTCTGGTATCATTCTAGTTTCTTTGCACCTTCTCCAGTGTCCGTCGGCCTTTTGGACACCAAAAGTGTTCATCGTACTCCTAAGTGTGATTACCTGTATTTTGCACAAGTTTAACATAAATTCTCCACTTTTTAATTCTCAAAATGAATCACAGTGCTTAGTTTAAAGCCTTATTTGCCTGATTCACTACAATTAGATGTTTGTGTATGTTAGGCTGTTGACTTTCACATCATGTTAAGAATTCACTTGTAACCTGCAATTAGTTAACTTTCTAATAATCTGTGAAGATACAAAACTGCAAACTTTAGACTTGTTTGAATTAAAATCCAGCTTTTCACCTCAGTATTTCACTGTAGCATGAAGCTGTGACAGGATATAACTGTCCACAATGTTATTTGTAACCATCCATAATGTGAATGATGACATATGCAAAATGGTAGCTGAAACTTTGCTTTCATCAGCTGCTTTCCTTGTAACTTGAAGAGGTGCTGTCAAGTGCAACTTTTCTTGAAATTCTATTTTAGTCTTTCCCGAGCCTAGTGCCATAACCGAGTTAAGAGAGAGAGTGCGCAACACGTTCGCTGTTGGCAGATGGGAAGGCAATAAGGGATAATCAGAGCCACCCCTGGATATGGGGTAGATCTGATTATCTGCTTCATAGATTCTCTTTTGGGAACACTAAAAATGGAATTCTGTTTCATTATGAATTTAAGGTTAAAATCCAAATCCTAAAACTCAATGTTGTAATGTTTTGGAGTGCCGTACATTGTGTTCTCTTTCAATATCATCTTACAAAACTTCTTCACACAGTTACTTCATTTCATTATAAAAGATTGCAGCCATACTTCATGTTTCCTTCATATTTTGTACACAAAAAATGCAGCAACAATTCATTACTTTATCCTGCAGTGAAAAGTTATAATTCTCTTGTCTCTGATTCTTTCTAACCTCACACCTCATAGCCTTTACCTATGTTGTTCTGTGTTCGTCTGTTGGAAGTTGCAGATACAACAACTTGATAACGCAACAGAAACTTCCCCTGTCACATTGTTCCTCCAGGTTTTGATGCAGCTGTGTAACACACTGGCTGCCATGAGCTACCCTTGGTGTCAGCTCTTCATCCTGTGAAATCGTGTTGCAATTTGTTTGCATTAAGAATAAATAACAGTAATACAGATTCTGCTGACATTTGACTGATTAAGAATGGTTGCTTAGTTATTTCCCAAGACAGATCAGGTCACCACCTAGGTTAGCTTGTCACACTGTATAAAATCGTAGAGTTTATTGCAAACAATTTACAATTCTTGTGAGTGTTCATCAGCTGCTTTTAGAAAAATCGAAAAGCAAATGGAACATAATTCAGTCAAATTCTCAAGCATTTATATTCAGTGGAAGAGATGTGCTAGTACACAGCTTCAAGGTTCAGTTCTTCTTCAGTTTAATGCAGGGGTCTCCAAACTATGGCCCGCGGGCCACATCCAGCCAGCAGCGGGCTGCATCCGGATCGGAATTTGCAGACTGCTGGTTTAATGGATTAAACTGGAACCTGACCTTGCAAAAATGAGATGTGACATTCTTCCTGCATAATCTGGCATATTTGATATTAAATTAAAAATTATTTTCATTTTACTGTATAACTTAACATCATGGCGGAGCATAAAGTCACCAAGACTAATTGAAATTTTGCTGGAAATTTCCAATCCATTTATTCTGTTAAAATGCAAGATCTAGTTTAACATTACTTCATAACATCAAATAAAATTTGTTGGTAAGAGGTTTCTAACCCCTACTCATGAGGGAATTTCATCCAATTAACTAGGAGTTAAAAATAAAACTTTAGTAATGTTTCAAAAAACCGCAGCTGATCATAGTGCAGTATTTGCTATAAACAGAGAATGATGGTGATAGAAAACAGTTCATTTACTGTAGAGCATTGTCACCGTCAGTTACCCCTGACAGTTATTTTTACTATAGTGTCACCTATGGGAACAAGTTTACCTATTTATCATATATAGTAAGTAATGTGATCTCTCTCACTACTCTAGTCAGAAAAGATTTATTAATCTGGATCTTGTGAAGAGAGGAATGTTGCTCTAGAATTTGGAGAATTAAAGTGTAGTGAGCAACATTCTAACTGCAACCTATTTCTGATATTACCACTTTAATTACCTCCAAAGGGAGCATTCCCTTACCCGTAATGAATTGGGTTTGACTGTGTGTGTGTAGCTGGAGATAAAAACTGTATGACAGCAACCAAAGCAGTACCAAGTGTACACTTATGGATAGTATATTAGTCATTGATCGACCTCAGTCAGGACACAGAGGTGAATTAATGTATCATTTCCATTCCATGTTTATTCTTCATCCTCACATTGTAATAAAGAATCAAGACTTTTATTTAACCTAAACAACCAAGCATCTTTTCAGTACCATTCTGAAACATCAGCTCACATTAGATTTTTCAAAATTGTATTTAAAAACATCAACTGTGATTTTATATCCACTAAATCTTCGAATGATTATAACACTTGATTTTCTTAATTTATATGTTCAATTTTATTTGGTGGCCTTATATCTGTATTTAGAAGTGTAGTGTTCACTTTCCTTAAGCTCTATTAGTTTGAGATGAGAAATCCTCTACCACCTCCTCTACTCCTTTATGGGTGGCACAGTGGCACAGTGGTTAGCACTACTGCTTCACAGCATCAGGGTTCAATTCCAGCCTTAGGTCACTGTCTGTGTGGAGTTTGTACGTTCTCCCCTTGTCTGCGTGAGTTTCCTCTGGGTGTTCCAGTTTCCTCCCACATTCTAAAGATGTATAGTTAGGCTGTTTGGCCATGGTAAAATTGCCCTTTAGAGACAGGGGGACTACCAGGGTAAATATTTAGGGTTCTGGGGATATGGCTTCTGCACAGAAGTAACTCTATGATACCAGCATATATTCAGCAAGAGCACTGTGGCATATTTTGTCCAACAATACAGGTCATGATTTTAGTATATTCCTTCGAATATAATGAGAGCTTGCACTGGTACTCTTTTAACGGTGGCTGCCCAGTGATGTTACAGACAACTACATCAGGACTCTCTGGAGTGTACATATCAGGATTCCAATCTGCTAGGTATTTATGAATGTGTGGGCATTCACCCTCTGCTGAGGTTGCCCAATCCTTTGTTGTTAATTTAATACAAGTGGGAGTCTAGCTGAGCACTTGACGCAGAATTCTGATACATACTCTGCATTTTTTGAGGATGAGCATGATCTTTGCCAAGATTCTGACCTGTGAACAATGATTAATACACTTGTTCTACCTTTGCTGAACATTAGTCAGTAGGCAATCATTTTTCTGTGTTAATTAATTAACACTATCACATTGGATGCCTGAGATGAATAATGTCTAGATGTGTGGATGCTTTTTCTTTGGTGAAGCATTCCTGTCAGTTCTTCGAATCACAAAAATGTATCTGATATAGTGCAAGAGCATTTCAGAAATACACTTCTGTGTCTAATATAACTCCCACAGAAGTAGGATTCCCAGGATTTGAATGCCTTTCACAAACTATTAAAGCTGCTCCTTTGCAAATGATGGTACCTTAATTCACTGAAATGCTCACCATAGACTTTTAAGTTCCGGGGAAAATAAACAAGCAAAAGGGCATTGTGTAGGCAGGGTTCCTGTGAGTTACAGTCTGGAAATCAAAAATAGCTTCCTCTGTGCAGTGCCTGCCTGAGGGATCTTCTGTGCTGTTTATTGCCACATGTGATGGTAGCATTCCAAGGTTGGATGGAAATTAGGCTGAATGTCTCCCTCATGCACCTGAGATGAGACAGGTTTTGAACGTGTATACTGAAGACTGTCAGATTTCTATGAGGAGAACTTTAGTGAAACTTTTATGGGAGGGTTTTGAAGCCATTAACCACACTGGCTTTACCGCTTCAACACACCTCTGATGATTTGAACAACATTTTGAAATCAATACTTATGTATTTTACAACTGTTTATCCACTGAATTGCCTTTGTGCTTTAATACCTATAGTATTGTTACTTGAGGGCCATTGCATCTCTCCCAAAGGATAGGCCTGGATATTTCTGCCAGACTCCTATTGCTTTGAATTCAATTTGAACTGTATTGTTTGAGCATGTGCAAGTATTTAATTTTTCAGGGGGTGGGACTGCTGCCTCTCACGCCAGAGACCTGTGTTCAATTGAAACTTGGGTGACTGTGTGGAGTTTGCACTTCTCCCTGCGTCTGCATGGGATTGCTTCGTGTGCTCCAATTTCCTCTCACAGCCCAAGATGTGTGGATTTGATTGATTGGCCATAGTAATTTGATCCTTAGTGTCAGGGGATTAGCAGCAGGATAAATACATGGGGTTAGGCCTAGTTGGGATTGTTGATGGTGCAGGCTCAATGGGCCAAAGATCTCCTTCTGCACTGTAGGGATTCTATGATTCTATAAAGACTATTCAGTTAGATAACCAACTCATTTTCAGCACATGATAGAGCTTTAAGAATTCTCAACTTATGTTTAAACCGGAGGAATTGAAGGTGCATGATAAAATGAATTTAGGAGAAACCTGTCACTAGCATCTCTGTTCCCAATTTCCTGTCTCCCACTGCTTTTCCTGGATGCCTGTCAAAGAGTTAAAAGGTGACATTCTCATGAGGTGAGAACCTGCAGATGCCTGTGCTCTTCAGGTATGGCTGTTTTGTAGCAGTAGTTAGGGGCCTTGTCATCCTTTCAAAGGAAGTACACAGTGTGAAGTCTTTATCATGTGGTATGATATGCCATTAAGTCTTCTTTAGAGGAATGCAGGAAATTGACCAATATGGATCATTTGAAGCTTTTGTTGCTTGCCACTTAAGCCAAGCTAAGAGTGGAAGAAGTGGGAGAAAGTGAGTATGAAGGATGTCATGTTATTTCATCCCCAGTTCCAGTGTATTGCAGCTAATAACCTACACAGTATTTATATTGTAACAGAATGTGACTTGGCTTTGCTAGAGAGGTTATGTCCTCCCATTGTGCCAGGAACATTCCTTTGATGGGTTTTCTTCCCTAGGTGCCAAATAATACACCTTTCTTTTCTTTTATTGATGTTATAATGTTGGCCTGCTCTTTTAGCTTGCTGCAGCCAGATAAATACTAATGAAGTTTTCTTGACCCTCATTAGATTGAATCTAATAGTGAATATTAATAGTACTGAGAGCTTGTCATTATAACAATGTTGATCAGGGATTGCTGTGTACTGTGAATGGAATATTAATGAATGTGCACATGTTATTATAGTGCTAAGCCTTGTTAACAGATATTCCAAAGACTTACATTCAATTAGTTATATAATTTCCGAATTTGTGTTACAGTACTTTTATCCTGAAACTGCTCTCTAATAGCAGCACTTAGTCTTATTGCTGTGGAAATATGAGTGTCCTTATATTGTTGCTTTGAGTAGCTCAGGTCATGCAAGAGCAATGTAAATAAAGGTTTGTGCATTCTTATGTGTGACGCCTGCAACTGATTTCCTGCAGGCTGTTTATATGCATGGAGGAGGTGGTTCCAAAGACACATCTGGAGTCTAATGAAAAAGTGGGTTGTCAGTGTGTCACAATAAGTTCAAGCTGGTGATTTACACAAAGGACTCTTGTGAACTGTGTGAGTCTGTGTACAAAGAATCAATACCACCACTGTAAAACAATAACATCTTTTATTGCAGGACAGTTTCAACTGCAGCCCTATCAAGTTCAAAGCAAATGCACACAACTCAAGCTTTGGATGCAGAGGTAAAATAATTACAGCACAGAAGGAGGCCATTTGGTCCATCATGCCCATGCAGGCCAACAAGAAGTTGTCCAGTCGAATCTCACTTTCTGGTTCTTGATCCATAACCTTGTTGGTTACGGCACTTCCAATGAATCTCCAAGTGCTTTTTAAATGCTATGAAGATTTCTGTGTCCATCCCCTTTCAGGCAGAGAGTTACCCAGCCTCTGGGTAAAACAGAACCCTCTCGAATCCCTTCTTCCTTGCTCTTATTCTAAATCTATACCCTTTGTTATGAACCCCTCAACGGAGGGAAACAAGGTCTTCAATCCAGATTATCTAGACCTTTCAATTAGGTTTCAGACTTCCCCGATCCAAAGAAAACAAACTTAATCTATCCAATATTGTAAAGTTTTAAACAATAGCCACAGTGGAAATTTTCCTGATGGCTGTGTAGCGCAGTATGATTGTGAAACCCTTGCACTGTTCTCTTTAGTATTATGCCTCATATCACTTGGTATTTATACTGCTTTTGGAGGTGCTGGTGAACCCATTTTTTATGGGTGGGGAATAGTGCTTTGTTTACATCTTCAATTTGTGAAGATACAATTGCCAAAAACTGTGTAACTAAATGTTCTGAAAGAGAAAGGGGGCAGAATTCCTGATGGCCCATTGAATCTGGTATGAAGGCTTAATCAAGATTCTTGCCAGGTGTCGAACCCATTGTGAATCTCCTAGTCTGCTGTGCCTGGCCCGATCAGGTTCTCATCCAGGTGAGAATCTGATCAGAACTGATATTCAATGCAATTAGTGAGCTGGAAGCCTGATTGAATGGCCATCTGGGATACTTCTGCCTGTGGGAAGTCCTACAGGTGCAAATTAATCCTGGTCTTGACAACTGGGGAGCAGGCGCCGTGGACTCCAAGGGGGAGCAAGAAGGGACACAGTGCCTCTAATTGTGTCCATGGGCTCCTCTGCCATGGTCAGGCTGCAGTGGAGGGCCTCTCAGTGAACTTGAGAATGGGGTAGGGTAGAGTGGGGGTGAGGCTGTCTTTCGATGGGGCTCTTGTGGCTTTTCCTCTCCTTGCTGCTTTGGCAAACATGGAAATCACTCTTAAGATGGTGATTTCAGGCAGCTTTCTGATAAAATCTTCATTAATGCCTATGTTCTGTAAAAGCTTTGAAGTGGCCTGTTCTAATGAAAATCCATGGATCCTGAACACCTAGAAGCCTTCAGAATCACAGCAGCACTTTATGCTACAGTGGGAATGCCCTTGGTTGATTTCAGAAGCCCCAGGTGTTACCAGACCTCTTTGAAGTGCATTTCGTGACAGGAGCTGTCAGTTTCACTTGGGAGATTTGTGTGTTTTCGCTCATAAGCCCTAGCTGCTCTGAAACCTCTTTGAAGTGCTTTGATTGACAGGAACATTCAATTTTACAAAGGAGATCCCCCTTTCTTAATTGATTGAGTCCCATCTGCCCAGAAATCCCTTAGAAGTGCTTTGATTGTCTGCAGCAGTGAAGATTAAAGAGAGGATTGGCTGAGGTTTGTTTACACCAGGAACTGATGATCCATTAGCTGCTAAAATCCTTTCTAATGGACAGCTCCAAGGCAGATCAAACTGTTAATTGTTGATACGCTCCATTAAGTCTGAAGTACTTCCTCTTTTCATCACACTTGTGCTACCCTGTCTCAATTTTTAAACATTTCTTTTGTTTTCAAGTGTTTGACCTTTCCTAAAAAGCAGATATGCTTTCTAATACCTTTCTCCCCATTGGCTTTTCTTCTTGCCTGCAAAGCTTCTCACTGGACCCATAAGATTCGTATTACCACTTTTTCTCTTTTTGTTTAACTCTGCCAAACTTTGAGTTTAGATAAGCAGGGAGGCTGAGGGAAGACTTAATTGAAGTACATACACGTTAGTGGGGAGGCAGCAATGTCGTGACACTGTCACTCGACTGGTGATCCAGAAACACAAGATAATGCTCTGAGGATCTGGGTTCGAATCCTACAACAGCAGATGATAAAATTTGAATTCAATAAAAATATTTAGAATTAAAACTCTAATGATGACCATGAAACCAATGTTGATTGTTGTAAAAACCCATCTGGTTCACTAATGTTCTTTAGGGAAGGAAATCAGCTAATTCCTATTTCTAAAAGCAGAGGAGGCACCAGGGGGCATAGATTGAAAATGATAGGCTGAAGGATTAAAGAGGAGTTAACCAGGGAGTGGGGGTGGGGGAAGAGGTAGAAATCTTCTAAAACATGCAGCACATGATTATCCATTAGAAGTACCATGATCTACAGGTCTATTGCTAAGGGCCAAAGAATGATTCTCTTTCAACCAGTAGGCATCTAGTGTGTTAATTGGTTGCCTCCTCTGCTATTATTTTCTATAAATCTATAGCCAATCTCCTCATTTCATCCAATGAGAAGGACTACGCATATTAGTAAAATAAGAGATCCAAATAAGAAGAGGATGCTGAATCATACCCATTTGAACATTGGCTCATTTGGTGTTTCATTGGATCCATTGCTCTCTTGGATTTGAAATTGACCTTCGAATTATGGCACACTTAACATGCCAGATCCTATATGTGAAGACAGTTAGTTAAAGCATCGTAGTTTTGCTTTCTCCCCATTAATGTTCACCTTCTTAAAAACTGTTCATAATACTTCAGTGCAATTCATTGTCACTCTAGGACACTATGAGGACAGGATAATGTGCTTTGTGAGAATGCATGCCTTTTTATGAAGGTTTTCTCATCATTTTCAGCATTTATGAATGAAAAGGGGGGCAGCTGGTCATTAGGAGGTATGGAGAGGCTGCTACCACACTAACTCTTTCTCACAGTTTGGGGTGTGTTTACATTCCAATGATGAGATGAGATTGGAAACTCGTGAAGCATTATATGTGTTAATCTATATTTTTCTGCTTTATTGTATACAAACTCAAAACCCTAGTGTACTGTGCCATCCTGATGCTCCTGCACTAACATTTCAGAACTACACCTCAGTCTATTATCATGGGTATGTGTGAAAGATAGAACCATTGAGATGCAGTTGTCAAGGGGAAAACTACTGGTTTGATTCAGTTATATCACATATTTTAAATGGATGTTGCGTGAAAAATCTAATTAATCTTATGATGAACTAAATTATTTGGAAACAGTTCAGCTTCAGGCTTCAATGATTTTTTTGTCTGGTTCTTGCTGCAGTAGAGACTATCAGAGGTAAATCCAGAATTGTAACTGAAAAACGCTGGTCTATAAAAGGTCTAAGATGAAATGCTTCCCGCATTAATGTGAGACTGGATTATTCTTCCTTCAGTTATTCTGAAAGAAGGAGAAGCAGGAAGAGTTCTTGAATGCCAGTTGATTGCCAATTCGGGAGACTCACATGCCTGCTGCTTTTGTCATATTGTGATTCACTTGGAGCCTTTTGTTCAGTTTTAGTAGTTGTTGAATCCCACCTAAGTAGCTCTGAAGTGGGAAATGCACCAATTTTCCCGCTGGCGACTGCACTTAAATTTCATACTGGAGAATCGTGGCTAACGTCTTCCTTCAAATCACTGCAAACGTTTTCTAGATGCTAATGCTTCAACCTCCTCAACTGTTTTTCTAATTTTGATGGCCACATCTGAATCTCCTTGATTTAATTTTTAGCGAACATTGAAGTGTAGATCTTCACGGGCTTGGAATGACACAAAATTGACAAAATTGTACCCACCTCTATTACTGCCTCTGACAGCTTGTTCCAGATATTCACTACCCTCTATGTGAAAACATTGCCCCTCTGGACCCTTTTGTATCTCCCCCCCTCCCTCACCTTAAACCTTTGCCCTCTAGTCCTAGACTTCCCTAGGAAAAGCTGTTGACTATCTTCAGAATCTATGCCCCTCATTATTTTATAGATCTCTATACGATCACCCCTAAGCCTCCTACCCTCCAGGTAGAAAAGTTCCAATTTATCCAGCCTCTCCTTATAGCTCAGACCATCAAGTCCCAGTAGCATCCTAGTAAATCTTTTCTGCACTCTTTCTAGTTTAATAATATCCTTTCTATAATAGGGTGATTAACAAGGTCCATTGATTTTCAGACCCTTGAGGTGGGATTTTCCAGCCAGGCTTGTCAAAGGCATTTCAAGGGCAGTTAAGAATTAACCACATTAGGTCTGGGGTCACATGTAAGCCAGACCAGGTAAGGAAGTCAGATTTTCTTCCCTAAAGTAGTTTTTAACAACAATTGAAAAAAGTTTCTTGGTCACCATCTCTGAGATGAACTTTTAATTCCAGATTTTTATAAATTAATTTAAATTCTACCAGCTGCCTCGATGGGATTTGAACCCATGTCCCAGGGCATTCGCCTGGATTATTAGCTCATTACTACTGCCTCCCTACAAGATCAGGAAGGTGTTGCCTGTTGCCAGCAGAATGTTATCTGGGCTCCAAGGCTTAGGTGCTAGTCATTAGGAAGTATGGAGGGGCTGCTATTGCACTAACTCTCTCTCACAGTGTGGGGTGTGTTTACATTCCAATGATGAGATGAGATTGGAAACTCGTGAAGCATTATATGTATTAATCTATATTTTTCTGCTTTATTGTATACAAACTCAAAACCCTAGTGTACTGTGCCATCCTGATGCTCCTGCACTAACATTTCAGAACTACACCTCAGTCTATTATCATGGGTATGTGTGAAAGATAGAACCATTAAGATGCAGTTGTCATGGGGACATCTGCATGATGAAGAGAAGATATGAATCAGGCTTAGGTTCTCTGGAATTTGGATGCTTAGAGAGGTGATTTCCTGAGGTTTTTAGGATTATTAAAGAAATTGAGCATTTCTCACTGGCATTGTCATGCTGACACTGCCATGTGCCAGGGGGCAGTGCCAGGGCACAACCCAGCAATTTCCCCAACTGCCTGGGGGCTTCAAACCAACTCTGCATATTTAAATGAATATTGACGTGAACAAGATTATATTGGGTTGCAAAGGCTGGGAAAATCACGAAAGGGGTACTCAATGGCACTGACTGCGTTATGGCCCTTCCCTTGCAGTTCTCTGGCCCAAGTGCGATTTGCGCTTGAGCACGCAGGACCAGAGAACTGCATCCATAGTTTTACATGAGGATGGTGAGAGACTTGGAGGTGATGGCGTTCCCATGTATTTTTGGGTTGGTGAAGGGGGCATGGGTTTGGGAGGTGCTGACAAAGGAGCCTTCATGAATTTGCTGAAGTTACAGAGAAGCACGGTCCCAGGTTCAAACTTCAGCCTTCGTTGAGGGAACAAATCTTAACTGAGCAGCACTGGATATTCTGTACTTGACTGCAGTGTTCCAGAGTTAGGAAGCATGAAGTCAGTTATACGTTCATATCAGAGTTAATGTAGTAACTGCTGCTGATAGTGGACATGCGGAGGACAGGAACAACTCTGTTGTGATGGTCCATGCTCTGGAATTGCTTGGCTCCACTCACTGTCAGATGAGATATTAGAAAACACTTGGCTCTTATGGAATTCTAGGCTAGCAATAAATCAATAACTTGAGGCAAGGGAGGCAATTGATGTGCCAAATAAAAAGGCAAGGGAGAAAAATAACAGAGAAACCAGTCTGTGACTGCCTGTATATCATTAAAAAGTTGGAGTCAACAGTACTTTGGGAAAGTTAGTTCCAAAAGGATCATATGCCATGGTAATGGATTGTGTGGGATTGGTTGGCTCAGATACAAACAGGAACCATCATGTGTGTTTATGGATAGAAGAGGAAAGTTTCCCTCAGTTTTACAGAAATCATAGGTTTATAGTAAAGTTATAACTCAAGAGAAGGCCATTCAGCCTATCCTGTCTGTGTCAGCTCAGGTGAGTCCACAAAACTGAGGCCATAACCAATTTGGGTTATTGGCCAGGGTTAGAAGATTGGATTGTCCATGTACATTGCAGCAAACTTCTTTCCACGTTTACTTTTTAAAATTCATGCATGGGATGTCGGTGTTGCTGGCTGGGCCAGCATTATTGCCCATCCCTAATTGCCCTTGAACTGAATGGCTTGTTATGCCATTTCAGAGAACATATAAAAACCAGTGACATTGTTGTGGGTTTGGGGTCACATGTAGGCTAGACTTGGTAAGGACAGCAGATTTCCTTCCCTGAAGGGCATTAGTTTAGTTTAGTTCAGGCAGACATCATGATCGGCGCAGGCTTGGAGGACCAAAGGATCTGTTCCTGTGCTGTACAGTTCTTAGTTCTTTGGGACGCTGTTTAAAAATAGCAGGCGGATTCCAATTCTAGGATTCCCAACCGCATTCCCAGGCTGTCTAATTTTCAGGAGTGCCTTTGTTGGGTGTCGGGTGGTGCTTGTCAAAATCCCATAGCTGGTGCTACTGAACTGGCTGGCTCCTTGGCAGAGGTAGGCATGTCCTACTCTTCTATTTTCATGGAGTTGGGTCAGGTTTTTGAAGAGTCACGATTTACTGCCTCTCAGTGGAGTCATGAACCCTAGTCCCCATGAGGAACCTTAGAACATAAGAAATAGGAGTAGGAGTAGGCCATCTAGCCCTTCGAGCCTGCCCCGCCATTCAATAAGATCATGGCTGATCTGTCGTGTCTCAGTTCCACATTTCCGCCCTCTCCCCATAACCCTTAATCCCCTCGCTTATCAAAAACCCATCAACCCGCGTCTTAAAAATATTTAGCGAGGCAGCCTCCACCACCTCAATGGGCAGAGAATTCCAGAGATTCACCACCCTTTGAGTGATAACCTTCTGAAAGTGAAGTTCAGAGGGATCTCCACATGCCCCCTATCCAAATACTACTCTCCCACCCAGGTCTTATGGACCCTCATACCCCATATGCCAAGCTATAATACTTCTACGCCCATTGAACCACCAAACACTATCTAATTGAATGTAATTTCATTTTTTTACAGTGATGAAATGTGCTATCATTAACTGCACAATGCTGATTATTCCCGTTGGTTCAGTTCTAGTTCAGACTTAGTACCAAGCCTGATGTTAGTTGCATTACAATATAATTAATTGCTGTAATGCCAAATAACATCAGCACATATGTTAATTATAAATGCAGCCTCACTTCAGCATTTTTACTACTTCAGAATCCTGTTCATCATAGATAGCATTTTTGTGCCGGTTTTAATTGTGCATGTGACACAATTTCAAAGCAGTTTACTTTAAGCTCCTCCATAATTTGATGTTAAACCACCAGATCTCATCTACACCTTGATCGGTACGGAGATTTGTTGTATTTTGGTTAATGTTAATAAGGATGAGTGGATCTGCAGTAATTCTAACTGGCCTAGTTCACAGAATGGTTGCAACACAGAAGTATGCTATTTGGTCCATCATTTCTGTGCAGCAGAGAACAACTCAGTTTAAAGTTTATTTATTCGTGTCACAAGATGGCTTTCATTAACGCGCCAGTGAAGTTACTGTGAAACTCCTCTGACTCTGCCCAATGATATTATGATTTAGTATGTACTCTGTTACCGCATCCCTCCTTACATTTCCCTATTTTCCCTATTCAGTTGTCAAGCTACTTGGCCTATAGTTCCTGTTGACTCTCTTCCTGCCTTGTGGGATTATATTTGCTTACTACCATTCCTTTGGGACTATTCTAAAACCTGGGATTTCTGGGAAATGCCAGAATATTCATTAGGGATGTGGTACCAGGGCACTTACAAAATCATAATACTAATTTAAAACAGATTGTTTAATAAGCTAATAATTGAATGCAAAGCACTAGTGCCAACAGTATTCTGAAAGTATTTTCTGAACTCAGCCCCTGTAATTAAATAACACTAGTTTTGCCACATGTTGCTGAGTGCAACTAAGCCCAGTCTGTGCAGAATTCATTCTATCCATTTGTATATGGAAGTGTCAGTCAGAGGCTTATCACTAGCATAGGATGCAGCTGTGAATATTTTGACCATGTGGGAGTGTGGACCATCCATTAAAGACCTGCCTGAAAATTGCATCAGGTGCGTCTTGGGTGACAAGGGGGCATATTGAAGATGTCCACCATTTTACCACTGCCAGTCGCCCAGGAACCAGGAAAGAAATGAGTCGACGGCTAAATGAAATTGCTCACAGTTCGTATAGTAGAAATAAATTCTCTGCAGAAATATAGTCTAACATACTCAAAAATGACCACAGCAAAGATTAAGGAGGTGTTCTTCTTACATAGTCAATAAGTGATAGAGTATTGACAGCTGCAGCATATTGCCAGCATGAAGACAACCCCCAACATGTTGCAGACATAATTAAGGCATCAAACTCATCACTGGAGCGAACAGGGACAGCTTTCTTCTAATATTTTATAATTATTGTGTTACTAGTCTGGCTATATAGAATGAGAACCTTGGATACCGAAGAACTCCCTCTCCCACCGTGCTATTGAACAGATGGAACCTTGCTGTGCCAACTTGTTTCTGGCAGAAATGTGGACAAGTAGTTTTAATTTTACACATCTTTTGGGAGAATCTAGGAGCACAACATTTGAAACCAATTACTTACAGAGAATGGAAACATTGCTCAGCTTAATTTGTTTTAGGGAGGCCGTTGCGGAGGGATGGGAATAATTGCAGGGGCATTTTGGGATAATCATTTCCTACCTCGTTTAACCACAGTTTTAAGAAAATGCTGTGATTTTTCTGTCTCTATCATTTGGATGTAGAACACTAAGCTGGTCTCACATTGATTACACCTCTTAGTGCCACATGATTACATACCATAGGCATGAGGTAGGATTTTCCGATCCCACCCGCCTGCCCCAGGACCAGAAAAACTGGCCAAGGTCAACAGACCTTTCAATTCATAGAATCATAGAATCTCTACAGAGCAGAAAGAGACCATTCAGCCCATTGAGTCTTTACTGACTCTTCATTTTACCCAAGCCCAATCCCCCATCCTATCTCCATAACCCTGTGAATTTATCACAGCCAATCCACTTAACCTGCACATCTGTGGGAGAAAACTGGAGCACCCAGAGGAAATCCATATAGACATAGGGAGAATGTGCAAACTCCATACAGTCACCCAAAGCCGCAAATTGAACCTGGATCCCTGGCACTGTGCCGCTATGCTGCGCCATAACAAAATTGAATATTCATGAATAATCTCAGCCGGTACAGGGATTGAACCCACGCTGTCGGCATTACTCTGTTTCATGAGCCAACTATCCGGCCAACCGACCTAAACGAAATGTCCATCAAATTGCCCGTCCCACATGTTCTTGCAGTGAATGGGACTGGATAATTTACCACAATACCTCAAATCCAGCAACCACAGGATTGGGGCTGAGCTAGATTTTGGATGTTGCTAGATTTCAAGTTTGGGCTGTGGGCAGTTCTGGTCAAGTTGGGTAGAATGGAATCAAGGTTCACTTGGAGCCTGGGTTGGAGTGGTGTGCAAAGTTGTGAAGTCAATAACTAGTCTGGGGCCAAACCCTGCCAATGCAGCACTTTGACAAATTGTGCAGTTCAGTTATTTTTCAAATTTTCTATTCACTTAAAATTGAAGCATGGAACATTAGACAAATGTCTGGTTTTCAGACAAGTTTGGTTTTTGGACAGCTGGCTTTGAGACACTGTACCTGTATAGAACATAGTTCTATCTAAGTATCCTACTGCTGCTAGGAAAGGTTGAGTATAAGTTGATTGAGCACAGGTCCCTTAGCAACTGGTTTCCCTTACCTGGAGCCTCTTCAGGGGTTTGGTTGCAGGGGGGAAGACACATTGATTAAAATATTCCCAATTGATTTTGTCATCTTGTCTAATTTAATCCTTCTTTTGCATACCAGTTGATTTTTGCTTTTCAGCAGGTATTGAATGCGAGGAAATGATGAGGAGTCTATTGTTCTTCCTATGGTGAAAAATGAGTCAGGCTTGTTTTTCTCTGTAATTAATGACTTGTGATATTATCCATCACACCATGACTATGTAAGGATTTATTGACTGAAGGATTATTAGCCATGACGTATAATCACTGCTATGTTTTCAAATGATGACTCCCTACTGGTTTGTACTAATCTGGGATATTAGCTGCAAACTGGTGTGCTTCTTAAATGTGACATTGAGGAACAATTATGTTGAGTATGTGAAATGAAACTGTAAACACATCGGGGGGGAATTCCCCCAAAAAATGTCATAATGTGAAATTTCAAAAAGTGCCATAATGGTGAGAGTAGTGGAGTTATCCATGCCAGGGTCTCAGACATGCTCCTGCACTCAATCGCCTCTTTGGAGAGCTGGGGTTTCATGGCGTTACAGAGGATGAGCATGGTTTCTGAATGCTTGGGTGTTGTTTCACAAGAGCACCCCGATCTCAGAGTGCACTGGGGAGCCCCTCCCCCCATGGACATCGGGGCACCCTATCCCCCCATGGACATTAGGGCACACCCCCTCCCCCACCAATCGGCAGCATGCTCCCTCACCACTTCCCCCGCATGGGTCACTGGCAACAGGGCTCTAACAATGAGAGCACCTGCCTGACCCCAGACATCCACTCTCACTCCACACTCCCATCAAGGATGCTTTCACGATCCATCCTTGCTGTCTGGAGACAATACACATCTCTGTAACCTGTGATCAGTGCTCCTTCCACTCACATTGTCAGCCACTTCAGGTCTTGAACAGCAGGTTAGGTGTAAGGATTCGCATTCTAATCAGTAATCTCTAAACTGTCTGTGCTTTATATGCTCTGTCTGAGGCCAGAACTCTCCATTCACCTGACGAAGAGGCAGTCCCCTCGAAAGCTTGTGAGTATTATCAAATAAATCGGTTGGACTAAAACCTGGTGTTGTCAGACTTTTTACTGTGTTTACACCAGTCCAAAGCCAGCATTCCCACATCATGACCCCCACTCCCTCAGACCACACCCCCACCACCCGCCCTCCACCACCAACCCCCCCCCCCCCCCCCACCATATAACCTCTCCACATGTCACACCCTGTTGGCACTGCCCTTGGCACACTGGTGGTGCCCACCTGCCACCACCTGCTAGTCTGGTGGCTACTGCCAGGGAGTCAGTATGCCAGTTGGGCTCCACCGGGGGGCACTGCCCAGCCATGCTCCCGACCACCCAGGGGCTTCAGTGGCCTCCGATTCCACTCCCCCACCCAGTGGCCTCCAGTTCTGAAGGCCGGTGGATTCCCTGCGCATGGGGGTTGGATGGGCTATGTATATTTAAATGCTACTTTAAATATATTAATCAGGCTCTCGCCCTTTCTGGGCACAATGAGGTTTGCATCAGTCAGAAGGGGCCAGGAGACTCGTAAACTGTTTGGCGCTGGGCTTGAAATGGATCTCTTACTCAAAGAGTGGTAAGCCTGTAGAATTCACTACCATAGAAAGCAATTTCGGTCTAAGATTTTCAAGAAAGTGTTAAATGTAGTTGTGGGTCTGCTTGCTAATTCTCCAGGATCAGTGCGATCGACTAATGGTGCAGTGAAGTCGGAGAATTGCCTCCATTATTATTCTTTGTGTTTACAGTTTTACCACAAATAACAAGCAGAAGAAATCCTACCTCATGATGTCTTATGAAATATTTAATGTACATTTCCAGTTCAGTGCAGTCATGATCCCTGCCAAATATTTGTTTACCATTCAAGAATTATTGCGCCTCCACACTTTGTAACTTCAATATCATATTGTCAACTACGAGACCATTGTGAATTTCAATCCATTGGAGAGTTTAATGATGAACACACTTCTGTTGTTTCATTGCCTTTTTGACCAGTTCTGAAATCTCTTGTCCTTTGTATTATGTACTGCTTAGGTTGACAACTATTGCACTGATAGCACTGAACTGCAAACAACAATTGCATTAGGTTCTGAGTGGGCACATGTCAGGACTGAAATGACATCTATTCCCTCTACCATGACCATTTTGCATGCTTTGGAAAAAAACAAGTTTTTTTGTAAGTGCTTTTTGAAAATACATTGCAGTGGTTACTTCCAAGTGACAAAACAAGTGTATACTCATGTTGGTATCCAATTAACATTGATTTAATTCAAACCAATAACATACTCAGGGTCTATCGGCCAGCAAGTATTTCTCTTTAACTTATGAAAGTCCTGATACGAAGAAGCAATTCAATAGTGTGTTTAATGTAGTTTATTGCAATCATCTCACTGCAATTTGCAGCTCTGATGGTATATGACCTCCAGATACATATTTCCGTTCTGAGTTGTTTTGCCCCCAGGGCTATGGAGGATAATTTAGGGCATTCTAAAAAGCAACAATAATCTTTAACTTACTCACGTTTCCCACAAGGTTGAGCAACATTGTTATTCCATTTTGTGCTTGACACAAATTATTAGAATGATCCCAAACTGTGGTGGAGGTGTTCAAAACCAAGGATCACATATTAAGGATATGGGGTAAACCTTTTAGGGCTGAGGTGGGGAAAAATTTCTTATCCAGAGAGTGGTAAGTCTGTAGAATTCACTACCATAGAAAACAATTTGAGTGTAAAATTTTCAAGTAAGTGTTAAATATAGTTGTGGGGCAAAGGGGATGAAAGGATATGGGGGCGAAGGCGGGGTCAGACTATTGAGTTCGATGATCAGCTGTGATCATAATGAATGGTGGAGCAGGCTCAAAGGGCTGAATGGCTTTTGCTGATCCTATTTTCTATGTTTCTATATTGTTTTACTGAGAACTTTGAATCCAACACATACATAATTAAATCAGTTATTAATATTTTGTATGTTAGAAGAGATTGCTTCTTGTATGATAGAAAAATTGCTTCTTCAGATGGCCAGTGCAGACATGATGAGCTGAATGGCCTCCTTCTGTGCAGTAGCCATTCTGTGATTCTAAAGTCAGTGATTCTACCTTTATAATTATGCAATGATCTTTGTTAGTGCTAACATCTTCATTCAATAATGCATCACAATCATTGTGACAAAGCAAGAATCTTTCAACTCTCCCAGGAGACAACAGTATTGTTCTGACGAAAGCCAAGATTTCATTTAGAATTACAATGTGCATATAGTGAACATTATGCAGGTCCTGCTGTTTGGCCACAGCAAACACTAGCTATTTATTTTCAATTTAATCGATGATTTTTGACTCTGTATTACAGTGAGTTTGAAGAGCATGTGATTGTTTTCTGGCACCATGTCCAACACTCCTTCCTCAGCCAATATCATGAAAATTGATCATTTTGCACAATCGAGAAATATTGTGGAATTGTCGCTCTGACAAACAAAATTCATTTTTATTTTTAAGTGCCATTATTTAAAGTTACGTTCCTCTCAGAGTCTACCATTATTAATAAATCTTTTTGTTGCAATATCTTTAAAAAGTTGGGAGACCATTTTTAATTGAAAATTATCATGCCATTTGTTTTCTCCATTATGGAAGTTTCTATCCCAAACCATTGGTTTCTGCTCACAGAAGTTGCAAAGTATTGTAATATGTCTTTAAGGGATTACAGCATGCAATCGTTTTACAGGAAGCGCATCGTATGATTTGACTTCAGTTTCATCTTGGCCTGGAGCAGCACGCAACATGCACAGCTCTGCTTCTAATGTCTTGGCCATTCAGCCTCTAGAGCCTGCTCTGCTATTCAATAGGATTATGGATGATCATCCACTTCAATGCTTTTTCCCCCCACACACTCTCTCCATGTCCCTTTATGTCATTGGTATTTAGAAATCTGTCAATCTCTACTGTAAACATACTCAATGACTTGAGCTTGCTCAACCTTCTCGGGTAGAGAATTCAAAAGGTTCAGAACCCTCTGAGTAAAAGAAAATCTCATCTCAGTCCTAAGAGGTTTCTCCCTTATTTTGAAATTGTGCCCCCTGATTCTAGACTCCCCAACCAGGGGGGATTGTCCTCCTGCATCTATCCTGTCTATCTCTTTAAACATTTTGTAGGTTTCAATGAGGGTCATCTCTCAACCATTGAAACTCTGGAGAATAGAGCGCCGGTTTCCCCAATCTCTCTTAATAGGACAGTCCCAATGTCCTGGGAACAGGTCTGGTGAACATTTTTCTAAATTCATTTGTGGGACATGGGCTTGGCTGCATGGGCCAGCATTTATTGCCCATTTCCAGTTGCCCTTGTTCATAGGGCAGTTGAGAGTCAACCGCATTGCTGTGGCTTTGGAGTTGCATGTAGGCCAAACCAGGTAAAGAGGCAGATTTCCTTCCTTAAGGAACATTAGTGAACTAGATGGGTTTTCCAACAATTGACAGTGGTTTCATGATCATCAGTAAATTCTTAATTCCAGTTTTTTTTATTGAATTAAAATTCCACCATCTGCCATGGCGGGATTTGAACCTAGGTCCCTCAGAACATTAGCTGAGTTTCTGGATTAATCGTCTGGTGATAATACCTTCACCTCCCCGCTCCCTCTATGATAATAATATCTTTCCTAAGGTAAAGGGAGCCAAAACAGTGCACAGTACTCCAGCTGCAGCCTAACCAAGGCTCTATACAATTAAAGTAAGACATTGCTATTCCTGTCCTCAAACCCTCTTGCAGTAAAGGCTGACATACCATTAGCCTTCCTAATTCCTTGCTGCATCTGTTTGTTAGCTTCCAGTGAATTATCAATGAGGACAGGCAGGTCCTTTTGTACACCTAGGCCCTGATTTTACCGGCATGGCTGCCCTGAAATTGGGGCAGGTGAGGCTCGCAGATGGCATTCTCCATTGGCCTTGGGTGTGATCTTGCGAGCCTTGGGTGAGCGTGCCAGTAAAATTCCAGCAGTACACTTTCTAATCCCTTAGCATTTAAGAAATACTCTGCACATCTGTTCCTCCTACCAAAGTGGATTACTCCACATTTATTCCATTTGCTAGATCCTTGCCCACTCATTAAGTTTGTCAAAATCCCCTTGAAGCCACTTTGTATCTTCTTCACAACACAAATTCCACTTAGCTTTAGTATCATCTGTGAACTTGGAAATATTACACATCCAAGTTACTGATATATATATATATAGTGAACAGCAGGGGACCAAGAACTGATTCTTGCAAAAAACAGATAGTACAACCTGCCAATGCCAGTTTATAGCTGCTTTCTGTTTTCTGCCTGTTAATCAATCCTTAATCAATGCCAATATTTTAGCACCTAACCAATGTGTTTTAATTTTACTAACCCAGCTCCTGTGGGGGACCTTATTAAAAACCTTCTTGAAGTCCTAGTATACTACATCCACCAACTCCCCTTTATCAATTTTGTTAGTAACAACCTCAAAAAGTGCAACAGGTTCATCAAACTTGACTTTCCATTCACAAATCCACATTGACTATGCCCAATCTGATTGTGATTCAAGTGTCACATCCTTTGTAATAGATTGTAGCATTTTTCACTACTGACATAAGGCCAACAGGCCTATAGTTTCCTGTTTTCTCTCTCCCTTCTTTCTTAAATAGTGGGGTAACATTTACTACCTTCCAATCTGCAGGAACCATTCTAGAATCTATAGAATTTTGGAATGCATCCACTGTTCAGCTGCCTTTTTCACTGCTCTGGGATGTAGAATATCAGGTCCTGGGGGCTTACGAACCTTTAATCCCATTAATTTCTCCAAAATGACTTTCTTATGAATTCTAATTTCTGTCAATTCCTTATTTCATCCCTCAGTTCTCTAATTCTCAGGGACTTCTTGTATTTTCCTCAGGGAAATCAACCACAAAGTAACCATCTAACTTCTCTGCCATTTCTCTGTTCCCCATAAAATATTCTCCTGGCTCTGGCTGTAATGGATCAACATCTGTCTTAGTCAAACATTAATTTTTTACATACCTATAGTAGTTTTTGCAGTCCATTTCACCTGGTTTCTATTCGTACTCTATTCTCCCTTTCTTTATCAGTTTCTTGATTGTCCTTTGTTGTATTCCAAAATCCTCCCAATTCTCAAATTTAAAACAATTTCTGTCAACTTTAGGTGTCATTTCTTTTAATCTTGTGCAATCCTTAGATTCCTTTCTTAGCCATGGTTAACTGACTTTTCTTTTTAGGTTTTTGTGCCTTGAATGAATGTATAATTGCTGTAAAATATGCCATAGTTTATTTAAAGAGTGCCCGTTGCCTGTGTACCTTCACATCATTTAATGATTCTTTATCATTCTATCTCTGCCGGTTTGCCCCTCATAACTTAATAATCTCATTTGTTCAAATTTAACACCCTGGCTTCAGATTAAACTACTTGGACTTTTAAACATAATGCAAAATTCTATCATATTATGGTCATTTTCTAACCATATATATCTGTTCACATGTGCCTAGAATTAATAAATGAACACACAATGTGCTTCCACAATCTCTTACGAGCAGTGGTGCCTTTAAATCATGATAGCACATTTGACACAAATAATTTCGCTTTTTTTTATTCATTTGTGAAACACGGGCATTGCTGGCTGGCCAGCATTTATTGCCCATCGTTAGTTGCCCTTGAACTGAATGGCTTGCTAGGCCATTTCCGTGGGCAGTTGAGAGTCAACCACGTAGCTCTGGAGTCACATGTAGCCTAGACCGGGTAAGGATGGCAGATTTCCTTCCCTAAAGGACATTAGTAAAGTAGATGGGCTTTTCTGACAATCGACAATGGTTTCGTGATCATCAGTAGATTCATAATTTCAGATTTTTTTATTGAATTCAAATTCAACCCTATACTTGGTCTACAAGTAAACTAATATAATATTGTAAAATAAAAATTAACAGGCTGGGTGATATGGAGGTGTTAAAGTCAGCAAACTTTGATTTTTAATTTGATATCACATGTATTAATAAACAGTGAAAATAATTGTTTCTTGCATGTTATACAGACAATGCATACCATTCACAGAGAAGGAAACAAGACAGTGCAGAATGTAGTGTTACATAGCTAGGGTGTAGAGAAAAATTAACTTAATGTGAGGTACGTCTATTCAAAAGTCTAACTGCAGCAGGGAGGAAATTGTTCTTGAATCGGTTGGTACATGGCCTCAGACTTTTGTATCTTTTTCCCAAAAGACGAAGGTGAAAGGGAGCATGTCCAGGATGCGTGGGGTCCTTAATTATGCTGGCTGCTTTGCTGAGGCAGCGGGAAGTGTGGACAGAGTCAAAGGATGGGAGGCTGGTTTGCGTGATGGATTGGGCACATTCATGACCTTTTGTGGTTCCTTGTGATCTTGGGCACAGCAGGAGCCATACCAAGCTGTAGTACAACCAGACAGAACGCTTTCTATGATGCATCTGTAAAAGCTGGTGACTGTCGTAACTGACATGCCAAGTTTCCTTACTCTACAGAGAAAGTAGAGAGGCTATGGTGTGGGCATGGGGGGACCAGCTCAGGTTGTTGGTGATCTGGACATCTAAAAAACTTGAAGCTCTCGACCCTTTCTACTTCATCCCTGTTGGTGGCTAAGGCAGCACAGTGGGCCGGGAGACTCAAGCAGAGGCCATTTAGTGGACTCCGCACAGGGTGCCACAGCCTCCACCCATCCCCGGCTGCCAGATGTCCAGCACCGTCAGCCCCTTGCCAGAAATCGGCGCGGAGCTGTATAAATTATTAAAATAAAAATTTGCATCTGATTAGTGAGCCCAGGATGAAGTCACTGGGCTTACTAGCCTCTCCCACCACCCTACCCCCACCAGGAGCATTTCAATACAGTGGGGTTTACAATTGCTTCCCACTAGTGGGGAGCTGATGGCCTGACCGTGTTGGAGTAAAGGGGGCCATACAGGCATCCCCCAGGAGGTCAGGGGTAAAGGGGGGTGCCTCCTGGGCATTGCAAGCTTGGCAGTGTCAGCTTGACCTCCTGGCACTGCCCAAGGGGCAAAGCGGCAATGCGCAGGGGGCACGGCACTGCCCACCGGACATCAATAGTGCAAGAGGTGGAGAGAAGAGGGTCAGGGCTGATAAGGACACAGCGTCTGGTTGGGGGGGAAAGAGATCGGTGGGAGTAGTGATGCTGCTGCCACTCTGCACTTGGACTGGGTGACAGAGGGAGGCAGCAATCGGGGCTACCGGTGGGACGGTGGGGGGTGGGGGGAGGGGAAATTGGGAGATCGGGACTTGGGGTGGAGTCAAGGCTGGCCTGGACTTGTTTGGGAGGCCAGCGATCGCGTTGGAGGGGTTCAGAGGGACAGTGTTGCAGGGTCACTAAACTGGCCAGTGATTGGGAGGCTGGCAGTGTGAGGCCACTGTGCATGCTTTGATCTCAATGCTGACAGATTGGTCCGCTCAGCGCTATGCTGCTGGCCTCTCCGGCAGGAATAGGCCCCACCCATAGCTTTTTAATGAGATTCCCCCCGGTGGATTCTGCAGTGCACTGAGTGTGGAAGTTTCATTTTGAAAACCCCGCTGAAAAAAACAATGGCGTTTACTCCAGTTTTTACACAAATTCGACATTTAGAATTTTTTTGGGAGAATCAACATAAATGGTGGATGTTGATGATACAAATACCATCCTGCTTGGACTTGGCACCTAACCTTCAATATGTCTCTTCTACAAGGCAAGCTTTGAGCCTCTGTTGAAAAGTTCAAACAGAGTTTGTAAAACCTAAAACAATATATTGAGACATAAAAGCAGCATATTGCTCAGAGTTAGCCCCACCGCTGATCAGTCCACACTCCATGCTGGATACAAGCTCATCAACATAGAAAATCAAACTTCATTCAGCAGCCTCTGAAATAAACACTTCTGCTTCCTTGCACTATTGCCCAAATTAATGGAAACTACAAATTCACAAACCTGAAAACAACACAGCTGCATCTTCTCAGGTCTCATTCATTGTAAAGAATGTTATTTTTATGTATTTATTCACACAATCACAGGATGTGCTGTTGCTGGCATAGCAAGCATCTATTACCTATCCCAATTGCCCTTGAGAAGATGGTGATGAGCTGCCTTCTTGAAATGCTGCAACTTGTGTTTTTTAAAGTTTTTAATGGCATTTTTTGCTCATCCCAAATTGCCTTTGAACGAAGCTAACCACATTACTGTGGATCTGCAATCACATGTGAGCCACACTAGGTAAGAATCGCAAAATTCTCCCAGGGAAAGTGTTCCCATGCTGTGAGGTAAGGAATTCCAGGATTTAATATGTTTCAGTATTGCAGATATTTTAATAAATTTGGAATCATAAATATAAATTATGATCCAATCTTCCGATATCCAGATTGTTGGAGATTGGACGTTAAGTTGGGAGATGCATGTCAGGACAACTTGAAAATTCTGACTCTCAGATATGGCTGAAGGAGCCCAAGAAATTTAAACTTTGGATGGGTTGATTTCTGTTGCCCTGGAGCCTTGGATGGAAATCTTACGCTGGTTAGTACCTGATCTAATTCATAATTATCACCACAACCAATTCCCCAATCACCCCTGCCAGACCCGACACAACCCAACTACCTCTCCAACCTATCCAACTACTCCCCTGTTCATCCAACTACTCCTCCAACCACCTGACTACCTGCTGACCTGACATAACTCCCCCACAATGTAACTACCTCCCAGATCTAACCTGATCACCAGCAGCTACTGCTCCCCCCGCCTCAGCTGATAGCCATACACCATGGCCACCAGACTCTCCATAACTCACCCCATACCTCACCCTGTTACCTAACCCAACTCAACTACTCCCCTGACCAGCCAACTGCTCCCACAAACCATTCAACTACTCCTTTGACCTGATCCAACTATCAACTATCCAACTTCTCCCTCACTCTCCCACTGACGTGCTCATCCAATCACCCAGTCAGCCATTCATTCACTCATTACATTAACCCACTCATGCACTCACTCACCCAGTTATCCATTCATCCAATCATTCATTTTGGAAAATGGTGATAAATTGTTAGATGTTATATGATCATCCACTCAGCCAGTAGAATGGGTTGGAGAGAGAAAAAAACAAAATGGCTCCAAAATGAGAAAAAGACAAGAAAGCAAATTTCTGTAAATGGTTAAAGTCTGAAGTCAGTAACTTTTAACTTCAGAGCAGGGGACTGTGGAGTCCTAAAGTTTATATTGGGATTAGTTAGAAGACTATAGAAAATCAACAGTTTTGGAATGACAAGTATCTGGCAAGCTACAGGAAGGCAAGACCATTCGACATAATTAGGACTTTCAGTAGAATAGTTATACTGGACCCATTTTCCCAATTAATCCTTTAAATACTACAAAACTTCCTACAGAAAATTCTGGAAGTACTCAGCAGGTCTGGCAGCATCTGTGGAGAGAGGAACAGAGTTAACAACTCTTTGCCCAAAAGAGATCCATGTTGGACTCAAAATATCTTTTGTTTCTCTCCTCCACGGATGCTGCCAGACCTGCTGAGATTTTTCAGCATTTCCTTCTTTTTATGCCAGATTTCCAGCATCTGCAATGTTTTGCTTTGTTTGGGCTTCTTTCCATCATTTTCTAATCATGAATTGATATTCTGCAAAAATAAACCCGAACAAAACATAATGTATCAAATGATAAACTATGCGCGTAAAAGGTCACATTTAACTTACGGTTATTTCAGTGATTCTTTACTTAATTAATTTCAATTCAATGAAATGAATAAATTAGCATGAAATGTTGGAGAAAGATAATGTTAAACTATAAGTTTGTTTTTAGCATTAAACAAAATTAAAATCAAATTTATGGTAGTGTTTTTAAAAGGCATGACATTTAAATGCCAAGGAATAGACAGAACTCAAGAAGTAAAATAAACTCTTTATGGGTCTTTTTTCCACTTTATGTTTTCTGTATCAAGATTGGCTTAAAATCAACCAAAATAAAACCCAAGTTCAGTGCTATGTTTGCCTGTTCTGGACTTATTTGTGTGGTTGCGGGACTGTGGTAAGGCTGGGGGTAGAGGTGGGGGAGTATTAATTTTCACATGGACATTTGTACTGAATTAAGAAGAATTTAAAAGCAAGTTGATTTAATTGTCTTCAATCCTGGGGACACAGAGGCACAGTGGTTAACTTTCCTGCCTCACAGCACCAGGACCCGGGTTCAATTCTTGCCTTGAGTGACTATCTGTGCAGATTCTGCACGTTCCCCCAGTGTCTGTGTGGGTTTCCTCCAGGTTCTTCAGTTTCTTCCCACAGTCCTAAATAAGCAGGTTAGGTTGATTGCTAAATTGCCCCTTAGTGTCCAAGATGCATAGGTTAGGGGGGGTTAGCAAGATAAATGAGTGGGGTTACGGAGATGGGGCATGCATCAGTGCACATTTGATGGGCCAAATGGCCTCCTTCTGCGCTGTATGGAATCTATGAAATGTAAAGCTTCCAAATATCACCATTCTATCACTAAAATTAGTGAGTGAGCTATATTTTAGTCAATTTTAACATTTACAAAATCAGGGAATGGGAAGAAGAAATTGGCTAATTTTCTGATCATGGAATGCAAACTTACCCTTTCCCATTCCACATTTGTTATAATGCAAAGCCTAACAAAATCAAAACTTGAAATGTTGGATTATTGTTCAATTAGAACTTTGAGCATAATCTCTTTGTTTGAAATTCTATTCTTCTACTGTGAAGAAAATGTTTTTATTATAATTATGTGGTATTCAATGGAGCAGGATTTTGTGTGTGCGTCTCTGACTAATTTAATTAAACTGGGAACTGAATGTCTGCAAAGCTGAGGGCATTAAAGGGCTAGGTGTGAAAGGCAGGCATTTGAAGTGAATAGGACAATGCTAGATGTAAACACAACATGAGTAGAAATTTGTATTAGGAGATAAGTGAGGAGTTGGGTTTTTAGCTCTTGAATATCAGAGGGAATTAAGGAATTTACAACTTAGAAAGGCTCATAAATAAAGAAAGCAAAGTTTTTACATTTTAGCTTATCTGTAAAAGGTGGCCATGAGTACATAAAAGATTTTATATCCTGGGACAGGTAAATTTTAAATAAGAATAAGAACATTAAAAAAAGGAAGTAATAAAAAAGATTTAAAGAGAAAATGAAGTTGTGCAAGGTGTGGCCATATAAGGCCTTCTGAAGAGAGTGTTCTGAGCCAGGAGAGAACTGTGATAATATAAAGTGAGCAGTCTTCATCTACCCCAGAGAAATGTCTGATTGTTCTAAAAAGCAGGATTTTGGTTTAAAGTCTTCAATTTCAACAGGTGATTGAAACAGTGAGAAGCCCTGTGGCACAAATCTCCTACAGCAACAGTGGGTTGCTGTATTAGCAATATTACTAAAATTTTTATAGATTAAATTTCTCTGTATTAGCAATATTACTAAAATTTTTATAGATTAAATTTCTCAAAGGACTGTTGTCTAAAGGGGTGTTTATTTGTGAGTGTAAACATGTAAGGATCCTTGGGATATTATTTGTAAGACTAATTTTAACTGTGCAAATATAAGCTTGTGTGTTTAAATTTGATCTTTTGTCAATAAATGTTTTAATTTTAATAATTAAAATGGCCCCATGTTTTACTTGAAGTTGTAGCTCCTGATTTCAGTACACATATTTCTGCGTGGTCAAATACAAATAGAAATTTGATGTTGCTTGTCAAATTTCCCTTTCTTTGGACTTTGGCTCACACAGTACTTACTACATGTGATCATAATACTACATGGATCATAATACTGTTTATAATCCTAATTACCCATAAAGGTTTTGTTATCCATGTTATCAAATTGCCATGGTACCTTTAAGGATGTATGTATCTGGGCAACAATGTCCCTCTTCTCATCTGCACTTTTCCAAATTGTATCATTTATACTATTTTTTCTTTCCATATTCATCCTCACAAAGCACATTATGTCATGCTTCTCCACATTGAACCCCACCTGCTGTACGTCTGTCAATTTTACCATCCTATTGATGTCATCTTGAAGCCCATAATTATTTTAAGAACAAAGAACAAAGAACAACCCAGCACGGGAAACAGGCCCTTCGGCCCAACGAGCCTGCGCTGCCACATCACCCTACACCTATTCTACCCTGCATGTCTACGAATGGAACCCTACTCAGTCAGATTCAGGGAAGAAATAGTGTCAATTTGGTAAAAACCGATTAGCCTAAGAGCACATCTTTGGGGTGTGGGAGGAAACCGGAGCGCCCGGAGGAAACCCACGCAACCACAGGGAGAATGCGCAAACTCCCACAGACACAGGCCCAAATCCATGTGTCTGCACAGCCAGCAGTGCTAGTCACTGAGCTGTTGTGGCGCCCGTCTACCGGTCCAGGATCAAGCACACACACCGACATGAAGTACTAGGCCACTCCTGGACTTTCAAGAGCAGCCCACGCACGACCCGCCGTGTGCATGCCCCTCGCTTGACACGAGGTGGACCTCCACCTGTGGAATAAAGACAAAAATATTAATCATACAGCCTGCCCTTCCGGTGTCTCCCGAGGTTTAACCCTATTTAATAGCCCCTACCATATCCCTCCATTCTCGTTTCACTCATGTGCCTATCTAACTGCATCTTAAACGAGTCCAACGTTCCTGCCTCCACCACCCTACTCGGTAGCGCATTCCAGACCCCCACAACTCTCTGCGTAAAGAACCTTCTTCTCACCTCCAAATTATACCTCTCCCACCTCACCCTTAAATGATGACCTCTCGTGTTCGTACCCAGTCTAGGGAGCAGTCTCTCACTATTAACTCTATCTATTCCCTTCAGTATCTTATATACTTCTATCATGTCCCCTCTCAATCTCCGTCTTTCCAAGGAGAATAGCCCCAGTTTCTTCAATCTCTCCTCGTAACCCAGTCCCCCCAAGCCAGGCAACATCCTGGTAAACCTCCTCTGCACCCTTTCCAGAGACTCCACGTCCTTCCGGTAGTAAGGTGACCAGAACTGGACGCAGTACTCCAAATGCGGTCTAACCAACGTTCTATACAACTGAAGCATTAGACGGCAGCTTTTATACTCTATACCCCTACCTATAAAGGCTAGCATTCCATAAGCCTTCCTAACAACCTTCTCCACTTGTGTCGCAACCTTCATGGATTTGTGAACCTGCACTCCCAGGTCCCTCTGTATGTCTATACTCCTAATCGGCCTACCTTTTATCACATAGCTCCTCTCTGCATTATTCCGTCCAAAATGCATCACCTCGCATTTGTCAGGATTAAATGCCATCTGCCACCTATCTGCCCACTGCACCAACCTATCTATATACTGTTGTATCACCTGACAATCCAGTTCCGTACCCGCCAACCCTGCCATCTTGGTGTCATCAGCAAACTTGCTGATCACACCACCTACGCCCTCTTCCAAGTCATTTATGTAGACTACAAAGAGGAGAGGTCCCAGTACTGAGTCCTGCGGCACACCACTGGTCACTGGCCTCCAGCCCGACAAGGTCCCCTCCACAACTACCCTCTGTCTCCTATTTCCCAGCCAGTTCTCAATCCACCTAGCTACCTGGCCTCGTATCCCATGCGCCTTAACCTTTTCTACCAGCCTACCGTGAGGGACTTTGTCAAACGCCTTACTGAAATCCATATAGATGAATGACATCAACGGCTCTCCCATCGTCAACCGTTTTTGTCGCCTCCTCAAAGAATTCCACCAGATTCGTAAGGCAAGACCTCCCTCTAACAAAGCCATGTTGCGTATCCCTAATCAGATCGCAACGCTCCAAATGCTCATACATCCTACCCCTAAGTATTTTTTCCATTAACTTCCCTACCACCAACGTCAAACTCACCGGCCTATAATTCCCAGGGTTATCCCTACTACCTTTTTTGAACAACGGGACCACATTTGCTACCCTCCAGTCTTCTGGGACCTCACCTGTGTCCAAAGAAGAGACAAAGATGTGCGCCAGAGGCCCAGCACTTTCATCTTTCGCCTCCCTAAGCAGCCTGGGATAAATACCATCAGGCCCCGGAGCTTTATCCGTCCTTACGCTACCTAAAAGCCCTAGCACTTCCTCTCTCGTAATAACTATATCCTGCAACTGAACCTCTGCTCCCTCCAAGAGACCGCACGATTCCGAACCCCTCTCCTTCGTGAATACCGACGCAAAGTATTCATTCAGGAGCTCCCCCATTCCCTCCGACTCAATACACAACTCTCCACTCTTGTCCCTAAGGGGACCAATTTTCCCTCTAACTACTCTCTTCCCTCTAATATAGGAATAAAATTTTCATTGCTCTCTATTACTTTGCTGAGTTTCATATCATCTGCAAACTGCTCCCCGCAAACAGGTCATTCTTCACAAATTATACAAACTTAAGACAAATTGCGCAAAAGAATAAACAGATATTTTAAATGCAAAATCATGAAAACATATTTCAATATGTAAGTGCAGGAGGCAGACTTTCATTCTAACAGCACTGCTTTAAATATCTAAGTTTCCAGTACATGCATGCTGAAGCAGTACTTTGAGTCCAGGGGGCCAGATTTTCATTCTTCTGACCATGCCAAAAATCATGGCTAACAAGACCTGATTCAGGGATTCCCACTTTCATTCCTGTCACTGCTAATTTTCAGTGGCGTGGGATAAGGTCGTGGGAAGCAAGGCCATGTGCAGCAGTCTTTACCTTACCTTGGCTTTATTGTGGAGTTGGGCAATTTAGCTCTTCACGATATTGATGGATTGGGGCTGGATTCTGAAGGCGAGTTGATTCACAACCACCTCAGAGATGTTCTGAACCATGGGAAGCCTGTTTTGGAGCTGGGAAGCTTTTGAAAAATACATTCAAAATGTGTTGCAAACTTCATTGGCACACTGAAATGCTGTGTGGAAAGCTAAATATGTCTTTCATACAGTTATTGATTATAGAATTTTGTTCTTAAAAGGCAAGTGACCATTAAATTGACAGCAGTGTGAAAATGCAAGTCTTCAGATGCATTAAAATAACTTACCCACTGTCTAAAGTGCTCTTCTGCATTAAACAATTTGATATTGTTCTATTGATATTGTGACAATATAAAGAGGCATAAAAAAATGACCCCACTAGTTTACCACTCCAAGTCTGAGGGTTTTGTTGGGAATTTAACAAAGTTGTGTTTTGCCAATACTGTAGGAGCCCCATTAGTATGTTTTCATATTATAAATAATTTATCAGATAGGTTTTTGAGCTTAAAACAAAGAACAAATTAAGGTTATTGACCCTATTTTTTGTAGTAAAAACTAGGTAAGTCACAATTACTATGCATATGTCATACACACAGTCAAGATTTACCTAATGCTTCCTTATTGACCGTCTCTCTATCACTATCTGGAGAAGAGAGTTCTAAAGAGTCATGACTCTTGGAGAAAAGAATCATTCCAATCTCTGTCTGAAGTGGGAGACCCCTTTGGGCCAGATTCTCTGACTCCACCGCAGTTGGGTTTCTCCAGTCCCATGGAAATGAATGGAGATTTGGCTGAGCACCAAATTCTCCATTTGCATTGGCAGTGGAGGTGGGGCGTGAATAGCTGGAGAAATTCTGGCTCTTATTTTTAAACTATGTCCCCTGGATCTAATCTCTCAGTACTTTCTTTCAGCACCCATCCTCTCAAGTCTTCTCATTTTACAGGTTTCAATCTTACGGGTTTCAATATAATTTCCTCTGAACCGTCAAAACTTAAGTGGTTACAGGCCTCATCTGTCCAAGCTTTCCTCATAAGATAATCCCGTTATCCCAGGCATTAGTTGAGTCAACCCTCTCTGCTTCTTACACATTTAGATCCTTCTTAAATAAGGATACTAAAACTGTATACAATACTTTAGATATGGTCTCACCAGTGCAAGTTTGGTCAGGAAGGTTGCATTATTTTGTTATATTTTATTGGGAGGGTGATTTGCTGTTAAACCTTTTGCCATTAATGTACTGTCACTGCATGAGTTTGTATTCTGCAAGTTTCCTGTCTATGACCCACTGTCATGACTGTGTCTCATAACAAGCAACATCAAGGATGTGAGGAAGCTAACAGGTTTAGAAGCCACCAGCATTTCAAAACGTATTTCACGGGATGTAAACCCACTAGAATTGTCCTGCTAATAGTAAACACCTTAGTCAGACAATTGAAACCATCAAGGGGAGGCATATATATGTACAAAATTGAGAGGCATGGACAGAGTGGATAGGGAATGGCTATTGCCCTTAATTGAAGGGTCAGTCACGAGGGGACATGGATTCAAGAGGGGATTTAAGGGATGTGAGGAAAAACTTCTTTACTTTAAGGATGGTGACGGTCTGGAATATGCTACCATTGAGGGTGGTAGAAGTGGGTTGCCTCACATCCTTAAGAAGTACCTGGATGAGCACTTGGCACATCATAACATTCAAGGCTATGGGCCAAGTGCTGGCAGATGGGATTAGATGGGAGTTCAGGTGTTTCCCATTTGCCGATGCAAACTTGATGGGCTGAAGGGCCTCTCCTGCACTGTATAATTCTTTCAGAACCACAGAAGCTGAGGAGCAGACAGTAAACACACAGAGACATCCAAAGGGGAAAAATCGGATAATTGCTAACTTTCATGGAAGCAGAGAGATAGTTTCTATCCAGCAGCCTATAAGCTGGATCTAGATAGCAGACCAGAAGCAAGAATGCAAAAATCTTTGCAGATGAATTAAAACCAGATTTTTGCTGAACCAAGAGATGTTCCCCAGGGTAATGACTAAACTGTAGAGTGTGGTAACTATATGCTGGCCTTTATTTATGAAACTATTGAATTGGATATTGTTTGGGAAGATGGAAGTCCTGAAGAGTTCAGATCTTCTAAGTGTACTTTGGATCAAAAAGGATCATTTCTACATAAACTGTGAGGGTGTGTTTAATAGTTCCTAAATGTAACTGTCCTAAATTATTATAGTCCTGTTTGTGTATGTGCGTCTTTTCTTTACTATAATAAATAGCCTTTAATAAGTGTTATACTGACACTGGACTGGTTACTGTCTCAATAGATCTTGTATGTGAGTCCTCACACCATTCCTGTAAACAAAATCATCCATCACCATGAACCAATGTTCCAGTTTGGAACACTTGCAGATAACAATGGTGAGGTTTGGATAGTCAGAAGCTTTTTTGGATAGTCAGAAGCTTTTTCCCAGGGTGGAAGAATCAATTACTAGGGGGCAAGGTTTAAGGTGTAAAGGGGCAAGGTTTAAAGGAGATGTACGAGACAGAACTTTTAAACAGAAGGTGGTGGGTGCCTGGAACTCATTGCCAGGAGATGTAGTGGAAGCAGATATGGTAGTGACTTTTAAGATGCGTCTTGACAAATACATCAATAGGATGGGAATAGAGAGATATGGTTCCTGGAAGGGTAGGAGGTTTTAGTTCAGTCGGGCAGTGTGGTTGGTGCAGGCTTGGAGGGCCAAAGGATTTGTTCCTGTGCTATAGTTTGCTATGTTCTTTGTTCTTTAGGTTTGTTATACCCACCTCTCAGTGATACATCAGAAAATCAAACTCTCTAACTCAGGAACAAGCCAACTGTATTATGGAAGCCAGATTTAGCAATGTAAACACAAGAACCACTTTATTCCACATAGCTGCTGGGAGAGGTGGCAAACCTAGGCCGAAAGGCAACCCACTTCCAACACTCGGATTTGTACAAATTTCACCAAGACCGGCTTGGAGTGTGCACCACCAGAGGCGAATGCAAGGTTAGTGTTATTTAAACCCAAACCCTCACTTTGGCCATGATCACCTACCCCTTCCTTGGTGACCAGCACTTGAGGCCGTGACTGTCTCTCTAACTAGCTCTTCTTAAGTGAAAAGGCAAAATCATTTTATTAATTAGCTCTGCTACTTGGCCTTTTTTAATGGTCATTTTTGTTAACTCATTGTTTTCAATGATCAAGTTATTCCTCTGACATTGATTTTATTTTTGCTCAGCAAGTTGTTTGTTTTCTTTGTACTGTCAAGAATTTAAGAATTGAATGAAATAAAGATTAAAGAAACATGGACAAAATAAAGTTTAAAGAATTGAATAAAAAGGAATTGATTAAGAATGCAGCTGCCTGGAGGGTTTTGATAAATGAATTAGCTTAGCAGCACGATAAACAGATATTTACTTAAGTGGAGAAAAATAGAGTACAGAATTGTACGTGTTAAACTACATCAGAGAGGAGTATCAAGTGCGATTCATAAGAATTCATGTCACACTTATATGCTAAAAGCATGGCTCCTAAGGTGAGTTGTTGAGATAGAATGAGATAAAAAGGAGAAATTGCTGTATCAGTAGTAGAGTTAGCTTCACACTGCAAAGAAAGTAGCTAAGATCATAGTCATGACCAACTGGAAACACAAGTTCTCCTGATAACAGGATTCTATGCTAGAAGCTGCTGTTTGAAACTTCAGAAAATCTAAGCTGAATCAGAAGGCCTCTCAAAATTAAAGATGCAACTCGTAGGTGATAATTATTTGCTGGATTTAGCTCATACAATTAAACTGTATGGGATGTTGTTTTGCGATGAGGGACGTTCTCAGAGTTTAGAAATGCAAATAAATACGGGATGGGATTAATTCAAGGACACTGTGTGTGTGTGTGCGTGTGTTGTATCTTTTGTTTTGTATTGTGGCCTTTCTTGATGTGTTCTTATATAAGTTAATAAATATTATTTTGTTTGAATGACTACAACAAGATTTGACCTTTCCTCACTGGTTTACGTATCTTTCCTCATTATATCAATAAAAGATAAACAATTAAGAACTGGAGTTCCAAGTCACCTATCTCAAGTGCAAGGAGAGCCTTGCACTTATCAGCAGGATTCTTAACAATACCTTAACTGTTTTTTGAAATTAATGTTAATGTGCTGAATCAGATCTTAGGCAGCTGATTCTAGGTTTCTTGCTGAAGGAGAATGAGAGGCACTGATTGTTTTGTGTGCCTGGGAAAGGGGTTATTTTTGCTTCATTAGCAACGCAAAATGTTGGAAATGTTTTGTACATCTGATGGTATCTCCACAGAAAGAAATAGAAATCAGAACTAATGCAAATCTTGGACTCTAGTGAAGCAGAGGTGCTCTCCATTTCACCAGAGTCATGAAGCATTAACATTTTCTCTCATTACAGATGCTGCCTGGTCTGCTGAATATTTTCAGATTTCCATCATCTACAGTATTTTGTTTGCTCTTCCATTATATGCTCTATATTGGGTAATTGCAAGTGTGATTAGTTTCAAATTACAATGAGAAAATATTTATTGCTCAACTCAAAGTGTATTTTTTCAGTTAACAAAACCCACCTTTGTGGATAGAAATAGCACATTATTCAGGTTGATGCTAATTTAATGGAAACCTTTGTCATTTTTAAACTTGTAAGTGAAATCAGGAATTATAAGCCAATAGAATATGTAACTGTTAGTGCAAGATATTCTCATTTGCACATTGTTGTTTGCAGTGTTTGTGAGATTCAAGTATTTTGGATGTTGCTGCCCAGATATTGCATTAGGCCAGGTTCAAAGACATGGAGATGACTGCATAATATGAATGGCCAGGTTGCATGTAATTGTTTCACAGAGCTGTGGTTGTAAAATATATCATATTGAAACCTGAGCTTTCTCTATGCTTTATAAATAGAGGCATAGAGTACAAAAGCCAAAGTTACACTAAACTTGTATAAATCATCACTGTGTTTGACATCTCTTTGACTATGGTTCCCAATTCTGGGCACCAGAAGGATCTGAGGAAAGGCAGTTAGTGTGATGATGGGGGTGGGTGTGGGGAATGCAGGGGTGGGGGTGCAATAAGAGATCTGGAACTAGGAGATGCAACAGGGTGCTTGATTTATCTCCCAGGCCCTGGTTGTCTGCATTTGCATTTTCCAGATCATTTGGTAGATTATTCCTGAGCTACCTAGTGCTGTGGTCTCTGATTGCAGTTGACAGCAATTAAAGGCTAAATCATTGATACTTAATGTATTTAAGACAGAATTACATTTCCTGACAAAATGTGTCATATGTAAGTTATTCAAGAAGCCTAATAATCAGTTATGAAAACAGCTCCAAGGATCAACCCTGAACTCACTGTGGAATTTATCTATAACTTTACTGCAACACTTAGCGCTCTAATAATTTAATACCCTGAATTTAAACAATTTCATGTCAAAATGAATGTTCTCCAGTTTTCATTTGCCATTATTGGACATAGAAGGTTCTGAAACCATGGCACTTTGTTATTCCACATTTTGACCATTAGGGACCTGATGAGGATATAAATCATGAAAAGAGAATGTTCTATAAAAGGCAGAGAATACTGCAGTTTTCTTTCAATAGTCACTGCGAAATCCATTCCTCGAGAAGCTTACTTCAGCAAAGTGGAAATATGCCTCCTGATCCATTATAATGAATCAACCAATCCAGACTTGTTGATGAAAATCTTCAGAAACATGGCTCAAAAACTATGCAGTAAAGGCTGTTTTTCTGACACTAAGGTGTTGATCATTGTGAAGGGGGTGGCAGTCAAGAGGGCACAGCACCCTTTAAAGGTGTCAGCCCCTTGAGCCTGCTCCACCATTCAATAAGATCATGGTTGATTTGATTGTGGCCTCAACTCTGACTACTCCTGCTAACTTTTGAGTCAAGAACCAACTTCTTCCTTAAAAATCTTCATGATGTGAGATACCAGCAATGGACTAGGGTGGGCATAATAAGAAGTCTCACACCAACAGGTTAAAGTTCAACAGGTTTATCTGAAATCACAATCTTTCAGAACGCTGCTCCTTCATCAGGTGAGTGCCACTAAATATTCAATGACTCTAAGTGTGGTTGAGGGAAGCCGGGACCAACAATATGGGCAGGCGAGGTGGGTTGCCACAGCAGTGAGGGGGGAGTTGTTTAACACCAGCAATGCTGTTATTGTGAGAGCAGTCATTGCTTCCAGAGGGCCTCTCTGCAGGCCATGCACCTACGCCATAGAGATTGCAGCAGTTCAAGAAGGCAGCCCCGCACTACCTTCTCAAGGGCAACTGCAGAAGAGCAATAAATGCTGGTCTAGCCAGCGATGCCCACATCCTGTAAATGAAATTAAAAAATGAAGTGGTTCAATTGGCTATTTGGGCAGCTGAGCATCCCTGCATCAGACAGATGTCAGGCTCCCATCGGTCAACATCTCACCAACAGTGCTGTTTAGAAGTAGTGAACTGTTGAGAAATATTTCCAGGACACGGGGATGGGAGAAAACCACCTCCACAGACTAGATACAAATCTTCTCTTCTTTGGTAATCACTCATTAGAAAAGTTGACTACCTTGTACACAAGGACCTTGGTGTCAACATGAATGTCATAGTTGTCAAAGACTCTCATCCTTGGTTAAGGCGCTCATGGATTGATAATGATGTTGGATCTCTGCATCAATGTCAGCCTTAGTTGAGAGATTGCTCCCCAGGTTGGGGGAATGTTCCACATTTGGGAGGGTTCCTCTGTTGATCCTGATGGAAGGAGAGACTGGATCTTGCGTTGGGGTGGGTTGGTAAAGGACTTGAGTCTTCTTGAGTTTGAGACCAATTCTGTGGTTTCTTCCATGAAGGTGTCAAGCATGATTTGAGCTTCTCTTCCGAAAAATCTTCTCTTCCGAAGATGATGATGCCATCCACATACTGAAGCTCCATGAGTGTATCAGTGACATTTTCTTCTTGGATTTCAACTGTCTGAATTTGAAAATTTTCCCTCCAGCTGTGGATGATATCCACTCCACTGGGAAGCTTGTTCTTGACAAGGTGAAGGATGGTGGCGATGAAGAAGGGGAAAAGTGTGGGGGCAATGTTTGACTCCAAAGGTTTCTGTTGGTGAGGAGTGTTATTGACATTTTGTCACAGAGGAGTCGGAGGATGTTGATTAATTTCTCTGGACAGCTGGCCTTTGATAGGATCTTCAATAGCAATTCCCGATGGACTGATTCAAAACCCTTGGTCAGATCGATGAAGACTGTGTAGAGTGGTTGATGTTGGCAGTTCACTTGAAGTTGTGAAGCAGTGAAAATCACGTCCGCTGTTCCACAGTTTGGTCAGAAGCCTCACTGGCTTTCCGGAAGGATTACTTCAGAGACTGAGTACATGCACTATTCTTACAAAAGCAAACAATCAATGGCATTAGTTCACAATCTTTACTTTTGTCCCTGTTTTGGAATACTTATCCTTGAAGGCAATTTTGTTTGACGGAAATGTTTATAACATAATAAGAAGATGAAGTAGCTTTAGAATCACAGATAATTTGTATCCAATGTTCACATTTATAAAAAATTGCTTTCATAATTAAAATGATAAAAGATTTGCAATTATAAAGCATTTTTCACAACCTCATGATTTCTCAAATCTCTTTATTACGTGCTTTTGCAGTTTATTATTGGAATGCAATTAGACTATTTTATTATTTATATTGACCACGCTGGTAAAAAAGAGGGGGCACATTTGTGGGTGCAAAGTATTCTGCTAATAGCATGAATAATTTCTTGCTTATAACCATGCAAGATAATAGAACACATTCTTTTGCAGAGGCACTTATGATTCATCAGTGCTTTTTCTAACTTACATTTGAATGTTGGTCACACAGGATCTGCCTGATGGTCCGAACTGATGGAGCTGAAGAGCTTTTCTTAGCTGTTTTGTATTTGTTCTGAAATGTTTCTGCAATGAGAAAGTTGCTACTGCGACCCACGGAAATAAATTAAATGTCAAAATGCTCAAGAGGGGGGAGGTTGAAAGATTAGAGCTTGGAAATATCTGTGTATTGAGAAATAAGTTAGTCCATTAAAGCCCTGAACAAAATCAAATTGTTCACACTGCCGACTTCAAACCAATTTATCTAACGATTTTTTTCCTTCTAAAGTAAGTGATTATAACCAGCTCTCTTTCTGATAAGTATGACTTATCAGAATACTTGTACATTACTGCTGAGCTAAGGTCAATTTTGCAAGACTAACACTGCACCAACGTTATCATTTCCAGCTTTATATTGTTCATCAAATCCTGTTCTTTCTGAAGCTAAATGGGAAATAGGAGACCTATTTTTCTGTCTATGCAGTGCGATGAAATTATATGCCTTTATTTCATTAGGCAGCATTGATGCTATTTTTATTGCTAAAATATTGTTGTAACAACATCAGATACACTAAGCCAATTCGATTTTATGGTTTGGAAATGGAGCCAATAAATCTGGTCGAAACTTACAAAACCAGCAAAATGAAACGAATCTTTCTTTATGTGGGATAACAGACTGGATCAAGCTTAGTTAATGAAGAGCAATTAGGGGGCTATCTTCTGGAGGATTGTTGAGCTGGTCTCACTACTGGCAAGTGCAGACTCGGGACCTAAAGTAGAAAATGCTGGCAATTCATAGCAGGTTTGACAGCACCAATGGAGACTGGATAAAAACAACGTTTTGTGTCAGGCATATTAAAAAATGTTTGGCAAAGGAAAGAAATTACAATTAAATATCAGAAATGGACCTAACATTCGTACATACCAGCTAAATAAATTGTTAGATATAGCTTATTCTTTACATGTCTTAATGGGCTCCATCCTCTGCTCAAATTCACCTTTGAATTGCAGCAGTCAAATGAACTCCCTTCCCTTAATGTTGAGAAAACTGCCAGGGGATTCTCTACTGCAGTCTACCACAAATCTACCTTCACTCCGATGGAATTTTCACCATTCCATGCACTATAAGGTTGGTCTTATCAACAACGTTGTAAACAGGACCCAAGCCATTTGCTCACCATGCAAAGCTGGTTCTGTAATTGGGCACAAAGGCATCCTTATTACCAATCCATGTTAATAATAAGGATTACCATGATCAGATCATTTTGCACTGTACATCACACAAGCTCATGAATGACTCTCAGGCCATCAGCTTTGGCTCTGAACAGTGCTCAGGCTAACTCAGATTACCCTGGAAGGGAAATGTATCTCAAAGATTTGAGCACAGGGTGAAGCTAGCTGTTTCACACTGCGACTATTCAGTAGCAACACGAGTGGTAATTGTTGGCTAACAGGATGCTGCATCAAGCCAAAAAGAAGTTCCGCCCATCACACAAATGAGTAATGCCAATGTAATGTTATGTATGGAGGCCATAAGCTCCAAAGGCTGGTGCATCATGTCAAAAAGCATGTTCCAGTTGCTGTTTGCAACAGGCAAGGTACAGATTGTATCTAACCAGCCCATGTTTGCAAAACCCAAAACACAGTTCCCAACATTAGAAACGATTCCACAATTGGACAACGTTTGCTAAATAATTTTCAATATGCTCAGAACTATGCTGACAACCAATTTAAGATTGCCAGTGGGGTTTCAGTGTATTGCTATATATAAATACACAAGGTCCTTTTCTTTGTAGATGGAAAGAATGTGTATTCACATTGCTCTTGTTTCAGCTAAACAAAAGAAGCGAAAGCCATTTGCTGACTCATTCCTTGACCAATCAGGATCAAGCTGTCTGGTTTAGATTTCAAATAATGCTTGGCACTTAACTATCAGTCACCATCAACTGGTACATTCTCCATGGTAATGCCTCTACTTGCCAAACAATCAGTCCTCTCTTCTCATACAGTATAAATTGTTGTTTTCCCCTTATATTTGTATTCTTGCAAAGTGCCCTGATGGCTGCAAGATGAAAAGCTTCAATGTGTCTCTGTTCAGCAATCCTACACAGTTTTGTATTATCAAATGACAGAGTAGAAAGAGTTTTACTGTGCATCCAGCCTGCTATACAGCTGACATGACATAGGGGAAAATTATTTTCAATGTGGGCAGAGAGATGGCAGATCGATTGCATGACCTGCTGATATCATAAGAACATAAGAACATAAGAAATAGGAGCAGGAGTAGGCCATCTGGCCCTTCGAGCCTGCCCCGCCATTCAATAAGATCATGGCTGATCTGTCGTGGCTCAGTTCCACTTTCCCGCCCTCTCCCCATAACCCTTAATCCCCTCTCTTATCAAAAACCCATCAACCCGCTTCTTAAAAATATTTAGCGAGGCAGCCTCCACCACTTCAACGGGCAGAGAATTCCAGAGATTCACCACCCTTTGAGTGAAGAAGTTCCTCCTCAACTCCGTTCTGAACCGCCCCCCCTTTATCTTGAGGCTGTGCCCCCTAGTCCTACTGTCTTTTTTGAGCGGGAAGAGTCTTTCCACCTCTATCCTATCCATCCCATTCATCATCTTATACGTCTCAATGAGATCTCCCCTCATTCTTCTAAACTCTAACGAGTACAAGCCTAGTTTATTCAGCCTCTCCTCATAGCTCAACCCCCTCAACTCCGGTATCAGCCTAGTAAACCTCCTCTGCACTCCCTCCAAGGCCAAAATATCCTTGCGCAGGTGCGGCGCCCAAAACTGCACACAGTACTCCAGCTGCGGCCTCACCAATGCCCTATCATCGGAGGGAATTCTATTTTGGTAATTTTGCTCTATTCTCCAAACTGAAATTGATTCAAAGTATTTCATGAGTGAAGCAGCCTTTTGTCTTTCCAGGTATTAAGCTTGGACAGAATGATAAAAGATTCTGGAGATGAGCATCATACATACTTCACAGAACCCTTTCTTCTTATTGAAATTCATAGAATCATACTGTGCAGAAGCGGTCCTTCGAGTGTGCACTGTGTGGGAATGTAAGGGTTAATGTATTAAATTTGTAACAGAGTACAGAAATGTTCCAATTAATCTAGAAACTTGGACACGCCCACACTGTGGCAAATGAGAGTCAATTAAAAGTAGTGAGGGTCACGAAGAAATAACAATGGAATGTGCCCACCAGAGACTGTATGATTTAGTTGCATAGGAATCGGAGTGGTTAACATCGTGTGCACAGGGATAAATAAAGAAGCAATTATACTGCCAACTCCTGGCTCTTTAGAAATCTGTATTCAACAATTGACACATCAGAAACACCTGAACTCCTACCTAGTCCTATCTACCAGCACTTGGCACATAGCCTTGAATGTTATGATGTACCAAGTTCTCATCCAGGTACTTTTTAAGGCAACCCGCCTCTACCACCCTCCCAGACAGCGCATTCCAAACCATCACCACTCCCTGGATAAAAAAGTATTTCCTCACATCCCCTCTAAACACCTTGAATCTTTGTCTCCTTGATATTGACCCTTCAACTAAGGGGAGCAGCTGCTGCTTATTTAATCTGTCCATGTCCTTCATAATCTTGTACACCTCGATCAGGTCGCTCTCAGTCTTCTCTGCTTCAATGAAAATAACCCAAGCCTATCCAACCTCTCTTTGTAACTTAAATGTTCCATCCAGGCAGCATCCTGGTAAATGTCCTGTGCTCCCCCTCCAGTTCAATCACATTAATGGAAGACAATTTCTGTGGATTCTGTAAAAGGTTATTCTCCTTACTTACGTTTCATTTCCCTGAAACAGAAAGTACAGGAAAATCTATCTCAATATTTGGTCAGGTTGACCTTTAGGCTGGATTTTAGTGCAATATTATCAGTGAGTATGTCAGTACTCTGCTATTACTGTGTAAAACTGGCAGCAACTTCAGGTATATATACATATGCAATTAAAGATGGAAATATGGAAGTTACTGTCATGGTTACATCGATTCTCTACAGGCTATACTGCTGCAGTTTTTTTTCCAATGGAATCTGCAGAAGTCACAACTACACTATGGAGGTGGGGTAAGTAGCCATTGTTATCACACCAAACACCAATGGAAAACCATGAATTTTGTTCATTCAAAAGTGCCTGAGTTTTTAATGAAGTCATAATTGCAGTTGAACAACTTCTCTGACCCTGAAAAAATAATTTTACAATTCTGGAGTCTTTGCTCAGAAGAAAATTAATGTTGCAGGGTTTGTAAAGAAAATTAAAATGCTTTTATAAAAATTTTGTATGTTGCCCTTTTATGTATTTCCCTTAATCCTTATCTTTATTTTGCTTCCATTGAAGCAAATTAAATTTCCTGCTTTTTTGTCTGTGAGGATTCTTCAGTCCCATTGATTCAACATCTTTACAGCTGCTTGTCATACTGACAGATGCCACAGTGGAAGAGTAAAATCCTCTGCTCACTTATTCACTAAATGTTTGTGGGCAGTTATTTTTTTTTGCTGTGCCCAGTATAGTGTTACTGTTTACAGGATGCTTAAAAGTAATACAAGATTGGATGAACTTCACAATATCATGTAGTTGAGGGGGAGAGTTGCAAAGTAAAATTCAATGGATAACTTTAAGTACCTTGCTAGTACACTTCAGTACATTAGAAAGCAGGAACAGGATAAGAGTTTAATGAAAATAGAACATAGAACATAGAACATTACAGCGTAGTACAGGCCCTTCAGCCCTCGATGTTGCGCCGACCAGTGGAACCAATCCAATGACCCTCTAACCTAAACTGTTCCAGTGTTATCCATATGCCTATCCACAGACCATTTGAATGCCCTTAAAGTTGGTGAGTCCACAACTGCTGCAGGCAAGGTATTCCATGACCTTACTACCCTCTGAGTAAAGAACCTACCTCTGACATCCGTCCTATAATTACCACCCCTTAATTTAAAGCTATGTCCCCTTGTGTTAGCCATCACCATCCGAGGTAAAAGGCTCTCACTGTCCACCCTATCCAATCCTTTGATCATCTTGTATGCCTCAATCAGATCACCTTGTAACCTTTTTCTCTCCAATGAAAATAACCTCAAGTCCCTCAGCCTTTCCTCATAAGACCTTCCCACCATACCAGGCAACATCCTGGTAAACCTCCTTTGCACCCTTTCCAATGCCTCCATATCCTTCTTATAATGCAGCGACCAGAACTGTACACAATACTCCAAGTGCGGCCGCACCAGAGTTTTGTACAGTTGTAACATGACCTCACGGCTCTGAAATTCAATCCCTCTACCAATAAAAGCTAACACACCGTACGCCTTCTTAACAACCTTATCAACCTGGGTGCCAACTTTCAGGGAGCTATGCACATGTACCCCGAGATCCCTCTGCTCGTCCACACTACTAAGAGTCCTTCCATTAGCCCTATATTCTGTACCCCTGTTATTCTTACCAAAGTGAATCACCTCACACTTTTCCGTATTAAACTCCATCTGCCACCTCTCGGCCCAGCTCTGCAGCTTATCTATGTCCCTCTGCAAACTGTAACATCCGTCCTCACTGTCTACAACTCCTCCGACTTTGGTGTCGTCAGCAAATTTACTAATCCATCCTACTACACCCTCATCCAGGTCATTTATAAAAATGACAAACAGCAGTGGCCCCAAAACAGATCCTTGAGGTACACCACTTGTAACTGCAAAATGGCTGAAGTAATATTGGCTATTTATATTCTCACTTCTGAAAAGATTTGAGCCCTCTCTAATTGCCATAAATGTTAGCAACTAACTAAAATTTATTTATTTGGCATTTACAAATTCCACCATGACATGAATAGGAAATGTCTACAGAAATGAAAAGAAACAATACTGCATTATAAAACTAATGAGCTTATTTTAGGGTTGAATTGAAATATTAATGAAAAGTGAATTAGTGAAAATGAACAGGCAGAGCCTCAGGGATTTTCAAAAATGTTTTTTTTCTGACATATTTTAATGTGCCAATTTAATTTTAATGTTGTACTTCAGATTAGCATAAAAACTAATCTTAATTGATGAGTAAAATGTTTTTTTCTTTCACTCATTGCACCTCTACCAAAGACTTACATGCAAATAATATAAACCTAAAAATATCTTATTTAGAATTCTGCTGTTTCATGTACCCAGGCAAAATCAATGTTTCCATAGCAGCCTCACAGGAGTAAAAAACACAAATTATTTGAGCTGAAGCTCTCTAAAAATATTTGGTATCAGTACCCCAATAGAAATAAGCATGCAATTCACGACTTAACAATTTAGTTGGTTCCAGTGCCTTTTGTCAACATATAATTCAGAAAATAAAACAAACAGCTGTCCAGATGTTTAAAATAACCAAGGCTGATAAAAACCTTTTAATAATGACCTGATTTTAGAAAATATTCTTATACAGCAACACATTTACTTCTAATGCATAAAATGGTCCCTTTACTGTTTAAGTATTAGTGTCACAGGCAGGCTTACATTAACACTGTAATGAAGTTACTGTGAAAATCCCCAAGTTGCCACATTCCAGTGCCTGTTCAGGTACACTGAGGAAGAATTTAGCATGGCCATCTAACTTGCACATCTTTTGGATTGGGGGAGGAAACCCACACAAACACAGAGGGAACATACAGACTCTGCACAGACAGTGTTTCAAGCTGGGAATTGAACCTATGTCTCTGGTATTGTGAGGCAGCAGCGCTAACCACTGTACCATCATATCATCCTTTTGTTTTGACTTACTCTATAGGACTATAGCCCCACCACAAGATTTAAGCTGCGATGTAAAATGTTTTAGACATTGTGAGAATCTGATGAGATGTTCTTGCTTAAAAAAAAATTATGATTTATTTATTGGATAATGGAAGGTATCAGCTGTTTATTGTTCAACCATTAACTTTCAAGGATTTTGAAAACAAGTCCATACATTACGCATCCGGTCTTTAGTACCAAAAGTGGCCGATCATGTTTATATGATGTCAACAAAATAATGGAAATTAGTCACTGAACTAGATCGGATTTTGCTTGGTGCCAACAGCAGTTTTTCTAACTTCACTTCAGGCATTGGAAATTAGAAGTAATAATTTCTGGATCTGGTGGAAACTGGTGACAGAGCTATTATCAGCACAACTTGCACATAAATATGCAAAATAATATTTTATTTTTATTGACTCCATTGAGAATACTAAATGAGGAGCATAAATTATGCCCTATACATCACAAGTCAGAGCCACAAGTGGGTTATGGGTATCAGCCCAAGGGGATATTGTTTGTGTCCAATGTGTTTTACTTAGATCACATGTTATTTAAGTATTTTAAACTAATAAATGCTAGATGCAAATTTTAACTCAAACCAGTGAACTTCTTTGTATAATGTCACCATGAAATAGTTCTGTCACAGTGCATAAATTGGCCTGGAATAAATTTATACCATTTAACAAAGAAACTAATGTTATTGAACTTCCGTAAATAAAGCTTATTATAGTGAATAAAAGCATGCATTGTGCTAATCCATACTGAAGTAGTTAGATATTAAAAATCATCCTCTTCAGAAATTTTTGAATTAGATTGTTTTAAAAGAGTAAGTGTTATTGTCTCTGGAGAATAAACATTCTCTAACATGTAATGTACAATATTTTAGTTACAGTTGCAATGGAACCTGTTGTAGTATTGCACTAACAACTCTGATGGCTTGAGAATAGAATTTGTTTGGCTCTCTGCCCAATGCAACTTGAATTTAAAAAAACTATTATCCTTTATCGCCACCTTTGTTTCCATATGAAATAATCATTCCTTTGTCTGTGTTACAAAAGTGACCATATCTAAACAGAAAAAGTAATTTATTGGTTAGAAAGTGCTTTGGCTCACTGAGTTAGTAAAAGGAAGTATTGAAATGCCGTTTCAGCTATTGTTTATTCGTATCAACCTGCTTCTCCTCACTGGCAAGATGTTGTCGAAGGAGGCTTAGCTTAATCTATTTTTGAGGTAGCGGAGGCAGAAGCATAAGGGAAGTTTGAAAAGAGGATGAATACATCGGTAATGGGAGAAAGAGAATACAGAACTATTATTTCCCATAGATGCATGGGCCTTTCTTCTCTTTGATTTGTCCAATATAAGGCAAGGTTTTCCTGTTAGCATTGGGCAGTTTCTCAGTGATTAGGGTCTTATCATGGCGATGGAGGGGGGGAAAGTTTCACCTCTCCTGATCTAATGGTGTCCATTGTGAGCTGTACCCCAATTTGTTGAAAACCATGCACAAAATACACAGAAGAGCTCTGGATTGAGCTCCCTGTCTTTTTCTGGTGTGGGAATGCAGTTTTCAGGCCAGTTATATAGGAATACAGCGCATCAAAACAAGGAACCATAGAGAGGGTACAATTAGTGAAAGCATATGTACAGAGCTGAGAATAATATACAACCGCAGCCACAGTTGATGTGGAGGCATTCCATTGTCAGTTACATCCTGTTGTCTGTGATGAACTTGGCAGGTATCCTCTGGAGGGCCTGGGTCTGCATTTGGGGTCCTGCTGTGTGGCAGTGCCACCTCCTTCAGCCTGTGGAGCTGGGGTAGAGGTGGTCAAAGGAAGAGGGGATTTGGATGGATTGAACACTCTTGGAGTTACCTGGCGGATGGCCCCAGATTGGGCACCAGCTGATCCTCCTCCCTCCTTGGGATAGAGAGGCAACTGAAATGAGCTCAAGAAGCCTCATCTTCCTCTAGCATTGACACTGATGGATACCAGCAACTGTGTCTTCATTGAGTGCATGGACAAAAATCTTGCACTGAGCCTCCACAGCAGCCCTCACCCTCACTGTGTTGACATCATTGGTTGTGCTGACATTCCAACACACTCAGACATAAGGCAGATAGACTCCTCCATGCAGCCTTTCAATCCGAGGAGTGTACCAGACATCCATTCCTGATTTTCCAGAGTTTGCCTTTGGACATCCAGCAACTGAGGTACAACTGAGTTCAGAGGCTTGTCATCTGACTGGAACTCAGCAGATTCCTGGCCCCCAGCAATCTTCCAAATGCCATCACCCTGGAAAATCCCTGCCTCTGTGGATCTGAAAGCGTGATGTCCTCACCAGATTGTGACCCTGAGACTAGACTAGAACAAGGTCCCACCAAGGTGTGTCTGCCAGTGCTGGTGGAGTGTGTGGGTAAGCGCTGTGAGAATTCTTCTATATCAGGGTCCATGAATCCCTCATCTGAGCTGTTGTCAGGGTTGGAGTTGAGGAACTTGCTGGTGGACTCCCTCGGTTACTTCCCAGATGTGCCTGTGAAAGAGTTCATCAGTGCACGGCTGGAACCTTAGAAACAGGAGACATCAGTCACAGTATTGTTGTCTGCAGTGCTGGATCCTCACTTGATTTATCACCACCGACCTCACCGTCAACATAGGAGTGATCGGTATCCTCCCCAGTCAGAAGGTTCTGTCCTCAAAGTCTGTGAAAACCTTCAGCTCTAGCATCCCTTTACCGGTCTGGATCTCTCCCTCTTGCTGTGTACTAGCTTGTCCATCATTAAAACAGACAGAGAATATAAGCAGGACATGTGCCAGGTAGATGTTAAGGATGCCAGGCACATGTGGATGGCGAGTGGGACAAACAAAGTGATGAGGACATGACTTGCAGAGGACTTGGAGATGTGTGTGGGAGAGCGAGTAGTGGTGTCCCTCGAGCTGGCACTGAGAAAGATCCTTGTGGGTGTGTGTGTGAGTGTATGAGTTGAGAATGATGAGAAGAATGAATTACCCTGGCAGAGCGGACAAACTCATTCATCCTCTCCTGCTTTGGATGGTTGTTCACTTCCGCAGGGGATTAGCGCAGAGCATGGCTGTCACCATCTTTCAAGTTGGGTTTGTCATCTTGCTGGCTTTTTTTTTGAGCACGGGAACAACACATCACATCAACTGGTTTCTCCAGGTAAGTGCCTGAAAAGCTGGGGTGTAGATTTCTTGGCAGCCTTCGCTTCCTGGTGACCTGTGAAGTGTGGCTTCTGTGTGCTGGGGTGATCTTTAAATGTGACATCCCAATGATTGTTGTGCTGAGGTGATGGCGGGAGGGGTGAATCAGAGGCCACCCTGCCAACGATACACAGTGTGGTCGTTTGGATGGAAAGTTTTGGCATTAAGTGCTGCATATACAGCTGGAAAAGCTATTACTGTCAGTGGGCTCAATGATGCTTTTCCTGCCTGCCTTAGTCTATATCCAGGAAAATCTCATCCATGATTACTGCTCCTTCTGGAGGCAGACATTCTGATTATGTCTTGTCCCAACTCTTGGTTTTAGCCTTTCAAAATTTATAGTCTGTTTGCATCCACAATAAATCTGTATATAGCAGATTAAGACCAAATTTATTTAAATATGTAGCATGTATTTGCCAACACATTCTCTCACACAGCCGAAATTGGCATCAAAGTGTTAAATATGAGACATGGCTCAAAAGGAAGATATTGCTACATTAATCTTTGCTGTGTACGATATGCAACAGCCTACAGGATTTTTAAAAATCTAGCTGGGTTTATAGATTTTAAATTAATTTGTCAAGTCAAATTTCTTTGGAATGAAATAAAGTGCAGACCATCAAACTCAATTTTACTATCTGAGCATTGAAGCCTAAGGGAATTGAGTGAAAGTGCGTATTAAAGAATGAAATGAAAACATTTGCGATCATTCATTTTGATACTTGTGCATTATCATGTAAACTGCAAATCCAGTCAAAATCTGCGTGTTCAAATTTACTTTAAAAAAGACTGTGCCCTGGATTATTTCTTGCTTTGATAGTTTTAGGATGTAAACAGGTTTTTAAAGGCAATAGCCACAGAATTTGGCTTCATTGAGCCTGTAGTTTCAGCAGTATGGATGCTGGTTTAGTAGCAAAATGGCATCCCTGCCATGTTCACCAACTCCTGGCATTGCGCACACTGAATGCCAGCTTGATGAGAATGAAAATGTGGCCATTACATGTGTGCCACAAGCATGCAGAATAGAAGAATATGTCAATCTGTTCTAAGACCGATTTGACACTAGATCTTCCATTTTGAACCTCACACCCTCTTATAAAGATGCAGAGCTGAACATGTGTCCAGCGACACAAGAATATCCCATCAGCCCTTCTGAAAAGGATGAACAATAACAAATTAGGTTGGTACTAATTACTTTCCACCAGCTCTGTTTGAGCCTGTGGAAATGTTGTGTCTTTGCAGGAATATGTAGCAGTTGATGAAATCTGCAGAGTGGGACGCTGCATCTTTTTCATTCATTTGTGGGATATGGGCGTCACTGGCTGGCTAGCATTTATTGCCCATCCCCAGTTCCTTGGAGAGCAGTTGAGAGTCAACCACATTGCTGTAGCTCTGAATCCACATGTAGACCAGACCAGATAAGGACGGTGGCAAATTTTCTTCTTTAAAGGACATTAGTGAATCAGATGGGGTTTTTCCAACAATCAATGGTTTCATGGTCATCAGTAGATTCTTAATTCCACACATTTTCCATTGAACTAAAATTCTACCATCTGCTGTGGTGGGATTCGAACTCGGATCCTCAGAACGTTTGCTGAGTTTCTCGATTAATAGTCTAGCAATAAAACTGCAAAGCATACCACTTTCTCACTGTCCTGGGGACTTTATCAACAGTTCCCCTGGGGCTGCAGCATGATAGGGAGAGTTCCAGGATTTTGCCACAGTTACAGTGATGCATATATTTAAGTCAGGAAGGTGTGTGACTTGGGAGATGTTTCCATGATTCTGTTGCCCTTGTCCTTCTAGGTTCTAGAGGTTGTGGGTTTGGAATGTGCTGTTGAAGGAGCTTTGGTGAGTTACTGTAGATGGTATACACCGCTGTCACTGTAGTGAAGGAAGTCAGTGTTTAAGGTCGTTGGATAGGGTACCAGTAAAGTGGTTGTTTTGCCCTGGATGATGTTGAATTTCTCAAGTGTTGTTGGAGACGCAGTTATCCAGGCAAGGGGAGAGTATTCCATCACATTCCTGACTTGTGCCTTGTACAGAGTGGACAGGTATTCGGGTGTCAGGAGGAGAGTTCTCTTCACAGAATTTCCATTATTCCCATTATTCTTATAGCCACAGTATTTTTAAAACTAGTTCGGTTCAGTTTCTGGTCAATGGAAAACCCCTGGATGTTGATAGTGGGGGATTCATTGAATGTCAAGGAGAGGTGATTAGATTCTCCTCTTGCTGGAGGTGGTCATTGCCTGAACTGTGGTGTGAATGTTGCTTGTCACTCAATCAGCCCAAGCTTAGATAATGTCCATATCTTGCTTCACATTGACAGTGACTTCTTTAGTATTTGAGGATCGCAAACGGTGCTGAACATTATAAGAACATAATAAATAGGGTCAGGAGTAGACCACACAGCCCATTGAGCCTTCACCATCATCCAGTACAATCCTGGCTGATCCTAGGTTTCAACTCCATTTTCCCCCCACTTCCCTTCTCCCTGAATTCCTGGAGACACCAAAAATCTGTATATCACAGCCTTAAATGTATTCAATAATGTGGCTTCCATAACCCACTGGGATAAAAGAATTCTAAGATTCACAACCCTTGGAGTGAAGTAATCTCTTCTCATCTCAGTCTAAAATAATCAGGCTGTGCCCCCATGTTTTAGATTCCCTGACCAATGAAAGCAATCTCTGTCTACCTGATCAAACTCTTTCAGAATTTTGTAGGTTCCAATGAAATTGGCCCTTTTTTCTGAACTCTAGAGAATGTAAGTTCATTTTACTCAAGCCTCTCACCACAGTGCTCATCCAAGGGACCAATTTAGTGAACGTTCACTCTACTGCATTTAAGGCAAATATATGCTTTCTTAAATCTGGAGACCAAAACTGCACACAGTATTCCAGGTGCCTTGTACAATTGTGGCAAGACTTCTTTATACTGTACTCCAATCTCCTTGCACTTAAGGCCAGCATGCCATTTGCCTTCCTCATGGAGACTGCACCTGGATGCTGACTTTCTGCATGCTTTTGCAAGCACACCCAACTCTCTTTGAACATCAACACTTACAAGTTGCTCTCAATTTAGGAAATATTCTGCTCTTTTCTTATTGCCAATGATTTTACACTTCCCTATATTATGCTCCAGCTGAAATCTTGTTCCTCATTCATTTAACCAGCCTGTATCTTTATGTAGTCTGTGTTCTCCCCACAGTTTACTTTACTATCCAGCCTCGTCATCAAAGAAGAAATAGCGAGGCACCTGGAAAGGAATGGTTTGATTGAGCAGATGCAGCATGGATTCGTTAAGGGGAAGTCATGTTTGACAAATTTATTGGAATTCTATGAGGATGTGACTAGTGCGGTAGACAGAGGGGAACTGGTGGATGTGGTGTTTCTTGATTTTTAAAAGGCGTTTGGTAAGGTGCTGCACAAAAGGTTGCTTCAGAAGGCTAGGGGGCATGGAGTTGGGGGTAAGGTGTTAGCGTGGATAGAGGATTGGTTGTCTAATAGGTGGCAGAGAGTTGGTATCAATGGGTGCTATTCTGATTGGCAGTTGGTGACTAGTGGAGTGCCGCAGGGATCGGTGCTGGGGCCTCAGCTATTTATATAGATGATCTGGAGGAGGGGGCTGAGTGTAGGGTGACGAAATTTGCTGATGACACAAAGATGAGTGGAAAAGCAAATTGTGCGGAGGGTGTGGAAAGTCTGCAAGGGATCTGGATACGCTGAGCGAGTGGGCAAGGACCTGACAGATGGAGTACAATGTTAGCAAGTGTGAGGTTATCCACTTTGGCAGGAATAATAGTAGGAGGGATTACTATTTAAAGGGCGAAAAGCTGCAGCATGCTACAGTGCAGAGGGACCTGGGGGTCCTTGTGCATGAGTCGCAAAAACCCAGCCTACAGGTGCAGCAGGTGGTCAGAAAGGCAAATGGGATGCTGGCCTTCATAGTGAGGGAGATTGAATATAAAAGTAGGAAGGTCTTGCTGCAACTGTACAGGGCATTGGTGAGGCCGCAGTTGGAGTACTGTGTGCAGTTTTGGTCGCCGCACTTGCGCAAGGATATTTTGGCCTTGGAGGGAGTGCAGAGGAGGTTCACTAGGCTGATTCCGGAGTTGAGGGGGTTGAGCTATGAAGAGAGGCTGAATAGACTGGGCTTGTACACGTTAGAGTTTAGAAGGATGAGGGGGGATCTTATTGAGACGTATAAGATGATGAAAGGGATGGATAGGGTAGAGGTGGAGAGGTTCTTCCCGCTCAGAAAGGACAGCAGGACTAGAAGGCACAGCCTCAAGCTAAGGGGGGGCCAGTTTAGAACGGAGTTGAGGAGTGAATCTCTGGAATTCTCTGCCCGTTGAAGTGGTGGAGGCTACCTCGCTAAGTATATTTAAGATGCGGGTTGATAGGTTTTTGGTAGGCAAGGAGATTAAGGGTTATGGGGAGAGGGCGGGAAGGTGGAACTGAGCCACTTCAGATCAGCCATGATCTTATTGAATGGTGGGGCAGGCTCGAAGGGCTAGATGGCCTACTCCTGCTCCTATTTCTTATGTTCTTATGTTCTTGTATTCCTGGCTAGTTTCTCATTCTTTTTATTCCCTTTTTAACCAACATTTTGGTGGTCTTTGCTGGTTTCTAAAACATTTCCAATCCTCAAACTTGACTGCTTTTTGCAGCATTGTCAGCCTCTTTTAATCTAATACTGTCCTTCACCCTCTGAATGAGCTTTCTCATTCAGTTTTTCAGTGAAATTTATTTTTTGTTGAACATCTTGAATTATTTCTTTAAATGTTAAATGTTCATTTACCTCTGTGCCTTTTTAATCTGTTTACCCAATTGAGCCCTCCTACTTACATAATTGACTTTGTTTAAGTTGAAGATTTTTGGCTGCAATTGGAATATGTCACTTTGGAATGTAACATGGAATTGAGTGATATTATGATTATTATTTCCCAATGGATCTTTTACAGTGCCATTATGAATTAACCACTGCTTTATTACACAACACTTTATAAAACTGGATTTATCCCTAATTCCACTACATTCTGATTCAAGAAACAATCACAAAAAACATTCTACAAACTAATATTCATGACCATTGTTGCCAAATCGACTGTCCCAGTCAAGATGAAGATTAAAGTCCCCCACAATTCTTTGGATACAGATGCCAATAATTTTTATTTAATGCTTTGCCCAACTATACAAGTATTGTTAGGAGGCTTTTCAACTCCTCCAACTAGTATGTTTGGACTATTGCTATCCTTATTTCTATCTAGACTGATTTTAGTTCAGGATCTGCAGGGACTAGATCCTTTCCCACTAATGTTCTTCTGTCATCCTTTACTATAAAGATTGCCCTGCCTCCTTTGTCATTCTGTTTCTCTTGCTGAAATATTTATTTCTGACCATGGAACCATGTCTCTATAATGGTGATGAGATCCAAATCATTTGCTCAAATTCATTTGTTATTGCAGATACTTTGTGCATTCCAGATAAAAGAACTTTAATTTTTACTTCTGTTCCTTGCAATGTCCTTATTTATTGATGTACATTTTTATTAAACTCTATGCCTTCCTGTCCCACTAGGCTTGGCTCTACCAACATCACTATACCTTGACATTTCTTTGGATTCATAAGTCTCCCTTTATTCCAACAACCCACCCAACCCCACCCCTATTAGTTTAAAACTCTGTCCACAGCCCTAGTAATCATCTGCAAACATCCCCAATTCTGATCTTATGATGAAAGGAAGTTCATTGATGAAGCAGCTGGAGATGACTGGGCCAAGAACGTTATCCTAAGGAGCTTGTGCAGTGACGTTCCAGGACTGAGATGATTGGACCACCAACCATCTTCCTTTCTGCTAGATATGATTCAAACCAGTTTTCACCCTGATTTCCATTGACTTCAGCTTTACTCGTGCTCTTTGGATGCCACATTCAGCCAAAAACTGTCTTGGTGTCACAGGCAATCATTTGCACCTCACTTTCTGAGTTCATGTTTGGACCAAGGCTGCAATGAGATCAGGGACTAAGTCCAAACTGAGCATCAGTTAACAGATTATTGCTGAGTAAATGCCACTTAAGGCTGATAATAATTTCCATCACTAAGCCTGGAGCAGAACGTTGACACCTGCATTTTACAAAGAAGGTGCTCACATAACGCTGTCACTTGTTGGAATCAGACATTCAGCCTCAGAGCAGGGTGAGGATGGCACTGCCTGAAGTTGTGAAACTGACCATGGCACCAAATAGTTACCCTGGCCAGAAGAAGTGACATAGCAAACAGCTTGCTGCTAATCCTCCATTTCCAGGAAAGAAAATTTTATTATCTTCCTCCTGAACAGAGAGAACCAGGAGGAGTGTGGCTTTCTAGGTTAATGGGTACAGGGTGTCATTTGGAGGCACCACATCTCAAGATTAAATATACCAAAGCTGCAAAGTTTAGCACTCCCTGAATGTTTAGGTAGTGTGTGACCATGGCCAGCACAACATGCTGGTGAATTCCCGTTGTCCCAACCATAATCACAATGCATTCATCCTCTGCTTGTCCGTTGCTCTAGAAATCTTCTAGCTACTATCCCACTGTTGCAAATCAGAGGGTAGTTGCTGGGATAGAAAGATTATCTGTGCTACAGTGGGCCTAATGTGATGAATGGGTCATGGTTGATACAGATTGCTGGTAGGTGAGGGTGTGGTGAACAGAGAAATATGCGAGGTGAGAGGTGCAATTGATAAAGTATGGCATTTGAGGATGCATTTACTCACCTTGTCATTGTTAATGTTTAAGATATCTTGGCACTGCATTCAAGTTCTCAGACTGAGACTGCGGCATTGACTGCAACAGCTACCTGTTCCAACTCCTTTCCCAGTACGTGGCAAAAGCCTACTGCTCTCCCGAAGGAAGAGGATCTCGCTCCTTCTGTTCAACTCCTGCACCAAGCCTCCCAGTGCTACAACAAATCTTGGAATTCTTTGAAGATGTAAACTAGTAGAGTTGACAAGGGAGAGCCAGGTGATATAGTATATCTGGACTTGTAGAAACCATTTGACAAAGTTCTGTCTAAGAAATTTTCATGCACGATTAAAGTGCATGGGATTGGGGAAAATGTATTGAGATGGATAGAAAATTGATTGGCAAAGAGGAAACAAAGAGTAGGAATTTATGGGTATTTTTCAAATTGACTCAGCTATTCACAATATATATTAATGACTTGGATGAGGGAACGAAATGTAACATCTCAAAGTTTGCAGATACCCAAGTTGAGTGGGAGGGTAAACCGTGATGAGGATGCAGAGATCCTTCAGCATAATCTAGACAGATTGAATGAGTGGGCAAATCAATGGCAGATGCATTATAATTTGGATAAATGTGAGGTTATTCACTTAGAAGCAATAACAAAAAGTTGGATTACTATCTGAATGTCTATAAATTGGGAGAGGGGAGTATGCAGTCAGACCTGGGTGTCCTTGAAGGTAAGCATGCAGGTGCAGCAGGCAGTAAAGAAGGAAAATAGTATGTTGGCCTTCATTGTGAGAGGTTTCTAGTACAGGAGCAGGGATGTGTTGTTGCAATTATACAGGGCTTTGGTGAAGTCATTCCTAGACTATTGTGTGCAGTTTTGGTCTCCTTTTCTGAGGAAGGACGTTCTTGTTCTCAAGGGAGTGCAGCAAAGATTTACTAGACTGATTCCAGGGATGGCGGGACTAGTGTATGAGGAACAATTGACCAGGTCAGGTTTGTTTTATCTGGAGTTCAGACAAGTGAGGCAGGGGGGATCTCATAGAGACTTAAAATTCTAACAGGACTAGACAGGGTAGATGCAGGGACGATATTCCCATGGTGAGCAAGTCCAGAACCAGGGGTCACAGTCTAAGGATTCAGGGTAGACCATTTAGGACAGAGGTGGGGAGACATTTCTTCACCTAAAGAATAGTGAGCCTGTGGAATTCATTACCACAGGAAGTAGTTGATATCAAACCACTGAATGTATTCAAGAGACAGGTAGATATAGCACTTGGGGCAAAGGGGATCAAAAGTTATGGGGAGAAAGCAGGATTAGGCTATTGAATTGGAAGATCAGCCATGATCACAATGAATGGCAAAGCAGACTCAAAGGGCCAAATGCCATCTCCTGCTCCTATCTTCTACGTTTCTGTAAGGGAACATTAGAGCATACTCAGCAGTCAATTTTGCAATTCCACTCCTCTTTCTGCTCAAAAACTTCTCTGTTACCACTTTCAGCACCAGTTCCAGTCAGAACACACCTTGGCTTTGAGAGACAGTTTGACTTTAGTTTAAGTAGTCAAGGTCTACCCCTTTAAACCCCTGAGCCCTGCCCCCGGCGAGGCATGCAGCCACTCAGCAATGCATTCAGAACAGGCTGCAGCTGACAAGCAGTCTAATTAGCAGGCAGTGCGAATCTGAACTGGTGCAGGTCAATTGGTCAACGTGATCCACAAGCTCAAACTTGGGTCTCCCGTTTTGCTGGCAGAGCCTAAAACCTGCTAATGGACATCCTTTTGTGTCCAACCAAATAAATAAATTCAAATTAACTTAGGGACAATTCAAAAGGGGCATCTCCCTAAAAGGAGGGGAACCGCCTGAAACAAAAGACAAAATGGAAAGGAAACTTAAAACATTAAATTAAAATGTGATTAAAGGGCTCAATAATACACCCCAGTCCCTGTGGTGCCCAACGGGCATGGAAGGCACCATGGTATTCTCGGATACCACATGTTCCCTTTCCAGGGACACCCAGCCGCGAATATTGCCATGGTAGAGGAGCAGACAATCAGGTTGGATGACCCCCTTGATTGCCCGCTACCTGGACCTGTAGATGACATGCACGCCTCACCAGGCCCAGCATCAGGTTCACGAAGAGGTCCTCCTCCTTCCCTGCCCCCTTTTGCACAGCTGACTGTAGATCAGGAGCACGGGACTGAAGTGCAAACAAAACATCAATAAAAGGTTTTTGAGGAAACTGAAAAGGTTGAAAACCTGCTCTGCAAAACTTCACCAGGTTAATTCTCCAAAAACATTTCCTGCTCCCTTTAATGCAATTCCAGTCTGTTGTATTTAAATGAGATCATCGAGCATGGTTAACCTCTAAGATTCAACTTCTTAAATAAATACAGGTGCAATATAAGTGTCACTTATGAGCGGTTTAGGATATTCCTGAGACATAGTGCATTGTGGTGATCATTCCATTTGCTTGTCCTGAGGATTTACTTTACCTGGACAGGTAATTTTACTACTCATAGTTAAAGTGGCTGTTCTATTTCACACTTCATTCTTTCCGAGCTGTGATTTAATGCTGTTGTCAGTCTGATTGAATGTAGGCGAATCAGAGTTTTATGCTGTATGTAGGACTCAAATAGGATCTGAAATGGCTCCTGCAAACACCAACTCTCTCAGGTTTACCTTGCTGAAGCCTACCTTAATCAGTGTCAGTAGGCACCTCCTGCCTGCCTGGGTGAGGGAGCAGTCACATGCCCACTCACAACAATGGTCACCTGGCTGCATTCTTTAATATAAAGTTGGAGGCAGGGAGCCTCCATCTTGAAGCACCAATTTTTACTTTGTGTCCATTATAGTTTGCTGATTCTTTTAATCATGAAGACTTCTGATTAGCACTCCAACTTTGAAAGCCATCCCAACATCTTTAATTAAAGCTGTCTGAAGTTCAATTGTGAAGATCTCATTGTCTAACTGGAGGTTTTGGACCCTGAATCAGTCCTGATCTCTGCTTCCCACCCCTAACTCACCTGAGGAAGGGGCAGTGCTCTGAAAGCTCATGATTCTAAGTTAACCTGTTGGCCTTTAACAGATGTTGTGAGACTTCTTACTGTGCCCATCCCAGTCCAACAACGGCATCTTCACATCATGTTTCCCACACCGAGAGGGAATATTCAACCTGGGAATGTTTGTCCTGCTAGATTCCCACCAGGAATTAAAACTAACTCATGAAGCTAGCTGGTGTGTCATTCTGCAGTTTTGAAATTAAAGTAATTTAGAAAAGAATTATTTTTAATTGGGTCAATCCATTTTTCCCTTTAACACAATTATTTGTCTCTGAAGCAATGGGAAACATGAATAGTTATTCTGTAATAATATTTCTGTCCCTTTTTGCCAGAATTCTTCTGTAACCTTTAAGTGTCAATTATTAAATTCTGCAATCATATGCATATTTTGGAAAAAGTTCCAGTTGCTTTGCTTCACATTGTGCACTTAATACAATATCACAGATCAGAACACCCTTAATTGAATTTGTGGAATTAGTCCTTTCCCATATCAACCATATGGCATGCAGTTTATTTATAAAATATGGAATAAGGTTGCATTAGCCAAGGCATGCATAGATGAGTCCCATATAGGAAAAGTTTTCTGTGCTAGGTGTAGTGTATCATGCACGTGTACATTATTAACCTGTTTACCTTGTGTATTGAGCAAACATACACCATTCTTCCAGTTTTAATTCAAGACAACTTGGAAATATTTCAAGTATATCTCATTAAAAAGCACCAGTTTACTGATTCAAATTTAGAAACAAACAAGCTGCCAAGAGTTTATTTCCAATTTTTAAACATCAGAAATCAAGTACAGTTTGGTTATTAGTAAATAGTTTAGCACATTTTAATGTATTATTATAGAGTAAACATAATACTGAAACTGTGGTGAATGGATGGATTTGTCACTGATTTGCCTGCTCCTTGTTCCAGTCCATCAGATTAAAATGTGACAACGCTATTCAGACTTGAAGCAGAAGGAAGAAAGTCTCATTCTATTTTGTTTTCTTCAAGTGTTTGTAATGATTTCTGTTCCATTCTTTATGTTACCTCTTCAAGGAGCATGAACTATCGAAGCCAGGGAGAATTGTCTGAAAGAAATTTCTGAACGGAAGGGTTTTATTGCAGAGAGCTTCATGATCGCTCTATAGCTGGGCACAATAAAACTTTGTATTGAGCACGGTTACTACTGCTGGCTTTACTAACTTGGCAGTTCCTAATTACTGCCCAAGTCTGATATACTAAAGAATGGGAATGAACTTCCTCTTCAGAACATTGCAATAATGATAGACTACAACATATAATTCAAACCGTGTTTCTTTTTTCACGAATGAATACAATTAAATGTCCTTCCATTATGTGTGCAGCAAGTGTTAAATGTGTTTTCCTTCAGAGCTTTCATGCTCTCTTTGTGACTGTGAATCTTGATTCTTCTTCACGTACCCTGTGGATTTAATTGACTGAGTAGCAATGAGGATTGAAGGCCAAACCAACTGGCAAGTTGCTTCGGATTCAGATGGTCAACTATCCGTAACTGTGACGAATCCGCCATCGTGCCAGAAATGCTGTAGTCACTAAGGATCCACTTCTAAATGTCAGCAGTTAGCAGTGCTGAGCATCATGATAATCATGCCAATTGCCATTTTTATACTTATCCACTCATGCTATGACATTATTTCAGAAGGGCTGTAACAGTACAAAACAATGAACTTTTATGAACTTCCCCACAAAGTTGTCTTTAACCTTGGTTGAAGTAAGTAACCTGACCATTTCTGAGTAGGAATGAAGTCTGTATTAGCAGTTTTGCTGAAATACTGATTTTAATATTAGAACAAGTACCACAATAAGCTACTTAAGCCAGCATGTGGCTCATGTCTCCTTTACTCCAGAATGACACTCACTGTGAGTGATGCTTGATATAAATGGAAACCCAGTATTTTAGGAGGTATATTAAGGAGTGTGGATTTCCGATAATGCTACATTCCTGGCTCGACAGAAGTCTAAATCCAAAATTTTGAAGTATTTTAGACAAGTTTATTTTTCATCTGTTATGTTTTGCCAAATGTTGCTTTAAGTGTGTAATTCGCACTTGCTTATTTTCATAATAATTGAAATGCTAGCATAGGATTCCCATGAGAATCATGCAGCCTCGTTGACTACTGAAGGAAACGGAGGAGCAAAGGAGGAATGCTCAGGAGGTCATAACACACTGCAGGCACATTTAACACATCATTAGCTATCTCCCAAACTGCATATATCACCCAGGGCAATTGTACTTCAACACGTCTGAGAAACAAGTTGAAATATTGGGAGACTGTGCTTCTATGGATGGATTGCAGATGAATTGTATGTTGCACACTTCAAGTAGAACTTCAGCTCCTGCTCTTCCATTAAGATAGCACTGCTGATAGCAGAGCATGATTCCATATGATAAAACAAGAAGGTACATATTTCAAAACTTTAAGCTAAATTCCAAGACAGAGCATGTGCATGTCAAATTTTCCAGTAGATCATGCCTTAAAGCATTCCTTGTGGGTTATATGCTGGCAGTGGTTAGCACACCTCCAAGGACCAGGGTTCAATTCCATCGGGTGACTGTCTGTGTGGAGTTTTCACATTATCCCTGTGTCTGCATGAGTTTCCTCTGGGTGCTCTGGTTTCCTCCCACCATCCAAAAATATGCAGGTTAGGTGGACTGGCCACGCTAAACTGCCCCTTAGTGTCTCAAGATGTGCAGTTTGGATGGATTAGTGACGGGAAATATATAGGGTTACATGGATAGAGTGAGCTAGAGGGCCTGGGTAAGATACTCTGTCAGAGAGTCGGTGCAGACTCAATGGGCCAAATGGTCTCTTCTGCACTATAGGGATTCTATGATTCAGCCTCATTTTAATGCTATTGTTAATTTAGCTCAGTTCATTTGGTACCAGTCTTGCTGTGAAGCCAACTAGTCGCAGACCTAAACACAAAATCTCAGGAAACAAGCCAAAAGAGTATCGAAAGAATGCTGTGCTGTTATAGGTATTCTCTATTTACTTGCTCAGATGAGCATAAGGGATGCCATGGTACTATTTACAGAAAAACAATGAAAACTTGTCTTGGTCAACCTTCCTTCTCAATCAACACTTTCAAAAACTGACTATTTGGTTGTTACTATATTTTCTATTAAAACTTTTTGTTTAATGCATTTTCAGATGGGGCAGGTGGGACTTGTACAAGAAGGATGGATTGTATCTAAACTGGAAGGGCATAAATATTCTGTCTGGGAGGTTTGCTAGCGTCGCACTGGAGGATTTAAATTAGTTTTCTGGGGGGTGGGAACCAAAGCAAAAGTGAATTAAATGAAAGGGAACTAGAGAGTAGGGCCAGTAAGACTCAGAGGAAGAGTCACAGCCCTCCAATCAGAAATGCACTCTCTGTCTTCCATGACCGAGCCATTTCTGTATCCATCTTGTCAGCTCACCTCTGATCCTCTGCAACTTCTCCTTATGTACCAGTCTGCCATGAGGGACCCTGTCAAAAGCCTTACTGAAGTCCATGTAGACAACATCCATTGCCTTACATTCAATCATCTTCATCACTTCCTCGAAAAACTCGATCATGTGAGACACGATCTCCACTTCACAAAACCATGTTGCCTCTCACTAATATGTCCATTTATTTCCAAGTGGGAATAAATCTTGTCTTGAAGGATCTTCCCCAATAATATCCTTACCACTGACATAAGGCTCACCAGCCTTATGGGAGATTTTAACTTCCCCGATCTTGACCAGACTAGTTTAGTGCTAGGAGTGTTGATAGGGCAGAGTTTGTAAGGAGCATCTCAGAGGGCTTCTTGAAACAATACATAGATAGTCCAACTAGGGAAGGCGCCGTACTGGATCTGGTATAGGGGAATGAATTTGACCAGTTGGTTGACGTTTCAGTAGGGGAGCAGTTCGGGCATAGTGACCACAATTCAGTAAGCTTTAAGGTACTGATGCATAAAGATAAGTGTAATCCTCAAGTGAAGGTGCTAAATTGGGGGAAGGCTAAGTACAACAATATTAGGCAGGAACCGAATAATGTCGATTGGGGGCAGATGTTTGAGGGGAAATCAACATCTGGCATGTGGGAGATTTTCAAATGTAAGTTGATAGGAATTCAAGGCTAGCACATTCCTGTAAGGATGAAGGATATTTTTGGCAAATTTTGGGAACCTTGGATAATGAGAGATATTGTCAGCCTAGTGAAAGAGAAAAAGGAAGAATTTGACAAGACTAGGAGGCTAGGAACAGACAAAGCAACTGTGGAATACAAGGAAAATAGAAAGAAAGAAAATAAGGAGGGCTAAATGGGGTCATGAAAGGTCATTGGCCAACAGAATTAAGGAAAATCCCAAAGCTTTTAAACATATAAAAAGCAAGAAGTTGGCCCACTCAACGACCGGGAGGGAATCTATGTGTGAGCCAGAGGAAATGGGTGAGATATTAAGTGAGTACTTTGCGTCAGTATTAACCAAAGAGAAGTACTTGGTGGATGATGATGGTGAAATAGGGTGTGTAGATAGCTTGGGTCATGTTGAGATCAAAAAAGAGGAGGTATTGGGGTTCTTGAGAAACATTAAAGTCGACAATACCTCAGGACCTGATGGGATATACCCCAGGATACTGAGAGAGGCAAGGGAGGAAATTGTTGGGGCCTTGAGAGAAATGTTTGTATCCTCACTGGCTACAGGGGAGGTCCCAGAGGATTGGAGAATATCCATTGTTGTTTCTTTGTTTAAGAAGAGTAGCAAGGATAATCCAGGTAATTACAGGCTGGTGAGTCTTATGTCAGTGGTAGGGAAATTATTAGAGAGGATCCTTTGATCCTTTGAGATAGGATTTATTCCCACTTGGAAATAAATGGACGCATTAACAACAGGCAACATGGTTTTGTGAAGGAGAGGTCATGTTTTTCGGGGAACTGATGAAGATGATTGAGTGTAGGGCAATGGATGTTGTCTACATGGACTTCAGCCAGGCTTTTGACAAGGTCCCTCATGGCAGATTGGTACAAGAGGAGAAGTTGCATGGGATCAGAGGTGAGCTGACAAGATAGATACAGAAATGGCTCAGTCATGGAATACAGAGGGTGCAGTGGGAGCGTGATTTCAGAATGGAGGGCTGTGATAAGTGGTGTTCCTCAGGGATCAGTGTTGGGGCCTTTGCTGTTTGTAATATATATGTAAATGATTTGGTGGGAAATGTAACTGGTTTGATTAGTAAGTTTGCGGACCACACAAACATTGGTGGAATTGAAGATAGCGATGAGGATCGCCAGATGATACAGCATAATATAGATGAGTTGGAGAACAAAGAGATCTAGGTGTGCAGGTTCATAACTTCTTGAAAGTGGAGTCACAGGTGGACAGAGTTATGAAGGAGGCATTCGGTGTGCTTGGTTTCACTAATCAGAATGTTGAATACAGGAGTTGGGACATCTTGCTGAAGTTGGTAAAGCCACACCTGGAATACGGTGTACAGTTCTGGTCACTCTACTATAGAAAGGATATTATTAAACTAGAAAGAATGCAGAAAAGATTTATTAGATTGCTACCAGGACTTGATGGTTTGTGTTGTAAGGAGAGACTGGATAGACTGGGACCTTTTTCTTTGGCGCATAGGAGGCTTAGGGGTGATCTTACAGAGGTCTATAAAATCATAGATCAGCTAGACAGTCAATATCTTTTCCCAAAGGTAGGGGAGTCTAAAACTAGAGAGCATAGGTTTAAAGTGAGAGGGGAGAGATACAAAAGTGTCCAGAGCGGCAATTTTTTCACACAGAGGATGATGATTATCTGGAACAAGCTGCCAGAAGTAGTTGTAGAGGTGGGTACAATTTTGTCTCTTAAAAAGACAGTTACAAGGGTAAGATGAGTATAGAGGGATATGGGCCAAACACGGGCAACTGGGACAAGCTCAGGGGTTAATAAAAGGAGCGGCATGGACCAGTTAGGCTGAAGGGCCTGTTTCTATGCTGTAAATCTCTATGGCTCTATGGAGACTTGGGCGGAGAGATGGCAGATGCAGTTTAACCTAGACAAATGTGAGGTAATGAATTTTGGAAGATCTAACAGAGATAAGAAATATACAGTAAATGGCAGAATTCTTAAGAGGATTGATAGGCCAAGGGATCTGCGTGTACAGGTACACAGGTCACTGAAAGTGGCAAAGCAGGTGGAGAAGATTTTCAAGAAGGTATATGGCATGCTTGTATTCATTGGCTGGGCATTGAGATTGAAAACTGTCAAGTCATTTTGCAACTTCAAAGAACCTTAGTTAGGTTGCACTTGGAATATAATGTTCAATTCTGGTTGTCACACTACCAGAAGGATATGGAGGCTTTGGAGAGGGTACAGCAAAGATTTGCCAGGATATTGCCTGCTATGGAGAGTATTAGCTATGAGAAGAGTTTGAACAAACTTGGTTTGTTCTCACTGAAACAACAGAGGTTGAGGGGCGCCTTGATAGAAGTCTACAAAATTGAGGGACATGAGCAGAGTGGATAGTCAAAAGCTTTCTCCCAGGGTGGATGAGTCAATTACAAGGGGGCATAGGATTAAAGTGCGAGGGGCAAAGTTTAAAGGAGATGTACGAGGCAATTTTATTATAGAGGGTGGTGGGTGTCTGGAACCAGCTGCTGGGGTAGGTAGTGACTTTTAAGGGGTGTCTTTACAAATACATGAATGGGATGGGAATAGAAGTATATAGTCCCTGGAAGGATAGGAGGTTTTAGTTTAGTGGGGCAGTATAGTTGGTGCAGGCTTGGAGGGCCAAAGGGTCTCCTCCTGTGCTGTAATTTTCTTTGTTCTTTGTTTTTATATTTCAATGGAGACTGAATTGTAATCCATTAGTTGTGATTTGATTTGGGACACCCTAAAGATGGGCTAGGTGCTGTGGAACACTAAGAGAGATACAAATCCTCCTGGACAACAGTTGAAATATAATTGTCTTCTCTTTGGCAACATGGGTTACCAATATTTTTAATGACTTTCAAGCAAATATTAGCTCAAAGTAACAAACAAAAATCTTGTAATGAGTGACTTTGGCTGAATACCTGGAAATCTTGTGAAAAATATCTAGTTCAGTCTGAGGTCTAGGATGGCTGCCAGCATACTGACTAAAGTACTTGCTTAATATTGCTGGTATGTCGCTGATCAACTGTTCTAAGTGCTTAGTACTGTAGTTAAATACAAAAAGGTGGGGGAGCTGGTGGTTTCAATTCTAAAGCATGTAGAGCTTTGCTCTAATGAACACCCTTCAGAATCATTAAAGGAACAATCCAGCTGAGATTTCTGCAAATATGCAAAATGTTCTCCCAGAAAAGCTGTTCTAATGTCTTATACCCACTGAAAATCCATTTTAAAAACTGTCCTGTGGCCTAATGCAGTAGAAGTTACATTTATAACAATGAAGGTTATTGAAAAAAGTACTTTCAGTAATGAAGATTTAATTATCTTGATGATTGCTACAAATTAAATGCAACCACTGGTCTGATGACAATTAATGATCATTTTACTTGAAAATACATTGGAACTGCTGACTAAAGATCCACTGATTGATTGGATGGACTGTAGAAACCATTCTACTGAACAAGGGTCAATATGTTTTGCATTTATTTCCTGTTAGAACTTTTTAGTTTTGTTTTATTTGCTTTATAAGGTTTACAAAGTTTCTCAAATTTAAATAATGGTTCAAAACAAGTATCAGTTTAAGATTTAAAAATGTGGTAAATTTGAGTGATTTTCCAAAGCCTCCTCAGAAGAAATAAGTCCTTTAAGAAAACAATTGTGCCATTCCTCTATTATAGCTTGATACCACCTCCAGAGCAGTCTAATGGTCTCTCTGACACTTTTCTCAATGACTTACCTATCTCAAAGTGGACTTCACTGTATATTTTCTATGACTTTCGCAGACATCAATTTCACCTGATTCTGATATACAAATGTCTGTTCTGCTGATGGCCCTATGAAAGTTGAGAAATGATTATAAGTCAGCTCAGCTCCCAAACTGATATTTTAATTGAGCTCCTGCCAACCGAATGTGGGCATTCCTTTAATGTGAGAAATTGTTTATGTATGGGCAGCACAATGGTTAGCACTGCTCTCTCACCGCATCCGCCCAAAGACCTGTGGGTTAGATTGATTGGCTGTGCTAAATTGCTCCTTAGTGTCCCAAGCTGCATAGGTCAGGGGGATTAGCAGGGTAAGCACATGTGGGGGGAACATCCTCTACCTCAATCTCTTTTACCGTTGATCTTTTCCATCGGCATCAGACTTTCCAAATCCCATGTTCCTAATGCATGCCCAGGAAATTCCAATTGTCTTTTCCTGATATTGATCAGCAGAGTTCCTCGGACTAGCACCCCTTCACTGGCAATGTAACTTGTCCAAGACAATATTTATAGGGTGTGATTCACTCGCTTTGGTTCATTTGGGATAGGGGCTGGGCGAGATCGTTGCCAGTGCAGACTCAATGGACCAAATAGCCTCCTTCTGCACTGTAAGGTTTCTACGATTCTATTTTATGAAAGTGGCTAAGAGATAATATGACAATTTTCTTGCCGATTTTAAAATTTTTTTCAGTACAATTATGCAACCCTGAACAGAAAATTTTGGTTAGTAAGTTCCAGCAGTTACAGCCAAGTTTGAGGAAAATGGCTTGATAAAGGCATGATGGTGAGGTATTACGAGAATTGTGTATTAGCCTTAAAGGAAGGCAAAGTACTTTGGATGCTAGAAATCTGAAATAGAAATAGGAAGAGCTGGAAAAACCCAATGGTTTTGTGTGGCATCTGTGGAGAGAGGAACAGAGTTAATATTTCAAGCCCAATGTGACTCTTAATTCTGAGGGGTGGATTTTAAGTTTGGCAGAATTCTGCTCTGTGAATTGAATACCCATATAGTAGAAGAAATCCCTGGAGCTTCTATGAAATGCCAAGAGTCCAATCTGCATTTGTTATGGCCAGAGCATCGAGCAGTTGTCAGAAGAGGAAGATTGGTAGGTCTTTAGCTGTCATCAATTTCCATGTGTATGATGTTTCCGCAGGGATCCTGTGTGGACTGAAGGAATAACCTTGTTCTTCTTGGCCCCACAAAGCAGAACATAGCAGAAGGGCCTCACCTATCTGAAGACCAGCTGTGGACCTAATTCTGCACAGCGGGAATGACAAATTGACTTCAACAATCCAACCTGATGAATTCTGCATCAGGGTCCAAATGAAATCCTGATTTGTATAAACTTCCATGACTCTGCCAATTTAGGTGGGCACTTCATCACTCCAAAACCCTTAGGTTATTGCAATGGTTGTGATCTTAGCTGGTAAGTAAGCTCAATTCACCTGCCCACTTGCCCATCTTCTGGGCTTCCTGTCAGTCGTAAAGTGGTAAAATCAAGCCCAAACTCTGCTCTTTGCAAGTCTTGTAATAAATCAAACCATGAATTAAAAGCATTGCCTGTCAAGTCTGTCTCATATCTCCCTATCACTTTGTTCACTTTTCTTCTACAACAAAGAAATCTGTAAAAGCAACAAAAGGAAATAATAGCAGTGTAGAAAGTGAGTCTGTTCATGACTGGAAACATAAATACACCAGGTCACACATCAGCTTAGGAGTTATCTTTATAAAGATTTGAAGATGAATGGATGTTTTCAGTATAGGAGCACACAGCATCTCAATGAGGATGCTGAGCAGATAGGGACATTGAGCTTGACAAATGCTGCTCTTAGTGTTTTGCTTGTGATTACTGAAGTGTATATTTTGTTAAATTGATGCTATCTTCTGGCCCACTTACTGCTGAAAGAAAGCTCAATCAACTATCAGTAATCAGTAGCTATGGAAGGAAGCAAAGCTATTAGAGAGAAAAAATGAAAAAAAAATTATCAGAAAATCTAAGAGGGATTTATTTTTGCAACTGTTTGTTACTATCTCAGTCGACTAAATCAATTCAAACAGCTTTTGGGTCTGATCTTGCAGGTATTGAAGAAAATGTTTCTACAAGATTTAGCTTTTGCTCTAAACATTGTGATGTGATGTTGGGTGGCACAATGGCACAGTGGTTAGCGCTGCTGCCTCACAGCACCAGGGACCTGGGTTTGATTCCGGCTTTGTCTGTGCAGAATATGCTTGTTCTTCCCGTGTCTGTTTGGGTTTCCTCCAGGTGCTCTGGTTTCTTCCCAGTCCAAAGATATGATGCTTAGGTGTATTGGCCATGTTAAATTGACCCTAATGAGAGGAAGTTAGCAGGGTAAATGTGTGGGGTTATGAGAATAGGGCCTGGGTGGGATGTGGTTGGTACATGTTTGATGAGCTGAATGGCCTCTTTCTGTAGTGTAGGGATTCTATGAATAGTGAGCCCATACAGATTTGTTATATTGCACAAAATATAAATGGCACGAAGTGCCTCAATCTTTGATGATCAAAATTGGATCTCTCTTTTACTTAATATATTAAAGATACACTTGTCCATCAGCTATACCTTCAGAGAGAATAAGTCATCTGATTTGGAACAGGAGTCATATTTATGGTTTTGAAAATTTTCAGTATGCAAGATACTGGAATTTTAAAAACATTTTATGATTTATATAATTATTTGTTTGTTTCTTCTTCATCTTCAGGTTATATATCCTGGGAGAGCATTGGCGACCATAGACTTCCATCCTGCTGCAGAGATGGATCATCTTGATTGGTGGTATATTCATTCAGTTTGTGAGGCTCTTTAAACAGGTCATGCTTTGTCTACTTCGATCTGTTTTACCATTAATCTTTTAATTGGTGTCAGACTTTCCAAATCCTAAGTTCCTATTGTATGCCCAGGAAATTCCAATTGTCTCTTCCTGAAATTGATCAGCAGAGTTCCTCAGACTAGCAGCCCCTCATTGGCAATGTGACTTAACCAAAATAATATTCATAGGATGTGATTCACTCGCAGTGCCCTGGAAAACCAGAACGCTTCCTGCTGGTATTAGCAGTGCCTGTCAGGTGGAATTCTCCCACCATTAACCAGTCTAACTATTCAGAACGTTAAACACACCAGCCAGCCTGGCGTTTACATGATGCCCCATTTCCGTGCTGACAGACAGCACCCCAGTCCCCCACAATGGACATGACAAACGCTGCTGACAAGGGGGGGGGCCTCCAACACCTCTCACCATGGCTGGGGGTCTCATGGCACAGCACGTACCTCCCTGAACCCCCTAACAGAGTACAAAGCACCACAAGGTCCAGGTTTGTCAGGACTACATTAAAGCCCGCTCAGTGGACTTCCTGCTTGGGTGGGGGAGGGGGTGAGGTGAGTTGTGGAAGGTGGGCTTCCAGCCTAATAGTTAAATACAGCTGAGGATTCCTGCACAGTCATCGCGTCTACATCTGCTCTAGGTGTGTACCTGATCGGGGCCAGTGAGGCGGGCTGGGAACCCGTTTTAGGCCCAGTGCCTGATTCAATGCACTGTTGGGATTCCTGCCAGGGGCTAGCAATCCCAGTAAACCCTGGCTATTATTATTAAAACCACAACTCTGTTGCATCAGTTCTTCTCTGCATTTCTTTGCTAATTGTAAAGCACTTGCTTTTGTGCATCAAGATGGGTATGTAGCATTGCAGGATTCTCAGGCTTGTTTTAATTATGTGTTGATTATAATCTTTTTCATTTTTTGAAATGCATCTTTGTGCATTCCAATCCTCTGTCCGATTTCTTGGTTGCATTTTCCATATGCTGTTAACAATCTTCCAGGGTCACAAAATGTGTCTACTTCATTCTTCAGTGATCTGATATTCTGGTTTCATTTTCTTTTCAGAAAATGCCAGATATTTTGTTTCCTACCAATTTATGCTCAGTCCTTTGCTCTCACTTTCATCCATTATATCCAGATTTTTTTGTGGTTTTTCTTTAGATTTTGCAGTAAAACAATGACGGTGTTGTATCTTACATTGTTAAAGTTGTAACCTCAAACTAATGATCGAGGAAGACCTTCAGTCTTTCTAATCATATTTTCATGGAGCAAATTGAATAAATCTGGGGAGAAAACACACCCCTGTCTGACTCCTCTTTTAATCTCCACAAAATTGCTTAGATTGCTCTCAACTTTTAAAGCTGCAATTTATTCCCATTAAAGATTTCTTATTACTTTAAAATTTTTGTCATCAAGGTCGAGGTCAAATATACTTATTTAGCAGATATAAAATGCAGGTGAAAGTTTGTGTTGTTTATATTGCATAACCTTGAACTCTGATTCATTGTATTTTGAGGAACAAGGATTGACAGGTATGGATTAAGAACTCCAGGCCAATTCAGGAACTATATTGGGCATCTGCTGGTATCCGTATGATCTGAACAATTATATCTGTCTGTTCAAATATTGCTTTGATTCTTTTGCAAAGCATTGAGAGCTGAATTTTCAGGACCCATTAGGGCAGAAATGGAGATAGAGTTGATAACTTGGTTTCCTGATACATTCTGGATGCTTGCCGTTTTTGTGGAGCATGTTTAAGGCCAACAGGGTTTCCAAAAAGCTTGTTAAGGGACTGATGAAGGCCAAGTAAATGAGGTGAACTGGGGTATTCTAGGAAGCCTCCAGTTCCTCTCACAAGCGGCAGCCAGTTTAAATACTTGGAGATAGGTACATGATGTCAGGCTGGCCTTAAAGGCCCTTCCTGCCTGTCTGGGTGTGGAGAACAGTCAAGTGTCACTCCACAGAGAGCCTCCCTTCTCCTACAATGGTGGCCTGGGCACTGTTATCTTTTTTTTCTTGAAGATTTAAACAAGTTGGAGAAAGGTTGCCTCCATGTTGACATCTTGAAGCACCCTCATTTATTACCATTCATTATAACCTGCTGCTCCTCTCAAGCTGGAGGGCATCTGATTGGCCCTCTGGCTTCAGGAGCCTTCCCACCATCTTTAATTGGATGGAGATCTCTATGGGAAACCTTGGTCAGTGACTGTCTCCCCTGGGTAGAGTTTGTGATTCAGAAAATGTAACTTCTTTTACCCAAGGAAGGAAAACCCAGCCTTGAATATTACTGCATGTGCACATGTAAGAAGATATCATGTGAACTACATGTACAATGATGTCCCAAAGTTTTATGAGAACTGGAGCAGCTGGCAAAAGGTAGGAAGTAGTGTTCATGCAGCTATATGTTCGGGTATAATTTATATGAATTTAGGAATCAGAAATGTTGATTTCAAAATTTGTGGATGACTGAATCAGGGGTATTAATACTGTGCAAGAATGCAACAGATGATATTAACATACTTGCAGAATAAGAATATAACTGGCAAATTGATTTAAGTATTCTTAAATGTGAGGTGATGTATTTTGGTGGGACCAATAAGGAGGCTTTATACTGCTTGAATGATAACCTGGGAACCTAGGGTTACAGGTACATTAATCACTAAAATAGTGAGACAGATTAATAGGGCCACAAACTTCGTAAACAAAACACTCGAATTCATTTCTAAAGAGATGTCGTTGTAAACTTGTATCAAACCTTTTTTAGACCATACTTGAAGCACTGTGAATATTTCTGTTCTCCATATTTATACAAAAGAAATAAAGACAATGGAGAAAGTACAAAATTGGTTCACTAGAATGATACCAGAATTGAGAGATTACACCTGTCAGGAAAGGCTGGGAAAACTTGGGGCTCTTTTCTCCATCAAAGAGAAGGCTGACGGTCTTGAAGATCCTGAAAGGATGTGATTGGGTAAATGTGAAAGAAATGGTTACACTTGTAGAAGGCCCAAAACTGTAATATTTGTAATTTAGTCATTAATAAATCCAATAGGAAAGTCAGAGAAAGTTTATTCCCCAAAGAGTGGTAATAATATAGAACAGACTACCATAAGGAATGTTTGAGGTGAATAGCATGGAAGCATTTAAGGGAAAACTCATTAAACGTATGAGAGAAAAGATTGGAAGAATACGCTGACAAGATTGGATGAAGGGGGTGAATGGACACTCATATGAAAGATAAACAATGACATAGATCTTGTATTCTATCAGCATTAAACTCTGCTTATCTATCACTCCTGCCCTTGCTCCCTGATCTCCAACACATCAGAACATGATGAGATATGCAGCTGGTTCCGCAGCATTTATGGAGAGAGAAACAGAATTATATCTTTCAGGTCAATAATCTTTCATCAGAATTGAGTGTCCTGACACCAGATCATTGACCTGAAACATTAACTCTACTTCTCTCCTCACAGATGCCACCTAACCTGCTGACCATCTACAGTACTTTCCGCTTTTATTCAAATCTCATGTACCTGCAGTACTTTACTTTTGTACGTTTTATAATTGTCAGTCTTGTGTTTGTGGCCTTTCTCCTCCTCATCTGTGTAACTCTTCCTGATTTACATTCCACCTGAACTCTCAACAAGTGACAGACAGAGCTAAGCAATGCCACAACCAACGGATCAGATCTAAGCTCTGTAGTCCTGCCACATCCTGTCATAAGTGATGATGGACAATGAAACAATTCACTGGAGGAGGAGACTCCACAAATATTCCCATCTTCAATGATGGAGGATCTCAGCATGTCAGTGCAAAAAATAAGGCTGGGGTATTGGCAGCAATCTTCAGCCAGAAGTGCTGAGTGGATGATCCATCTCAGCCTCCTCCAGTAGTCCCCAGTCTCTCAGATGCCAGTCTCCAGCCAATTTGATTCACTCCATGTGATATCAATAAACAGTTGGATACTGCAAAGGCAATGGGCCCTGATAACATTCCGGCAATAGTACTGAAGACTTGTGCTCCAGAACTTGCTGCTTCTCTAGCCAAGCTCTTCCAGTACAGTTATGACACTGGCATCTACCCAACAATGTGGAAAATTGCTCAGGTATGTCCTGTTTACAAAAAGCAGGACAAATCCAACTCGGCCAATTACCACCCAATCCACTCTCGATCATCAGTAAAGTGATAGAAGGGGTCATCAACAATGCCATCAAGCATCAGCTGCTCAGTAATAACCTGCTCAGTGACACCCAGTTTTGGTTTTGCCAGGGTCACTCAGCTCCTGACCTCATTGCAGCCTTGTCCAAACATGGAAGAAAGAGCTGAATTCCAGAGGTGAGGTGAGGTGAGAGTGACAGTCCTTGACATCAAGGCTGTATTTGACAGAATGTGGCATCAAGGAGCCCTCGCGAAACTGGAATCAATGGGTATCGGGGGCAAACAGTCCACTGATTAGAATCATACCTGGTACATGCGAAGGTGGTTGTGGTTGTGGAGGGTCAGTCATCTCAGCTCCAGGGATCTCTGCCTGAGTCCCTTAGGGAAGTGTCTTAGGCCCAACAATCTTCAGCTGCTTCATCAATGGCCTTCCCTCTGTTATAAGGTCAGAAGTTCGCCAATGATTGCATAATGTTCAGCACCATTCGCGACACCTCCGATACCATGTTCAAATGCAACAAGATATGGACAATATCCAGGCTTGGGCTAACAAATGGCACCACACAAATGGCAGGCAATGACCATCACCAATAAGAAACACTCTAACCACCGCCCTTTGACATTCAATGGTGCTGCCATTGCTGTATCCCCCACTGTCAACATCCTTGGAGTTACCATTGACCAGAAACTCAACTGGACTCACCACATAAACACAGTGGCTACAAGAGGAGGTCAGAGGGTAGGAATACTGTGGTGAGTAATTCACCTCCTGACTGTCTACAGCCTATCCACCATCTACAAGGTACACGCCAGGAGTATAATGGAATACTCCCCACTTGCCTGGATGGATGCAGCTTCAACAACACTCAAGAAGCTTGACACCATCCAGGGCAAAGCAGTCTGCTTTATTGGCACTACATCTACAAATATTCAATCCCTCCAATGCTCAATAGCAGCAATGTGTACTATCTACAAGATGCACTGCAGCAATTCACCAAAGATCCTTAGACAGCACCTTCCAAATCCCTGACCAATTCCATCTCAAAGGACAAGGGCAGCAGATACGTGGAAACACAATCACCTGCAAATTCCTCTCCAAACCACTCACCATCCTGACTTGGAAATATATCGCCATTCATTCACTGTTGCTGGGTCAAAATCTAGGAATTTCCTCCCTAATGGCATTATGGGTCAACCCACAGCACGTGGAATGCAGCAATTCAGAAGGCAGCTCACCACCTCCTTCTCAAGGGTAAATAGGGGATGGGCAATAAATGCCAGTCAGCCAGTGATGCCCATGTCCCATGAATGAATAAAAAAACTCTGGATTCCTCCGATCTGGATTTATTTACATCCTCCCTAACTTTATCAGCCAGCGCTATTTCTTCAGCTATTAATTCCTAAGCTCTGAAAGCCTGTCCCTAATCTGCCATCTTCATCTCTCTACCACTCTCACCTCCAATCTCTACTCCACTCTTCTTCACCACATTGATTCTGGAGATGAAAAGGTTGACATATGAAGAGAGATTAAACAGTTTGGATTAATACTCGCTGGAGTTTAGAGGGATGAGAGGAGATCTGATCGAAGTATGTAAAAGCAAAAGCAGACCAAACGTTTTCCCTCCCCGCTAGAACAAGAGATTACAGATATAGGTTGAGAGGTGGTAGGTTTAAAACTGAGACGAGGAAGAACTACTTCTCGCAGGGAATGGTGAATTTGTGGAACTTGCTGCCTCATAGTGCATTGGAGTCTGAATCATTAAGTGGCTTCAAGAAGGAAGTAGGTGTATTTCTAATAAAGAAAAGGGACAAGGGGATTTAGAGAATGGTAGGTGGTGGATTTGAGACGAAGGAGAGAACAGCCATGATCTGATTGAATGGCAGAGCCCTGTGAGGGGCAAAATTGTTCTATTTCTGTTCCTAATTTCTATGTTCTTGTGTTTTCGAACTTTTGACCTAGCTGTTGTTTCTCCTCCTAATATCACTTTTGTGGAGCACCTTGAGCCCTTTTCCTACATAAAATTCTCCTATAAATGTAAGTTATTGTTTATATTCCATTTCAAACAAGAAGCATGGTGGCACAATGGTTAGCACTGCTGCCTCACAGCGCCAGGGTCCATGATTCAATTCCAGCCTCGTCTCACTGTCTGTGTAGAGTTGGCATGTTCTCCCCGCATCTGTGTGGGTTTCCTACTGGTGCTTCGGTTTCCTCCCACAGTCCAAAGATGTGTGAGTTAGGTTGATTGGTCATGCTAAATTAACACTAGTATCAAGAGGATTAGCAAGGTAAATGCATGGAGTTACAGGAATGTGGCTTGAGTGGGATTGCGGTTGATACAAACTTGATGGATGGAATGGTATACAATAGGGATTCTATGATTCTGTATGCTTAAGAGACATTGTTTTCCTTGCTGAATATTTTCCTATATTCCCAGAAAAACCGTTGAGAAACCCTTTCAAGTTTCTTATCAATCATTTTCAGGAGTCTGTCATGAGATGACAAAATTTATTAGATCACAAGCCACAAGATTTTGGGGACTCTTGAACCAGTTATTAAAGTGACAGAAATCAGGGCATGACCCAAATGATAACTGGATTAATTCTGACATCAATCTTTCCTACATACGTTTTGTGGCTAAAGCAATGATATTAGTCGCGGGATATGATGCAAAACTCATGTGAAAACAGTATGAGGAATCCCTTCTCTTTAAATGAAACATCAGCCATGCACATATATATTACATAAATAAAAATTCTGCATTACTATGAGGCCAAATATTGAGAAATAAGTTTTTATCTGAACTATTATTTCACATTTTGCTGGAATCTCATCCTAAATCGGATTAACTGTGAAGCAAAATAAATAGAAGGAAGATGTGGAGTGTGCATATTGACTCAAAATTTTCTTACCATTTCACAACAACTGCGCTGTCATACATTACCTGTTATGTACTGTCTGAAAATCTATTATTGTATTGCAGCAATTCGTTTCTCTCCATCCAGAATCACAAGAAATGCAATTTATATTCCACTTCGTATCCTTTGTTAATGGGCTTCACTTAGGAAAGATGAATGTCATGGACAAGACTAATGTCAGGTTTTAACACAATAAATTCATTCATGAGAGTAGTTTAAGTTTCAGGAGATAAAAAAAAGTTTAGTTTTCATATTGAAAATTATTTCATAAGTCTGTAGCACTGAATAATATTTAATTTCAGATCTTGTTATCTTGACTTCCTATGTGTCATGCTTTTCATTCCCAAAGCACAGAAAAATACCTTCCTAGTATCAACGTGTGCCCGGCACAAACGTAGAGTGATAAGTCAAATGTGAGACCACGACGGCTGTGACCTATGGTTTATCTCCTGTGGTTGAGAATTTACATTTTAATTGAGTTCAAGCCTCTGGTAAAATAGCAGAGAGACAAGTTCCAAGAACAAGTCCGGAGTTACTCTCAGCAGATTCACTTTTCTCCTCACCAGCGAGGTCAAACCATCCAATGTGCCTTGAATATTTGCTCCACTTAGCTTAAGTCTTCCAATTTGACTTTCACCCACAAGGTACAGCTTGGTGACTCTGTATTCCTCAAATCTTCCAAAATGCCATCGATCTATCCTCTTCCTTTTGAACAGAACACCAAACTCTTACAAGTGCCTTGTTTCTCCATAGCAATAGCTCATTTGACTCTCCACATGACCCAATTTTTATCTGAACTATTATTTCACATTTTGCTGGAATCTCATCCTAAATCAGCTTAACTGTGAAGCAAAATAAATAGAAGGAAGATGCATTATCTTTGTTTCTTTCTCTGTCTCAAAAAGCAGCCATGCCCTTTATGTGCCTACTCCATTCAGCTTTTCTAGTCTGCTCTGCTATTAGCTAATATCATGGCTGATTTGATTGTTATCTCAACTCTACTTTTTTTTCTTCCCCCATAACTCTTGACTTCCTTGTCTATCTGTTGTGGTGAAAACAGTCACTCTGAATCTGTGAGCTTTTCAATAAAAGAACTTTATTTTACAAGCATAATCTCTATCAGCAAAGCTGCTGCTATCGATTGTAGGATATGTATTTACATCGTCAAGGGTTTAAAAGTAAGCGAGGACGTGGCGTATACAACAGGCCCATTCCCAATGCTTTCATCCACTTTTCATATCAGGCGAGAACTTATTCCTGGGTGATCAGATTGGGAGGTGACCATAGTTAGTGAAAGTTGGTGAATTTCGCTCGTTATAGCCCAGTACAGTTCTGTATATGTGGTATAGTTCTGTATATATACAGATCATTGGCAAGAAAAACTGAAATAAGTGGGGAGAAAGCAGGAAAGTGGAACTGAGCCACTTCAGATCAGCCATGATCTTATTGAATGGCGGGGCAGGTTCGAAGGGCTAGATGGCCTACTCCTGCTCCTATTTCTTATGTTCTTATGTTCTTATGAGAGAGAGAACCACAGCTTACCCTGGTGCCTCTCCTATGGTACAGGTTTTGTAACACTGAGGAAGCATAAGTCACCTTCTACCCTAATGAGGGGGTCAACCTTGAAAGAACAATAGTGTAGGGATCATGAGCCTGCTGTGGTATGTACTTTTCACAACATAGCACGCATCCAGACAGCATCATCTCTCCAAACGTCAGCTCTCAAGTATGATTAATGCAGAGGCCCTGATGTGCCATTGGACATCAGGATGCAGTGATCAGTAACATGACATTGTGCACCCAATGCTGGGAGTTAAAACAGCATTATCCACACAGTGCATAGTTTAGCAGGACAATCATATAATTATTGACAAACACTCCTAACCTTTCATTCATCGGAAGAATGCCAAACTTACTTCCTGCATTGACTTCCATTGGGGTGATGTGGTCTAGACAATTTTTGACACAACAGTCAATAAGAACTTATTCTCTTCACCAATACCACTGAGCACTCATCAGGAGATGTGACAGATCATCATTTTCATTCCATGACAGAATCAACATTGTTGATTTCTCAAAAGCTATTGTTTCTATGAATCCTAAGCCAATGAGAGTGCCACCATGATTTAGATATTGATTTGTATTCTGAGACTTTGGAGGGATTCCATGAAACAGCCCCAGGCAGCAGTTCAGGAGCAAAGTATGATCCTCATGGCCAAGCTCATCAGGATGAGAACTCACCTCTGATATACACCCAAATTCCCCTCTGGCAGACATTTCAAATGTCAGTTTTTCTAAGTTTATTTATTAGTGTCACAGGTAGGCTTACATTAACACTGCAATGAAGTTACTGTGAAAATCCCCTGGTTGCCACATTCCAGCACCTGTTTGGGTACACCAAGGGAGAATTTAGTATGGCCAATGCACCTAAGCAACACCTCCTATGGACTGTGGGAGGAAACCGGAGCACCCGGAGGCAATCCACACAGACACGGGGAGAACGTGCAAACTCCACACAGTCAGTGACCCAAGCTGGGAATCAAACCCAGGTCCCTGGCACTATGACACCGTGCTGCCCCTTTCATACTGTCACTGAGCAGAACCAACTTCCAATGCTCTGCATCATGCATGGGAGAGTGCAGACTTATAAAGAAATAACATTCAAACTTAAACACAGGGAATAAATTAATTCTATGGAGACATGAAAAAGTGTGGAGCTCACTGACGAATCGTACTTTAACCAAAACTTCACAGCAATAAAATGAAGGCAATTGCAGAGTGCATTTTGGTGAAATGACTCCAAAGTTGATTGGTTACATCCACATACTGTTGACTTCAGTGTGAAAGCATCAGGATAATCACTAACTTTGATGAAAATTTCTCAGGCAATCACATAATGTCAGCCTAAATACAAAGGTTACATGTGTCTTGTCCAGCCATCACTTTGATATAGAAAGTATCTTTATTTATAAACAAACAACAAAGAACAAAGAACAACCCAGCACGGGAAACAGGCCCTTCGGACCAACGAGCCCGCGCTGCCGCATCCTCCTACACCTATTCTACCCTGCGTGTCTACGAGTGGAACCCCTAACTTAGCCAGATTCAGGGGAGAATAGTGTCAATTTGGTAAACCAATCAGCCTAAGAGCACATCTTTGGGGTGTGGGAGGAAACCAGAGCACCCGGAGGAAACCCATGCAACCACAGGGAGAATGCGCAAACTCCCACAGACACAGGCCCAAATCCATGTATCTGCACAGCTGATGTGGAACTAAAGGCAAATTACGATGATGAGATTGAGTGAGACTAATTGAAGTGGACGAGTAAAACAGAAGATATTTTGGTGGTAGGTAGGGATTTCATTTTGGACAAACACTTGAAGGAATATGGGCCCTTACCTAACATTGATTAGCCATTCAATATCTCAAACCTGGAGGGAGATAAAAGGGAAATATATTTACAATAATGCAGATTATTTACAGCAAATAAATACTTGTGCCACTAACGTATTTTCAAGCTTTGTTAATTTTCCTGACTCTACTGCCACATTTAGGTACAGCCCTAATATCTGCAGGAGAGGTGGAGGCATCCTGCTGACTGCTATCTCCTGTTGCCTGAGGAGACTTTGGCAATTGTCTGGAAGCCCACAGCCTGTTGGCCCTAGTTTAGTAAGGGTCTTTTGCTCTGGGGCAGGTGCAACTTCCTCAGTCTGACCTGCTGAAGTTGATAGGGCCCCAGTCATAGTCGAGTGGCAGGACGCCCATGGCACGTCCAAAGTGAATGCCTCTGGGGTATTTGTCTGGTGTTCCTCCTGTCTTTGGGTCCCTGAAGGTCACTCCCTGAGTCAAAGAAGCACTGGGAGAGAGATTGAGGTGCCCCATTCCCCCATCGCCTAGTCACTACTGAAATGCACTGATGGCAAGAACGATGGTGTGCTGGTCTGAGCATAAATCCAGCAGAAACTGCAGGTAGCCACCACCCATCCCATGGAGACTTCAATGTGCTTGATTGCCAGAGCCACAACATCAGACAGAACGTGGATGGATTCCTCAATCCTTTGTCACGTTTTGCCTGATTTCCTCTGCCTGTCTTTACATCTCTACCATTTCCCTCAGGGCTGATTGCAGATCTTCAGGCAAGGACTCTGCAGGTGCCAGGACTCCAGCTGTTCTCCGAGTGTCAGAGGCCTGAATTTCATATGCCTTAATCTTCTCAATCAATCTCCCATCTAGGACCTTGTCAAAAGCCTTGCTAAAATCCAAATAAATTACATCAACTGCACCTCCTGTATCCACACACTCCATCCCATTTTCAAAAAATTCTAACAAATTTGTGAGGCATGACCTCCCTCTGACAAAGTCCTGCTGACCATCCCTAGTTAATCCATGCCTTTCTTCATGGATATTAATTCTCTCCTTCAGAAATTTCTTCAATATTTTCCCTATCACTGACGTGAGATTCACTGGTCTGTAATTTCTACCATCTTCTTGAAAAGTGAAACCATAATAGCCATCTTCCAGTCCTCTGGCTCTTCCCCCATGGTCAGAAAGGAATTAAAAAACTTGTGTCAGAGCGTCCTCAGCTTCAGAATACCCACTCGGGTCTTGGGTCTCTCCCTTTGGTATTGGTGATTTTGTTCTGTATAAAGACAGATGGATTGATTGTGAGCACCATGGGTTAAAAAGCTTTTCAGAAGCATGTAGGCCTGCAGCGTATGCTGAGTCCTCCCTAGTAACGGATTAATACACTATTTTTTTCAGAATCAAATGTGAGGTGGTTATCTTAAAGTGGTGGGCAGACTTGTAATACTGATGTTCCATTTGCTGGTAGTTGTAAGATGTTGTGCAGACGTCTCACAAAGATGTTCTGAGTTTTATGTAGCTTAGCAGTATTTGTTTATTAACTGTAAGTAACTATATACATATGTCTAGGAGAAGGTCTAAACTCGGAGCACCTCCATTGTTTCTACACACATCTCTCTCCAGTACACAGTAAGAAGTCTCACAACATCAGGTTAAAGCCCAACAGGTTTATTTGGTAGCACGAGCTTTCGGAGCACTGCCCCTTCATCAGGTGAGTGCAGGATTTGTTTCACAAACAGGGCATATATCGACACTGACTCAATTTACAAGATAATAGTTGGTATGCAAGTCTTAACAGGTAATCAAGTCTTTACAGGCGCAGACAATGCAAGTGGAGAGAGGGTTAAGTACAGATTAAAGAGGTGTGTATTGTCTCAAGCCAGGACAGTTAGTGAGATTGTCCAGCTCCAGGAAAGTTTTGGGGGTTACAGATAATGTGATATGAACCCAAGATCCCAGTTGGGGTCAAAATCATGTGTGTGGAACTTGGCTATCAGTTTCTGCTCAGCGATTCTGCACTGTCATGTGTCTTGAAGGCCACCTTGTGTTCCCCTACAGGAAGGGAACACTCCTGCCTGATGATTGTCGAGTGGTGTCCATTCATCCGTTGTTATAGTGTCTGCATGATCTCCCCACTATACCATGCCTTGAGACATCCTTTCCTGCAGTGTATTAGGTAGACAATGTTGGCTGAGTTGCAAGAGCATGTACCGTGTACCTGTTGGTGCAACATCATGGCAGCCCTCTAGAATCAGGCCATGTGTTCCTTTACATCACACTGTGGGTGGCACTGTATGCAATTCCATGTTAACATTTTCCATGCCAGACCATTATAACTACACCCCCACCCTTCCCAGTGTATTCCTGTTTACCAAACATACTTACGTTACCTCTACTGCTCCTTCACCACACACCGACCCCACCTCCCCCAACATCCCCCCCCACCCCCGACCCCAAGCCTCTATTTTTACAGGTTCAGGTGGTCTGTGGGCTTCTTATTCTTCCAGATCTTGTCTTTACAGCAGATGGAAGAGTGTTAGATTCTGTTGTACTAGGTAAACCTTGGTTATAGGAGAGTGTTTTGAATGTGGTCATTCTAGCAATTGGTCATTTTCTCCAATTTCTCTCCAATGTATTGTGGGAGAATCACCTTGAGGAATGAGAAAAAGATTCCTCCTGTTCCCCTTGACAGTACCTTCCAGGATACTGATTATGGCTGGTCTGGGCCTTGGATGAGTCAGAATTGGTCTGGTACAATAGATTTTTGATCCATGGTCATAATATTTCTAATGTGTGAATAGCTTTAAATGCTGGGAGGAAATCCATAATGGCACTTGCCGATTTTGGCAGGCTCCTGCATTAACGGCCTTCTTGATTTCTGTTTTACATCTTCAGCAGCGACTCCCTGAGTTAACCTTTCTTTCCCACAATATCTGATGCCTTTCAGATCTTGCAAGTATCGATTGCCAATTCCTGCTAGGGTTTAAAATGCTGATTTTATCTTTCTTTTGTGCAGAGAGAGCTCAGTTGCCGCACTTCCAGCCTGGAACTCGGGGAAGTTCATTGTGTTTTTTAAAATGGCCATTCTAACTGCTGCTGACTTAAAAGCTTTTTTAAACTCATTCTACTTCTTATGTAGTTTAGCAGTAAGTGTTTAGTAACTACTAGCAGCTGTACCTGATAAGATCTAAGCTAGGAGCTGTCTCCATGCTTGCTTCCACACACTTCTCTGTTCAGTCGAAGATTGACTCAGATCATGTGCTCCTTTGCATTACACTTTAGGCAGTACTGTACCCAATCCTTTGTTAACCCTTCCTATGCCACATTGGTGATGTGTAACATCACTGTAGGCTTTTTCCTTAGTCTGTCTGACGCTTTTATGAGAGGGTGAGTTTGGAGTGAGTAGAAGGTTCACATGCTCTTGTGGAGTACACCAGATCATTTGTTCGCTTCCTGGACTATGGGGCAATAGTGATTTCCCTGCATGGCCACTGACTTCCCTGGCAACCTCCTACTAGGCTGGCATGTTCAGGTGGTTGGGTTTCCTGCTCCCATCTCTCAGAAAGATCCTGCTTCTTTTTTGGCAGGCCTGGAAGAGAATCCTTAAGGAAGGACTCACAATACAGATATGCGGAGGATGTATTTTACACAGACGGTGATGGGGACCTGGAATGCATTACCAAGCAATGTGGTTGAGGCAGACACGCTAAGATCATTTAAGACTTATCTAGATAACCACATGAACAGAATGGGAATAGAGGGATACAAACGGATGGTCTAGTTAGGAACACATGATTGGTGCAGGCTTGGAGAGCCGAAGGGCCCCTTCCTGTGCTGTATTGTTCTTTGTTCTAAACCGTGGAGCAGAGGATTTAGTACATTTGTTCCACATGCTAATTTAGGCCATCGGAACACACCTGGCCTGCAGGGAGTGAATGTAGGCACCAACTAAATATGAAGGCAGGACCTTTGACTCTCTGAGGTAATGTTAGGACAATGAATCACTGCCTGCCCTGCCAAGAGAGTTAACAAGCCCTCACTGATGCATCATTAATGAGATGGAAAGTAGAAAATTGGGTGTGAAAATCCATCTCATCACCCAGTGGGAATTATGCTTCCAGCTGGCAATCTCACTTGGTCTCCAGGGTGAAAAACTCTGCCTTAAAAATTTATATGAAACAAAACATTTCAATTGAGTGGAAAGACAGTTGAAACTTTAGCTCAGATTGTAGGTAGCAACTGAAATGTATGCATTATCTAGCTAATACTTATATATGTATATCGATATATATTTATATAACATGTTTATTGTTTCATTTAATGCAAATAGTTGTGCATGTATGTACATATGAGCATCTTTATTTCAGAATAATATTTTTTATTATTAAGATTGCAATGGAAGTTATTTTATTCAGGGATGGCACTGTGGTTAACCCCCTTAGTGTTAGGGGGATTAGAAGGGTAAATACACGGGGTTACGAGGTTAGAGCCTGGGTAGGATTGTTGTCGGTGAAGACTTGATGGGCCAAATGGCCTCCTTCTGCACTGTCGGGATTCCAAGATGTTAATTCTAAATGCTAGAGAATAAGATAGATGTGGTAAATTATTTTTCTGACTTGGTGTGGTAAAGTTTATTTTGGGTTGTTACATAATGATATATGATGATTATTGTACATAATACATTAATTTAACAATTATATGTTTTCAGAGATTCTTAATGCATTTATTAACAAACACACTCCAAGAAAACATCCCCAAAAATATTTTGCTAAGAGGGTACCTGGCAAACCTGTTGCCAAATGCATGCTAAACTGTAATGTTCACAATAGCTTAACCATATCTCTGTTCACGCACATGTACAATTGAAGTGGAACAATTATGCCCTTGGAGGAGAATCAGAGCACTGACAGTGAATGAGAACAGAAAACAGCAAGTGACTGCTTATCATAGGGACGCTGGGTGATTATTTTTGACAAATATTTGAGCCATTTGGGTGTTGAAAAAAAAATGACATTTCAAAAGTCATTAAGTTCTTACCCAAGCTGGCTGCTTGCCAGGCTGTCACCTCCCTGAAGTGGGCTGGCTGGAGTTGAAAATATAAACATGAAGGCTTCAATAGAAATGTAACTGTAAGCGATGCAGAAAAGAGAGTGCATGTCTTCTGCTGTCTCTCTTCTGTGTAATTTTTATATCCTGAGTGGGCATGCTGCCAACTCAACCTTTTGCTGTTGAATGATTCAAACCTACTCTTCCTTGTCACAGTAATAATTCACGATCTGAAAATTGCCACTTTCAAATCAACAGTGCTAAATGTCAGTGATACTTTGTCCTCACGATCCTATATTCTTGCAAAGTTAAGGGATGCCTTGGTTAAATGACAAGGTCTGGAAAGAGGAGGTTTCAAACCGTGTTGCCTACCAAGGAAAGGGCAATAAATTGAACAGTCACAGACAAAGCAAAAACGCCGGAAGAACTCCTGTTTTGCTTGCCTGGTTTGCTGGTACAGCAGTATTAGACTTGGTCTCACTAATCCTGCAATTAACAGCACAATAGAACTCTGTGGCGTCAAACATGAATAGGAGGTAGATCAGTCAATCTGTATTGGTGATGTTGGCTGAAGGATGAAAGTTTAGCTGGGAGACTAGAAATGTCTGCTTCTCTTTTTAAAACCTGCCACAGGATCTTTTACGGCTACTTGAACTGGCAGATATGATCCTGGTTGAAAGTTGGATCCAGCCGATGGTACTTCTGAAGGCACAGTTCTCCATCAGTAATGAAACCCTAATGTGCTCGGATCTTGGAATGGGGCTTCAGCTTGTAACAGCCGATTCAGAGGTGAGACTGTCACCAATGAGTCAAGGCTGACACCTATCCAAGACAACCAGTGTTTACTCAGCAGGGCCCCCAACACTGGTAATGAGAGTGCTGGGGATTATAACATTGTTTCACATTTTTGTATCCGGTGTTAATGTCATGCTCCTTTCCGAATCTGTGTGAACAGAGGCCAGATGCAGGGTTCAAATCCTTGACATAGAATCACAGAACAGAATCCCTACAGTGCAGAAAAAAAGCCATTTGGCCAATCAAGTCTGTACCAACTACAATCCCACCCAGGTTCTATTCCCTTAACCCCACCTATTTGGACTGCTAGTCCCCCTGACACTAACCCAGCCGAGTGGATTGTTTCACCCATTATAGAATCCAAAATGTATGTGGGTGATCAGTTCTGCCACATGCCTGTCTAGGCAATAAAAATAAATATCTAATACGGTATACTATACTGAACCTCCTTTCACCTCTGTACCTCTGGTGATGCGCAGCTTGGGCTTAAAGGGTTCAATTTAGCATGGCCAATCAACCTAACCAGCACATCTTTGGACTGTGGGAGGAAACCAGAGTACCCGGAGGAAATCCACGCAAGAACGTGCAAACCCCACACAGACAGTGATCCAAAGCAAGAATTGATCCTGAGTCTCTGGCGCTGAGAGGCAGCAGTGCCAATTTCAGGTACCAATTACCTTTAATTGCACAATCATATATTGCTATGTTCTTCTTGTTGGTGCTTTTATGAATATTTTTAAGATATCACAGAAGAGTTGTGACTTTGAACCCTTAAAGCCCAAGCTGCGTGTCACCAGAGGTATGGAGGTGAAAGGAGGCTCAGTATAGTATACCATACTAGATATTTATTTTTATCGCCTAGACAGGCATGTGGCAGAACTGACCACCCACATACATTTTGGATTCTATAATTGGTGAACCAATCCACTCAGCTGGGTTACTGGCCAGAAGGTGAAGACATTCATTTACTGCATTGCAAGTTCTACATGTAACCTTCTGCTAAATTCATATTTACATTTCAGTTCATCAGAATTAATGATATTCAGCTGAAGATGGCTGGAAACCAAGTGGTTGCTTTTTAATCCCAGGCATCAGGTAATTGAAAATGAGTAGCTCAATTATCCACTCAGGTGCAAACCATTTCTGGCTGTTTACAGTGTTAACCTGCAAGGTCTTGTTCACAGACCCACCAAAGGTAAGCATGAGCCACATGAATGTGCATCATTTAAACATAAGCAGGGCAGTATGGTGGCACAGTGGTTAGCATTGCTGCCTCATAGCGCCAGGGACTGGGTTCGATTCCCAGCTTGGGTCATGGTCTGTGCAGAGTTGGTACATTCTCCCTGTGTCTGCGTGGGTTTCCTCCAGGTGCTCCAGTTTCCTTCCACAGTCCGAAAGACGTGCTGGTTAGGTACATTGGTCATGCTAAATTCTCCCTTAGTGTATCCGAACATGCACCGGAGTGTGGCGACAAGCAGATTTTCACAATAATTTCACTGCAGTGTTAATGTAAGCCTACTTGTGACACTAATGAATAAACTTTCAACTTCTATGCAAATCAGAATGCTATGATGTCAGAAGAAGCCTCGCTGCAGCTTCATCTGGGAATACAGATACGATATGTTTTGCTGAGAATATACTAAAATGGAACCAAAGTTGACCAACAAACAGGCATCAGAAAGTCTGTGTGAGACTCTGTGCTGGACAGATCCTCTGCAACATTTTCAGAAGTGATCTTCAATAGGACCCCGGAAGGTACTTCTCAAAATGTATGAATGATCAAAATAACAGGTGCAATTAAGACAGCAGAGCATTGTTTAAAAATGACAAGAAAGCTTAAATTGTGTGGATAAATGGACAAGACACTTATAGGGATAAGGAATAGGTTTTGGGATTATTGGATTAATGGGAAAACATGACCCAGTTGGATCAGAATGGGGAACTTGGGTAATAATATTTCCAAGATATCAAGGCAATGAGTGGCAAATGGATTGCTCAATAATATAGGAATGGTGAGCATAGGAAAGGATGTAATTCTACAGGTCTTTTCATATGTTGTGATCTTTTGTCAAAATTTGTTGACAAATCAGAATAAGGAAACTGCAAGTTATCCATGATACTCAACAAATACCTTTTGTACACACATAGATCCAAGAGTTGACAGCTCCTGCACTGTTTTCCAGTTTCTGGTAGCTTTACGTACTTCATACGTTTATTTGGCTGAAATGTTGTGGGATATTTATTTTCATTACTTGGAATATAGGTGGAGTCAACATGAAATGATTTTGGGTGGTATTTGAAAAATGAACCTTGGAGATCAGATGGTTTTGGCGCCAATACTTGACCTCTGGCTTTCTATTCCACGTGACAGTTCTCTGGCTAGCGAGTGCAGTTTGAGCGTACACCTGGGAGTCTGTGAGTGGGAGATGTTTAAAATGTGCAACTTGTTCTTGAAAAATCTAGCCTTGTGTGTAATTAGCAGTACTGTGTAAATATATAGAATAAGTTTCTGCCAGCCTTAGATAGGGAAAGCACACTCTACTGAGAGAGCTGAGTGGTTAATTAGTTAACTGATTTAAGTAGTTTCTGTAACTGCAGCCCAGTTACTATCAGTTTTAGGGGTTTTAGTGCAGCCTTGCACATAAGTGCAATTTGCAACTGAGGGTACATTCGGGAGTTTGGTGAGCAGGGCAGCTTTGGTGAGGTGGGGAAGGAAGTATTCCTTTCCTTCCCTTTTGCTTTCTCTATATTTTTCACCCTGGAATTTGTTCTTACTCTAGTACTAGGAAAGAAGTTAACCGTTTGGTGAGCATTTGGGAAGTGGTTAGGGTCTATTCTATTGCCAAAGTTTAAAATAGTACTGCAACTGCTGTTAAGTTTAATGAAATATGTAACAAAGGAAAATAAATTATTGAATATCATAATTAGGAGTTAATTGAAACATATTAAGGATGGCAGTACAGGTTCAGCATATGGGAGCTTTGGGATGCCAGTGTGATCCAGGGCAAACACATCTGCGGTAAGTGCTTGTGGTTTGAGGAGTTTAGGCTCAGAGTTATTGAGCTGGAGGCTGAGCTGCAGACACTATGGCAAATCAGGGAGGACAAAGATTACCCGGACGCTATGTATCAGGAGGCAGTTACACCCCTGAGGACAGAGCCTTCTGATTTGGTCAGTGGTTAGAAACAGACGGTGTGACTGCAAGTGAGACAGGTAAGGGGACCGAGAGGGCAGCAATGCAGGACTCTTAGCCTTGCAATTGTCCAAAAGGTTTGAGGTTCTCTGTTTGGATGAGAGTGGGGCTTAAGGGTGGATGAGCTAACTGACCATGGCACTGTGGTACAGGAAGCCATTCAAATGGCGACAGCAGAAAGGAATGTTATGGTAATAGGGGACAGTATAGCGATGGGAATTTCTTCTGTAGTCATTTGTGGGATGTGGTTTCGCTGGCTGGCCAGCATTTATTCCCCATCCCTAGGTGCCTGAGAAGCATTTGAGAGTCAACCACATTGCTGTGATTCTGGAGTCTGTAGGTCAGACCAGGTAAAGACTCCAAATTTCTTTCCCTAAAGGACACTTATGAACCAAATGGGTTTTCTGACAATCGACAATGATTTCATGGTCATCAGTAGATTCTTAATTCCAGATTTCTTTTACTGAATTCAAATTCCACCATCTGCTGTGACAGGATTTGAACTCGGGTCTCCAGAATATTAGCTGAGTTTCTGAATTAAGAGACTAGCAATAATACCACTATGCCATCACCCTTGACACTGTTCACTGCAACAAGAGCAGGGATCTAGACGGTTGTGTTGCCTGCCTGATCCCAGAGTTTGGAATATCTGCTCAGGAATGGAGAGGAACTTGCAATGGGCGAGGGAAGATCCAGGTCTATTTAGGTACCATTGACATAGGTAGAACTAGGGAGGATGTTCTGCATAGAGTGAGGAGCTAGGCATTAAATGAAGAGGCAAACCTCAATGGTAGGAATTTCTGGATTATTACTTGAGCCATATACAAATTGGTATAGGATACATAAAATTACAGAGATGGATGTGTACCTCAAAGACTAGTGTGGGAGAAATTAGCACCAGTTGAAGGGGCACTGGCACCACTATTGGGGAAAGTGGGGACTGTATCCTTGGAACGATCTATTCCTGAACCATGCTGGGACTGATATTCTAGCGAGTTCCATAGCTAGGGAAGTAGCGAGGGCTTTAAACAATGATTATCATTGGATTTTTCTGACAAGCACCCTTTTTTTATGTAAGTATTGTTGGTTGGGCCAGTACTTATTGTCCATTCATAGTTGGTCTTCAACTGAGTAGCTTGTTAGGCCATATCAGAGGACGTTGAAGAATCAACCATGTTCCTGTAGATCTGGAGTCACATGTATGCCAAACCAGGCGAAGACAGCAGATTTCATTCCCTGAAGGACTTTAATGAACCAGATGGATAGTTTGTCCTTCTTTATGTCCTGTTCTACCATATTGTTACTGTTAGGGGATCTGTACACTACCACCCATTTGAATTTCTGTCATTCCTAAATGTCATGTAGTGGGGGCATTAATCAAGTTTGGAAAGTTGTGTTAAATGAAAGAGTAAAGACAAGGCAAGAGAGAAAGATATTAACATGAAGGGTCAGAGAGTACATCAGCAGATAATTCCTGAGGTTAAAAAATAATAAAAGGACAAACTAAAGGCACAATCTGAATGCACATAGCATTCAAAACAAAACAGATGAACTGATAGTGCAAACAGAAATAAATAAGGATGACCTGACAGCGGGGTAACAGGACATTGCTGTTGCTGCAGGATGACGTAGACTTGGGTACATTACATTTAGGAATGACAGGGAGTCAAATGGATGGTGGTGTCCAGATCCCCTAACAGTAACAATATGGTAGAACAGGGTGTAAAGAAGGACAAACTATCTATCTGGTTCATTGAAGTCCTTCAGGGAATGAAATCTGCTGTCTTACATGTGACTCCAGATCTAAGCAACGTGATTGATTCTTCAGTGTCATCTGAGATGGCCTAACAAGCTACTCAGTTGAAGAGCAACTAGGGATGGACAATAAGAATTGGCTCAATCAACAATACTCACATAAAAAATGGGTGCTTGTCAGAAAAGTCCAGTGATAATCATGGGGGATTTTAATCTACATGTAGGCTAGAAAAATCAGATGGGTAAAGGTAGCCAAGGAATTCACAGAATGTTTTTCAGATAATTTCTTAGCACCACACATTCTGGTGCCAATCTGAGAGCAGGCTATATTAGACTTAGTATCGTACAATGTGATAGTGAAAGCACCTCTAGGTGACAGTGATCATAATATTATTGAATTTTACATTCAGTTTCAGGGAGAGAAAAGTGGATCCAAGACTAATATTTTAAACTGAAGTAAGAACGGTCCTGAGGACATTAAAATGGAGCTAGTTAAAGTGAACTGACAAATTAGGTTAAAGGAAGGTCATTAGAGATGCAGTGGTGGACATTTAAGGGCATAGTTCATAATACTCAGAATAGGTATATCCCAAACAGAAAGAACAATTCCAAGGGGAAGAAGCACCATCTGTGGTTAACTAAAAAATTAAGGATATTATCAAACTTAAAGGAAAAAACATACAATTGCACAAAGATAGGTGCAGGTCAGAAGATTAGACAGAGTATAAAAAACAGCAAAGAATGACTAAAAGATTGATAAGGAAAGAAAAATTAGCTTAGGAGAGAAAGCTGGCTAAAAATATAAAGTCGGATAGTAGGAGTATCTATAGATATGTGGGCATCGGCCCAATAGAAAGTGAGTCTGGGGAATTAATAATGGAAGATAAGGAGGTGGCACACAAAATTGAATGGTTATTTTATATCAGTGTCTGCCACAGAGAATGCAAGTAACATCCCAGAAATAGCTGTAAATCAGGAAATGGAAGGAAGGGCGGAAAACCAGAAAATTACAATAACCAGGAAAATGGTACTGTGCAAATTATTGGAGCTGCAGGCTAACAAGTCCTGGGGTCCTGATGGACTTCATCCTGGGGTCTCAAAAGAAATAGCTAGGGGATAGTTGATGCTTTGGTTTTAATTTTCCAAAATGTCTCCGATTTTGGGGAAGGTTCCATTTGGTTGGAAAATAGCGAATGTAATTCTTGTATTCAAAAAGGGAGAGAGACAGAAAGAAGGAAGCTACAGGTCAGTTAGCTTGACATCTCTGTCATTGGGAAAATGTTAGGAGCTATTATTGAAGATATTATAAATGTCCCACTGCTGGTCAATGGCAGGCCACCACCATCACTACAAAACACGTGATCAGTTGACCGGAAAATCCCACCCATGTTTGCTACATTTACAAAGATAGGTAAGGAAAGTATGGTGTGAAAATGGTATACGGAGGCTACAAAGGGATTTAGATAGGTTAAGTGAGTTGGCAAAAAGCTGGCAAATGGAGTATAATATGGGAAAATGTGTAATTGTCCATTTTGGCAGGAAGAATAAAAAAGAATCTTATTCCCTAAATGGTGAGAGATCGCAGAACTCTAAGATGCAGAGGGAGCTGGGTGTTCGGGTGCATGAATCACAAAAGGCTGGTATGCAGGTACAGCAAGTAATTAGGAAAGTTAATGGAATGTTATCACTTATTGTGAGGGGAATTGAATATAAAAGTTGGAAGGTTATGCTGCATTTGTACATAGCATTATTGAGAACACATCTGTGTAGTATTGGTCACCTTATTTAAGGAAGGATCTAAATGCATTGGAAGCAGTTCAGAGAGGACTTACTAGGAATACCTGGAATGGGCAGGCTGTCTTAAGATGAAAGATTGTACAGGCTAGCTTTATATATGCTGGACCTTGAAAGATAAAGACCCTGAGGGATATTGACTGGGTAGATGTGGAAAAAATGTTTTCTCCTGTGGGAGAATCTAAAACTAGAGGTACTGTTTAAAAATAAAAATAAAGGGCTGCCCAATTAAGATAGAAGAAATTTTTTTTCTCTCAAGAGGATCGTGAGCCATTGGAACTCACTTCCTGAAAAAGCAGTGGTAGCCAAAGTCTTTGTATATTTTTAAGGCGATGGCAGATAGATCCTTCATAAACAAGACGGGGTGAAAGGTGAAAGGGGGTAACCTGGAATGTGGAGTTGAGTTTACAATTGGATGAGTCATAATCTTACTGAATAGCAGAGCAGGCTTAAGAGTCCGAGTGACCTACTCCTGCTCCTAATTCGTATATTTATATGTTCCTCTGATATTGTCCAATGTTTCAATCAATTCTTCTCTACCTGTCGTGAGACAACACCCACCAGTTCTGTCATTGCAAGATAGTAAATGCTGGACTAGCCAGTGATCCCAGATCCTGTGAAAGTATAAAAAATTGTGTTTGGACCTGTAAATCAATCGGAATTCCTTGACTCTGGTGAAATGTGATTGGATATCTGCGGTTTTGAAAGTAAACCATTCCTGATAAAGATTATTGCAAATCACATCCACAGTGCATAAAACAACAGAATGTTTTTAAATGCATAGGACAGGGTATATTTTAAGATGTTACAGACAAGAAGAGCTCTGACTGTAAGTAATTATTAACCTTTACAACAGCCTCAGTCCTCATTTTCAATGCTGCAATTAGTTGATGACATATGGCAGCAATGTCATCTCAAAAAATGTCTCAATTCTGCTTTCACAACCAGTAAAAACTCTTATCCCTCTCTTTGCCTGAACAAAGACCTCCGTATCTGAATATATCTAAAGTCTCAAAAATTAGCTATGCTTTTGATGCTTTACATGTGATATCCTGAATGACTTAAAATAACTGTTTTGCATGGGTGAGCCTAGCGCATTGAGGGGTTAAGTGTTTGACAATAATTCAGTATGCTTCCTGCTTGAGTGATAATAATGAGCAGATTTCCATTATCAATGCTATTAATGCATAGCCTGGATGAAAAGAACATTTCTCATTGAAATCCTTTGTAGTTGTTTCAATGAGTGGCAAGTGCCTCAAAGTCATAGTTCTCATTTCCAAACTACAGTACTGTTTGTGCCAGTGTAAAGTAGTCCTCCGATTGTGATATCACAATCTTATCTTGTTGCTTATTCAAAATGAAACGAAAAAAGCTTAATATTGTATTTGCAGATAAATAACACTCATGAAACTCATGTTTATGCCATGTAATGCATCAGACATGATATTTGCTTATAGTCATTATGTTTCTGAGACTAATAAGGTTACAGTAAATAATTCAATAGTTCTTGTGGTAGATTAGAATATGGAGCTAATTAAAACATGAGTTGACAGCAAAATGCTTTGATTAGCTTGAAAGCCTCTATTTTAGCATAATCCTGTTGAATTATGTGCCTTGGTGATGGATAACTAATTCTAATATGAGTTATTTTTTATATTTACTTCAATTATTCTATTCTCTATTAATATTTAAGAAGTTTGAATCTATCTTTAGAAAATCACTTTTGCTTTATTTTACTGACAGCTTAACAATTACTATCCAACTACTAAAAAATTAGTTTCATTCAATCATGCCTTCAGATATGATCTGACCTCTCCCCCAAAAGAAAACTTGTTAACCAAGTTTATTTCAATCTCCAGGACAATGCTGACAGTTTTGTTTCTGTGCGGTTTGTTGTCATTTCATCTAAGAGACTGTTAAGTCCTTCTAATAAAGCAAGTACGTCAAGAGATGTATACGAGGCAATGTAACCCCTCCAGGATTGCGAGATGGAGATTAAAGATAAACACATTGGGATTTGAACTCTGCAAAGTTCACCGAATTTAATAAATCACAGTCAGCCTCGCAGCATTCCTCATAGATGAGACCTACATGAAATGAAACAATGGAACATGTGGCAAATGTAACCTCCCCCTCCTCCCAAATAGAACAGTCTGCTTAACAAGAATTATTTCACAATTGTGTAGAGCTGACTAACGGATTTGTATGAAGCCTTGTGCTCAAAGAGTACGTCACTGCTGAATGAAGCTATTCCTTTCAATTCAACTAAATATAATTCCTTATTGTACAACCAGTACAAAAGATTGGCACAGTTTCCCTGTCTCTCGATGAATTTTCAAATGCCTTCAAGCCAACAGCACATCCTTGAAATGTATCCATTTAAATTTTTGGCAAACTTCCCACTGCTTTACTATTACATTTTGAACAAGGGAACCTTGCTGACAATGTAGGAAACCAAAGAGGGAATGTGTCTTGTGTTGATTAATAATAACAAAATGACAAATGCAAGTGAGCATTTTTACAACTTCGGTGCACATAAAAAATCTTGACAATGTTGTATCGCAAACTGAAGAAAATTTTGTCACTGCCCCAGATACTTTGTATGGGGTTAAACGGCATTAGTGAATGCAGTTCTCATTCAATTGGCTCCTTGTATTGATGTGACCGTGGAGGGATAGAAGTATTTGGATCTATTTGTCATAGAGTCATAGAATCATAGAAATCCTACAATGCAGAAGGCGGCCATTCAGCTCATTGAGCCTGCACTGACTTTCCAAAAGAGCAACTTACCCACCACACATCTCGGGACATGAAGGGAAAATTTAGCATGACCAATCCACCTAACCTGTGCACCTTTGTACTGTTAGTTGCACAATAGCATCTTTAGTCTATTTATAAATGGACAGATCTTTGCAGCATTAGGTTGCAATACATATATGTTTAATGTCAAATGGATGAGAAGCAGGTGAATATTAAGTTTAGAGATTACTGTTGTCAGAATAGAGCATGAACATTTGATCCAATCTTTGGGCTGGATTTTGCAACTGGCTTTGACACCCTAATGCCAGGGCCAAAGAGGTTTCTCAATGCTGCCAGCCTGCATCTCTGAAGACTTGGCAGAATTAATAGTGAATTGGATGCTACTGAGGCACATTGGGGACCACGATGGCACCTCAACATGGAGATACCCGCTCTGGCTTGCATAGCAATAATCCAATAAGTAGGATCCAAGCCAGTAAGGACATATGGATGGATGGATGGGTGGGAAATCCCACTATTGGATCATCCTGGCCTGTGATGATGGGCTTTCATTACTCCTGTCCCCTTTTTTACAGTCCAGAGCCTTTGACTCCTATATTGTCCTGACCTGCCACAGGGAGGACAATTCCTTTTTGCTGGTGGCCTTTCCGCATGGCAGAGAGCTGCTCTGCCTCCAGCAAAATGGTGAAGAGGCTGCAAAATCACTCCTAATCGAGGGCTTAATTATACAAATTGGTTGCCCACCTCTGTGTAGTGGCAGCTGACCAGGCCCCTGGAGCCGAGGAGGTGTTTGGGAGACACGAGTAAAAAATTAATCCATTAGTGTCTCAGTGTCAGCTCAATGGATAGTATTCTTATTTCTGAGTCAGGAGATTGTGAGTTCAAATCCCACTCCTGAGGATTGAGCACAAGAGTCTAAGCTGACTCTTAGTGCATTGCAGAGGGAATGTTGAATTATTGGAGGTTCTGACTTTTGGATAGGAATTAAACTGCATCTGCTGTGTCGGCTGAATGAAAAAATTCCATGAAATGATCTCGAGGAAGAACATAGGATTATCCATGGAATGCTGGGCAATATTTATCCCAGAATCAACTTCATGTAAAACAGATTGTCTGGTTTTGTCACAATGCTGTTTGTGAAACTTTGCTGTGTGCAAATTTGCTGCTGCATTTCTTACATCAGAACACTTCAAATGTACTTCATTAGCTTTGAAGCACTTTTGGATGGCCTGGGGTTCTGAAGGTCCCATATAAATGCAAATATTTCCTTAAGATGGTTGCTCTGTCTGTTATTTAGTGGAGACAGTTCATTATTTATATGAGTGGATTAGTAAATGTATTAAAATATCAGATACAGGAAAAACATAAGGGACTGTTAGATACTCATTGTTTTATTGCTGTTAACTTCAGGTTTGAAAATTAATCCTACAATGTGAAGATTAATCATATAATGTAAAAATTAGACATATAACATGGCCTCAAATTCAACTAATCAGACTGAGCACTGCTAATACTTTATGGAAACAAATAACTGACAAAGCCAATGACATGTTGTTGGGGTAAACTGAATAATAGCAAAAGAAGACAAAAGGTTTCTGTGTCAGTGACAAATAGTGTCAACTTTAATGTTGAGAGTGTCCCTTAAAGGATCAATCTGTGGAGTGAGGGTCACGTGACCCAGGGTACCAATCTGGGAGCAGGGTGGGATATCACCCTGGTGAGCTTGGGTTTCTGTTCCGGAATCTTCCTCGGAGCTGACTGCAACCACGAGGCTGCAAGCTTCAGTACTGCCCTTATCTGTAAATAAGTTGTTGTTTATCCTTTCACTGATGGACAAGAATTATTTCAATTTGGCATTCACCTGAATAAGCTGTAAGCTTATGAACTAGAAAATATCAAACAACAGTGCAGAGAATTGGGGTACAGATCCCTCCAACGTGGCTTAACACTTGGAGAAGAAAGGATGCTCAGAAATACATCAGTGTCCATTCAGCCAAGTTACACTTCTGTGAGCTCATTTAATACACATTCAATAGTAAAGTGTATCATTTAATACATATCAATCATTCATTTTTTTTTAAGGACTTTATTTCTGAGGTAAAACAGAAGGCTTCAATGAAAACCACAATGAAGCAGCAGATGAAGGAACAAGTCTCAGGAATTCTGAATTGGTTTACTCCTGTACTGAATCATGTCCTAGCTTAGCTTCATCCCATCACTGGTTGTACTATCATCTGACAGTTCCTGGTCACATACATTTTCATTATTCAGTGAAGATGTCCACTGATAGATAAGCGATAGACAATGGTGTTTTATTTATTTGAATTTTGGGACTGGCTGATGACTCCCAAGGCATTTTCTGATCCATTACATTCTAACCTTGGAACAAATTAGCCCCAAAATGTCTCACCCCTTCTTAAGTGTCACTAATTCAGCAACTTTTATAATCATGTTATAAAAATATTTTTGATAAGAGAGGGGATTAAGGGTTATGGGGAGAGGGCGGGAAAGTGGAACTGAGCCATGACAGATCAGCCATGATCTTATTGAATGGCGGGGCAGGCTCGAAGGGCTAGATGGCCTACTCCTGCTCCTATTTCTTATGTTCTTATGTAAAGTAATTAATATTCAATTTAACTGTAGCAAGTTGAGTTCGAGGTGAATGATAACAATCTTCAGGGTAATTTTGTATGTACTTTACTCATTTGTACAAGTGACTAAATAGGGGAAATTCTTAACTCCAGTCAGGCAAAAGTGTAATTCAGTCAGCTATGTGTGAAAACAACTAGAATAATAAGTGGCTAGGTGTTGACATTAATACCATTGTTGCTATGGCTGGTAATTAATCATTAAAAATGAAAATTTAAGGCATAAGAACATAAGAACATAAGAAATAGGAGCAGGAGTAGGCCATCTAGCCCTTCGAGCCTGCCCCGCCATTCAATAAGATCATGGCTGATCTGTCATGTCTCAGTTCCACATTCCCGCCCTCTCCCCATAACCCTTAATCCCCTCGCTTATCAAAAACCCATCAACCCGCGTCTTAAAAATATTTAGCAAGGCAGCCTCCACCACTTCAACGGGCAGAGAATTCCAGAGATTCACCACCCTTTCAGTGAAGAAGTTCCTCCTCAAAAGCATATGGTATCAAACCAGATCTTACTTTTATGATTATGCTGCATAGACTGGGGCGGATTTTCCATCACTGTTTTTGGTGGGATGAAAAGCTAGAGGGAGCAGAGGATCCCCCAATATAGCATTTAAGTTGGTGGGACTTCTTGCTGAGACAGTCCCCACCCCCTGCCCATGATGTGCTACCATACATTTCAATAATGGTAGTAGGCATCCCAACTGCATCACCTCATCACTACCAATGCCACCCCCCCCCCCCACCACACCACCCCCAAAGTAGGGAATTCCCCTATCACGCCAGTGAGGTTTGCAGCAGGTCTGCATGAATGGAGATCTGCAAAGAGAACTAGGGTTGCACAAGTCAGTACAGCCCCAAGGGCATTTCCTATTATGCCCAAGAAGTGCCCCTCGGCAATGTCTCCTGGTACTGTCATCGTCTCTGCTCACTGACACAGCCAGGGGGAGGGGAGGGGTCTTTCAATGGGGTGGTTTGGGGTGGGAAGGGGACAGAGCAGCCAACAGGCTACACACTGCTTTTCCTGCCTGAGTTGACACAAAATCCAAAAAAGAGAAAATTCTGTCATAGGATTGTATTAATTGAAAACAGAAGATTGGGGTATATATAAGATGATGAAAGAATTTATTTGGGCAAATGGAGAAAAATAATTTTCTCCAGAGCTGGAAGGGGGCTGTGTCTGAAATAATGGGGCAAATGCTTAAAATTAGAGCCACGGTATTCCAAGGTGATGTTGGGAAGTGTTTCTTCACATAAAAAGCAATGAAAAATCTCTCCCTGGAAAAGCTGTAATTTCAAAAGTGAGTTTGATAGTTTCTGTTGGATAAGAATATTAAAGGATATGTAACCGAGATGCATAAGTGGAGCCATGATCTGATTAAATGGCTTAGATAGCTGAGTGAACTAATCTTGTTTCTATGCTTTTCACATATTGAACTAATTTTGCTGTGTTATCATCTGTTAATTGAGTAATGTGACTGTAATGTTTCATAAAATGCAGAGCTCAGATAGGGATTTGTTCTCTGTAGCTGGTTGAGTATTCCAGATGATCAGTAATCCATTCATTTTTGCTGTCCATTCAGAATTTTGGCATGAACCATGGAACTAAAGAACAGTTTACAAATATTTCTCTGGTTTCATCTATTCCACTGCAGCCGAAAACAATGTATTTGGCCAAGTCTGAAATGTACCAAGTAAAATCAGAACTGCATTTCAGATCTAAACTCGAACTTAAAAATAATAGACTCATAGAACCTGATTTTACCATTACCCATTTTTGGGTGCGAAAACTTGGTAAAGTCGGGTGTGAGGTGAGTAGCACGACCCGTGCCTCCCTCCGCATCAGTTACCCCTTTATCAAGGCCCGAAAATGGCCATGATCAGATGCATTTAAATTGACTTAATAGGCTGTATGCCCAATTTTATCGGCATTCCCCCCTTTACCATCGTATCTGCCTCTTTGGAATCAGTCCAGCCACACGTTGTGTGGTGCGATTTGGACTCGTGATATTTTTTCAGGCAGAGTGTGTATGGGGGTGCCTCAGAACAGATCTAAAAGTCGGATCTGAAACACTCCCAGTTGTAAGTCTGCCCAGCACTTAGAATTAAAATGGTAAAATAGGGCCCGTAGTTATATGAAAAATATTTAACGCAATAAATGTTCCTTCAATTTAATCAAAATTGAAAATAAACATTTTTATCCAATCCATTGGAAGAAAATTTAGTCCCCGGACATAACATCTTGTATTTCAAACTTTGCATAGCCTTTCTTTTTAAGTTTGTGCAAATCCACTTTGCTTTAAAACCCAATACTTAATAGCAACTCTTTTCCAAATCCTTTCTGTGGGAAAGTGATTAAAAAGACCTGAAGTGAAACACAAACATAGGTAATTACAGACCTATTAATCTTATACCAACCCCGTGTCAAGAAAAGAATTAGCACACTGGCAGTGCCTACAGGGTACTGGATAGTGCCAAGAGGGCAGGGCCTGAGGTGGAAGGGTCCTACTGGGAGGAGGTGGGGCCTGAAGGGATGTGGGTGGGGCCTAAGACAGGCAGATAGACTCTACATACTCTGCAACTGAGATTGTTGCGGGGGGGGGGATTGCTGCGTACTCTGCAACTGGTAACTAGCTGGTTTATGCGGATGGGTGGGGAGGGGCAAATGGTCTGTGCAGGGGTGGAAACGGCCATGGGTGGCCAGCAATAGTTGGGAAGGGGCGTGGGTGCCTGCAGATCTCTCTGTTCTACGCTATTGCACAGAGTAGAAAGATCTGCACATGCACAATGGCGCGTTCTGCTGCAACCTCCTAGCTTTGGGTAAACTTAGACACAGCCCGTTCCAACTACTGGTGGGAAACAGATTCTGCTTCATCTTTTTCTTCAAAGTAAGGTAAGATTCTATTTTTATCTTGTCCAAAAAAAATTAATTCTGTCCTGTTTTCACACTCGTTCGGCAATTCGAATTTCTTTGATAAGGTTGCCCTGAAGAAACCTTCATACTAGAAAGAAGGTGTATGACAGGTAAACTAGAATAGTTAGAATATGAAATTTGTGACCATATGGAGCAGTTGAGAATGTGAATAGCATAAATGCATTTAAGAGAAAGCTAGATAAGAATGAAGGAGAAATGAATGTTGCTAGAGTGAGATAAAGTAGGGTGGAAGGAGCATACACAATGGCAATGCAGCTGAATGGAATGTTTTTGCACGATAAATACAATGCAGTGTAATGGAACTTTACAAGATAGTTAGGGAAAAGTAAAAGATAAAGCCGTTATATTACAAAATAGAATTGAGTGAAGGCCAAGGGAATCTCAAGTTCAAAGTCATAAATGGCAAATTCAGTACAAATAGTGCAAAACAGTTCACAAAAGGTCTGAAAAACCTGGTTCCTTAGCTAAATCCATCTCCACTGCTCACTTCTAGCTTTAATTGATCTTGGGAGATGTGTGGGCAACCATATGGCTCCAAGCCTTATTATTATTCAGATTTTTTTCTTTAACTCCAGTCAGTTGAGTTTCCAAAAGTCAGGAACATGGCAGATGTACCAAAGCATGGATTTGGTGGTTCCAGGAGATGAATGCCCTTACATCTACCTCCTGGATTCAGGTGCCTGCCTCAGAAGCCTTATCAATCAGGCACCCCACAACCTTTTCCATCCCACCACCTCCACCCCACCACCAAGGCATCTGATTCCAACACAAAGTTTCCAGTCCCACTTCACCAGAAGTTCCAATCCCCTGCCTATATCAACAGATTTCCAATAACCCCTTGCCCTTGGAGGCCTCTGATTTCCCCTCCCTCAGGTTTGTATTCCCACCCCCAGTCTTTACCATAAACCTTTGAAAATTCCAACTCCTTGGGTACCTGACATTTCCCCCTAAATTGGAAGACCAACTGATGGACCCCCATTCTTCCCCACAATCATACCTGGAACATCTGCCATTTCACTTCCTTTATCCCCAGTGTTTCAGGCCCCCAACATTAATTCCAGGTGAAACACTGATGTACAGTATTGACTTTTAAGGGGCATCTTGACAAATACATGAATAGGATGGGAATGGAGGAATATGGTCCCTGGAAGGGTAGGGGAAGGGTAATTCAGTCGGCAGCATGGTCTGTGCAGGTTTGGAGGGCCAATGGCCCTGTTCCTGTGCCTTAATTTTCCTTGTTCGTTGTTCTCTTGTTCTTTCAATTCAGTATAGTGTTTGTTGCTCACAATGTGGTCAGCTCCACAATAAGGAGGCCAACTGCAGAATGTTTTGTGAAACATCTTTATTCAGTTTGCAAGCACGATTCCGAACTTCCTGTTATTTGTAATTGTTATTCTCCATCTTGCTCTCATGCAGCGTCTTCTGTCCTTGGCATCCTGCAGTGTTCCAATAAAGCTTAAACGTAAATGTGAGATATAGCACATCACCTTCCAATTTGACACTTTACAACTTTCCGGAATCAAGACAGAGTTCAATATTTTTTCTGTCATCTCGGGTCCCACTTTGCTTCCTTTGTTTTTGCAGGTTTCATTTTTACTCTCACTTGTTTCTTGTTTATTTATTTCCCGATAACAACTGTTTGTCATTCAGCTATTTCCATTACTTCTAGACACATCTTTTATTTCTTTCTTTATCCTATTACCATTCCCTATGATGCAGCACCACCAACTCTTTTGTCATTTAATCTGTCCTGCCTTCTACACTATTGTCTTCTTGTCTGTCCTTTTTTCACTCCTGCTCCTTCTCTTTCGCTTGTTTAGAACTGATCATATTTCTAACCTCTATCAGTTTTGATAGAAGGCCATTGACCTGAAGCGCTGGGTGGAACCTTTCCAAAATTTGCCAGAACAACAGTTTCAGACTGAAGACTGGCTTGTCTTTCTCCTGTTGCACAGCCAAGTTTTCTCACTGATTTTCTGGCACTCAGTACCTCTTGTATGATTTAGCGGCCATTAGGGATTCATAGCAAAGCAGCCGCAAACTCTGTTTCTCTCTCCACAGATGCTGCCTGACCTACATTTTTGTTTGTTGAGGAATTGAGAAAACACAGGAAATAGGAACAGGAGTAGACCATCTGGCCTATCAACATTACTCCGCCATTAAATAGGATCATGGCTGACCTTGGGGTTCAACTCCATTTTCTCGCTCATTTCCCACATCCCTTAATTCAATGTGATTCTTCTAAACTCCAAAGAATATAAGCCCAATTTACTTAGCTGTCTATCATTGGACAACCCTGTCATCCTAGGGAACCTTCACTGTACCACATCAAATGCAAGTATCTCCTTCCTTCAGAGTGGAGACCAAAACTTCACACAGTATTCCAGATCTGGGTTTCACTAAAACCTGTGCAACTGCAGCACAATTTCTTTATTCTTGTATTCCAGTCCGCGGCTATCTTGTCGTCCACTCACTTAACCTGTCTCTGGCAGAATTTGCGGCACTCCACTAGTCATTGTCTACTAGTTTGAAAAGACCCCATTTATGCCCAATCTTTATTTTCTATCTGTTTTTCAATCATCTATCCATGCTAAAATATTATCCCCAACTCCATGAGCCCTTATGTGCAGTACTTTAAAGAATACCTTTTGGAAGTCCAGATATACAACATCTGTCTTATTTATCTACCTTACTAGTTACATCCTCATAAAACTTAAACAAATTTGTCAAATAGGATTTCCCTTTAGTCGAACCATGTTGACTTATTCTAATCATACTATGTTTTTCTAAGTGCATTGTTAAGACTTCCTTAGTAATAGGTTCCTGCACATTCCCGACTGCTGTAGGCTATCTGGCCAGTAGTTGGCTGTTTTCTGTCTCCCTCCTTTCTTGAAAAGCACTACAACATTTGCCGACTTCCAATCTAATGGCACCATTTTCAAATCTGAGGAACTTTGGGAAATATAACCAGCATATCCTTTCGTTTATTCATTTGTGGGACATGGGCATTGCTGGCTCGCCAGCATTTATTCCACATCCCTAGTTGCCATTGGAGGGCAGTCGAGAGTCAACCATGTTATTGTGGTTCTGGAGTCACATGTAGGCCAGACTTAGTAAGAGCAGCAAATTTCCTTCCCTAAAGGACATTAATGAACCAGATGGAATTTTCTGGCAATCAATAGCGGTTTCATGGTCATCAGTAGATCCTTAATTCCAGATATTTTTTATTGAATTCAAATACTTCAATCTACCATGACAGGATTCGAATCCAGGTCCCCAGAACATTAGTTGAGTTGCTGGATTAATAGTCAGGCAATGGCCTAGTGGCATTATTGCTAATCCACTAGGCCATTGCCTATTTCCTCAGCTACCTCTTGTAGAACTCTCGGGTCTAGGCCATCAAGTCTTTGTATTTGTTGGATTTTAGTCCCTTAAGTTTCTCCAAGATGGGCCTGTTCTTAATTCTCTGAGGTAAACTCCTCTGAGTTCCTTTGAAGTAAACTCAGTCCAATACGATTTTGAAAAGTAAATACAAAAGATACTTTCTCCCAATTTCTCATCCTTTGCCAGCTTTTTACTTTGAATTCTCATCACTTTAAGCTTTAATAACATACTTCTGTTATGCAAGACGTTTTTTGGAAGCTTAAGTACATATCCAGGCTTTCTTCAGTTCTGACACAATGAATCAGCGATGACATACTGCACACCGTAGCTATCTTTGTTTTCTGTGTGGAGGCAACCGTGAACCTTTTGAGTGTTGCTGTGAAATGAATATGAAAATGGTTATGTGACCTTTTCACCACATCAGAAATGATATCATGAATATAGACCTGCAGGTCTGTGTCTTGCTTCCAACTCAGCATGCAAGTCTTTCACAGACATCACTCTTCTATATATTCCAAGTATTCTCACTGCCCCTTTACCATTCTTCACTCTAGTGTTTATATGCAATTTTGGCTTCTGCTTTTATTAGTGGGCCAAGCCCCGACACTGAAAAATTCATCCAGATTTTTGAAAATCCCTGGAAGAAAGTTGTTTTGGATTGTGGTCAAGAAAATAGAATGCCCCACCTTCGATTTCCTCATGAGAACACAGCTGGGTCTGAAATCCTTTCCTAAGTTAGACAGGTTGTCAGTTGTGCCAGATATGTGGAAATAAGCTTAATTACAAACATCCTGCGATTGCCTGGATTCTGCAAAAAAATGGGACATAAAGAAAGTACAAAAAAACTCAGATAATTCCACTATGTCAATTAGCAGGTGCAAGAAAATCTGAAGGCATGCTCCAATAATTTAGTTTTATTTCACAAGAAAAATATCAGCCAAGCGTTGGGGGAGAAAAGTGTAAAGAGCAGTAAAGAAACCTTTGCTGCGTGAATCTGAAAGAAGGCAAGCTTCATGCAATAATAACACTGGAACTTCTCAATATGACCAACAACAACCCTTTTTTATTTAAGAACTATTTGCTTAGATTGTTTTCACTGGAGCTTCAATCAATTAAAATCACATGCATTATTCCTGGCCTAATTAGCTAATGAAAGCAATGCAATAGAATAATCTGTGTACTAATTTAGTTAACCGGAGAAAGAATGGTTTGCGCAGAGAGTAAATGTTATTTACATTGATTAATTTAGCCGAAGAAAAGGGATATATTATGCTTGCTTCAGTGCCCCTTAATGAATCTGACCATTCTAATTTTTTTAACAAATTCATTCCAACTCCATATGGCAAATTGTGGAATCTTACAGAATTGAGACATTGCATATTATACTTACAAATTATTATTGTTTTGTTTAGTGAGGTGGGGGGGTTGACTTTATTAATTCAAAGGATTTTAAAGTGGAAATACCTGACAGAACGCATAGCTTCAGTCTCTGTTGACAGGGCAAGTAGCATCCTTGACTACAGAGGATGATAAGGTGATTCAGGTGGATCACAATCATATATTGGGCTTGGTTATGACCTGTGACTTTGTCTGTGCCTGGATAACTTGGAGAAGCCTATATTCTTGAGACCTTCAGCAACCAATGGGCACTGGGAGACTGGAACGCATAGTTGCTGGTGTAAGTAATATCATTTTAAGTTAACGAATGTATTTTTTTTTAATTACTTGAGTTTCTATTAGCTGTGGTTGTCTAAAATGGGGACGGTTTTGTAGAGCATATTTTTTGTTTGATGACACTGCGATAAACAAATGTCTTCTCAAGGGTTTTATATAAAAAGAGGCAAACTATACAAGGAGCATCACAAGGATTACATAACAGAAGTAGAATCATTGAATTCCTACAGTTCAGAAGGAGGCCATTCAGCCCATCAAGTATGTACTGACCACAATCCCACCCAGACCTTATTCCCATAATCCCACACTAGGGTCAATTTAGCATGGCCAATCCACCTAACCTGCACATTTTTGGACTGTGGGAGGAAACCAGGGAGGAAACCCACGCAGACATGGGGAGAAAGTGCAAGCTCTACACAAACAGTGACCGGGGCTGGAATTGTACCTGGGTCCCTGGCGCTGTGAGGCAATAGTTCTAACCACTGTGCCACTCTGTCACCCTTGAATGATCTCAGAGGCACCCTTGCTATACATGTGGAAACTTCCATCAGCATTCTTCAGTATTGTGCTCATGGACTTACATGCAGAATTGAAGGTATACATCTTATACAGTTTCTCTTCTGGAATTTCATTGCATACAGCCTGATAATCTTGCTTCAAATCCAGCACAAAGTCAAGCAAAGCACATTGTCTTGTTCCTTACATGATGAGAAAGGCCTCCTTCTTTCTCAGGTGGCAGTATTTTGGTCGTGTAAGCAGAATTAATGACAACTCTATCAACGATCCGTTCCCAAAACGTTTGGTAAAAGTGCATCTAGAGCAGGTATTTGCTTGTAGTGCATTTCCCCAATATGTGATTGTACTACAGTCATCTCGTTCATGGTGAGAGTACTCGTCTTGCCTGAGCAAATGGCTATGGCATTGTCCATAGTTTCACAGGCATCTAAATTATCTGACCAAATTATTGCCCTTCTTTATTTTCTTTACAGAATAGGCAAGGGAGATCATTACAGCAAGTGGCAGACCCTCCAGTACAGCCATGACAAGCACAGTGATGCCAATGATGAAAAATTCCACAAAGTGCTGGATGTAGATTGGAATACAATCTGCCAGCCATGGCCTGCCTTGAAACCCAAACATGTTAATAATGAAAAAGTAACACAATTAGCATGCTCAAATGCAGCAAAACAATTTTAGTAAGTTTGAAATTGGTTTTGATTAAGGCATGCTATTGGAGAAACTGGGGGGATGGAATTTAAACTCCCTCCTGCATAATGATTGGGAGAAGGGCTAAAACTAAAAATCACAGGCGCGATCTAACCGGCTGTTCACAGCACGCTCCTGCTTCAGCCAAGTTGGAGAATTTGGCATCCAGCAATGGCAATCCTGCCATCCCCTTCACCACCACCACCAGCCTCCCCCCCGCCCCCCCAACCCCCGGGTCACTGCAGCTGGATGGGAAAATCCCACCGGCATGAACGACAGGGTTCAGACTAGCTCCCAAGTTCGGAGAACTAGTGGGAGACTCTGCTGGAATGAAGGGAGGGCAATTGGAGCCCCCCCAGGGGTTGGGTGGCAAAGGGTGGTTCCCCTGGGCATGGGCACCCTGGCAGTACCAGCTTGTGCCCCTGGCACTGCCCAATGGGAAAAGTGCCCATGTCCAAGGGGGCACATTGGCACTGCCCATTGGGCATCAGGCAGTGCCAAGGGGTGGGGGCTATTGTGGGCAGGGCCTGGAATGATCAGTGGGGTGGGGTTCCTGCTGCCGCTTGCATGGTGATCAGTCTGGGATGGAGGTATGCCAGTGATCAGGGCAGGCTGAGGGGGTGGTCTGCTGCGCGGGGCCTGCCTCCTGGGGGGCAGTCAGTGGGAGGGTCTGACCTCGGGTAGGGAGGAGTGTGAGGGGGATGGCAGGATTGCCACTACTTGAGGGGGGTGGAATGGGCTGTGCATCGGGGTGCTCCGGGATGGGGGGTGTCAGGACTGGCCCAGGAATTGCTGTGGGCGTCGCGATTGGGCTGTGGGAAATATTGGAGGTGCAGCACATAGGGTCCTGGTGATTGAGCTGGCAGCAAATGGGGAATCTGACAAATTGGGGCCGTTGTGCATGCGCAGAGTTCCAGAGCAATTGAACTCTGGTGCAAATAGCAGCCCCCTCCCTGGGTTTTTAATGATATTCATGACTGGAACCTCTGCAGTGCACAAAGCATGAAGATTCAGGTGAGAAGTTGAACTGACAAAACAGTCGAGATTTAGAACAGTTTTTCCACCAATTCAGCACTTTTGGGTGAATTGTGGCCTTGATGTGGAGAGGCTGGCATTGGACTGGGGTGGACACAATAAGAAATTTCATAACAAGTTTAATTGGGATCATGAGCTTTTGGAGCGCTGCTCCTTCATAAGGTGAGTCACCTGGTAAAGGGGTGATGCTCCAATAGCTCGTGATTCCAAATAAACCTGTTGGACTTTAACCTGGTGTTGTGAGAATTCTTACTTTGTTGGAAATAGCGAACAGAGTAAACCTTCCTCTATTCTTTAACAAAATCTTTTGTTAATAAAATGACAAACTCCCCTTTTCTCTGATGCATTTTCATCTATCTCCACCATTGTCCTTCAATAATCCATCTCCAGCTTGGCAGTGCATATTGTTGGATGTTTATTGTTTGCCATCTAACCAGTTTGGGGTTCTGCTTATGCAAGAAAAATGATATCTTCTTCACCTATCCCCCTTGTGCATTCTTTACAAGATAATTACTTGTAAGAAAATGTCCCCAGTCCATTTCTGGAACATTATTAAGAATAACAATCTTGTCAAATCAACAGTGCAGAAATCAGTACTTTTTTAGTTAAACTATCCAGCAAATGATTCACGAATACCAACTCCCACTGAAAAACATATTTTGCCAATGGAACAGGGTTGTGCATATCATTTGTCCTTGGCATGTTTGCTTGAGTTTACTTTGACTTGCATCATAACCTTTGGTTGTAAATAAAACATGAATGTTATTTAAAAAATGCTATGATTTTCAAATAGAACATCATATAAACAGGGCTTCAGCCAGTTTCTTAATCATGAACGCGGAGCCTTTTTGCCACGAGATTCATTGAGTTGACTTTTTGACACTAAACTATTCAAAACAAGACTCCATATATAATCGAATGCATTGTAAATCTGTACTTCTTTTCACCTTGTTGACTGACTGTTTCATTGCAGAACTTTGAAATGCTTTCAGTTAAATGTTCATGTAAAATATGCAAAATAACTTGAGCTTAATGCCAACTAAATCAAATTTAGCTAACATGTGAGGCAAGATTGAGGAGACTGATGCGTTGGTGAAACTTGAACAACAGGGTTCAAATTTTTTTCCCCATGTCTGTTGCTTGTTTCAGCATCATAACTGTTGCTGTTGTGGTGGAAATGGTGAAGTTTAAAAGGGTTCCAGGGAGTCTAACCAGCTGGGAACATTTCAAACATTGTTTTTAACCCTATAATGTGAAAGACAACTAAACAGTTTAGTGAAGGATTTGTTTTCTCTTGTATCTAATTCTGCCAACTAATACTTACAATTAATTGCTGAGCAGATTTTGGTGAACTCACCTCTGCATGTGTCAAAACATGCTCAGAGAACTTCATATTCCTTGACTAGAACATTATGGGTTGCCAGCAATGTAACTCCAGTCTGTTAACATTCTTTTTATTATTCTAAGCAGCAACCAGTCTCAAACCTGTGCACTTGCAAAAACTTTTCTAAATATCTTGAAATCTGCATTCTCACTCCACTGTTTGAGCTGTTAAAGCTACTTGCCAATTTTAAATGAAGTTCATATGTTTTCCAAATCTATCAACTAATGATGTTTGTTTAATATATTCAATAAATATAAACCTTAGCCCATGGACAAGTTTACTTAATTATGCTGTTCCTATGGAAACCAACCATGCATATTTAGATATTTATATATTCTGTTTCTTTGTATGGCAGCAATGTGCCACAATTCACTTGTAATCAGAGTTACTGTGGCAACATGCACTTTTTACTCACATGTTGCAGTCTGGAGCCAGTGATAGTGATGGCAGAGTTTTTCAATGTTCTTTCCATCACATGCTGACCATTGGAATGTGCTGGAAGGATTTGCAGGTTGATACTCAACCTGTTTTATTGTTGTATGAATGAACCTTTCTTGGCCATCAGGTCTTGGGGCGGAGCTCAAACCTGAAGTTCCTGGCGCGAGGTAGGGACACTACCCCAATGCCACAAGACCTCCTGTTCCTTTGTGTTGGTATTTGGTATGTATGCTCTGCCCAAAAGCAGGTCCTTGGCTCATTGCCTGCTGATACTTAGTTCTATTTTCTTGGCAGTTTTTGTCGGTGGTGGTTTGCTGTTGCCTTTCACTCTCAGGGACAGGGCATGTAGGCAGGTGCCAAATCTACCTCAGTGGGAAGGAATTGAACCCACACTGTTGGCATTATTCTGAAGCACATGGTAGCCATCTAACCGTCTGAGCTAACCAGCCAACTTCCTTTGTATGAATATGTTAATGTTACAAAATGGTTTTACATTAATAAAAAGTAAAAAAAATTGCATTTAATAAAATAAGCTAATTCTTGATTGTTAGTAAGAATATGGAGCTTAACTTTGCAAAGTCAAATTTGACATTTGCATGATATATTGCAGATTGTATAGATTCACAGCTACCACTGTGGAACTCATTAACCACTGCACCATGGATCAGATCACTCACGATGTGGAGATGATCACTCACCACAGCTGAACCAAACTTCAAGTCCTGCTTTGACACTAATCGATTCACAGTTGTGTATACAATGAAATATCCTAAGCTATTGTTTATTTGACCTTCTGATCCATTTCTCAGTCTTTATTTATCCCTCCTCATTGGTAAAATCTGAACCATTTTTGAAGCCTTTTTATGTAAGGTTCTCATTTGGTCACTTGTACCCAAGAAGAGGGGTTAGGTCGGATCAGAGGTTATATTTTTAAAATCACAAATCATAACCCAACATGCCCACTTGCGTGTTTGATGGAAGCAAGGCAAGAGGTGGGCAGCCTACCTCCTCCAGGAGGTGGGTTGGTAACTTAAATACCTTAATGAGGCTGGTAAGCTTTGGCATAAGCTGCGTTGTTGGTTCAATAGCTGACAGCCGTATTTCCTGGACTGTGGGAAACCAGAGTTTTAGGGAGAAGTTGAGTGCCTTTACAGAACTCTCTAAGTTTTCACCATCAGGTCCTCCCCCCATACAAAAACCACTAGGGGGATATGAACTCTTGTGGGAATCAAAGCCCCACCCCCAGGTCTGTTCATCAGATCACAAGCCCTCTCCAATATTCGTTTCCCTCTCCCCCAACCTATTCCTGTGTTGGGGATCAGGCCTAACTGCTCCTGGAGCCTGCTGTAGAGTCTTCTTTGTCTGACTGGAAGTTTATCAATCAGGATAACCTCCAAATGGGCAACTGTTCAAGGGAAAAAGATGCACATTGTGGAGTTAATGCTTCATAGCATGTCAGGTTTCCCATTGGAAAACCTGCCCATTCCTTGCACAAGCTGTCCCTTTTAATACTCAGCCTACTGGCTGCGAGAGTTAGTGCCTTGTGCTGTTGCATCTTAACTTTGGATTTGACCATGGTTATATATAATTTTATTGTACTTAATTATATCTTTGATGGAGAGGAGGTGGAGTGATTTACACATGAGTGAATGTATATCACAGGAGGCCTAGTCCCATCCTTTGCTATCTTCTCCCTCCAAAGGTGCCCTCACCTGGATTTATTCTTTGTCAATTAGACAACAAACTGCTACGGAAGATGTGGCAGAGTTGTGTCACAGTCATTTGACCTGCAGCCAAACTTCACCAGAAGCACAGCGTACCACTTCTAGTGGCCATGATGTTACAACAGCCCTTTCTCTTCATGGCTTGATGAAAGCTTCCTGTACTAATTGCTTGTTGAGGGACTCACTGTTGCCTGCTGTGGCCCATTTAATTACTTCATTTAGAACTAGAAAATCTCACCAATTGAAGGATTCATGTTTTGATGTCAACCACTACAGAAAATTTCAAATGGAGGGTAAGCACTCTATTGCAACAACTAACAGGATTGACCTTAAGTTTCTTCGAACATATTAAAAATTCAAAGAAGATGATACTAGTTGTACTCTATACATGGAGGCACTGTGCGATACCAGCTCATGTCACGTCAAGTACCATTATTGCTCAAATTGTTTTGTATTTTGAATCAGGTTTGCACACTCCTCACAAAATTCACATGCTGCAAATCTAGATGCTGAAACATAGGATCACATCAGTATAGAAGGAGGCCATTCAGCCCATCGAGTCTGCACCGACTCTTTGACAGAGTATCTTACCCAGCCCTCTCCTCTGCTCTATCCCTGTAACCCCACACAGTTCCCATGGCTAATCCATTGAACCTACAAATCTTGGGACACTAAGGGGCAATTTAGCATGGCCAAACCACCTAATTTGCATGTCTTTGGACTGTGGGAGAAAACTGGAGCACCTGGAGGAAACCCACGCAGACACGGGGAGAATGTGCAAACTTCACACAGATAGTGACCCAAGCCAGAATTGAACCCAAGAACCTGGCACTGTGAGGCAGCAGTGGTAAGCATTTTGCCACTCCTATATAGATATCATGAGAGATATTTGTAGATAGATACAAAAATGGATTTTTTGGATTAATAGCTTCTGGGTTATCACAAAAAACATTTGGGCTAAACATGCATTAGCCAGCTGTCCTTCCAACTCCTAATTCCAGAATGCGGATGCATGCAAATATTTATGTTGTTACTCTCAACATGATGTTCCTGCTCTGACAAAGGGTCATCCAGACTCAAAATGTTAGTTCTGTTCTCAGTCCACAGATGCTGTCAGACCCGCTGAGATTTTCCAGCATTTTCTGTTGTTGTTTTGCATGCCAATTGGCAACCTCAACAAGATGATTCCTACGTATTTATTAAGGCTGATTTCTTAAAAGAAAATGCTTTGCAATCAACAAGAATGCTTCAGATCTAAAAATGGAACCTACACCTCTGGGAAGGCTAGTTATTTTAATTTTAAGTATTGCCAATTGCATTAATCTTCTTTGCAGAAATAATTGCCCCAACAGAAGTAATTTGAATGTAACAAATGTGGCTCAAATAACATTTTGTTAGAAATTTGGTGAGAAAAATACAAATGGCCTCTCTTTTGCGGTAAATATACAAGTGAGGCTAACAGCTCATTTATTAAGGAGCAAATTGGACAACAACTTCTGAAGTCTGCACATGCTCAGTTACACGTGGAAATTAGGAGGCTGCTGTTCAAAATATCTTGCTCTTCACCTGCTTTGCTTTACCAATATTTCTTGGAAAGACTTGGCATTCACATAGAAAGCCATGAATTAGCAGGACTTACCAGAAAGATATCAGCTAAACATGTTAGAAAATGTTCAGGCTTGTTCATTCAAACATAAGTGAATTTTTGAAGGCATAACTCTTAATTGCTCTGAAATAATCTGTCTGACACAGCAAATATAGTTTTAAAATGTGATGTCTCATTCCTTCAGACTTTTATTGTGGTTGCTGATTTTTAAAATCCAGTTTTTTTTTACTTTCCCTATGATCTCTCTTGCAATCCCAAGCAACTTGGGACTTTTTATTACACTAAAGGTTCTATATAAATTATTGTAACTGTCTTTTTCTCTATTTCACTTGCTGTACATGATTTTGAATTGATTGAATTATTCTGACTTACAATTCCAAGTTTAGACTCTGTGGCTCAGTAAGGATTGTTCACTCATTGATTAAGGAGACACACGGTTGCTTGCTGTTCATACAGGTCCAATATCCCCAGCACTATTTTTGACTCTTGATTAACCACATATTTCTGTGCAAATGTGGAAGTGTCATGAAGAGGTAATGCCATTTGCTCACTGCTAACCTCAAAATCTGAGCCATATTACTCATAAAGATATGTACAAACCCTGCAAGAATATAAACACTTTGCTAGATTCAGTCTACTGAGCCCATCCTAAGTGGACCAAATTCAGTCGGGAATAAAGAATACGCATTGAAATCCTATCTATCTGGATCCATTAACTAAGGAGCCTAACTTTGGGCCCCATTCCTATGACAGTACAGTTCCAACTGCAACCCTTTGTAGTAGAGTACACAGCTATGCCCTTACATCCAAATAATGTTCGGGGAAAAAGCCGCATCATTTACTAAAAAACAGACTTAATTTATTTTCCTCTTCCTATTTTGTTGAGATTAATAAAACCAAAGTTGAGAAAATTGTCCTTGGCTTGTCTGCATCCAATTTGCTTCTTAGTACAGTGTCTCAAACTGAAGCTGAAGTCTCTCATTTATGTTTTGTTAAAGAATCTGGATTGAGTTCAGCTTTCCCATGGAAACCAGCCAGTCTTTCCTTTATCTGTCATCATAGCTTTGGTAACTAGCACCTACCTCAGCCAAATGTGGTTTGTATCAGTTACAGAAATCTAACAGAGCACCAGCGAGAATCTGTTTCAGTATGTATCGCAATTGTTTTTTTCAATTCTATATCAAAATTATCTTCAAATTTACTTTTTTAAACGCCAGTTATGTGGAAACGACTTGTGAGATATTATTAGATGCTCATTTCATCTCAATTGTTTCTAACTGAACATATTCAAAGTCACATATTTGAAGTCAAGTTTATATTAATCTATTTTTCATTCCTGTTGAGCTTAAGCTTTAACCAACAAATAATCAATAAAGTGTGATGAGTTAGCTCAGGTGTGTCCAGATTTATTATGTGAACCAGCCTGAGAATTATTTTAAAATAGCTGTCAAAAGGAAAAAAATATGTATATGAAAAAAGAAAATTGGCAGCAATTTCAAAAAATGTCTCCTGCCCCTAAAGCCTACAAATGACACTGTGCACAATTAGAGCATGAACACTCTGCATGAAATTACTTTGGTTTGGTAATTCCTTGGAACAGTTCCTGTTCTACCACTGGAGTTCCACCAGAACTGAAATAGGAAATCATGCCTTTTGGCCAAATTTTCACTCCCAAGTCCGGAGTGAAAAGTGGATGAAACTCTGCAAATCTGACTCAGCAGAAGGTGTCTTGAATAGTTGGATTTTTGTTCCAAGGGATCAAGTACTAATGGAAAGCAGCCCCACCCCCTCCCACACTCCTGAAACAATGCAGAAGCAGCCACATGAACTGCCTGGTTTGGAGGTGGGCTGTGTGAAAGGTCTGCTCTGGGATTTTGATCCAGCTGTAAAAAGCCATATAGTTCTCACCCCTTAAACCCTCTCATCCCTCACACATTCCCATGCCCTATTCATGCCATCCCATTCCATAACATGTCTGCACTTATCCCCATGAGCCCTCATATTCTTCATGCCAACCCATTTCCCTCTATGTAGTCCCATAGGCCTTTGTACCCTCCATGTCAGGTTAATGCAAACTCATACTAACCCATGATCCCCACTCACCTCATAGCCCTTTATAGTCTCTATGCCAACTTGGTTCCAATTGGTGCCAATCCATGCCCTCCCCCCTTTCCTTACATGGCTATTCACTATGTGAAGACCACCGGTGCCATGCTGAGAGGAAATAAAATAAAGTTCGAGGTATCGTTTGCTGAGTTTATTATTTAAAAACATAGTCATTCATGAAAAGTCATTCAGTACATTTAAATTTCTCTTACTTAATCCCTTATGAAAATGAACACTTGCATAGCCCCACATCAATCACCTGGAGTTGTCAATAAAATGGTGAACTTACAGCTGCAACACTTCCCATGCCACTGTGTAATACAAGGTTGTGAAGTCAATCAAGTAGCACTAATCTTACAATTCCTGTGGTACCAGGGATAAGGAAAAGTAAAATTTCTTATTTCCTCATTGCAACTTGTTTTTCCAGCTATCTTCATGTCGTCTGTAAATTTACATTCTAACCTACATCAAGTCATTAGTCTAGATTGTAAATAGTTGGGGCCTGAGCGCTGAACCCTATGGCTCACTGCTAGAAAAAGACCCATTTATCCCCACTCTGTCATGGAAATCATAGAATCCCTACAATGCAGAAGAAGGCCATTCAACTCATTGAGTCTGTACTGATCACAATCCCACCCAGGCCCTATTCTCAGAACCTCACATATTTACCCTGCTAATCCCCCCTGACACTAGGGTCAATTTAGCATGGCCAATTCACCTAAACTGCACATCTTTGGACGGTGGGAAGTAACCGGAGCACCTGAAGGAAAACTATGCAGACACGGGGGGAATGTGCAAACTCACATAGAAAGTCACCCGAAGCCAGAATTGAACCCGTGTCGATGGCGCTGTGAGGCAGCAGTGCTAACCACTCTGCCACCATGCCACCTATTTCTTAGCCAATCCTCTACCCAAGCTAATATATTAGTCAAAATCCTGTGGGATCTTATCTTTTATGCAGCATCTTATCAAATGCCTTCTGAAATCCAGATACATTACTTCTAAAGGACCCCCTTTCTTCACTTGGCTTTTTACATCTTTGATGATCTCTAGCAAATAAGTCAAACATGATTTAGCCTTTATCAAACTATACTAACTTTGATGAATTGTGTTTTGACTTTCCAAATGTCCCGTTTTTATTTCCTTAATAATGGATTCCAAAAATGTTTCAAAAATAGAAGTTAAACTAACTGGTTTACAGTTTCCTATTTACCTCCTTTCTCCTTTTTTTGAGTATTAGCCTTTTTCCAATCCACTGGAACCTTTCCAGAATCCAGGGGATTTTGGAATATTATAACTAATGTCTCTACTATCTCTGACACTTCCTTAAGACCCTAGGATGTAGGCCATTAAGCCCTGGGATTTGTCTGCCTTTGATCCCAAAAGTTTGCTCAGTACTTTTTCCCTAGAGATGGTGATTTTTTAAGTTCTTCCTTTTCCACAATCTCTACATTATCTGTTACAATTGGAATGATTGTAATGTTCTCCACTGTGTTAACCAAGGAAAAAATATTGATTTAGTGTCTCTGCCAAGTCTGTGTTCCCCATTCCTAACTCTCTAGTTTTGTCCTCTAAGGGTCCAAACATTGAATTCAGTTATTTATTTCCTTTTCATATACTTATAGAATCTTTTGCTACACGGTTTTATATTCTACGCTAGATTTCTTTTATCTTTTATCTTTGCTCTTTTTATTACTTTTTAAATAACCCTTTTTTCTGATCTTTAAAAGTTTCAAAATCCTCCAGCCTGTCACTGATTTTGCAACATGGTATGCTTTAAGTTTTGCATTTCTGTTATCTTTACCTCCTTATTTAGCCAAGGGTACATTTAAAGAGCAGAACGTGGAATCGTTGTGGGTGGAGATAAGGAACAGTAAGGGGAGGAAGACGCTGGTGGGTGTGGTCTATAGGCCCCCAAATAATGACCTGGAGGTGGGGCGGGCTATAAGCATGCAAATAAATGCTGCGTGCAGGAATGGAACGGCGATAATTATGGGGGATTTCAATCTACATATTGATTGGTCGACCCATGTTGGACGCGGTGGACTTGAGGAAGAGTTCTTGGAATGCTGCCGGGATAGTTTCCTTGAACAGTGTGTGCTGGAGCCGATGAGGGAGCGAGCTATCTTGGATCTGGTGTTATGTAATGAGGCGGGTAGAATTAGGGACCTTGTTGTGAGGGATCGGCTTGGGAAGAGTGATCATTGTCTGGTGGAGTTTTTGATGCAGATGGAGGATGAGAAAGTAGGATCCCAGACCTATGTCCTCTGTTTGAACAGAGGGGAGTACGATAGGATGAGAGAGGAATTGGCAAATGTAGATTGGGGTCGCAGATTGGTCGGTAGGACTGCTGAGGAACAGTGGAGGATCTTTAAGGAGATCTTTCTTGGTGCTCAGCAGAAATTTATTCCAATGGTAAAGAAGGATCGTAGGAGAAGAGATAATCAGCCGTGGTTAACGAAGGAGTTAAAGGAGAGTATTCAATTAAAAGCTGATGCGTTTGGAGTGGCTAAAAGTAGTGGGCGAGTAGAGGATTGGGAGAGGTTTAAAAATCAACAAGGAATGACGAAGAAGTTGATAAAGAAAGGAAGGATAGACTATGAAGCTAAACTAGCACTAAATATAAAAAAGGATAGTAAGAGTTTTTATAAATATATAAAGAGGAGGTGGCTGGCTAGGGTGAATGTTGGACCCTTAGAGGATGAGAGGGGGGATTTAGTGGTGGGGGATGAGGAAATGGCTGAGGCCTTAAATAAGTTTTTTGCTTCGGTCTTCATGGAGGAGGACGTGAATAGTTTGCCGGATATTAACGACAGAAGGATGGTTGGAGTTGAGGGCCTGAATGAGATCACTGTCATTAGAGAGGCAGTGCTCAACAGACTAGTGGGACTGATAGTGGACAAGTCCCCAGGACCAGATGGAATGCATCCCAGGATTCTGAAGGAAATGGCAAGGTGATAGCGGATGCCTTAGTGATTATTTTCCAAACCTCACTGGATTCTGGGGAAGTGCCGGAAGATTGGAAAACGGCTAATGTTTCGCCGCTGTTTAAAAAGGGTAGCAGGCAAAAGGCAGGGAATTATAGGCCGGTTAGTTTAACGTCTGTTGTAGGAAAAATGCTTGAATCCGTCATCAAAGAAGAAACAGCGAGGCACCTTGAAAAGAATTGTTTGACAGAGCAGACGCAGCATGGATTCGTTAAGGGGAAGTCGTGTCTGACAAATTTATTGGAATTCTATAAGGATGTGTCTAGTGCGGTGGATGGAAGGGAACCGGTGGATGTGGTGTTTCTCGATTTTCAGGAGGCGTTTGATAAGGTGCCGCACAAAAGGTTGTTACAGAAGGTAAGGGGGCATGGAGTTGGGGGTAAGCTGTTGGCGTGGATAGAGGATTGGTTGTCTAATAGGAGGCAGAGAGTAGGTGTCAATGGGTGCTATTCGGATTGGCGGTTGGTGACTAGTGGAGTGCCCCAGGGATCGGTGCTGGGGCCTCAGCTATTTACCATTTATATAGATGATCTGGAGGAGGGAGCTGAATGTAGGGTGTCGAAATTTGCTGATGACACAAAGATAAGTGGAAAAGTAAATTGTGCAGAAGGTGTAGAAAGTCTGCAGAGGGATCTAGATAGGCTGAGCGAGTGGGCGAGGACCTGGCAGGTGGAATACAATGTTGGCAAGTGTGAAGTTATCCACTTTGGTAGAAATAATAGTAGGAGGGACTACTACTTAAAGGGCGGAAAGCTGCAGCCTGCTACGGTGCAGAGGGACCTGGGGGTCCTTGTGCATGAGTTGCAAAAACCCAGCCTACAGGTGCAGCAGGTGGTCAGGAAGGCGAATGGGATGCTGGCCTTCATAGCGAGGGGGATTGAATATAAAAGTAGGGAGGTCTTGCTGTGACTGTACAGGGCATTGGTGAGGCCGCAGCTGGAGTACTGTGTGCAGTTTTGGCCACCGCACTTGCGCAAGGATATTTTGGCCTTGGAGGGAGTGCAGAGGAGGTTCACTAGGCTGATACCGGAGTTGAGGGGGTTGAACTATGAAGAGAGGCTGAATAGACTGGGATTGCACTCGTTGGAGTTTAGAAGGATGAGGGGGGATCTTATTGAGATGTTTAAGATGATGAAGGGGATGGATAGGGTAGAGATGGAGAGGTTCTTCCTGCTTAGAAAGGACAGCAGGACTAGAGGGCACAGCCTCAAGATAAGGGGGGTGCAGTTTAGAACGGAGTTGAGAAGGAACCTCTTCACTCAAAGGGTGGTGAATCTCTGGAATTCTCTGCCCGTTGAAGTGGTGGAGGCTACCTCGCTAAATATATTTAAGACGCTGGTAGATAGGTTTTTGGTAGGCAAGGGGATTAAGGGTTATGGGGAGAAAGCGGGAAAGTGGAACTGAGCCACTTCAGATCAGCCATGATCTTATTGAATGGCGGGGCAGGCTCGAAGGGCTAGATGGCCTACTCCTGCTCCTATTTCTTATGTTCTTATGTTCTTATTTCCTCTCAGGAATATATTTTGGTTGGGAGGAATTGAATATTTTCTTAAACATCTTTTACTGTTTATCAACTATCCTACATTTTAGTTTTTATGCCCAGTCCACTAGAACCAAATCTGTTTTCATGCCTATTTAATTACTTCTGTTTAACCCCAGAACACTAGTGTAGGATGCAAGTTTATTGCCCTCAAACTGATTTTGAAATTCAAGCAAGCAATGATCACTCTTCCCTAGAGGAATTTTTACTACAAGATAATTAATTAATCCCATCTTATTACACAATCCTGAATCCAAAATAGTCTGCCCCTGGTTGGTTCAACAACATATTGTTCCAAGAAGCAATCTCTAATACACTCTCTGAACTCTCCTTTGAGGCTACTTTTGCCAATTTGATTAATCGAATCTATATGCATATTAAAATCACCCATGATTATAGCTGTACGTTCCTTACAAGGCCCCAATATTTCTTGGTGTATACTGTGGAACTACCTTTAGGGGACTTATAGATTATTCCCACCTGGGATTACTTTCCTTCGCTCTTTCTTATTTCTATCCATCTTTTGCTCTCTGCTAAACATTTCAAAATACTGATTACCCTAGGATATTCAACCCCCAAACCAAGTCTCCTTGTATCCATGTCTCAGTTATCACCATCAAATAAGAACATAAGAACATAAGAAATAGGAGCAGGAGTAGGCCATCTAGCCCTTTGAGCCTGCCCCGCCATTCAATAAGATCATGGCTGATCTGTTGTGGCTCAGTTCCACCTTCCCGCCCTCTCCCCATAACCCTTAATCCCCTCTCTTATCAAAAACCCATCAACCCGCGTCTTAAAAATATTTAGCGAGGCAGCCTCTACCACTTCAACGGGCAGAGAATTCCAGAGATTCACCACCCTTTGAGTGAAGAAGTTCCTCCTCAACTCTGTTCTAAACCGCCCACCCTTTATCTTGAGGCTGTGCCCTCTAGTCCTACTGTCTTTTTTGAGCAGGAAGAGTCTCTCCACCTCTATCCTATCCATCCCTTTCATCATCTTATACGTCTCAATGAGATCTCCCCTCATTCTTCTAAACTCCAACGAGTACAAGCCTAGTTTATTCAGCCTCTCCTCATAGCTCAACCCCCTCAACTCCGGTATCAGCCTAGTAAACCTCCTCTGCGCTCCCTCCAAGGCCAAAATATCTCTGCGCAGGTGCGGCGCCCAAAACTGCACACAGTACTCCAGCTGCGGCCTCACCAATGCCCTATACAGCTGCAGCAAGACCTCCCTACTTTTATATTCAATCCCCCTCGCTATGAAGGCCAGCATCCCATTCGCCTTCCTGACCACCTGCTGCACCTGCAAGCTGGGTTTTTGCGACTCATGCACAAGGACCCCGAGGTCCTTCTGCACCATCGCCTGCTGCAGTTTTTCGCCACGGAAGTAATAGTCCTTCCTACCATTCTTCCTACCAAAATGGACCACCTCACACTTGCCAACATTAAATTCCATTTGCCATTTCCTGGCCCATTCGCCCAGCCTATCTAGATCCTTCTGCAGACTCTCCACACCCTCCGCACAATTTGCCGTTCCCCCAATCTTGGTGTCATCAGCAAATTTCGACACCCTACACTCGGTTCCCTCCTCCAGATCATCTATATAAATGGTAAAAAGCTAAGGCCCCAGCACCGACCCCTGGGGCACTCCACTAGTCACCATCCACCAATCTGAATAGCACCCGTTGACCCCCACTCTCTGCCTCCTATTTGACAACCAATCCCTATCCCTACCCCCAACTCCATGTCCCTCGACCTTCTGCAATAACCTCTTGTGAGGTACTTTGTCAAACGCCTTCTGAAAATCCAGAAAGACCACATCCACCGGCTCTCCTCTATCCACCGCCCTAGACACATCCTCATAGAACTCCAGTAAATTTGTCAGACACGACTTCCCTTTAATGAAACCATGCTGCGTCCGCTCTATCAAGCAATTGCCTTCAAGATGCCTCGCAATTTCCTCCTTAATGACGGATTCTAACATTTTACCTACCACAGATGTTAAGCTAACCGGCCTATAATTCCCCGCCTTTTGCCTGGCACCCTTCTTAAACAATGGCGTAACATTAGCCATTTTCCAATCTTCCGGCACTTCCCTGGAATCCAGCGACGTCTGGAAAATAACCACCAAGGCATCCACTATCACCTCCGCCATTTCTTTCAGAACCCTTGGATGCATTCCATCCAGTCCTGGGGACTTGTCCACAATTAGCCCCTCCAGTCTGTCAAGCACCGCCTCTCTAGTAACAGTAATGTCATTAAGACCCTCCAGTCCTACCACCTTTCCATCGCTAACACCCGACAAATTATTCATGTCCTCCTCCGTGAAGACAGAAACAAAAACTTTATTCAATACCTTAGCCATATCCCCATCCCCTACCACTAGGTCCCCTTTCTCATCCTCTAAAGGACCAACCTCTTCCTTTTTATATATTTATAAAAACTCTTGCTATCCTTTTTTATATTAAGCGCTAGCCCAGCTTCATAGTTTCTCCTACCCTTCTTTATCAACTTCTTTGTCAATCTTTGTTGACACTTAAACCTCTCCCAATCGTCTTCTCGCCCACTACTCCTAGCTACTCTAAATTCCTCCGCTTTTAATTTAACACTTTCCTTCACCTCCTTCGTTATCCACGGCTTATTACCTCGACTCCTACTGTCCTTTTTGTTGTTTCTATTTGAGCCGTTAACTAATTAATTTTATTCCAAATGCTATATGCATTCAGATACAAAGCCTTTAAGTTTATTCTGTTACTAATTTTCTTTGCTCTTGTACAATTCTCTGGTGTAATGTGATGTTCACATGCTCTGTCCCTTCCTTTCATTATCTGGTAACAATTAGCCTCATCATTAATCTTCTCCTTACACTTTGATTTTTTAAATTTCCATTCAAACCCTCTCTCCCACTATTTAGTTTAAATCCCTATCTACTGTGCTAGCGCTGAGTAATTTTAATATAAAGAGCTTGGGGATTTAACACCTTGACAGTTCTGCTAAGGTCACATTTACACACATTCATGTCTTATTTTGATAATTCCAAAAGGCATTTTACCTCTCCTGAAGGGGTAGCTGGACATTTCCCAAAGGGGTACCTGGACATCTCCAAAAGGCAGAATGCCCCATATCTCCAAAGTACTCAGGCAGATTTAGACCTTTTATTCATGGGTTGTGTTTTGGACATCCTACTAACAAATGTTGTATCTGTTTGAAGACAGCTGCACTTTTACCTGTACAGCTGCCTCCGTGGACCATGGATATGGAAACTGCAACCTATCCCCCTGCAGGATTTCTGGAATAGGGGCTCTGGCACCATTTTGGCTAAAGCATGGAGTCCTTCTGTTCCCAGGAAAGTTTGGATCGATGTGTGTGAATGGATTTTCTGCCATATTTCAGACAAATTCACAGCTCCTGGCCTTTATCGAATGATTAATTGAAGAGTTAATTTTTGAGTTAAAACATAATTAAATTACCAGACAAAGTAGCTTCATAAGCAAGTGTAGAGTATTCAAATATGCATATTGCATAGCTAATTTAATAACTGAAGGAGATTCAGAAGGCAAATAGTTGCACCCTTTAGGCTGACTGGCCTCCTTCTGTACTGCATTGTTCTCTGATTCAAAATGATTAAAAATTAATACATGATACCAAACCAGGCAAGACATTGAAATTGGAGGAAGCTGCTTGGGAATCCAGAAAGAGTTGGATAAATTGTACAAGCAGGCAGAACAATGGCAGTTCAATGGACTGTAGGCAAGTGAAAAGTTCTACACATTGGAGGGAAAAACAATAAATGAATTGTACAGTGAAGAGAATAGAACTCAGAAGAAGCGATCAAATTGTATAATGATTGGACAGATCCCACCTTCAGTATTGCATCCAGCTCTGTTCATTGGGGTACAAGGGAACCACTCAAGCATTGTGTGGCAACAACAAGGCTGAATAATGTCCAAGCTCTCAGCAAAGACTGAGATACTTGAGTATTTCAGCTTGGAAAAGAGGCATCTAAGGGATTCTCTTGTTGAGATATAAAAGGTACTCAAAAGAATGGAAAGGACAAAGGTAGAATGTTATAATAAATTTCATTGTGGAATAGAACAATGGGATATGGATTAACATTTGCAATGTAATTAATATCAGTAAGCTCCTAAACTCCCAACGGGAATAATGTTAACTTTTGCCAATAGTGTATAACTGGCTGAATTGGCTGGTCTCCCCAAGATACTCACTTCTTAATGTGTTTTCCACTGAAGTCAATGCAAAGGGAAATTACAAGGGATGCATAATGGGCGGTTGATACAATAATCACCTATTTTACACTATTGGCAAAAGATCAATATTATTCTCAAAGTGAGCTCAACACACAGAATGGACTTCCAGACAAAATACTACAGGTAAAAACTTTAAGAAATAATTACACAATCATTGGTGGGATTTTATATTGACTTTGAATGGATGGATCAAGATGGCCTGAAAAGCTTACTCCTTCTATCACTATTTGGGAATCTTCTAGGAGCCGGTTGAGCTTAACTGGCTGGATGGCTGGTTTGTGATGCGGAGTGACAGCAACAGCACGGATTCAATTCCTGTACCCGCTGAGATTATTCATGAAGGCTCATCCAGGTAGCAAACTTATATTCTCCTATATGACACTGGAGTAGAGTGAGCCAAAAGCAGTGGTGTATTGTTGCACCAGAGCACTGCTCCGGCAACTTGGATTTCAAGCAGACTTTTAAACTCAAAACTGGACATTCAAGTGACTGATATTTGAAAAATGCTGTATAACTGATGCAGTCACAGGCTGGTTCCTCCCTGCATTTGCTGTTGAAAGGCTCACTGGTGTCAACTGCAAATCAGAGAGCAATCAGCCTGTGCTTGGATGAGCAACAAAGAGTATGAGGGTAGTATTGAAGTTAGTTTTCATGGCTCAGAGCACAAGGCAATTGGAGCAGAGGAGTGAGGCCCAGAACATGAGGCAGTCGGAGAATAGAGTGGAGCCCAGGTGAGGTGGTACATGTCAATCTACTATGAATTTCAAATATTGAGGCCCGCATTTTCACCCGAGTTGGCAGTGCTCAGACAGGACATTTCCCAACCCTGTCAATCTGCTCCAGGTAAAAGGGGCCCAGAAGGTCAGGTTTTCATTCTGGAGGGTAGGGGTGCTGGATTAAATGTCCACCAAAGCCAGAACAAGTGCAGAGAATGTCCGTTGAGGAAGCAGGTTGAGCAGAAGGCCTACCTCAGTGCTAGTGTTGTCAGCTGCGATTACATGTACTCCTGGAGGTTTCACCACATGACTTGCCCTCACGGTCCATCAGCCAACATAACTATCCTTGTGATGCATTGCCTTCCTACACCAACTGGAAAGCAAAAAGACTCATTACCCATTGGGTGATGCCTGGCTGTCAGACAAAGTCTTTTTTCCCCTCATTTTCAATATTTTGATATCTGGTAAAGGGAAATGTTCAAAGAAAATGGCAAAAAACCCCAATCTTTTAAAATGACCCAATAACTTTTCTCCAGGTTTGAACACAAACAGTGTTCTGGAGATTGATTTTCAGTTCTCAGCGATTCCCGCCCAATCCTGGAGGGTTGGCAATTGTACTTTGTGTTCTAGCGCTTTGTTGAACTTATTAAATAATGAATAATTCAAAAACCACCCCTCCAGTACTCACCTTTCTCGTCACCCACACACTCTCAACGCCTATATCCATTTCGGCCTATGCCACCTCATGCACCCAACACACCTACCATTGCCCCCCCTCTGCATCCCATGGAACCTCACACCTCTTGTGCCAACCTATGTGCCTCTCATCTCCATGGTCCTTTGTGGCCCATATGCCAACTTACTGCCAATTCGTGCAAACCCATACCCCCCCCCCTCACCTTGTCCTTATCTCCTCTATACCAGCTAACCTGGCATCCACTTTAACCTTAGGAGCTATATTGACATAAAATAAAGTTCTGTGTCTATTGGTGATGTTGCTATTTTTTTAAAGAAGTCATTGGCTGGAATTTTACCAGCCCACCCACCACAGGAATCTAAGCAAGCAAGGGGTGGAGCATGGGAAGGTCCATTGACCTTGGGTGGGATTTTACAGTTTCCGGGTGAGCAAGGCTGTAAAATACCACCTTTTGATTTAAAAAAAATCAATACACTGAAATTCCTTCAATTAATTTCTTATGAAAAAAAATTTCTATTCCATAACTACTTGGAGCTGTCAATCAAGCTGTCACTTGTGATGATTTTAAATTGTAAAATCAATCATGCAGCACAAATCCTACAAGGATAATCCTCAGACTATGTCAACAGAAAATGTAAAATAGCCAGCACTGATTAGTTTTAAACACTACACTTTTTTGAATTTAAAGCACAGCAAAGATAAATCCCTTGACATCTTTGACAGTTCCAATGAGTTTTGACAGTTCTTTGATAGTATTCACAGATTGATGGTTCTTTGACAGCTTGACAGTTCCATTGAGAATATGACACTTCGTACCCAAAACCATATCTACTTTTAGCAATTCCAAAAACTTATTTCAAAGTGTGGCTTACCTCATACATACAAAGGGGTACCTTACCTCTCTAAAAAAGGCACACTGGATGTCTTAACAAATTTGCAAGTTTCAGACTTGATTTTACCAGGTCTAATCTGCGCGATTCAGGTTTCTGACCCCTGCATCACTAAAATCACGCGAGTAGAAAGAGTTGCTGATTTATATTGGCAGCTGTCTCTGTGAATCGTGGATGTGTAACTTAGAACTTGTCCCCATTCTCCACCTCCCACTGCCTTGAAAATGGTACAGGTCAGGTTCAAGGGCAGGTTTCCCGATTGAGGCATTTGTTGACATTTGTGTGGAGATGGGGAGCCTCTGTCTCTGCTCAACAGTTCAGGCTCCAAGCAAGAATTTTCTGTCAAATGGTAATGCTAATGACACTTATCATTATTTATGCACAATGGTACAGCAGTTTCGGACAAGAAGCAGATACGCAATTAGATTTGAAAATGAAAGAGATGCTGTGTGATTTGTATAGTTCCATTATTAGCTTTGTGTAAACAACATCTATCTACTTCATCCCTGAATTGCACCAAATGGTGTCATGCTTATATTAAGTCACGCCATCGCAAATAATTTCTTAACCACATGATAAATGTTAACTTTTGCCAATCAACAGCAGTTCACGCCAATGGGATTTTCTGGTCTCACTAACGGTGCACCCCTGCCTTGGACTTCCTATCAGTGAGGCGTGCATTCAATGAGAAACCCCGTTGACAATGGCAGGGATAGAAGATCCCACCACCAGCCAATGATGGGCTGCCTCTCAAAGTCTCTCGACCCCTGGCGGGTTGTGTGGTGAATCCCACCCACTATCTCTAGCACTGAAAATTTATTATCAGTGTGATCCCATTCTAAGTTCTGTTTTTAATTTGGTGTTGGAGATGTTAATGTAAAATTTAAAATAAAATCAATTACCTTAAAAAAAATTCTCCCTCTTAATTGATCCAATTTTTTTTTCCATCTCATTATTTCTTTGTCTGTACCTGATTTGACATTGAATGCACCCCCTCTAATTCACATTTCTTCGCATTCCCTGTGATATTAATTTCACAATCTTTCCATCTAACTGGTTAAGAAAATACAGAGTTGCTTGCGCTGCTCATTTAAATGCCAGATTCCCCATATCCCTCACTGTGACATTATTCACTCATACTTTCAGCAACTTGCAGCAGAACAAATTTAAAAAGTCACCCATGCACGGGCTAGGTTAATCAGCAACAGATGTCATTCAGTATCCTGCCTCAAAAAAGCATGGCCTTAAATGTCCTTAAAACTTGAATATTCATCAGATTATGGGGCAAATTTTCCTGTCCAGCCTGCCATTGGAATCATAGTGGGCGGGGGGGACCATGGAAATGTCCATTGACCCCGGGTTTTGGGGCAAGCGCAGCTGGAAAACCCACCCATAGAATTACTTTTGGTTAGGATAGAAAATAGTTCATATGTTGGTATGGTATTCCATCCTCCAGTATTTTAATGATGACATTAACTTATTTAAGTGAACCTGATCTGACTATTTCCAGATAACTCCAACTCAGCAGATCTGTTGCCAATCCCCAACCCCAGTGAAAAATAATCGTTTTCTTTGAAATGCTGACAAAGTGAGAGGTGGCTTGAAACAGTGACTGCCAACTTCAAAAGGCAATGGCTGACATGTATATAGTTTACAAATTCCTACTTCCTGAGAGTGGGATAAGGAACAATGTACAGGGGGACTTGCATTTTTGAGTAGAACAGTTGATGCTGCATTGTCCAATTCATGTTGACACAATGTGTTGATGTAAGAAAGGTATTGACGAGAAAGTAAAAAGCCTGGAATAAAAGACACATCTCAGTTCAATGCCCAATCTAAAATACCTTTAAATATACCACACATTATGCCAAATGTCTTAAGGTCTTAAGACAATTTGGAGTACAATGTGACTTCCTTCACCCTGGTGCATCAAGGGCATAAAACAAATTAAAACACTGACATCTAGTGGTCTGGAAAAGTGTCTTTAATCCCATTGATTTATGGCTGAGTGATTTGGATTACCTGAGGAATGAATTATCAATCAAAACAAGCAGGGTGTTACTGTGACATTTTCAGTAATGTTAACAAGTTGGAAAAAATGATAACTCTAAGTTAGTTCCCATTTCATAACTGGAGAAAATTAAGATCTTTTAGTTGGACGAGACTCCTATCTTCTGACCTATTTTGTACAGTAGCAGATAAAATGATGAGGTTGAACTTGGAAATTCTTAGACATTCCTCAGCATTAACAGTACTTCAGATGTTGGCAAAAATGAATTCAATTAAAGGTTTGCCTCCACCTTGAATACAAATTGAAGAAGGATGTGTTATGAGCAGAGACTCACCATCAAGAAGATGATTGAAAGCACACTTGCCAGATAAAGCGATCTTGCTTGTTAGCCTCGCCAGTCGATCAACATAGCGAGCCAGGAGGATAGCATGGGAGGCCAAAAATACTATTTGCACCTGCCAACCTATGGCAGAGTGTGGGGGAGATGGGTGATGATGATGGGGGGTGGGGTGGGTGTCTGATGTCTGTGGGGGTGGGAGCTCTCACGGTTCGGTAGGAGATTGGAGAGCCCTGCGCAATGGTGCCCAAGTACTCTTCCCTGGCTCTCCCCTACCCTACAAACTCCTAGTTATCAAAAATATTGACTGCATGATGGAAGATTGCAGTGTTGACTGACGTTGGAGTACTCCTGTTTTCATGCTGTTACGACATATAATCTTTTGGGGGAAAATTCTGCTTAATTCAGAGGTTTGTTGAACATCACTGGTAACATGATGATACCATAAGTTGATGTCATTGTTGATGTGTCTGCTTCAGCAAACAAATTAAGTATTATCAAAAAGAGCCCAAAAAACCTTGTAGAAGGTTCAAGCCGTGTCCTGCAAATATCCAATCTAATAATGACAAATCATGAGCTGAGTCATAGAACCATAGAATAGAATCATAGAGTCCCTACAATGCAGAAAGAGGTCATTCAGCCCATCTAGTCTGCACTGACTCTCTAAAAGAGCATCTTACTCAGGCCACCATGCCGTCCTTTAAGCAGACATTTCTTGGTTATTTCAGGAACTAAGCTTGCTCGACTACCTTCCATGCTGAGCAGCAAAACTAATAAGCTTACAACTATCTTCACAAAGCTGAAAATTCAGAACCAGCTTAAATATACAAGAGCAATATACAATGCAATGAGCATTGGCTTGGCATAATGTAATTAGCTGGCATATCCAACATTCCATAACTTTTACAGTATTGTGATAAAAATGTTGAGGGTTTCCCATTATTTCTTGTGAAGTAACTTCGGGTTAATTTGCATATTGATTCGTATTCCCTTGTTGCAAGTTGTTTTAAAATTATTTATCAGGTATCAGCAATCCTCTTTGGTTCTTCGCCTCCCCTCTTTTCAAAATGGCAATCGTCTCCTCTCTTCGCTCAGTTTCAGCCAACACACCCTCCATTTTTTTTCCCTTGACCCATTTTGCACTGATATCTCTGCACTTCCTGTCTCTGCACTCAGCTCCAACCTACTGTGCTGATGGTCAGTCCACAATGTGGACACCAAAAGTAAGACTTGGGACTGAACGAAGAGTTGGGATCTGCACATATGATTTTCCAATCTTCATACATGTTAGACATCCATTCATAATTATATCTCTATGAAAGTGTAGAATACTGTAAATAAAGGTAACCTCATTTGAAGAAAGTAGTAATGCAATAAATATAATTCATTCATCTCTTAACTATTTTCTTGGCTTTAAATTCTTTCTTTTCTTTTAATTAGTTGTTCTTGTTTTGTATTCAACCCCATTACTCCCCACAGTGGCCTTCCCAAAGAGAACTGGCCCTTTTGGAGAAAGAAAGAAGTTAACAATATAAGAATATAAGAAAATAAGAACTAGGAGCAGGAGTAGGCCATCTGGCCCCTTCAGCCTGCTCCGCCATTCAATAAGATCATGGCTGATCTTTTTGTGAACTCAGCTCCACTTACCTGCCTGCTCACCACAACCTTTAATTCCTTTACTGTTCAAAATTTATCTATCCTTGCCTTAAAAACATTCAACGAGGTAGCCTCAACTGCTTCACTGGACAGGAAATTCCATAGATTCACAACTCTTTGTGTGAAGAAGTTCCTCCTCAACTCAGTCCTAAATTGGCTTCCCCTTATTTTGAGGCTATGCCCTCTCGTTCTAGTTTCACCCACCAGTGGAAAGAACTTCCCTGCTTCCATCTTATCTATTCCCTTCATAATCCTGTATATCTCTATAAGATCTCCCCTCATTCTTCTGAATTCCAATCAGTATAGCCCCAATCTACTCAGTCTCTTCGCATAACCAATCCTCTCAACTCCGGAATCAACCTAGTGAATCTCCTCTGCACCCCCTCCAGTACCAGTATATTCTTTCTCAAGCAACCTCCTTAATGGTGAGGTCAGGTTAAGCTTCATTTAGAGGGACTCTATGTGCAATCATAAATCCACATGTTTACAGTCAGAGTCAAAGCTCACTTTTGTGGATGACGGGTTTTATTCTCAAATAACATTTCTGAATGCTTGTTTGGGCAATGTGCTCAAAATTCCCAAGAAAGCACCGAAGTCAAATGCTGTCACATACCTTCAATGATCAGGAAACAGGTATTCCATGCTCAACAACTATCATAGCCCGACTGATCACACCTGCCAAGATACCATTATACCTGGAGTCATTGATACACCTCCCCAGCAATATTTTGAACTATATTCACAGAGGCATAGTTACTATGCCATCTTCTACTAGGAGACCTGTGCCATCATGTCACACAGGACTGGCAAAGCCAATGGCAGCACTAGTCACATGCTGCCATAGCAACAAGCCCCACCTCCTCCCAGACATGCTGTAATCCTGACCTGTCAGAATTACAGGGCAACAAAGTGGTCCATTGCTCTCACAGCCACATCAAGAAGCATCACCTCATCTTCACTAGGCATCGGTCTTCCTCTTTCACTGTTGCTCAAGTAGCATCATCTTCCTTGGTAAAACCAGACGTGAAATATTAATCTAAAACCTCAGCTATTGCCCCTACCTCCATGTGTAAATCCTCTATTAGTGTCTAATCAGTTCTATTCTTTTTTTAACCATCCTTTTTTTGTAGTTCTATAAAAGACCTTGGGATTCCCTTTTATGTGAGTTGCCAGTCTTTTGTCAGATGTTCTCTTTGCTTCTTTTATTTGCATTTTCAATGTTCCTTTGAACTGTTCTAGGACATTGTTCTCACCTGTGGGGCAGTTTTGCTCCACAGTGATGGCATGGTTGCTCTGCTAGCAAAATAATTTACTGCTTTCCTTTACCTGATGTTCCTGTGGCTTTGTTGCTTAACTGGCTACACTGTAGGTTAATCTTTCCACCTCAGTTTATTTTCTCCCCTAAAGGGGTTCTGTATTGTACTGTGAGCTCTGACTGTCTAACTATCTGGATTGCCTTTTCCAGGGTTAGATTCTCCTTTGCTTGCTTCAGGTCAAAGACTGTGTTATCTGCTATTCTGACCTCTATTCTGTCTTTGATGAGTTCAGGTTTTAAGCCTCCATATTCACAACCTTCTGCCATCCTGTACAGATCATTAATGAATAAATCAAAAGGTTGTCCTGGCTCCTGGACACATTTAATAAATTTAGTTCCTTTTTGAGTACTTTGTTGCTTCTTCGATTTCAATAAGCATCAATGATTTTAGTACTTCTTCAAAATAGCAGGTGATTCATTGATTCCCTGTCTTGCACTAATGTCATCTACAAAAAGGCTCACTGAAAAGAGTGTGTTAACCTGTTCTGCTTCTGTTTTTTTTTAATCTAAACTTGAAGTGGTGCTAAATCTGAAGATAGCTCTCAGCTTGAAAAAAATCAACAATGGCTGCGTGCAGAATTCTCTTGCCCCGAATTTATGTTTAAGGTTGCAAATTCATTGAACCTGGCTTTTGTTTGCCTTAGATGTGTTTAAAAAGACATAGTTTAATTAATTATTTATAAATTGTTTCAGGGGCAGCTCTATATTAAGGCACTGACTCAGAAATTGGATCTTTAGTGATGGTTTTTCTCACTTCTGATTCAGAAATTTTTAAAGATTTCTGAGGGTTTGCTATAGCCTGGAATTTTATAAGGTTTAGCTCACCCTTGCTGGGTCTGCTGCTCTGGAATTTGAAGCTGAATTTTCAGAGGAGATACTGTGAAGTCTTCTGCTGCAGTAAGGAATTTTAAAATCTGCCTTCAGTCCTTTGGAACTTTTGCCTTAGTGCCTCTGCTATTGGAGCTTCTCTTCAGCTCACAATGCCTTGTTAAATTTTTTCTCAGTCTTTTAGCATTTTAGTTTTTCTCTGCCTTTTCTGAGAAGTTTTGTGTTTTGCGCAAGCTGCCACCATATTGTAGGGCAGGCCTTTTCAAAGTGGGGGTAGCAATCTGTTGGTGGGCCATGGGCAGGTGTAAAAAGGGTCATAGTGTTTCCTGAAGATCACCTGACTGAGGTGCCAAGAACTGCATACGCTACTCTAAATGTGGCCTCATTTTTTTACTCTTCTGGAAAGTATGTAAATGAGTCTTACAGAGGATGAATAGAGTGAAGCACTGAGGCCATCAGTGGAGTGTCTCAAATAGGAGGAATAGAAGAGATTTCGTAACATCTTCTGGAGAAGCCAACTTCTGTGCAGTGAGAGTTGAAATAAACATAATTCACAAAAGTGTCCATCCATAAAAGGCAGCAGTAAGCAAGTCAGCGCTTCCTGCATGTGTACTTGGTACCATGTGCCTTGTACTTACATGCTTTTGGCACAAATTCTCAAATGTTGTAGGGCACGCCTTTTCAAAGTAGTGTTTGTGACCTGTGGGTGGGCTATGGCAGGTGTAAAAGGGTCATGGTGTTTTCTGAAGATTGCTTGACTTAGGTGCCAACAATTGCAAACGCGACTCTAAATATGACCAAACCCAGCTGCCTCAAGTTTTTACTCTTCTGAAAAGTATGTTAATTCTCCAAACAAAGGACTACGTTCCAAAATCAAGTGAGCATTCTTATTTTCTGGGCTAAACCTGTGGCAGGTGTATGTTTACAAGGAGGCTTGTTGCGTTGAAACAGTGCGTTTAGTTGTTAAGGTTTATACAGTATCTTTTTTTTTGCTTGTTTGTAATTAGTAAAAGCTATTGCTAATTTTCTTTCTACGTGTTAACTGTATTTTTAAATAAACTTTGTTTGATTAAAGCTTCCCAGTGGGTCATTTGAATCATACTTGAAGTGAAACATCTCATGCTTACCATAGCCAAATTCAATGTGCAAACCGTATGGTCCAGATTGACTTTATGAAATACTTGGAGCTTCTGACCTGGATTATAACAATATGGATTGTTTTGTTACAAGAAAGAGATGGCCAGAGATATGAACAGTCCATGTGCCTACAGGCCAGGATCTCGCACTGGAATCTGCTGGACAGAGCACCTCTGGAGAATTAGATCAGGATTAGGACATTGTTTGGAATATTGCTTTATTCACCGTGAAACATTAGTATCGGGAAGAATTCCATTTGACCTTGCTGTGGTGCTGAAAGGAGCTGTGAAATTCACTAATGGGAGCAAACTCAACACCAGGCTTCCTGAGACTCTGTTCTTTGAAATGGGGCTGAGCACACACATTTATTGTTCCACGCAGAGATACATTGGTTGTCAAGATGTCAGGTGCTTGGCAAAGTTCACGAACTGAAGTATGAAATCCACGTTTTCCTTCTTGAGACATTGTCCCTTCTGGTTCATTTGTTTGAGATGAAAGTTGAATTTTAACTCTGTCTTACCTTGCGAACAGAACTCTACCATCTAGCCCGCCAGGGAATCGATGCGGGCGAGGGTCCAACAACAGAAATCTCTGTTGACCTCAGGCAGAAATTTCTGGTCTCATTTGAGTGAGGCAGTAAAATCTCCCCCGTCTTTTCAATTCTAAACAAACTGAAACTAAAATTGCAAGGAAAGGATGCTGATTGCTTTCAGCACTGGGAACAAATAGATGCTTTCCAAAAGTCATTGAAAGTCTTCCAAGTGTGAGTCAAAAGCCAAAACTACAACATGTTCCCCACATTCCCCACACTGCTACAGCACATCGAAGAAAACAGTGTTAGGAAGGGAACTGTCAATAGACTGACAAGCCTTATTCACTCACATCCGGCTGTGCTGATCAACAGCTTTTATCATTACTTTCCAGAGAAGTTTCAGATTATGAAAGAGAAGAAGTGGGTAAAAAATACCTTTGAGTTTGAGAGCCCAAAGCCAATTATTAACTTACAGATGATTCCAACAGGATTGAGCTGCTGCACCTGGGCTGAGGTTGTCAGCATGTCCCAGGAGTATACAGTGCTGAGTAAAACAAGCATCTTGTTATGCCCTTCAGGACGACCTATATGTGAGAGGTAGGATTTTCCATTTTTCACAAAGGTGAAGCTGCACAAAGGAAGCGGCTGGACTCTGCACCTGATAAAGGTGTTGTCCTCTCACCCTGTGAACCTGATTGGAGCGAGATCATGAAGACCAAGCAGGCTCAGCTGTCACATTAAAGGTAGGTGAATTGGCTGTGGGTCCCAATGCTTGACCCATTGGCAAAAGTGGGTCTCGGGAAGAAACAGTTTGAAAAACTCTGTTGTAGGATGTTGGTTACAGTTCAGTAGGTTTGAAAATGTCTTCATAGTCATACACAGGTTAACTGTAAGCCTTTATTGACTCCTACAATAATTTACAAATATACAGCAAAAGGTACAGGCTAGGAGCTGTCTCTACGCCTATTGGTACACTCAGCTTTGTCCAACACTTAATTGACCCTAGGTAAGGATAATGTGCCCTTTTGCATCATTGTGTGGGCACTGATTCCCATATTATCCGTATGTGCCAGACGGTTGTACTACACAAACATATGTATAGTCAGCTTGCTTCTCCATTTTGTTATTCACCTGACATCTGTCATAAGCATCATTTATTTCGCATCTTAATCTCTTTTGCCACCAAGGAGCTCTTGATTGGATTTGCTTGCCTTTTCACATCAAAGGAATGCATCTTGACAGTGCTGAAATTATCTCTTCTTTGAAGGCAGTCTTCAAGACAGCAGTATAAGAGTTAACCATTAGGCAAGCATTTTCTGAAAGCAGTAAAACACTACTGACCTTGCATTTTGCAGCTGCATATTCACTACATAATTGAATGTTCTCTACAGAACTATGAATGTGCAGCTGCTGTGTCTTCAGCAAATATTCTTGCAACTTAACCAGCTCTCTCTTGTAATTTAAAGGGGAAATGTCCCTGCATCAAGGAGCTGTTGAGCAGCTGTTAAGGATGCGGCTGATGGTAAATGATCAGCTATTCAAATCCCAGAAGGGAAACTTGAAACAACCGCTTTCACCTTTGTGCTTGCAATGAGCAGAAGTTTTGGAATCCAGATGTCCCTGACTACTTGTGATAATTTTACAGCAAAGCAAGTGTTTATGAAGAACTAGAAAAAAAATCAACAAACTAAAAGAGAAGGGGACATAAATAAGAAAATGCCTTCACACAGCACCACTATTTTAAACAGTTCCAAACAATCTTAATTTAACTACCTTCAGAGCTAACCATCCCCAATCTGTTCAGAAACACCTTTTAGAATTTGAGGTCCAGTAACTTTTACCATACAGTACATTTAATTCTTTTTTGAGGGCCCTCTGACGTTTGCCAGCAATTGGTTTTTCAGATCTGGCTTCATTCATATTGCTTGCTGGGAGGAAACCAACTATCCTTGCTCTTGGCTGAAATCTAGAACAGCTACCTTCATAAGTTTTGAACATCTCCTTAAAAATGTTCTTTCCCTTTTTATCCCTCATTATCTCACCCCGTTTCTTTAGGACTGCTCTCTCCCAGAATTGATTAATTCACTTCTTCACTTTAGATATTAGAATTTAAAATAAAAGTGAACTCCACTTATCCATACTTTGCCTTTCTTTCACTTGCTTGCATATCTTATTCTTTGAACCCATTCAAACCTATTCTTGTTCTATAGCCATTTTTGCTATATTTCCTTCAGTAAACATTGGTTTGAAGTCTTTTTAAGCTCATTAACATATCAAACCCCCAATTTACAATTGCATACTCACTCTGTCACTGGCTTTAATTACCAGTTTAAAGAAAATATGATCAGAATATTACCAACAAAAAAATACAATCTCTTGGATTTTCCTGACTAATTTCACCATGGTTTCAAAATCACTGCAACTCATCACAATTTTGGCAATTGGATCCATTCTTGAAAGTAATTAAAGCTGGAGATCAATTAAATGTGGCAATCTAGGTTAATAATTAGCAGCAAAAAAAATTGTTTTTCATGTATCTCCAGACTGCTGAAAGTGACTCACCAGCTCCCTCTGTGCAATGTGAGTAAAAAGGTTACAACATTCCCCAGGATACAAATAAGCAATATTTTTGAAAATAAATCAATGACTGATGCATGATGAAGAGGCTGAGAGCATCTTTCTGGCTTTTGATTTTCAGAAATATTCTTTAATTTCTTGTGTGCTGTTTTCATAATCAGCATCCAGCAATTACTGAGTCATTGATTTTAGAACATATTTTAATCTTCCATCAGCAGCTGTTGAAATGTGATCATATCAGAATTATTCAGACCATATTAAAGCAGAAGCTATTTTATCAGTTTAAAAACCATGTCGAAGAAAGTACTTTTAAATCTTATATGCTGATGAATATTCCTTTAGATTGACATGATGTGGAGTTGCCTACCCCAGGACTGGGGTAGGCACAGTGTGTAGTCTCACAACACCAGGTTAAAGTCCAACAGGGTTTATTTGTAGCACAAGCTTTTGGAGTGCTGCCCCTTCATCAGATGAGTGCAGGATGTTTCACAAACAGGACATATATGGACACAAACTCAATTATAAGATAATAGTTGAAATGTGAGTCTTTACAGGTAATCAAGTCTTAAAGATACCGATAATCTGAGTGGAGACAGTGTTAAGCACAGGTTAAAGAGATGTGAATTGTTTCCAGTCAGGACAGTTAGTGAGATTTTGCAATCCCAGGCAAGTCATGGGGGTTACAGATAGTGTGACATGAACCCAAGATCCCAGTTGGGGCCGTCCTCATGTGTGCGGAACTTGGCTATCAGTCTCTGCTCAGCGACTCTGCATTGTTGCGTGTCATGAAGGCCGCTTTGGAGAATGCTTACCCGAAGATCAGAGGCTGAATGCCCGTGACTGCCGAAGTGTTTCCCCACAAGAAGGAAACACTCCTGCCTGGTGATTGTTGAGCGGTGTCATTCATCCGTGTTGTAGCATAGATTAACTTGCAACATTCTGTCTCATTTGCTCCTGGCATAATGAAGTCTCACAACACCAGGTTAAAGTCCAACACGGTTATTTAGAATCACGAGCTTTCAGAGCACTGCACTTCATCATCAAATGATTCCAAATAAACCTGTTGGACTTTAACCTGGTATTGTGAGACTTCTTACCGTGCTCACTCCAGTCCAACGCCAACATCTCTCCATCAATGCTTGACATAATAAAGCAGGTTGATTTTAATTCTAAACAATATTCAGTGAGTGAGCAGGGAGTGTGAGTTAGAAACTCATTCACTGCACTGGAAATGAGGAGGGGGGTGTTTTAAATCCTGAATGGAAGCATCGACAAATTGCAAAGGCCAGAAATTGCAGGTGGAATTCTACAAAAAAATTCTAACTGCGAGAAAACTGGAGAGTTTCAGACTTGTTTGCTGGACGAGTTTGAAAATGTAATCTTATGATGCTTAGTGCAAAACAAGTGCTAGGATGTTATCCTTGCCAATGGAAGGAGGGTGTTATGAGAGGGGAGGGTGGTGTGGAGCCTCAGCTCGTGAGGGAAGCCAGCTGCTGTGCTCCAGGGGTGCAACTGTGCACCTTTCCCAACACCCCCACAGACATCACAACCACCATGGACATCAGGACCCTGCCACAGATATTGGGATCTTCCCACCCTCCTGCAGTGCCGGTACAATCAGGGAAAACAAAAAAGTGTGCGCATACCTTAACTTTCTCTTCCAGCCCGATCTTACCATCTTGTCAAAAGTTGGGCGGAATGAGTTTGGAAAGCCGTGCCCTGCCAGTCAAGACCAGATAAGTGATTTTACCGGCAGTTTCCGGAAAATATTTTGCACATTGTGATCATATCCTCCCACCAGGTCGTTCACTGCTGACAGCAAAATTACTGCCTAGGGAGAAATAAAACATTGGGTCATTATTATACAAATAATCATGGTGAGCCATCATTTTAAAATGAAAATCAGTCCCTTGCTCTCTTGAAATAAAAGTCTGTGTGGAATTTTTGTGACAACTTTCTGACTGGGTTGAATTTGGTGGGATGCTGAAAATGATGTTTTAACTTACTCCTGCATTCTCTGAAACCTGCCACATCCTCTGGTTTGAAACTAGTCTGTGCAAAGATTAGCCTTTGCAAATTTTCATGTAATGTTCCTTTTCCTGTTATTTTAACAGATCAATGATTTTGTTAAACAGTGAACAAAGCATTTGCTTAAGTGTGGTTTAACATGGCCACATAAAGATCTTTGCACAGACGGACTTCCAGGTCTGTGTGACTTCACTCCCATAGATATGCAATGTTTCATTGATGCATCCTCAAAAGTAGTGTTAATTTTATGGTTTATATTGATTCAGACCTCATCCAAATCACACGTTTTTTTAAAATTAGGTTTTGTAGTTTCAGAATGCATTTTAGGCCCCCTGCTGCTTTGAACATAACACTTGTATTGGTCCTTTACAAAAAACAAGCTGTGTGGATAATGACACTTTGCAGACACAAAGTAAAACACTGGAAATGTTTCTTACATTTGGAGAAACGCATGCTTTAGGCTTGGAATCTGCATTATAAGACAAGTGAATGATGGAAATAACCAGTGTTTGGTGATACACATATCATCAGTTTACTTACTGTTACAAATGCCACATCAGTTACTGCAGTTATTTTTAACTTGCAAATGGCAACAAACTGAAAAAAACAAAAGAAAATGATTGTATTTTTTAAAATATCCTGTAGAATCCTTTCAGGTTACCTTTGTCGTTCCACAATTCTTCAAAATTCATTGTAATGTTGTTGTACTAATGAAAACTGGTTTATGAACAGGTAGGCAGATGACATTAATTTACAATTGTACTAATGGACCAAATAGAGGAGAAGTCACTAAAAAATGAAAGTGGGTGGAATGTTAAATTGACTTGTTTGGTTCTACAAAAGTGCAGCATTTCAGCTTAAAATAGCTGTTTTATAATATTTTATCACCACTTTCTGAAACCTGGTGTTGTCAGACTTTTTACTGTGTAAGGTACAGGAGAAAAGCACATTTAATTTACATTCTAGTCCTTTCTATTAGTTACTGGCTGCATATGATTTTCTGACTTAATTCAATCAGGGCGGCAATAGGGAACACAAACCCCTGATCATTTAGCTTCCGTTTCGGCCACAGTTCCTTTGAATTCCGGTACAAAAGTCTAAACAAAATCTAGCTTCATGTTAGAAAGATATAACAGCAACCAAGTGAAATAATGGGTGGAGGGTGCCCTAAACCCAGAAATGATATCTCTTTAGAACCTGCATTTCTGACCACGTTCGCAACATGAGTAAGGAATGATGATATCACTGCTATGGAAAGCACTGAAAAAGATGCACAAAACTTGAAGAGTGCACAAAATAAAGTTTTTTAAAGTTTAGTCACATGTAGGCTTACATTAACACTGCAATAAATTTACTGTGAAAATCCCCTAGTTGCCACACTCCAACACCTGCTCGGGTACACTCGGGTGGCACAGTCAATGCACCCAATCAGCACATCTTTTGGATTGTGGGGGGAAACCGGAGCACCCGGAGGAAACCCACACAGACATGGGAGAATGTCCAAACACCACACAAACAATGACCCAAGCCAGGAATCGAACCCGGGTCTCTGGCGCAGCAGTGCTAACCACTGTGCCACCCAAGTAGATGTAAAAATGGTGCCATTCACCAGTTAGGGTAGGAATCTGTAGCCAGCCCTGATGCCAAAGCACCAAAGCAACCACGAAGCAGGAAACAATTTCAACCACCAACAGAACAAAAAGATATAGTGGAAATAATCAGACAGTACTGCTTAAAGTGGAATATTACCAATGTGGAGACAACTACACTTCTGGATCATGTCGATTTAAGGAGGCTGAATGTTTGAGAGCATTGATAAAGCAGTGCAGCGATAAGTAAAGATTACTGAGTAATCGATCAACCAAGATGTTGCAAGTGTACAATGTGGAAGAGCTTAGCACCAGTGATTCTGGTGTTCACTCTGTGTTTAATCTAATAACAGCAAAGCCAGATCCTATTACTATAATTTACTCTGGGTAAATGGGAAGCCTCTTAAGGGTGGAAGTGGATACAGGAGCATCAGCTACGGTGATGGGTGAGCATACATTTTAGTACCTAAGACAGGGAGTCCAACCACTTAACTTAGAGAGCACTTCTGCCAAGTTGAAGATTTACACAGCAGAAGCAATAAAAATAGAAATACCACAGTGGTACTTGTAAGCTATGGACAACAGTCTACCTAGCTCCCAGTGATAACGGTGATGGGTGAAGGACCAGACCTTCTCAACCATGATTGATTTAAAACAAGCAAATTGAACTGGGCTATGATTTTTCAAGTGCAGTAAAGGGGACTGCCAGAATTCTCAAAAAAAAATGACAATGCCTGCCAGGACAAATTAGACAAAATCAGAAGACTAGAAGTTGAGATTGAAGTTGATCCAGAGGTGATTCCACGATTCCTTGGGGGAAGGACGGGCACGAGATGTCCTTGGAGAGAAAGTGGGTACTGAATTAAAGAGTTTGGAAGAATTAGATATTATCCAGCCAGTTCAGTTCTTGGAATGGGCAATACCAATAGTCCCCAATTTGAAACTGGACAAAACCATCTGTATTTGCAGTGATCATAAGCGAGCAGTTAATCACGCCATCAAACTGGATCAATGTCCAATCCTGAGAATTGAAGAACTGTATGCAAAGCTGATAGGAGGTCAATCTTACACAAAGTTGATATGAGTCACACATATTAGCAATTTGAATTAGGTGACACTTCCTACTATGTCATGATAAACACACAGAGAGGCCTATTCCAATAATGTGCCTGTCTCTCCTGCATGTGCAATATTTCAAAGGTAAATGGAGACTCTGCTTCAGTGGTTGTAGTATACCTTCATGATGCCCTGATAACTGGATCAAAAGAGGCCAAGCAACTCGTAAACATGGAAGAGGTGTTAAAGAGATTCCAGAAGGCTGGAGTTCACCTCAAGAAAGAGAAGGGCACCTTTGAAGCTACTGATGTGACCTACCTAGGATACTGTGTAGACATACAAGGTTACATCCCGCAGAAGACAAGATCAAGGCAACAATGGGGACACCTCCTTTCACAAATACAACTAAATTCAAGTCATTTTTGGGGATATTAAACCACTATGAATGTTTTTTTAAAACCAAACTTATTGACGGTATTGCCCCCCTTGCATATTCTGCTAAAGAAACACTATTGTCAATCTTGGAAGCCTCTCCAGGAGGAAGCTTTCAACAGAGTGAAACAATTGTTGTATTCCTCAATCCTATTCATAAACTTTGATCCATCTAAAGAAAAGACACTGTGATGCCTCTCCATTTGGCACTGATGCAATGTTGCCCCATGATTTGGATGACTGCTCTGAAAGGCTGATAGGGTATACGTCAAAAGCCCTCTGACCACAAACTGCTTTGGGTTTCTTTAAAGAGGACAAGGCTATCTCGCAGATCACTTCGGCAAGAATTCAACGATAGGTGTTCATTCTGTCCAACTTTGAATGTGGTTTCAAGCACTGACCTGAGATTGCCAGGGAGAATAGAGGCCAGCCAAAGTAATCAGAAAGCAAACCGCTGATTCACAGTACAGAACAATAATTTATAGTAAATTAAGCCATAAATGTGAGAAACTTTGATCATGGATCAGGTTGGATCCCTGGAATTATTGTCTCTGAGATCGAATCCCATTCATGTCAAGTGGACATGGAGGGCCAGATCATTCATAAACATGTGGATAATGTGCGGAGTAGAGAGATGTTCCAGTAGTCAGGTGTTACTATCAAGAAATGTTTCTAAACTTGTAAACACAGACATAATTGATATCTCTCTGGCAGCAAATAATGATGAACTGCCTGTACCAGGAGAGGGACCCACTATTGCAGTCAATGTAGGTCCTGGGGAAGCATCCCAGACAACAGAATTGCGCCACTTGACAAGGGTCAGGAAACTCCGTCAAAGGCTCGATTTATAATTGTCCAACTCATGTATATAAAAATTTAGGACCGAGTAAATGAGTTACTAAAGATTGTAGAAGGACTTAAAGGGGGAGGGACGTAGGGATTGTCCCTTTAGGAGCAACACAGCAGCGTTAGGGTCACTTGGCCTAGATGACCAATTGGGACTCAACAGGGAATCATCTCAAGGGAAGGAGTTCTCCTAGGACAGAGGTACTTTAGAATTATCTGCAAGCATGAAGATCACTGCAAGTAAATCCCTGTGTGATCACTAATGAAGTCTCTGAAAATGCATCTGTACAAGTAACAAAACAGAACATTAGGATTGCCTGAGGTAAATTATGCCCAAGAGGAACAGAATAAAGATTAGCTTTTGGAACAAAACTGGAGCACAACACTTGGAGTGTTCAGGCCTTCCAATTTAACACAGGTTTCAACATGAAGATATGATAGATTTAAAAATCAGAGTTAAGGTAATGGGGAAAGTTTGGCAATGAGTTAAGAGAAGTGACTAACTTTGTCAGTGACCAAAAAAAGATAAACTGCTTGTCAAGGGTCGATGTCAGATAAACAAAAACTAAGTCCTTGAATAGCAAATTGAAGGATGCTGATCGTAATGGGATAGTTGTTGGAGGCACAATTAGATCAATTTGAGGATCGTTATGAACTGAATTTAATTACTATTTTAGATTTATTTGAAAGTCAGAAACGTATGAACATTATTGAGTGATTATTGAAATCAACAGGAAAATTATTTTGCTTTATTCTAGCCAATCATTTCAGTCAATTGATTAGTTGTTCAGAGCAGGATAATTGATAGCCGGTGAATTAAGTTTTACCATGACAATTTGTTACTCGTAGCAGTCGTTGGATTAATTATTTACTCAGGGGAATTGTTTATTTATAGATTCCATTTATGTGGTCACTGAATATTATTTAATCATTTCATGAATGTCAATCAATGAATTAGGTTTCTATGAATATCAGTGACTTACTTAGCTATTTATTTTGTATGCAATCAACAATTAATTTATGTAGTCAGACTCTCTCGGAAGCTCAGATGAGGAAGGCTTTCTTTGCAAAAGATATTGGAGTGGATCATGCTGGAAAACTATTAATGTGTTAATGATGCATATCGGTGTTAATGTGCAAATTGACCAGCAAGTTCAGACAATTAAAAGATATGAGTTGCAAATCTCCAAAACTTCCTGGTTAATTTAGGTTGCTCTGCCATTTGCAAGACACAAGTGGCACCTTGCCCTAATCCACCTGTTATTTTTTAAAGAACTTGCTGGATTTACACATTAATTGCTTATTAAGCTTGCTGCAGAAAGTCAAGTCTGGTAAGTAACAGTGCAAGCACCTTTTATTATCTGATAATTGTTCATGCAATACCACTCAATCCTTCTGGTCGAGAAATGGAACGACGTAAAATGCTCAATCTGGTTCCTGTGTGTGGTAAATTCTTCTTGGAAATGTTACAAACCATTTTTTTTCTTAATTTTCACTTGCATCTCTTTTTCTCTCTCTTGATCCAATCTTTTTTCCTCTCTTAATTTCTCTTTCTGCGAATGATTCTCATTCACCCTATTTCTTCCTCTGCTTTTCCCTTGTTTCTAACACAATCTTTAAATCTCATCAGTCAAAGGGATACACTGTTGATAGCACTATTTATTTAGGTCGAAGATGTCCTATTATCTTTGCCACACTGATACCAGTTTGAACATAAGACCATAAGATATAGGAGTAAGATTAGGCTATTTGGCCCATCAAGCCTGCTTCACCATTCAATCATGGTTGATAAGTCCCCATAACCTTTGATCCCCTTACCAATTAAGTACCTATCTATCTCTGTCTTAAGTACACTCAACGACTTGGCCTCCACAGCCTTCAGTAGCAATGAATTCCAGAGTCAGCATCCTCTGGCTGTTCATCCAGTAAGTAAATTTGCAAAAAACCTATGGCTGAAGAATGCAAATAAAAGCCTAATTATAGCTTATCCCTTGTGTTGTCCCAGCAAAGTCTTGCCCATTTAGGACAAGAAGGTTGATTTATTATTGTCACATGTATTAACATACAGTGAAAAGTATTGTTTCTTGCACACTATACAGACAAAGCATACCGTTCGTAGAGAAGGAAACGAGAGAGTGCAGAATGTAGTGTCACAGTCATAGCTAGGATGTAGAGAAAGATCAACTTAATGCAAAGTAGGTCCATTCAAAAGTCTGACAGCAGCAGGGAAGAAGCTGTTCTTGAGTCAGTTGGTACATGACCTCAGACTTATGTATCTTCTTCCCAAAAGAAGAAGATGGAAGAAAGAATGTCTGGGGTGCACGGGGCCCTTAATTATGCTGGCTGCTTTGCCTAGGCAGCGGGAAGTGTGGACAGAGTCAATGGATGGGAGGCTGGTTTGCAACCATGAGATAAAATGTAGACATCACCCGGCTGACTTTTTCCAGGGGAATGCTGAGGAGGTGGGAGGTGCTAGAGGTGAGATGACATTATTAAGAAGGTGTTGCTTATCCTTGGTCTAAGAGGATGGGCCACAAAAGCCTGCAAATCCCTCTGCTTATGTCAGGTCACATGGTGTTATACCAGAAGAGGTGAAACACTTTAAATACATAACTGGACGGAAGTATGGTATTGAAAATGAAAGCGCCTTTTGAAATATTACCATCCTCTGATAAAATGTAGCATAAGCAGTGGCATAGGATAAGCAATGGCTGCTTATGGTGCATGCAAAAGAAGTTAAATAAGTGTTTAGGAGGTGAAGAGCAGTAATGGAACAATTTAGCGATGTTTGCTGACCCTGTAAAGTTTGGTGCCCTGGAAGGGGTTTGAATTGAAGTCCCAAGTGTCCATTGATTCCTAACTGCAGAGACCACAATGTTTGGCTCACCATTTTCTCTGTGTTTCCTTCCTCATGGAGCTTTTCTTATCAAAATGTCATTGTAACTACTGCTTGGTTTATGAATATAAATAGCTGCTTTTTAAAGCACGCTTGGTGTTTCACTTTTCTAAACATGTTGGAGAAGCGGGAGAAGAAAGGTCAAGAGAAAAGGACCCCATATTCCTGCTATTATTGCAGATGGTTAAACCATCTCAATGGCATTGAGGAGAGTTTATGTCAGGGAGTTGGAGCTTTCTAAATAAAACTAATTAAACCAATGCCATACTTTAGCATTGGATAGAAAATACCAAGAACATATTCTTTTCTGGTGCAATAACAGATTCTTGCCAAAGACTGGCCAATTTACATTTCAGCTCCTGCAGCACAGAGGTCAGCGATACCTTGTTTTGTTGCAGAGGTGATAGATGGAATACCCTATCCCGTGATTTGCTGCTGGCAGATTGAGTGGAGTGAAATTCACAACAGCCCTGACGCTAACTGAAGCAGAGATGCTGATAAATTGGTGCAATGCACCTGGGCAGTAAAATCCATATTCATGTGGAGGAAGCAATGTTGAGAATGCAGATGAAGGATTTAAAGCAGGGCTGTACTTAAAGCAGACCCAGCTAGTAGGTAGTTAAATAAATGGCTTCAACAGGAACAAGTGAAAGGGAAGCAGTAAGTCTCTCAAGCGTGATATAAGTATTCTTCTGACTGAACACTGACATGGGACGGAGGCAATAATGCGACCGTTTGGGGGAATCAACTGTCACTGCAATAGCCAGGATTTATGGAAGGAGGTGGCATAAGCAACGTGGGTTAAGTTGCTAACCACAGGGAGCCCTCTAGTGCATAGAGATAGGCCCCTTGGCCCCACTTACTCTCATCAGCATTAGCAGCCCTTTGATTACATAATCAGTCCGACAGCTGATCTTTCTCTTCTCCATCTTTCCTCCACTGAATTCCTCCTCAGTGGTTCTAGGGCATAGTTCCATGGCCCGAACATGCTTCATCTTATCCAACAATCAGATGCAAAGTTGTAGCAGGGATTGCTGGCTGAGATATAGTGATGGGAACCAGAGCTGATTTATTTCTCATTTCTTCATAGCCCTTGGGTTACAGCTGGCAATTACAGAGCCCTACTGACTTCAATGGCCACAAAATGGAAACTAAAGTGATTACTTGGAATAAACTCAGAATATTTCAGGAATAAATCAAAGGATTCCTCTGACAATTCTTTTGTCACACAAAACATAGTGGCTTTTTGACAGACTAACTATTATAGCTGTAAAAAATTCATGCTTAGTTTCTGCTGACATCTGAATGTTTTGCCAGCTCGCTAACCAACATCCATCTCTTCTCAACCACAAAGGAATAGAATTGTTGTCTTTCCAAATTAATCATTTTCGAAAAAAATGGCAGTAATTTACATGTCAGTTCCAATTTTTCCCCTCCCAAGCAATCAGAAAGAGGAACTTAATTAAGTACAAACGTGAAAGGCAGCTTCTCCCGAAAACATACCACAACCTTCTGTATATTTTGACTTTTTTTAAGGTGGGGATATCTATTTAACACAGTCAAGATTATTCACTTTCCCAAACCAGTGCATGCAAGGCCTGGTAGTCTACAAGCTGGATGTAACATACGGAGCTCCATCCACACTGCCTAATATCTTAGTCAAAACTTTAGAACAGCATATTCTATGGGACTGCCATAAAAAATATACCAGCATTGCTCAAATGTATTCGGCTTGGAATTTCCTGCGGTGTTAAGATACTTTTGTTTTTGACCTTATTTCCAGATCAATCATGAACACCTCCATGAGATTACATCTCGGGTGCTCTCTTCAAGGCTGATTTACTCACAGGTCAGACCAATGAATAAGGATCAGATTCATTCTGCCCCACCCTCCCACTCCCCCTCCACCCTGCTCGCCCCCAGAACTGCCACCAGAACTTTAATGAGCCACAACTTCCTGAGCTCCTCAATGTTGTATGGCTGAGATGGAGATCAGGAGGGAGGGTACCCTGCAGAAGCACTGGGGAATCCTCTTTGGATATTCCCTGGTAACGTTTTCACAACAATTGCCCGGAAGTGCAAACTTCTCCTTGGTAATTGCCCTGAACTGGCAACCATCTGAAAATATTTAAAATGCAAACTTTGTATTGTTCAGACTGGGTTACACCAATACTTACTCAGAAAAAGTTAAATGAGTTAAAATACTTCTAACTTCTGGGGAATTATTACACAGATGTGAACCAACTATCCCCCATAGGAGTCACCCAGAGCCCATAAACAGCCAGGAGAACTACCCCAGCTACCCCATGGAACTCTTCATCACACCACCCCTCCCATGGGTCACTGGCTACATCCTCCCATAGTTCTGCCCACCATCTGGCTCTGCAGGTCTCCCTCCATCCTCCTGACTAAACCCACTACAGGATTGCCCCACTCCCACAGGAACTCTTTCCCCCTCCAGCCTCAGCCAGGCCTGTTCTCATCACCAGCAGCACCCCCACCCCACCCCTGGGACCTGACCTGATCTGACCCTCATGATCTCCAGCTGCTGCGCCCCCATCCAAAGCCTAAATCCCCCGAGGCCTGGCCCCACGTCCTACCTACCCCTCCCCAAATCCTACCGGTGTACCTCTTACACTTAGCTTCCCTCTTGCACTGCTGTCAAGGACCTTTAAACTTACCTGCTTTATGGTAGCTGGTGCTGCAAAAAAAGGTGTGTCTTCTTTTCCTTTGATGGGACTGCACTTGACACTGGGCCCTGGGGCACACTGCACTGCATTGGATCTTACCTGGCCTGAGCAGGAAGTTTGGACGAGGCAGCATTCTGGTAAATAACTGGGATAAAAGTGGCGATCAAATGCCAATTACAATGCCAAGGAAGTTCAGGCCTAACATCTCCCTTCCCTCTTCTGCTTTAGGATATGATGGCCATTCTCAAAATTATAGCAGGCCTTGATAGTGCAAAGAATGAGAAAATGTTTTACCCTGCTGCATTCGGATGTTAGTTTTTCCTTGTGTTACCATGAAAACTGAGAAGTTCCACAGGGTTTTCACAGTAACTCCATTGCAGTGTTCATGTAAGCCTACCTGTGAAACTAATAAATAAGCTTTAAACTTCAGTGCCAGTATTTGGTGGTTGTGAGCAAGTGATGGTGTTTCTGCTTCATCACAACTACCTGGCTAAAAGGCAGTTCGTGGTTATCTGAAAGAGGAAAGATACAAAGGCATGATTGCAAAAGTGGTACAGTAGGAAAACAGAAGTTGTGTGCTTACACCATCTGCAGTTTATAAATTATAAGAAATTGTGGAATGAGGGAGAAGTGGGATGTGAGACAGAGGATCAGGTATAAAGATGCCATCATTTTCAATGCATTCAACCCCATGTTGACAATGGCCTCAGTAATGGCTGCTCTAATGATGGTCCCCTCCATCAGGGTGAGGATATGCTGCCGTGCTTGTGCCCGTCTGGTTGGGTGTTACTGCTTATGGTTATACGCCACCTTGTCTCGCAAAAGGGAGAGAAGCATGTCAGTGTGTTTGTGTGGTGCCATGTCATAGGTTCATAAGAAATAGGAGCAGAAGTTGGCATTTGGCCCATTGAGCCTGCTCCCCCAATCAATCAGGTTATTATCAATCTGACTGCGGCCTGAAATGTCTCTCATCGTGTGTCTATCGTGATGAGCAGCCGACCCAGATGGCAGTAATCGCAATGAGTCACAAAGTCCCTCCAACTCTTATGTACCTCATGAAGGATTTCAGCTCCTCTCTTTGAAGATTTAGCCTTCAGATTCGCATTCCCACTTTTCCCACAGCTGCTCTGGGACTTGCGCTGCTTAATGTTCAGCTTTTCCAGCCTGGACTAATCATATGGGTTCTCTTCACGCCGTACACATGGTCTCATAGTCATGTTTTTGCACTGCACAGCAGGTCACCTGAGCAATCTTCCTGCGCCATGCCCCAAGCTCATGTGGTCAGGTTCCAGCTCTCTTGCTCTGTGCATGACCTGGAGCCCTAGATCATGCAATTATAATCCTCAGCCCCGAAAACACAAAAGGACTCAAGAATACAAATTCCCTCACAAACTGATAAAGATTGTGGGATTCCACCAGTTTCATCCATTTGCTGCTGCTGTAAAGGCTCTTTAAATTAAACTTGTTTTGTTTTAAGTGCAAAGGTAGGCACTGAGTAAAAACTTTTCAAATATTTAGTTTACGAAGAAACTATCTAGTGTTAACAAATAATGTTTTAATATTGTTTTTTAAAGTCTTTTCCAGTTTTGTAAAATCAATTGGAGAACTAGACATACTTATTAAAAATTCAAATTTTATGTGAGACAAATTTTCAGCTGTTTTAATAAAACTGTATCCAGTTACCACTCTTAAATATATCAATTGATGTTTACTAGCGCAAAGGAAAAAAAAGTTATGTTCTATTATGACTGCACAGGTTCATAATTATATTTGTATTTACGGAAATAGATTTGAACAGAAACTTGACCAGTAATGTTACTTGGAAAAATAGTACAATTTCAACTGCAATGTATTTACTCAGTAAGTGGTGGCAGTGGAAGTGATTAATTATTTCCAAAAGAAATTTGGTAGGCACTTGAGGGAAATAAACTTGTAGGACTACAATGATGGACTGGGGAGAGAGGACTGATTACATTGCTCTACAGGAATGCAAAGGGTTGAATGGCCTCTCTTCTGTGCTGTAATTAGTCCATGAATCAGACTCCGTGGGCCAAATTTTTGTCTGAATATGGAAGTGCATTCCAATGCTTTTTTGATTTTATTTTGAGGAATGAGGCATAATGATTGTGCCAGATCTGCACTAGTGGAGACCAGCATTGATTCTCAGTGTTATCGCGCTGCGCTTGAAGGCCGGAGACTTCTGTGTTTTGGGATTTGAACGAACTGGCACTAGGCGTGAAATGGATTTTTAGGTCTGCGCACTATTCTCCGGGATCAGTGTAATCTTCAAATGGTGCAACAAGGTCAGAGAATTGTGTTTCTCATTCCCAACTCACCACCATTTCCCTCTGGCCTTTTTATGGGCCAAGAATGCTTAGTATGCAGAACGCACATCTGCACCCATTGAGGCTTCATTCTCCATTTTAAACGCAGCACAAATATTGGATCTCCTCCCACGCATCATTTGCATCAGATGGTGCAGTGCCTTGGAAATGCAAAAGCCTGTCAGGTTTGAGAATTTGTGATGAAAGCGGAAGCATTCTGAAAGACTAGCGTAAAATGTTTTTACGCTTTGATTTGTCACCAAGTAGGAGCCGTATAGTAATGTAGATGTGCTTGTGATGCCACAGTTCATCACAGGGATCTGTCTTGCAACATTAGACTGAGCTTTACATTGATCATATTGTGTAATAGCTAATATGCATCACAGTACTTAAGAACATAAGAACATAAGAACATAAGAAATAGGAGCAGGAGTAGGCCATCTAGCCCTTCGAGCCTGCCCCGCCATTCAATAAGATCGTGGCTGATCTGTCGTGGCTCAGTTCCACTTTCCCGCCCTCTCCCCATAACCCTTAATCCCCTCTCCTATCAAGAACCCATCAACCCGCTTCTTAAAAATATTTAGCGAGGCAGCCTCCACCACTTCAACGGGCAGAGAATTCCAGAGATTCACCACCCTTTGAGTGAAGAAGTTCCTCCTCAACTCCGTTCTAAACCGCCTCCCCTTTATCTTGAGGCTGTGCCCCCTAGTCCTACTGTCTTTTTTGAGCGGGAAGAGTCTCTCCACCTCTATCCTATCCATCCCATTCACCATATACGTCTCAATGAGATCTCCCCTCATTCTTCTAAACTCTAACGAGTACAAGCCTAGTTTATTCAGCCTCTCCTCACAGCTCAATCCCCTCAACTCCGGTATCAGCCTAGTAAACCTCCTCTGCACTCCCTCCAGGGCCAAAATATCCTTGCGCAGGTGCGGCGCCCAAAACTGCACATAGTACTCCAGCTGCGGCCTCACCAATGCCCTATACAGCTGCAGCAAGACCTCCCTACTTTTATATTCAATCCCCCTCGCTATGAAGGCCAGCATCCCATTCGCCTTCCTGACCACCTGCTGCACCTGCAAGCTGGGTTTTTGCGACTCATGCACAAGGACCCCGAGGTCCCTCTGCACCGTCGCCTGCTGCGGTTTTTCGCCACGTAAGTAATAGTCCTTCCTACCATTATTCCTACCAAAGTGGACCACCTCACACTTGCCAACACTAAATTCCATTTGCCATTTCCTGGCCCATTCGCCCAGCCTATCTAGATCCTTCTGCAGACTCTCCACACCCTCCGCACAATTTGCCTTTCCCCCAATCTTGGTGTCATCAGCAAATTTCGACACCCTGCACTCGGTTCCCTCCTCCAGATCATCTATATAAATGGTAAATAGCTGAGGCCCCAGCACCGACCCCTGGGGCACCCCACTAGTCACCAACCGCCAATCCGAATAGCACCCATTGACCCCCACTCTCTGCCTCCTATTTGACAACCAATCCTCTATCCACGCTAACACCCTACCCCCAACTCCATGTCCCCTGACCTTCTGCAATAACCTCTTGTGAAGTACCTTGTCAAACGCCTTCTGAAAATCCAGAAAGACCACATCCACCGGCTCTCCTCTATCCACTGCCCTAGACACATCCTCATAGAACTCCAGTAAATTTGTCAGACACGACTTCCCTTTAATGAAACCATGTTGCGTCTGCCCTATCAAGCAATTCCCTTCAAGATGCCTCGCAATTTCCTCCTTAATGACGGATTCTAACATTTTACCTACCACAGACGTTAAACTAACCGGCCTATAATTCCCCGCCTTTTGCCTGGCACCCTTCTTAAACAACGGCGTAACATTAGCCGTTTTCCAATCTTCCGGCACTTCCCCGGAATCCAGCGACGTCTGGAAAATAACCACCAAGGCATCCACTATAACCTCCGCCATTTCTTTCAGAACCCTCGGATGCATTCCATCCGGTCCTGGGGACTTGTCCACAATCAGCCCCTCCAGTCTGTCGAGCACCACCTCTCTAGTAACAGTAATGTCATTAAGACCCTCCAGTCCTACCACCTTTCCATCGCTAACACCCGGCAAATTATTCACGTCCTCCTCCGTGAAGATAGAAACAAAAAAGTTATTCAAGACCTTAGCCATATCCCCATCCCCTACCACTAGGTCCCCTTTCTCATCCTCTAAAGGACCAACGTTCACCCTAGCCAGCCTCTTCCTTTTTATATATTTATAAAAACTCTTGCTATCCTTTTTTATATTAAGTGCTAGCCCAGCTTCATAGCTTCTCCTACCCTCCTTTATCAACTTCTTTGTCAATCTTTGTTGACATTTAAACCTTTCCCAATCCTCTTCTCGCCCACTGCTCTTAGCTACTCTAAATTCCTCCGCTTTTAATTTAACTCTCCAATGGAAAAAAATTCTATGCTGTATTAAAACGTAAAAATAAATTTTCATTATGTTTTTGTGTTCTGATTTAATTGGACTGGCAGATCTTGCGGTGTTTTTAAAAAAACTACTTTTGAAGACAGGAAAAAATGAATTGCACCTGCTCCGTCAATCGCTCTGCTTTGAAATAGAAATTAATATCAGTTCCATTAGTGGAGCTAGAGGCTTTTCCTCTGTATGCTATTCCTTATGAATGCATGACTGAATCTCCAAAGCTTCAGCTCAGGAGATAGTCTTATTAATCCAAGAATCATTGAAACATTTATGAACCTATAGTTAAAGATTATAGGGCAATTCTCTGACCTTGTTGTGCCTTTAGAAGATTACGCTGATCCTGGAGAATTGTGCGCAGAACTAAAAATCCATGCCCAGTGCCAAACGGTTTGTTCAAATCCCAAAACACGGAAGTCTCCAGCCAGTGCTGGTCTCCACTAGTGCAGACCTGGCATGATCATCATGCTAGGGGACTCGGAGATCATTGGAGCCCTCAGGTGGTCAAGGGCATAGCCAGGTAGTGTCCATCAGTCAGTGCCCACCTGGCAGACTGGCAGTGGTCATTGAACACCCTGAGTGTGCCAATTAGATATTGCCTGTGTATCAGGGACTGTGCTGTGGGGGGCGGGGGGGGGGGCGGGGTGGGGGTGGTGGTTTGGGGGGGGGGACGCTTGAGTGGGGCTATGACGGGGAGGTCATGCATTGGGGGGTTGGGGTCATGCAAGGTGAATAATGTTGAGTGGGAGTCATGATGGAGGGCACATCAGGAGTCAGACAGGGGAACCCATCAGGAGGGCTTGCTAGTGAGACATAGAGTCATTGAGACATAGAGTTTTACAACATGGAAACAGGCCCTTTGACCCAACTTGTCCATGCCACCCTTTTTTTAAACCCTCAAGCCAAGTGCATTTGCCCACATTTAGCCCATATCCCTCTGTACCCATCTTACCCATGTAACTGTCTAAAAGTTTTTTAAAAGACAAAATTATACCTGCCTCTACTACTACCTCTGGCAGCTTGTTCCAGACACTTACCACCCTCTGTGTGAAAAAAATGCTCCTCTGGATACTTATATATCTCTCACCTTAAACTTATGCCCTCTAATTTTAGACTCCCCTACCTTTGGGAAAAGATATTGACTAGCTAGCTGATCTATGCCTCGTATAAGATCACCCCTAAGCCTTCTACATGTCAGAGAAAAAAGTCCCAGTCTATCCAGCTTCTCCTTATAACTCAAACCATCAAGTCCCGGTAGCATCCTAGTAAATCTCTTATGCACCATTTCTAATTTAATAATGTCCTTTTATAAGAGGGTGACTAGAACTGTACAAAGTATTCCAAGTGTGGCCTCACCAATGTCTTGTACAATTTCAACAAGATGTCCCAACTCCTGTATTCAATGTTCCGATCAATGAAATCAAACATACTGAATGCTTTCTTCACCACTCTGTCCACCTGTGACTCCACTGTCAATGAGCTCTGGACATGTACCCCTAAATCGCTTTGTTCTGTAACTCTCCCCAATTCTAGCCCTACCATTAACTGAGTAAGTCCTGGTTCAATCTACCAAAATGTATCACCTTGTATGTATCTAAATTAAACTCCATCTACCATTTGTCAGTCCACTGGCCTAATTGATCAAGACCCGTTGCAATCCGAGATAACCTTCTTCACTGTCCACTACGACACCAATCTCGGTGTTATCTGCAAACGTTCTAACGATGCCTCCTATATTCTCATGCAAATCATTAATATGAATGACAAATAACAGGAGACCCAACACCGATCCCTGAGGCACACCACAGGTCACAGACCTCAAGTTTGAAAAACAACCCTCTACAACCACCCTCTCTAGCTTCTGTCATCAGAATTTTGTATCCATTTAGCTACCAAGCCCTGGATCCTGAGAGATTTAAGCCAAGTTTGGATTTGAACCAACCAAGACTTTAGTCAAAGGCCTTACTAAAGTTTACATAGACAACATTAACAGTACTGCCCTCATCTACCTTCTTGGTTACCCCTTCAAAAAACTCAATCAAATTTGTGAGACATGATTTTCCACTCACAAAGCCATGCTGACTGTCCCTAATCAGTCCTTGCATCTCTAAATGCCTTTAGATCCTGTCTCTCAAAATACCCTCCAACAATTTACCCATCACAGATGTGAGGTCACTGGCCAGTAGCTCCCAGGCTTTTCCCCGTGGCCCTTTTTAAACAAAGGCACAATATTTGCCACCGTCCAATCTTCAGGCACCTCACCTGTGACTATCGATGATTCAAATGTCGCGGAGGGGGTGGGAAGATGTGGCTAATGAGGGAGGGTCCCAATGCCCGTGGGGGAGGGAGGGGGGTCTCCTTGTGCACTCTGAGATCGGGACGGCCTTGCAAAACTGTACCTGAGCACTCTGAAGCTGGGCTTACTGGTGTGATTTGCCCCTCCCCCCAACACTTCCAGTACCAGTGCGAAACTCCAGAAAAGTGATTGACTACGAGAGGATTGCGCTGCTGAGCACTCCTGAGAGAGCAGCGTGGAGCGCTCCATTATTCTTGCTGTTATGATACTGGAAAAATTCCACCCTTTGATGAGGTTTCTTATTTTTTTACAAATCTAATTGGCAGTTAACAGATTACAATATTCCTTTTCCCATGGGTTTTTTGGTATTGATAATGGTGAGTTTGAATTCAGGATTTCCTTAGATTGTTAGAGGTTTAATACTTTTGTAATGATTAAGTCCTACAACTATTACATGACTCTTGTGAACTGTACATGGTGCATATTGATTCGGTGGCAATGGATGATTAATGAGGACATAGAGGTGGCTTGGCCTAACTTTGGGGAATGTGAGGTGGAATAGAGTGGCACTGGGGGTGAGTGCAGCCTGAGAAGGTTGAGGGATGGAGTTAGTGGGTTTAAATGGACCTGGACTGCTATGTTGGAGAACCAAAGGAGGCCCTTTCTATCTGACCCACTTTGATACCCGCACTCTCATACATTCCACCACGGCCCATCTGTGATAAGAAGAAAATGAGTCATTAAATCACATATGGGTTGCGTGTGTACTTTGTGTGCCACAAAATAACACAAACAGCGTTTTCCTGAGCCCAGATGATACTTTGGCCTCCTAACCTCATACATTTCTTTCCCTGTGGAAGCCTGTTATTAGTTTAATTTGGGGGCTGCTCGGACAATGCTATACAGTCTGTGTCTGAAAATTATATCACAATCCTTAACATTTCAGAGATCCAACAGGTTTTCAGAATGTGGTGCATGAGAACTTTTAATCTGTCCCTATGAAATTTTAATCTTCTATTGAAAACAGACATCAGCCTACTGTAAAGGGGAGATGGTGGTGTAGTGGTTTTGTCACTGGACCAGTAATCCAGAGACCTAGGGTAATACATTGGGGATCTGGCTCGTATCCGACCATGGTAGATAGTGGAATTTGAGTTCAATTTTTAAAAAAGTCTGGAACTAAAAGTCTAATGATGACCATGATACCATTGTCTATTGTAATAATCCATCGTGTTCACTAATGTCCTTTAGGGAAGGAAATCTGCCATCCTTACCTGGTCTGGCCTACATGTGGCTCCAGATCCACAGCAATGTGGTTGACTCTTAAATGTCCTCTAACAAGGCACTCAGCCCTCGGGCAATTAGCAATGGGCAACAAATGCTGGCCTTGCCAGAGATGCCCACATCTCAGATAATAATAAAAAAGTGGAGCACTGAATAAATTCAGTAGATAGCAGTGCAAAACCAGAATGCTTTCCAGATGATTTATTGCACCAAATAGAAAAATTACCTGAGGCAGAGTTCTTTACTTCATAGAAAACCATTTCCTCCATGAAGGAACGGTTTCCTAGGAAACCCACAAAGGTCTTTGTTGCTCACCTCATACTTTTCATGGTACATTTAATATTATATTTCATTTTACCTCAAACACATATATTCCAACTCTGTTTCCAGAGTAGGCATAACCTATGTAATGTTGTTGCAGCGCAAGATCTTCACAGCATATACATAAGCTGAGAAATTTGCAAATGCTTATAATCAAGAGCTCAATTTTAAGAAGCATGCACAGGAAACACAACTCTTATCTGTGCTATATGTTTGAATGTGTTTGAATATTAACATTTTTCAACAAAATTTTAGAGATTGTAAAATTTTGACATGTTTGACTCAGCTACAATTTGTAGTTTTAGAAATATATAATAATATAGTATGCATTAGAGGTAGCGTTTTTGCAGTGGGTTCAATTGGTAACCTGGATGAAATTGTGTTTCAAATTGTGCTGTATTTCCAAAGTAATGTTACTGAGCAAGCTTCCACCCAAACTCCGGCATAATCACAAACATAAAATCTTCCAGCAACCAGCACAAATGGGCAGTCCAATAGGACATACCCCTTTTTCCGTTTTGTATTAAAAAATAGTAATTGATGCATTTTTAAGAATGCTAATCTGGTACAGCTTTATATTAAATCTAAAAAACACGTTTATCACAAAGAGCAAACATTTTAATCAGTGTCTCACCATCCAGCTGTGACTAATCTGATTGTAAATCACTGAAAATAATTTTTAAAAAATCTACATTGGCCCATTACCAGGGCTCAATTTTAATATCGTGTTGCACCTGTTTTCGAGTGCGAAAACCCGGTAAAGTTGAGCATGAGCTAAGTAGCACAATCCGTGCCCGGCTCCATGCTGGTTCCCCCTTTACCAAGGCCCAAAAATGGCCACGATCAGGACCACATCCAAGACGGGAGCGACAGCGATTTAAGTACATTTGCTGCCACTCTGCCTGAGATTGGTGGGGGGAAGGGGGGGTCCGCTGCCATTCTGACTCAGATTGGCGGAGGGGGAAGGAGGAGAGGGGGGGTCGCGATCGGTCTGGGTGGCAAGAAGGTGAGGGGATAAGGGTGTCAGTAAAGTTGTGGGGTGGGGCAATGTCTGTGAGGGCCAGGAGAAGGCATTATCTGTCCTGGGAAGGATGTGGCAGGTTATTTTTTTTTGCACGCATGCGCAGTTTGAGACACTGATCAAAGCTGCAAGGTTTCGGGTGCGTTAAGCCCCGCCCACAGACTTCCACAATTTGGAATCGCTGATATTTTTACAGGCAGAGTGCGTATGGGTGTGCTTCAGAATGGGTCTGAAACACTCCCAGCTTCAAGTCCACCCAGCACTTAGGGCTTGATTTTACCATCAAGTTGAGCCTATTTTTGTGCGCAAAAACTTGTTAAAGTCAGGTGTGAGGCAAGTAGCGCAAGCCACGCCCACCTCTGTGCCATTCCTCCTTTACCAAGGTCTGAAAATGGACATGATTGGGACTAAGCCCAAGATGGGTGCAACAGCCATGCATTTAAATTGACGTAATGGTCTGCACGCCCAACTTTACCGGCACTTCCCCCTTTACCACAGCATTTGGTAATCTGGAATTGGTGTGAAACAGACATACTCCATAAAAGTCCAATTTGGGTGCTCCATCAGCGAGGGTTAGTGAGGAGAGAAGTGCATAGCGTCTGACGGCTCTCTGCTGCTTATGGGTGTCCTTTCGGTGTGGCCATTTTCTTTCTTGGGTCAGTGGTGGCTCTGTGAGTGTGTGGGAGGGGTGGAGCGGAGGGGGGGGGGGGGGGGGCTGTTGCTCAGCAGGGTCTCCGATGTCCAATTTGCAGCACAGACCTGGGTCTCTGCAATGACCTCGGGTCTTGTGCTGCTGCTGGGTCCTAATGCACTCAGCTCACTTCCAGCTGAAGGATGTGTGCAAAACCCTTGCAGATAGCACTGCTGCAGCCTCCCAACTTTGCAAGGAGCTGTGATTGTGGAGACAATGTGGCTGGGGCAATTGAGAGGGGTGTGATTTTGAGGAGCATGTTGCTGGGGCAAATGTGAGGAGCTGTGGTTTTGTGGAGCGTGTGGCTGTGGAAATGGGCAGTATGGACAGCGACTGTTGATGGGCTGGGGCAAGCAGCATTCCTTACATGTGTTCCTCTCCATCTCTAAACCACATTCCCCCTGCCCCTTCAGAGTGACGAGATGGCTTTTGAGATTGATCTCACTGTTTTTTTGAATGCTGCTGGAGCTGAGCAGGAAGATCAGGAGGAAGAATTATGGACACAGGAAGCCCAGGCCTTACTATTTGCAGGAGGGAGACACCACCAGAGGCAGGAGGCGGCCATCATTCGCCCAGAGGGGGGCGCAGGAGAAGGAGGGAGCAGAGACCTCCGGCAGTTCCATGCAGGAGTGTCATTTGAACAGATGTTGGACACCGTGTGCCACTGACAGCTCTGCCTCTGAAAGGAAATAGTGCAACATCTGCGCAACCTGTTGCAGGACCTGGAACCTAGAGGCGGGACCAGGCGGCGGGGGGTGCTGGTGGGCACCCACTCTCGGTGGCTGTCAAATTCACGGCTGCTCTGAACTTTTATGTGACTGGCTCCCTCCAGACCCCAAGTGGAGATATCTGTGGCATTTCCCAGTCAACTGTGCACAGCCATGTCAAGCAGGTCACAGAAGCCCTGTCTGCCTGGGCTCAGCAGTACATCAAATTTAACCTGGACCAGGCCAATCATGAAACCCGGGCTGCAGGGTTCGCAGCCATAGTGTACAGGGGCCATCAACTGCACCCACGTTGCCCTCAAAGACCCCTTACAGAATCCACAAAGATTCATCAACAGAAAGGGGTTCCACTCCCTGAATGTTCAACTAGTGTGTGACCACAACACGAACATTAGGCGCATCTAAACAAGACACCCAAGCAGTGTACCTTTGACAGTTTCATTGTCAGGAGCTCGGACATCCCGGAGACATTTGAGGAGGGGTCAAGGCTGCAGGGGTGGCTCCAGGGTGATATGGTTAACCCGCTTCGGACATGGCTGATGATACCTGTGCAGAGGCCTGACAGAGGCGGAGACCCACTACAAAGAAGCCCATGTAACTACCCATGGAGAGGTGCTTTGGGCTCCTTAAAATGTGATTCTGGTGCCTGGACTGCTCTGGTGGGGCCCTGAAGTACAGGCCTGTGACCCCTTCCCGCATTGTGGTCAGGTGCTGTGCCTTGCACAACCTGGCTCAGCAGAGAGGTGACCTATTGTAGGAGGAGGAAGAGGAGGCTGACCAGGTGGACATCACTGGGGAAGAGGATGACCAGCATGAGGAGGAGAAAGAGGAGGAGGAGGAAGAGGAGGAGGAGAAAGAAGAGGAAGAGCACACTTTGGAACACCGCTCCGATTCTGGAGGGCTGTCAGCTCAAATGAGGGTGGCTAGGGAGGCCCTGATCACCAGGCAGGATTCAGTTTCTAGGGGCTTGGGTCTGTGGGCTCCATTCCCACTATCCCCAAAGTTCTTCTATTTCCTGCAACATTGTCACATCAGGGTGGTGAGCCTGGGTATACTATGGTAGTGAGTTTTTGGCAAGCAGGAGGGTGATGATAACTTGCTGAGCACCATTATGATGATACCCTGGTGCAAACTAATCTGACTCTTATCTGGGCTTTGTATGCATGCTGGCACCTGGACCCATCTCTGTGTAGTGGGTCTGAAACCCCCATACAGGGCCCTGGGACTGGTGGGGTGGGGAGGGAAGGGAATCGCTCATGGGTTCTGGGGAACCAATGGCTTCCTTTTCTCAATGACACAGCATTGAGGGGCTTCCCCAACTGATATCAACATGAAACATCCGTCCAGCAAGCATCAATGGAAGAGGATTCCCATTTGAGACAAATTTGTGATAAATTAGCCACAGGTGGGTGGTGAAAAACTATTTAATAATTGCAATAAAGGTGATTAAATAGGAAGTCCTAACATAAAAACTTGTTTAAATGCTTAAAGAGCTATCTAACTCGCATAGCCCTTCACCTGTGCCATCTTAGTGCGACTACAACTTCCTAACCTTACATGGCCTATCTCCAGAAGCTTCAGCGTCACTTGGCCCTGCCAGTGCTGGAGAACCATCTGTGTCCTCCCCATGGTGGTCGAGCTCTCTGTGATGGCCAACTGAGTTTTGGCCACCTGTCAATGGCCACAGCATGTGCCCTCTGAGACTAGGCCACATTCTCAAGGGCTGCTGCTGTAGCCTGCTGTATCTCAGCACTGTCCCGTTGGTGCTCCTGCAAGTTCTTGAGCCTCTCAGCCATGGGCCACAGAATCTCGAGAAGCCTGTTCAATCCCTCAGCTGTGACCCAGCCACCACTTGGAGCCTGCCACTCATGGTGAGGATCTCCTGCCCCAGGCTTTCCACTGCAGACGCCACCTTTGCAGTGTTGGCCTGGGAACCACGAAAGACGCAAGCTGGTCCACCTCAAAGCTTTGGGACTGCTCCCAACAGCCTTGCAGTTGTTCCAGTGTGGCCGTCAGCTCCTCCTGCATTCCCTGGTTCTGTTGCTGCATCTCCAGCAGCTCAGGGAGATGTGATCTCAGAGGACCAGCACGTAGCCTGGGGTCAGCTGAGTCCTCACCTCGGGCAGACCCCTGTGTATCTAAGGCCTTGAACATTCCCTCCTCCACCTGATGGACATCAGCAGATGTGTTGTGCTCACCAGAGAGTAACCCAGAAGCCTCACCACTAATTGGACCCACCAAAATGTCAGTCTCTGCATTGGTGAGTTGCGAGGTGGAACCTGGTGCCAAAACGGTGCCAATCTTGGCGATCCCTTCGGCCATATCCTCCGAGGACTCATCCCAGCTGCCCTGACCAAGATGGGCAGGAGCTGCAGCAGGGGCCCATAGTCCAGAAGGCCCCGGGGCATCCAGATCTGTCCCTGCAACACAGGACAGGTTAAGTGCAAGGGAGGAAGATAAATCTGGGATGCAAAACACATTTTCACATTTCTCCATTGAGCATAGAACATAGCACAAAGAAAATTTCATTACAGGAACAGGCCCTTTGGCCCTCTATGCCTGCAGCGATCATCTGATTTGTAACCCCCTAATCTTCTGGGTCTATATCCCTCTATTTCCATCCCATTCATGTAGCTGTAAAGACACCCCTTCAAGATCACTCGTTTCTGCCTCCATGACCTTCCCCAGTAGCGAGTTCCAGGCATCCAATACCCTCTCTGTGTAAATAAACATGCCTCGTATATCTCATTTAAACCTTGCCCCTTGCACCCTAAACATGCCCCCTAGAAGTGGCCTCAAAATGAGTGGAGAATTGACAGGTGCTCACGTCTTGACATCAGCCCGACCACTCTGTCGCTAACAGCTGGCATCTCCCCTTCCCTTGACAGCTCCAGCGCCTGCTCCTCAGAGGGGGTGAGGACCCAGAGGTCTGGCTCACCACCCACTGTCTTTGCCCTCTCACGGGTGTTATGGTCAGTCTTCTCCTGTGGACACAGAAGAAACCATGAAAAGAATGATGGTGTGACTCCTGCAGATTATCAGGTGGTAGCCCTTAAAGGGCAAACGCTGTGGGGCTCTTGGGGGGTATATGAAGGAGCTGCTTGAGGGTCAAGGACTGGAAACATGCAGGATGCTGAGGGTGGGAGGATCTGAGTGAGATTTGGGGGAAGATGCAGGATGGGGTTCAGCACTCACCTTGCTGCCAGGATGAGGTCATTGACTTTTTTCTGGCACTGCTTCCTGGTTTTGGGGGGGGTGGGGGGGGGCGGAGGTGGTGGGCAGTGCCTTGGCACTGCCCGAGGTAGTAGCTGTGTCCCAGGATGCATTGCCACCAGCCTCCCTGGGTCTGTGTCCTCCTGGAGGGAAGAGGGTATCCTGCCTCACCTCTGCTGCATCCAGTAGCCTCCCCAGGTCGCCCTCAGAGTTTTTTATGGAGCTGTCCCTCATTAGAGCAGATCAGCTACAGGCAGTTTGGTAGAGCATTCCAGCAAGTTCCTTGCAGTTGCTGTTAGCATTGAGGGGAGGGCAAGTGAGCACTTGCAAGTGTGCTGATGGGGGCAGGAGGATAGGCAAGTGGTGGTGGATCAATGTCCAATGATTGGGGACAGGGGAGAAAAAGGAAGATGTCATACAGCCATCGGAGTTCAGAGGAGATGGGGGCCTTGTGCTGGAGGGTCCAGGGTGGTGGGAGGTTGAAGGAGAAGGGGGGTTCTGCTGCCAATCTGTCTGAGGTCAATGGAGGGGAAAGGGGCTCTGCTGCCATTCTGCTTAAGATTGGTGGGGGGTATGGGGGTGTGCTGCCACTCTGCCTGAGATCGGTAGTGGGGGGGAGGGTGGGGTCTACTGCCATTTTTCCTGAGATCAGCTGGGGGGACGGGTAGAGGGGGCCGCAATTGCTTTGGGGGGGGGGGTGGAGAGATAAGGGGATCAGTAATGTTGTGGGGGTGGGGCAATATCTGTGGGGGCTGGGGGGGGGTGGGGGCAGGTGGTGGGGGGGCATTATCCAGCCTGGGAGGGATGTGGCATTTGAGTGTTTTTCTACCTTTTTCTGTGCATGCGCAGTTGGAGGCGCTGGTTGGCGCTACAACATTTCAGGTATGTTAAGTTCCACCCACAGGCTTGTGCAGAGTGATTTGGAATCATTGATATTTTTTCAGCAGAGTGCGCATGGGAGCGCCTGAGAATGGGTTAAAAGTCAGATCTGAAACACTCCCAATTTCAAGTCCGCCCAGCACTTAGAATAAAAATGGTAAAATAGGACCCCTTGTTTCACTGTAGTACATAAGTCAGTTTCTTAGGATATAAAGCATTCTTTAATTATGTAGAAGTATTAAGCATGCCTACTATCTGAGCAGCTAAAACTGAATTTGAGGACCATCTATGAATGGCCACAAATGGGTGCAATTGATGAAAGCTGTCAACTTCATGATTTCATAAGAACATAAGAACATAAGAAATAGGAGCAGGAGTAGGCCAACTAGCCCTTCGAGCCTGCCCCGCCATTCAATAAGATCATGGCTGATCTGTCGCTGCTCAGTTCCACTTTCCCGCCCTCTCCCCATAACCCTTAATCCCCTCTCTCATCAAAAACCCATCAACCCGCGTCTTAAAAATATTTAGCGAGGCAGCCTCCACCACTTCAACGGGCAGAGAATTCCAGAGATTCACGACCCTTTGAGTGAAGAAGTTCCTTCTCAACTCTGTTCTAAACCGCCCCCCCTTTATCTTGAGGCTATGCCCCCTAGTCCTACTATCCTTTCTGAGCAGGAAGAGTCTCTCCACCTCTATCCTATCCATCCCATTCATCATCTTATACGTCTCAATGAGATCTCCCCTCATTCTTCTAAACTCTAACGAGTACAAGCCTAATTTATTCAGCCTCTCCTCATAGCTCAACCCCCTCAACTCCGGCATCAGCCTAGTAAACCTCCTCTGCACTCCCTCCAAGGGTGTAGACAGTTTTGTGTGCAGGACCAGCCTCTAGCCCTATAATTCCTAAACAAACATTAAAAATTATTGCCAAGACTCAGTTTACATTCACTGTAACTTGTATTTAAAATTCCATGATGTTTTGCAGTGGCTTGGAAACTTTTAGCCAGATTGTGTTGATACAACCAATGCCAGCTTGAGGTCTATATCTTTTTATGAACATTGTAGTTAAGTTAAAACGCTGGGCACGATTTAGCTGCCCATGGGAATCATGTCATGGCCATTAAATATTGCGAGAGACCAAAGGCGGAATTTGTGGCGAGATTCCAGAACACAATCTTCCCGGGCCCTCCCTGATGATGCGCTCAGGTACACAACAGGAAGGGCGTGTACCTGTTTAACATGCATGAGAATCCATTAGCGTCTACTTAGCAATGTCAACATTGCATCTTCAGCCCTCATCAAATCTTCCCACCTACCAGGTGGACATTGCACTGGCGTGAATTCCTGTTGCCTTTTAATAATAATCAGACATCATGACCTCTGAGAGGGAGGAAAGACGTGAGCATCACTGTCTCCACTGAGCATCAAGGTCCACGGGGACAGAGGGATGTGGGAGTGTGGTGGCCGGAGATGAGAGGGATCGGGTGTGCCCAGGGGTGTGGCAAGAGAAAGAAGAGGACTGTTGTCAAGGGCATAAACCTGTATTCATGGGACAAGATGGGGGTCACAGTTGGTGTTGGTTGTCCTGGAGTCTCCTTTCAGTGCTGTATAACTCTACTGTCAGCAGCATGGGAGTGCTGCAGGCCAAACAGGCGGGTGTGATGGGAGTCAAGGAGCCAGACCCAATGGACTGGGTTGGTAAGAACCTGAAAGAGAAGGCAACAGTGCCCCCCAAGAGTGGGGGGGCACAATCTATGGAGTAACTGTCCTGGAGGTGTTGAGGAATAATACAGCTTGACTCAGAAGAGTGCCTATTGGCTCCACATGTCCCAGAAGTAGAAAGCAATCTGATAATGTGCCCTCTGATAATCCTGGGCGTCATTCTTGTGACACTAACTGACCATCAAGAATTAACAATGTCAGCTCCCCAGTCTCAAAATCAAGGAACGGGGCGAATCCTCAGGTTTCAAGGCTCAAAGCTTGGTAGCATGGGATAAAAAGGCAATGGGATTGCTTCTCTGCCAGAACCCAACCCCTGCCAATCAGGATCCAGGAAGGCCGACATGACTACCCAGTTAATTTTGTTCAGTCAGGATGAGGGAGCATGTGAACCTCCAGTGGTAGTGAGCTTAAGGAGAGGGAAATACAGATGGAAGGCAACAGATGAGTCTCAACGGGCGAAGGTACTGGCCGGTGCCAGTCATGTTCTGGAGATGGGATGGCATCTGAGCTGTGAGTTGTTCCACTCCCTCAATGTCCAGTTGGTGTGTAACCACAAAATGCCTTTCATGCATGCGTGTGCCAATTTTCCAGGGAGTATATATGATAGCTATATCCTCAGCCAGTTGCAGATCTCTGCAATCTTGGGAGGATACCTTAGGATACTTGGGGATAAGGGATATCCTCCCGGGTTGTGACTGATGATGCCAGTATGGAGGCCACAGACTATTGTAGAGACCAGGGCCAATGAGGCTCACAGTACCTATGCTGTCATTGAGCAGTGTATCAGCCTACTGAAGATGTGATTGCTACTTTGACAGGTTCGGTGGGACTCTACAGTATAGCCCCCGGACGGTCTCTCACATTGCCGCAGTCTGCTGTGCCCTCCACAACCTGGTTCTGCAGCAGGGCAAGGATCTTCCTCAGGATGAACTTGAGGAGTATTGCACCCACCACCCTCCGACCCCCTCCATCCTCTTATGCAGGCTGCTGGCATTGACCAGTGCTGTGACTATCTCCCAGGCGGGATTCATTATCTTCCTGAAGGGTCCTCCTGCCAGTCTGAGGATATGTTGTTGCCCATCTCGCCTCTACAGCATCCAGCATACAGGGTGAGGGCTCCTTCTGTGAATTGAGGAGTAAGCTTCCTAGCTGCCATCCTCCAGGCTTGAATGAGACCAAATGTTGTGGAACTGTTTAAATGTAGTGACTAGAGCACTCAGATAATCCCCAGAGGAGGTGAATCAGACACTTCATGCCTCAGGTGCGGCATTTTTCACATAGGGAGAAATTTTTTTCTCAATGTGCCTCAAATTTGGAGGCCTGAACCTGCTGCTGGGTTTGACGGGAATTGCACTGGTTTTAACGTCGGTTTTCGTGCCAGGATTGACGCTTTGCCATTTTTTGGGAAAATTCCACTCACTGTAATTTTAAAAGAAAAAGCCTTGCTGCTGTCTCTGAGATTTATTTTGCTCCTTTTCTCTGACAAGCCCACAGGTAGAGAAAATATATGATTCTGTCTGGTGGCATAAAATATGAAAGCACAGAGACTTCCTCTAACATGAGAATAGATTGCTTTTCTGGTCGATGCCTAACCTTGGGCACCACAATATGACCTGCCCAGACATTGAATTCCAAGGAGATTTGTCTCAAACCTGATTAACTAAACCCACTGTGAACCAGAACCCAAGCTTTTGAGAAAGGATTTAAGTTTTCTCCCATCACACTTGTCAATTCTTTTGACCTTGCGGTACCAGAAACTGAAAGAACAAGATATAATTATGATAGCCGGAGTGGAAGTGAACTTTGTAGAGCTAAGCACCTATGTTATTACTTCAACTTCAGTTTCTTTAATAGTCAGGCCATTTAATTACATTGCCATTGAATTATAGAGAGCTTCCTCTGTTTGGGTGACTGGAAAGGTTGTAGCTGAGGCAATAAGAACTGTTAGAAGGGATTTTCTAAAATGTCTTTAGAGCAGTGAAATGTCCACTCATATCACATCCTCTCCATCTACTAACATTTTGGATGACACGTTTAGTGTCCGATTCTGGGCTCCTATATGTCATTCAGATTTCTTCTTCAAGAAATACCTCGTAACTTTATAGCTATATTGCTTGCTTCTGATTTTTGACCACAAATTAAAAGTTGACAGTTTTAAACTAAGTATTTTGTTGATGTATGCAACCCTTAGTTTAATCCAGATGACTAAGTTTGTCACATAGACAGCACATTCATTAGCACAGCTACTGTGCAGTTAAACATTCTTTGATCAGAGATTTATACCATGCTGTTCGGGTCTTTTACAAAATGACCAAGAGCTTAAGCTAAGGAATTAGAAGTGTCTCATGTATGTAACCAATGTCACTATTTTATATGCTCCATGGGTGTTTCTTACTTAAGGCTACCCGCTAACACTGAACATGAGTTATCACTCACAAGGTAGGGCCTGATCTAGGTCCAATGCTCTACTGATTTACAGTTCTTTGTGTTGGAGTTTATTTTAATACAAAGTATGATGGCAAAGTCCCTATCGAAATACTGTTGTAACAGAGTTTGGGGAAATTTTTCAACAATTTTGGCTTACTTTTATTGAGGGGGCAAATGATATTTTATAAAGGCAGCATTTCCGAAAATCGATCTTTGAAGAACAACCTTTGATCCTGGCACATTATTTATTTAAGTACTCAGGTGATCTGATAAATAAGACTTAGGGAGCAATCTTACCAGCTTGTCACGCAGGCCAATCGATGTGGTGAGCCAAGAAGATTGCCGGGAAACTTACTAGCCTGCGTTTTGTTGGCTTAATCAGTCTTGTGCCCAAAAAGGGCACAAGGCTGATTGTAGTATTCATTTGATAATTCAAATATTATTAGCGAACCAGGACGGAATTGTCCGGGCTCATTTACCTGAACAGCCTCACTGGTGAAGGTTCTCACCGGCAAGGATTGCATATAATCCCCAGCAACAGGAATCAGATGAGATGACCTCACCAGTAGGACTGGAGGCCATTGAGGCACCCCACGGATGGTCAGGAGCAAAGCTGACAGTGCATTTGGGCAGTTGCCAGCTTGGCATTGTCAGCCTGTGACCTAGGCAGTGCCAGTCTGGCACTCTGGCACTGCCTGCTGGGCACCCTGGCACTGTCAGCCTGGCACCCTGGCAGTGCCCACTGGACAACGGTCAGTGCCAAGAGAGGAGCCTAATAGAGTAGAGGATCATCATCGGGGTGAAGAAATAATGAGGTGGGGCAATAACTGGGAGGGAGGGGGTACTCCGTATCGGGGATCAGCCAGCAGGAGTACAGGGGTGGCAATCAGCCTGATGAATATTGAGGTGGTGATTAGCTGGGGGATTATCAGGAAGCGATTGGCCAGGGAAGCCAACGATCAGCCAGAAAGGCCAGCGATTGGCCAGGGAAGCCAATGATTGTGGGTTTTGTGATGTCTGGGGGGTGTGGGGGGGTGGGGAGAATGACAGATCTCGAAGCGTATTGTGTACACTTGTACACAGTTCACTGAGAGATCAAGGCGCATGTGCAATCGTGCCCCTCACTGTCAGCAGTCAGCTTCCCAGTGAGAATAGGCTCTGTCCATTCCCCCAACTGGCTTGAACCATGCTTTGCTTCACTTTTGCACTAAGTGTTGTACAATTGCGTGTGGGAGCTCGCCCAAAAAATGGGTGCAATTCTCCCCGATTTCACATTTGTTCGGCACTTAATTTTTTTGTTACAATCTCCCCCTGATATTTTTGCTTAATTTTTTTAAGGCTTTATGTTTGCTCTGTCAAATTTCAAACAGTGCAAAGGGAAATGCTTTGCTTTCTCCATATTAACTATGGCATCATAACACTGAACTGAAAACTGAAGAATTCCTCAATTCTTGGAATCTTTCAAGGTGGTTATTAGTTTGAGTCATAATAACTTTTGCTCTTTGTAGTGTATAATCAGTGGACACAGGGTAAACATTATTTAATTGATGGTTGCGAGCACTGCGTTGGCCCTGCATAATTTTAGAATTCCCATTTGATGTATGGGTTTAGTACTGCAGAGCAAGAGAAAAAAAACCTTGTCGCTGCCACTTGGCACTATGAGGTAGTGTTTATCTCGATTTTTATTGCTTATAGTTGAGAGAGTGCAAAGACTTTAGACTATGCGGCAGGCACTGCACTGAAACGTGGCAGGCACCCTTTCCATCCCACATCAGGAGAATGAAAGGTCAAGTGAAATCATGGGGATTTATATTATATTCAGCTTGACTTTCATAGAATCATAGAATCCCTACAGTGCAGAAGGAGGCCATTCAGCCCAACGAGCCTGCACTGCCAACAATCCTACCCAGGCCCTATTCCCATAACCCTACTTATTTACCCCACTAATCCCCCTGATGTTAAGGAGAAATTTAGTATGGCCAATCCACCTAACCTGCACAATTAACTGATTGACGCAGCAATCAGCATTCAGTTAGAAATAGCCTTAGAACTAATCTAGTTCCTTATTTGCAAATTTGGGCTCAATTTAGCATGGTCAAGAGGCCTAATAGTTTGATAACTCCTGTTGTTAAATCATATTTGAATGCAATAACATGATTTTTTCAATTGAATCTGCAAGTTAAAAACTACTATATGTAAATTTTATAAATAATTTTAATCTTCCCGTACAACTGACTCGAAAGATGAATATTCAGAAATCAAAATCTTAGAGTAAATAATCTACACAGATTAAATAGAGTAAGAGGAAGGGTTGATTCTGTGTAATTGTGAATCATAATCTATTGTAGGTGTATAGAAATGAGTAACTCGGAAGTTAGGCTGTCAAGTGCAGACTACAAGCTTACTCATATAATTGACTAACTGCGCAAGATTTGTGACAGTCTAATTCTCAACTTTTCTAGGACCTATTGGATGGAAAGCAAGAAATAGGAATCAGAGCCAGAGGAGGATGAGGAAGAGGAGGAGGCAGAGGAGCAGGAAATGAACAAAACAGTCCCTGTCTCCCTGCTCCATGTGATCAGATAATTCATGAGTAATATCAGTAGCCTTGACCCCAATTTCCATTCACCAAAAGTCCCACATACTTTGGTGTTCCTGCACAGTGCTGTGTCAGCGGCTGCAGCACACTTAGCGAAAGTTTGCTGTATTTCACCAAGGGAGGCTGCAGATGGTCTTGAAGGATGATGCTAAGTAGCACTGGGCTTAGAAGGCCCACTTCAGATTCCACTATCTTGATATGGGAGGCAGCAATCTGGGCTACCTGACTAACAGGCCACAGCAATGGCACTTGTAGAGTGGCAGGAATGACAAATGCTGCCTTTCTGAGACAGAATAGAATGTTCCTGGTTCATGGAACATGACCACTCTCCCTGGGGTGGCTCCTCAGCAATCCTGGTATCTGTTGTAGCACGGCCACAATGGCAATAGTCTGAGCTTCCACTGCAGCAGTCACACTTTTAGTGCAAGTTGCTTACATTGTGTTATAAGCAGAGTCATCTGCGATCAGATGCTACATCAAGATTGGTCCCAAGGTGTGTTGCAGGAGTTGGACAGCAGGTCCACGCTGAAGGAAGATGGGTTCCAAACTCATGAAAAATCCTGTGCCACACTGGTGCTTCTCCATGCTTCCTGACATTGAATGCAGGTTTTCTGACAGACATCCCTTTGCACTGAGCATTTTCTGTGCGCACCTTATTAGTTTGTTTCTGTAGCCTGGTCCCTCAGAGGGCTCATTGGCAGCAGGTGATTCCTGCACAATCCTTGCCTCATGTTCTAACTTGTCCCCAGTGTCTCCCCAAATGTGGGTCTTGCCTCCATGTTATCCTCCAAGATTCACGCAGTGTCAGTACATGAACTAGTCGCTATCAGTGTGAAACCAAGCAAATATGTTCCTTCATAACCCCCTTCTTGGTTTTGCTCCAAGAAAGTTCTTGGATATCTAAAAGGAAAAAGGGGACAAGGATAAGCTTGAGGTGAGGAGAGAGGGAAATATAAAGAGTGACTGCTTAAAAGATCTACAGCTTGTAAATCAGGAGGATTGTGAAATGAGGAGAAGTGGGTTGTGGGAAGAAAGACTAGGTGTGAGAATACAGTCACCTTCAGCTCTGCTGCTGGCCACGGTCTCAGCAATGGGATCATCTCTCCAAGGGGGTTAGAACATGGAGGTGTGTGCATCGCTCTGCCTCCGGTTAGTCCTTGCTGCCTTGGTTTTTGCACCACTTTTCCCTGCAAGACAGAGAGAAGCATGCTTGTGAATGTTGTGCAGTGTGCTTGCATGAGGTGGCTGTCATGGTTGAATGGCTGACAGTGTAAGCACACTGCGAAGTGTAGGTTTTGAAGCTTACAACAATGTTAAATGTGAGATGAATCTCCCTGATTTTAGAATACGATTCCTAGTTGACAGAGAGTGTTGGTGGAGCGTTTTCAATTGAGCAGTGGCGGAGGTTAATTTTATAGTTGGTGGGATATTGCATTTAAAATTGCATTTGCTGACCTTGAAGTTAATGAACCTTGAGGTTATTTAACTTTTTGCAGCATTGCATCCATGTCTTTGGAGCTTGACTCTTCGCATTGACTCCTTGTAGCTGCCTGTTACCACTAGCTTTGCATTGACGGGCCCCCTTCCACTCTGCAGAATGCCTCTTTTTCACCTGCCCCACCAAGATCGATAGTGCAGCCTTGGAAAAATCTGATGCATGTTGTATGCCATGCTCAGCCATTGTTGATTGTTGCACTTATTTACTATTTTCAGCATGTCCAGCAGCCACAGTGCAGCTTTCCTTTAAGAGGTGCAGGTTAACTTTAACTCATTCTAACATTTAATGATATTGGACCCTTGCTGATGCAGCCAATGAACAGGACGATTAGCACTTACTGCTCACTGCAGGCAGCACAGTTGGCGCGTTGCATTACATCGATGGGGCACTGGGTAATTCCTCAATCTGATTCCCGCTCCTGTTTTCAAAGGTAATCCAGTTTAGCACCCTAGGTTTCTTCATGACAAAACAAACTTCTGGAGTTCAATTTATACCGCTGAGTAATGCAACTTTAAATGAAGCACATTGAAGAATGATTGGTAGCCAGATATATTGTTATGACTTGATTATATTACGATTGCTAGTTATTATTTAATTAGGAATTTTATTACTATTAAAAATATATCAGGCATGAAAACCAACTGATTTTATTCTGCCCACCAAATTATATCTTCCGTAATGAATGTTTAAAAATATCCTGAACACAGCTGTATGGGCCCACAGGAATCCACAGAGTAGACAGTAAGATCTCTACTTTAACAATGTTTGTAAGGTTGCAAAATGTACTCATAAATATTGCCTCTGGCAAGAGATAAAGAATGATTCCTTCAGATAAAGTATATTGTAAAACCGGTTGTTCAGTGATAACTTGTTCACAACGATAATTGCAATGAATTTATTGGTATATTTAGTAATATTTGCACAATAGGTTTATGATACGTTCCCAGTTACTTGTTTGATCCTTTATTAATCATTCTTACTGTGTTTAAGTAAAAAAGCCTCATCAATGCATTTACTTTATGAAAGGTACATTCTTAATGATTGGAATTGTTTACACATGAAAACAAGACATAGTTTAAAACTAAAGGATCTCCCATTTATTTCAAAAGAAATCTAAATCCATCACACTAGCCAAAATATGTAAGAAATCTTGGAAAGTCATCTTAATTAATCCATGATGGATGAGAGAGAGTCTTGGGTCTGGGGGTGGAGGTTGCAGTCAGCAAATTTGCAGAAACACCCAACAGAAATGTCAGCTTCCACTGTGGTGTTGTGGTGTGCTTTGGAGTCCTTACTCTGGAGAGGTGGAGCCATAGTCAAAATATTTACATAATGTTCTGTTGGTGATATTTTCACAGCGATTTGAATTTAAGCTTTTGCGCAATGGGTTTCCCAGGGCTTAGTGGAAAAGGCCTTCACTACAGACAATGAGGCATCATTATTTCCAGTTTATATCAATGACTTGGACGAAGGGGCCAAGTATATCGTTGCTAAATTTGCCAATGAGACAAAAATAGGTAGGATAGTAAGTGGTGAAGACGACGTAAGGAGGTTGCAAAGGGAGATAGATAGGTTCAGTGATGAGCAGAATTTGGCAGATGAACTATAATGTGGGAAAACGTGAACTTGTCCACTTTGGCAGGAAGACTAGAAAAGCAGCAAATCACTTAAGTAGAAAAATAAAGCAGAATACTGTGATACAGAGGGTTCTGGATAACCTGGTACATGAATCATAAAATGTTAGCATGCAGGTACGGCAAGTCATGAAGAAGACAAATGAATGTTGTTTATCACAAGGGGAATGGAATAAAAAAGGAGGGATGTTTTGCTGCAGTTGTACAGGGCATTGGTGAGACTACATCTGGAATACTATGTACAGTTCTGGTGTCCTTATTTAAACAAGGATAAATGGTTCAGAGAAGGTTCGCACAACTAATACCTGGGAAGGACTGTGATCTTCTGAGGTATGTTTGGACAGGTTGCGTTTGTACCCACTGGAGCTCAGAAGAATGAGAAGTGATCTTATTGAAATATTTAAGTTCATGATTAACTTGACAGGATGGTTGCTGAGGGAATATTTTCCCTCGTCAGAAAGACTAAAACTAGGGAACACAGTTTAAAAATAAACGGTCTTCCATTTAAGACAGAGACGAGATTATTTTCTCTCAGAAGTTTGTGTGTCTTTTGAATTGTATTCCCTGGAGAGTGGTGGAAGCAGGGTCAATGAATATTTTTACTGTAGAGGTAGATAGATTTTTGACTAACAATGGAGTCAAAGTTTACTGAGGGTAGGGAATATGGATTTGAAGCCACTATCAGATCAGCCATGATCATGCCAGGGATGACACGGTGGCACAGTAGTTAACACTGCTGCCTCACAGCGCCACGGACCCAGGTTCAAATCAGCCTTGGGTCTCTGTCTGTGTAGAATTTGCATGTTCTCCCTGTGTGTGCATGGGTTTCCTCCCATGTTCTGGTTCCTCCCACAGTCCATGTGTGGATTAGATTGATTGGCCATGCTAAATTGCTCCTTTGTGTTGGGAGATTAGCAGGGTAAATACATGGGGTTGTGGAGATAGGGCCTGAGTGGGATAGTTGTCAGTGCAGGCTTGATGGGTTGAATGGCCTCTTCCTGCACTGTAGGGATTCTGTGGATTATGTGGAGGAGGCTCGAGTGGCCGAATGGCTTACTTCTAATTCGTAAGTTTGAATGGATCCAACAGCATTTGCTTTTCCTGCCATGACTTGGGGACCAGAAGTAGTAGAAGTACTGGGCCCTCAAGAAAATCATCAGATAAAATAGCCTATCTTCCCCATCTTCCCACATCCGTGATGCCTCCCAGTTCGCTCTTCCACACGATTAGTAGTCCAGCAGTTGGCTTTAAGCTTGCCAATTGGTTGATATTTTTGTTAAAGCACACTTAGTTGATGTTATCAATTACCTAATCAATTGACCAGGATTGAATACAACCATGATCACCTGGCAAGGATGCGCTTCTCAGTTTTTTGGCTAAATCAAGTATCAGATCCAGCCCAAGGTGGGGTGCAATGCCTTTTCTTGTCAATTTGGGTCTTGTATGTTTCTCTTGAGGGACAATGAATTGTATTCAACTTGTATTTGTTTTGGAGCAAGCGAGGAGATGGATGGTCCACACTCAGCATTAGTTTTGTAACTTTAAGAATGGAGTAAATGTTTTTAAACATTTCGTAAGTATGCTGAATTTAATCAGAATTTAAGATGAAATATAGCACACTAATCATACAGGAAAGGCATGCGACTGTTACAAGGAGCAAGTATCAGTTCTGATCAAATGGGATAATGGGGATGTGTGAACAGCATTTCCTTCCTCGTTCTTTAATTTTTCTCCCTAGTGCCTCATATCTTCACAAATTCTCGAAATAACCAAGAATGTTAGATTCTCTCCACCACCAACTGAAAGGCTTCTTTCCAAAACATATTCTTTATACCCTTTCTCTGTGGTAACCCTGGGTGATATATTGATGGGACTTAATTGTGAGAGACTCTTCCCGCTCAGAAAGGATAGTAGGACTAGGGGGCACAGCCTCAAGATAAAGGGGGGGGCGGTTTAGAACAGAGTTGAGGAGGAACTTCTTCACTCAAAGGGTGGTGAATCTCTGGAATTCTCTGCCCGTTGAAGTGGTGGAGGCTACCTCGCTAAATATTTTTAAGACGCGGGTTGATGGGTTTTTGATAAGAGAGGGGATTAAGGGTTATGGGGAGAGGGCGGGAATGTGGAACTGAGCCACGACAGATCAGCCATGATCTTATTGAATGGCGGGGCAGGCTCGAAGGGCTAGATGGCCTACTCCTGCTCCTATTTCTTATGTTCTTATGTTCTTTAAATTGGTCTGCAAACCAGGGGCTTCATTGTTCTTATTTGTTATCAATTACTTGTGTCTAAAGCTATATTTAAAGTCTGTTAATAAACTGTTAATGGCCATTTCAGTCCAACTGTTCTTATTTCTTTTCAGGCTGTTGGATCACAGTAGGTCACTAAAGCAGGCTCTGTTCCATTCCTACATACTAATTAACTTTTGCATTCCAGTAAACATCTTCATTGTCCTCTTAATATGATGAGTCCAATGTGCAACCAGTTCTTTGTTTAAACCATGGAGCTATATCCTGCCTACCTTTAGTCACTCTCCTCCTTCCAGGACCTGCTGTTCTTAAGGGGGGGATTTTACAGCCTTGCTCGAGCGAGACTGGAAATTCCCGCCTGAGGTCAATGGAGGTTTCTGTTGTCGGAGCCTCTGATTCTGTGGAGGGCAAGGTGGTAGAGTGCCGGCCTATACGGCTAGCTCTGTAACTCCATCGATGTACCCCGCCTCTGGTCTGCAAACCAACTTTCAGGAGCTCCATTGTTCCTTTTGTCATCAGCTACTTTGTCCTAATGCTGTTTTTAAGGTCTGTTAATAAACTGTTAATGGCCATTCAGCCCAACTGTTCTTATTTATTTTCAGGCTATTGGATCACAGTTAGTCACTAAAGCAGGTTCTATTCCATTCCTACATACCAATTAACTTTTGCATTCCAGTAAACATCCTGATTAAGCATGGCCAAGTGAAAAGCTTCACAACTTTGCAGTATGCTTATCTATTTATACATTTGCCCAGCTATTGTCTCTTTTTCAGGCTAACTACTATTACTTCGGAATAATCAGTTCACTTGTACTTCTTCTGAGCAAAATAAAACTCTGAACAGTTACCAGTAAAACAAAACTTAGAGCTCTAACTTTCCCTCTGAGCTATTTCAGGCTGATTACTAAATAAATGTTCATTTTAAGCAGGTTTCTAATCTCTAACAGATTCCCTCCACCAACTCTGCAATGTTTCCTGGTTACCCCACATCATCCCCATTTCCTCAGGCAGTGGCAGTTTGTTTCACCACTGGCACTCCCCTGGCTGCGGTTTGAGAAATGGCATAAAAAAATTAAACTGGGGACCTACCGTAAAATTCAATAGAACCTCCGCAAATTGCCACAGTTTTCAGGCTCTGCCCTGACCCACCCTCCTCCACCTCCTAAAAAAAATTCTTTCCCACTCCTTTCCTGAATCATTGGCTGGAATTTTATTGTCCTGCCTGGCACGGGAATCAGAGTGGGCGAGGGACGGACCATGGAAAGATCCATTTATTGGGGGTGGGATTTTACAGTTTTGGGATGAGCGAGGCCTTAAAGTTTGGGGACGAGGGCACGGTAACACAGTGGTTAGCACTGCTGCTTCACAGTGCCAAGGACATGAATATGATTCCCAGCGTGGGTCACGGTCTATGTGGCGTTTGCAGATTCTCCCTGTGCCTGTGGGTTTCCTCTGGGTATTCTGGTTTCCTCCCACAGTCTGAAAGACATGCTGGTTAGGTGCATTGACCTGAACAGGCACTGGAGTGTGGCGACTAGGGGAATTTCACGGTAACTTCATTACAGTGTTAATGTAAAACCTTACTTGTAACTAATAAATAAACTTTAAAATCCCACCATTGTGTCAAAAAATTCAAAAATGTAACCTTTCTTAATTGAAGGCAATTGAACAAATTTTCCTCCCCTCTTTATGAATACGCAGGTTTAAATCTTCCTGACTGGGACTTTCCAGCAGTTCAAGCCAGCGGGATCTTCCAGCCAAACTGAAGGCACAACCCCACCATGGGTTTCATGGTGATGAGGGGTGCATTCAATGGGAAACCCTCTTCACTCTGGCAGGACCATAAGAACCTGCCGCTAGCCAATGGCGGGAAGCCTCCCACCGCCACAAACCATAGTTTTGCAGTAGATCCCACCCCCCGTCTCTGCATTATCGGGGATGGAACATACACAGGGAGACCCATCTGGTGTGGCCAGACCCTGTGGGAAGTCCTGATGCACAATCATTCAAGTGAATTTCACAGAAAATTTAAACTTCTGATGGGCTGATTTGCTGTTGATGAGATCCTCTGAGAATGTCTCCGACTCCAAGGTTAGGGTGGAAACCTGGGCCAGATACATGCAACTTACCCTGGAAATATTGGACAGTGTAATACCTGGCCAAACCACTGGGCAATTCCAAACCGACCTTCCTAATCTTCTCACCCTCACCAGCCTGAAAACCCTTCGAACCAGCCACCCAATACCATCGGGCTAGCCTCCTGGACTGACCCAATTACCCTCCGATCACCTGGCTGGCCCACGACCATGCAACCCTGACCACCTTCTTAAATAGATCCGTCTACCCCTGATCACAAGACTATCCTTGTGACTAGCTGACTTCCTTCCCCCCATCTACCTGACTACACCCTAATCCAACTATTTCGTCAACCCAAATATCACCCACCTCACCCACTCAGTTAGAAATCTGACTCTATAGTGATGCAGCAGTTGAAGGACTTAAGAATGGAATGGGCAATGCAAGCATGCCCTGCACGGCATCTCATGTTGAGAAGGACACTAGAGTGTGAATGCTGTAAGCACACAAGGAGCATCCTAACTGGCCAGAACTGCCTAGCCATTATGGCTATTTGAAACTTGTTCTGGAAGCTAGGATTGAGCAGGTCTGCTGAACATGCACTTTCCGTTCTGAAAATAAGATGTGATGAGTTGTGGTGAGTTGTTGAATATGGCACCCTCTTTACTGCATTCTCTCCCATGTCTTCTCATCCTTGCTAAAGTGTGGAGCCCGGAACTGGCCACAATATTCCTCTTGAAGCTGAACCAGTGTTTTCTAGGTGAAAATAGTAAAGTACTTGCTCTTGTACTCTGGTAGGAATTTTACTATCTTACCTGTCTCAGGAATCAGAGCTGGCAAGGGGTGGACCATGGAGGTCTGGCTTTTTCCAGTTTCAGGGCGGGTGAGGCCAGAATATCCCATCCTATGTCCTTATTTATCAAGCCCAAGATCCTGTATGCATTATTGCTTAACCATTTTCTCAACCTGCCATGCCACCAGGACAAGGAAATTGTTTCTCAATACAAAATTAGCATTAATCATATTGCAAGCAGCAGCTTGAATTCTCTGGAATAGACTGCACGGATAATATGGCTTAAACAGCACCTTTGTCACAGATACCTATAGTGACAGCAAATGATTAGTGTCATTTATCCAATGCCGCCTGGGATAATCATTCAGTCCAAATGGTGGAGACACAAGATCTTCCAAAAGTACAACTCCAAAAATCATTGACCTGTTTATATATCCATAAAATAAAATATCAGCCAGGATCTACAACCAATCAAGGCCACCTGTCAATGTCTACTAAAAGTGATCCTCTCTGTACATTCATCCTAAGCAACATAAGATGTAACTGAACCTATCAATTAAAAGGCCGTCATTGTGTGATCTTTATATGCACTTTGCATCTATTCCTCCAGATGGCAAAACTGCACCATCATTGTCACTGGGATATGGAAGACATTTTGTTGCAGAAATTCAATAGTGCTGTGTCCATTTTTCAAGGGGGAGTGGGTAAAAGTTGAGAATGTACCTAGCCTGAGGAGGTGGGGGAAAGTGGGTGCCGGGGGTGGGGGAAAGTGGGTGCCGGGGGTCGGGGGAAGTGGGTGCCGGGGGTGAGGGGAAGTGGGTGCCGGGAGTGAGGGGAAGTGGGGAGGTGGGGGAGCTAGGTTTCCTTTCCTTTAACTGAAACACAAGTGGCATTTGGAGGGGGAGGATTGTGCTGAACACTTCTTCCTCCCGCAGGATTAGATTTCCATCTCAGCTCAGCTGTGGGAGGGAAGGGTTTAACTATTTTTCAAGCATTGAAGAGGGGAAGGAAAGGGCAATTATTCACATTTTACCCCTGTTTCCTGGTTCTCCAGTCAGTGGGTGAAGTTGGATGACCTGGAATCTTTTTTCAGACGCTGAGGGCAAAATGCTATTTTCTCTACACTTTCCAAAGCGACATGATGAAGTTGTTGAAATAATTGCCAGTTTTACAAATTCAAAATAATCACACCACGTCAGAGTGTTTTTTGTGAATTAAGTCGGATTTGATCTGATGAATGGAGTTCCCTATGTTTCCCAAAGTGTCATAACTCAGAAAGCCGAACTGGAAAGGAATGGTATTTATTGTTAAACACAAAATTCAGCCACAGCTCATGGTGAGCATACACAAGTCCCAACTTTCTTTTTATTCAAACAATTCATCCAAATATATTACAATCCAAAACATTATAAATTACAATCCAAACACATAATAATTTCACAATGATAAATTATTAAAAAAACAAGCTGCTATAATTACAATGTCAACATCAAATATATCTTCCTTAATACAACAGCAAACAACCTTCCTTCCAATGAAACTGGACTCCATTGTAAATTAAATTATCTGTCACCTTCTGGAGTTTCACCATCTGGGCTTTCGCTGTCCAGGATTTCATTGTCTGGGGTTTTGCCATCTGGAATTTCACTGTCTGGGATTTCACCGTCTAGGATTTTGCCGTCTGGGGTCACGCTGTCTGGAATTTTGCCATCTGGGGTTTCACATTCCAGGACACACAACTCCCAACCAGGACAATGGTTCTGCAGACCCTTCTCGGTTTCTGCCTTATAAAGGGCTCAGGTGATGAGTTCCAGCAGCGCAGGCAATTATCAGTTACCAAGGGAGACAAATTAGTGATTTCCCCATGGAACTCACGAAGATTATCACACCCTTTCCCCTCCAAGTTTGAGGTTTCCCCCTCGCTCCAATAGTGATGGGGCCATCTTTGTTGTTTGACCTGTGGCCTCATTTCTGTCACTTGGACAGTCTGGCCCAGGGGTGTTTACCTAGTGGACAATTATCTCTTCACTGTGGAACGTCAAAGAGGAACTGCAGAGGGCTTGCCCTCTGTGGTGATTTCTGACTGCGATTCCGCCACCTCTGTCCCCGTTTTGAGGCTGAGTCTTCGTAGGCCTGTCTCGGGCTTTTAGTGGGTGGCATTTCCTTCCGTAGGTTGGTGAATAAAGTGTACAAAGTGCAAATGATGGCGTGCCTGGTGAAACAGTCGCTCCTGTGGAAGGTTTCTGATGACAGAGGTGGGCGACATTTTCTTCAGTCTTCTCCCCAGTCTTTACCATGTATAATAAGAAGTCTAACAACACCAGGTTAAAGTCCAACAGGTTTATTTGGAATCACTAGCTTTCGCAGCACTGCTCCTTCATCAGATGAGTCAGTCTTTACCATGAATGACACCGGTCCTGTTTTTGAGATGACGGGTCCTGGGATCCATAAGAAGGCATCACTGAAGTTTCATACGTGGATGGTGTCTCTTGGCCTGAAAGTCCTGTCAGATTTATATCTGTCACAGCTCTTTTCTGGGCTTCTTATTTTCCTTCAATTTTGCCGCCCAGACTTGGAAAAATTAGGCTAAGCCCCGTCCGAAGACGTCAGACAATCAATAGCTCTGCTGGGCTACTCCCATCATCATCTGCAGTGTTGTCCGATTAATGAAAAGGAAACATGCAAGCTTCATTTCCAAAAGCCTGTTGTTTGTTTTCTCATGTTGTCTTTAGACACCTGGATTGCTTGCTCAGCCAGACCGGTTGAAGATGGGTGATAGGCTGCCATGCAGATGTGCCTCACTCCACTTATATTCAAGGTCTGGAACTCCCGCTGGTAAATAGGATCCTGCTGTCCATTACGAGGACCTCAGGTATACCACGCATGCAAAAATGTTGCTGGAGTTTTTCTATGATGTTGCACCAAGTTGTAGAGTCCAAAGATGTGTGAGTTAGATGGATTGGCCATGCTAAATTGTCCCTTAGTGTTAGGAATTTTAACAGGGTAACTACATGGGGTTACGAGGATAGGCCTGTGTGGAGTTGTTGCCTGTGCAGGTTCGATGGGCTGAATGGCCTCCTTCTGCACTGTAGGTAATCTATGATTCTATTTACTGATTCTGTGAATGCTGATCCATTTTGAATGGGCATTAATAAGAATGAAGAACATGGAGCCCATAAATGACCCTGTGAAGTCTGCATGTACTTGCACCCAGAGTCTCCCCAACTGTTCCCAGGGGTGCTATGAGGCTGCTGAGGGACCTTCTGGTTTTCCTGACAGGTTTGCACCACTTGACTAGGTTTTCAATGCCCATGTCCATGCCAAACCACTAGGCATAGCTCCTTGCAAGCATTGTCATTTCAGAAATTCCTGGGTGGCCGTTATGCAATTTGTGAAATATTGATTGCTGCCTGGATAGCCAGCTGATGATGCAATCAGATGATGCCATCTTCAACGCTCAGTTCTTGACATTTGGAAAATGTGAACCCACCCTACCTCCACACCCCTCCCCCCCACCAACACACCTCAGTCAGTTTTGTATACAAGTTTTCTATGTGTGGCATAGAGTACCTGTCTAAGTGGGAAGCCCTGTTGACTGTCAAATTATAATCCCTACACAGACAGATTGCACTGTTGGGTTTTAAAACTGGGATTACCATGTGATCCATTCAGCAAATGGTACTGAGCGTTTAATGCCAAGTTCCTCTAGATGCTCCAATTTGGCTGCTACTTTGGCACATAGAGCATAGGGGACTTGCTGTGCCTTGAAGGTTGGGTCTCTGGGTCTATGTAAATCTTGACTCTGGCACCGTTAATCTGCCCAAGACCTTCTTGAAACACATTGGGATACTTCGGATACTTTGTACGGATTGCCAGTACCCATTTTAAATGTCTGTTGCCAAACCAGGCTGATTTTCCAATGTCAGTCTCTCCCCAAAAGGCTGGGCCCTGGTCCTTGCACCATTATTAGGGGGAATCAGATTGTCTGTTGCCCACGTGTAACTGGGGTTACTGTGGTCCCAATAATACATAAGGGTTACCTGATGTACATGGCCAATCAAGCTTTGGTGTATTGCAGAGATAAAGGCAAGATGCCCACTTGAAGTTTCTTAAATGTTTGCTCTCCATTGATGGATACTGTGGCAACAGCATCCACTTCCATGTCTAGGGGCTGGCTATTTACCTGGAGTTTAATCTTGACTGGGGCCACTTTAGGTGCAGTGATGCAATTCGGTTGCATCAATTCCTCATCTTCGGGCTGATTTATTTGCAAAGCTCCAGCCAGCTACGTCACTTCTTGTGAAATCATTTTTTTAAAAATGTTGATACCTAGTTTCTTTTACCAGTTTTGTAACCAATGTCATATTTGACTTTGCCATTTTGTCCAGAATCATAAAGTCACTTTGTTAAAAACATGAAAACCCTTTCAGTCCAGGCTGCCAATGCTTGTAAAGAGGGAGAAGACACTGGGAATCCCAACCCATGTGCTCTTTTAAAGTAGAAAGAGGGCTGGAGGCTATTCATATGTAGAAAATGGGTATGTTCCATCTGAACATGATGAATTGTACTGTCATTTCATATCGCTTCAGAGAGTGTTCAGCAATTCAATTAAATGTTAGATGGCACTGTGCAGTCTTGAGAAAGTAACATTCTTAAAATGGTAAACAATTTACTTTGATTTCTCAGAGTCTTTCACTTTATGTGTTATGAGGTTTAAGTGATGTGCAGGGAGTTTTCCATTTACACCAATTTCTCGCGGTGTTGCTGATGTCTAGACAGTAGGCCCTGAAACTCAAAATATAATATCAGTCAGAGCTGTTTTCTGCATTCTCCATATAACTCTTATTACATTTGATTCCTTTTATGAAAATAACCGATTTTTGAAACTTCACAGTTTAACCTGAGAATAGTGGAGTATCTGGGGATCTGAGGCTACAATCATTTCTCAAATTTATGAGGGAAATATGAATTTAATCCAACAAACTTGATGTCAGATATTTTATTTATTTGAGTTTAATCTCATTATCCATCCCTCTTCACACAATGGTAATACATGCCAGCATCTATGGAGAGAGAATAGAGCCAACATTTTGAGTCTGGTTGACCCTCCGCTCTGTCAAAGGGAATCAGACCTGCTGAGATCTTCCAGCAATTTCTGTTTTTGTTTCAGATTCCAGCATCTGCTTTTCAGTATTCCACTTTTATCCACAGAGAGCTGATGTGGTGCACAGGGATATTCATGATATTATCAATTGCATTGTTTGTTTTCTCAAAGTGTATTGCTGGTCGCATGATTATACACAGGCCTAGTGTTCATGCATTACACAAATACATGTGCTAAAGAATAAAAAGCCAGTAATTTCAACAATTAAACCCTTATTGATCTTAAAATGAATTCACTGACAGTTAGACTCTGGAGCATTGATGGGACAAACTAGACTGAAGTGCGCCGACTGAAAAATATGTTTGCAGCCACCCTGAAATGGCTGCCGAAATGTGAACCGAAATGGGTCGGCCCATACTGCGCCTCGGCCTCATTGAACCAACGGTTGTAGACAGCAAATGAGGATCCCAAAGCAGATTGCAGGAGGAAAGGCACAGGAGATCCAACCTCTGGAACACTGACAGTGGCCGTCAGGTAAATCCTTCAAGCCACTGGATAGAAAATGAATAGCAGTAGTGGCCAGGATTGGGAAGTAAGGGTAGTACGGTAGCAGTAAGAGATACATCAGCACCTCGAGATGTTTTCCTGTAATAAAGATGTGATACAAATACATGTAGTCGTAAATGCTTTTTTGTGTACCTTCGGATAATTCACGAACAGGAGAAATTTCATTAAATGATTTCAGCTGCAGACACTGACAAAACAGTACCTGAGAAAAGACAGCGTTAGATTTTTGTGTTTTTTTTATATCTTGTTCTTATGAATAACATTGATATGACCTGGTAAGACCAGTTTTATTGCCATCCACAGTTGCCTGAAGAGGTAGTTGTGAGCCTTCTGCTGAAACATCATGTGAAAATGGTGCATCAATGGTATGATTGGGAGATCAGGGTTTTCATTAGGTAATAATGAATAAGTTATATTAAGTGAACATACATATTCATATTTGTATGTATCTCTGGCTAAGGATGATCTGTCACCTGCAAGAAATTTGGAGTATTCCTGTGCCTCAAATATTGCTACATTTATCTTTCTTGGGGGTGGAGGCCATGGAGGTGGAAGGAACTGTGTAATTAACCTTGAAGAACATAAGAACATAAGAAATAGGAGCAGGAGTAGGCCATCTAGCCCTTCGAGCCTGCCCCGCCATTCAATAAGATCATGGCTGATCTGTCGTGGCTCAGTTCCACATTCCCGCCCTCTCCCCATAACCCTTAATCCCCTCGCTTATCAAAAACCCATCAACCCGTGTCTTAAAAATATTTAGCGAGGCAGCCTCCACCACTTCAACAGGCAGAGAATTCCAGAGATTCACCACCCTTTGAGTGAAGAAGTTCCTCCTCAACTCCGTTCTAAACCACCCCCCCTTTATCTTGAGGCTGTGCCCCCTAGTCCTACTGTCCTTTCTGAGCGGGAAGAGTCTCTCCACCTCTATCCTATCCATCCCATTCATCATCTTATATGTCTCAATGAGATCTCCCCTCATTCTTCTAAACTCTAACGAGTACAAGCCTAGTTTATTCATGAGTTGCTGCATCCTGTAGACAATACATACTGCAGTTTAATACATCAAATTCAATATCCTGCTTCTTCACTTTCAGTGTCAGAGGCACCCCTGTCAAGCAGACGGCCTGATTGTGTGGAATGGAGTGAACATTGTTGTTGCCTCCAAACCCAGGTTAGTGATAAGTATTCCATAACTCTCCTGACTTGATCCTTGTAGATGGTGGGAGAGCTTTAGGGAGTCAGGAGGTGAATTATTCATCACAGAATACCTAGCTTCTAATCTGGCTGGTCCATTATGTTTCTAACCAATGGTTTGGAGAATTGGTGATGGTAATGTCATTGAATATCTTGGGGACTTGGTTAAATTCTCTCCTATTGGAGATGGTCATTATCTGGCACTTGCGCAGTACAAATGTTACTTGCCAATTATTGGCCAAAGCCTGAATGTTTTCCAGGCTTTGCCGCCTGTCAACTGGATTGATTCATTATTCATTATGAATAGAGTTGAACACTACATTCATCATTGAACATCCCCACTTCTGACCTGAAGATAGAGGCAAGGTCATTGATACAAAGAACAAAGAACAACCCAGCACAGGAAACAGGCCCTTCGGCCCAATGAGCCCGCGCCGCCGCATCACCCTACACCTATTCTACCCTGCGTGTCTACAAATGGAACCCCTAACTTAGCCAGATTCAGGGGAGAATAGTGTCAATTTGGTAAACCAATCAGCCTAAGAGCACATCTTTGGGGTGTGGGAGGAAACCGGAGCGCCCGGAGGAAACCCACGCAACCACAGGGAGAATGCACAAACTCCCACAGACACAGGCCCAAATCCATGTATCTGCACAGCCAGCAGTGCTAGTCACCGAGCTGTTGCGGCGCCCGTCTACCGGTCCAGGATCAAGCACACACACCGACACGAAGTACTAGGCCACTCCCGGAACCTCCAAGAGCAGCCCACGCACGACCCGCCGTGTGCATGCCCCTCGTTTGACAACGAGGTGGACCTCCACCTGCGGAATAAAAAGACAAAAACGTTAACTTACAAGTCTGCATTTCCGGTGTCTCCCGAGGTTCTGACTTTATTTAATAGCCCCTACTATAACCCTCCATCCTCGTTTCACTCGTGTCTGTCTAACTGAACCTTAAACGAGTCCAACGTTCCTGCCTCCACCACCCTCCTCGGTACCGCGTTCCATACCCCCACAACTCTCTGCATAAATGAACCTTCCTCTCACATCCAAATTATACCTCTCCCCCCTCACCCTTAAATCATGACCTCTCGTATTTGTATCCAGTCTAGGGAGCAGTCTCTCACTACTGACTCTATCTATTCCCTTCAGTATCTTAAATACCTCTATCATGTCCCCCCTCAATCTTCGTCTTTCCAAGGAGAAAAGTCCCAGTTTCTCCAACCTTTCCTCGTAACCCATCCCCTCCATGCCAGGCAACATCCTGGTAAACCTCCTCTGAACCCTCTCCAGAGCCTCCACGTCCTTCCAGTAGTAAGGTGACCAGAACTGGACGCAGTGCTCCAAATGCGGTCTAACCAACGTTCTATACAACTGAAGCATTAGACGGCAGCTTTTATACTCTATACCCCTATATATTGATGAAGCAGCTGAAGATGATTTGGACAAAGACACTGCTCTGAGAAAATTTTGCAACAATATCCCAGGCCTGGGATGATTGGCTTCCAACAACTACAATCGTCTTCCTTTGTGACACCCATCAACGGAGAGTTTTCCTGGATTTATGTTTTGTTAAATTTTACTAGTGGTCCTTGGTGTCGTGCTCAGTCCAATATTGTCTCAATGACAAGTATATCTCCTCTCTGGAATTCAGCTTGCTCTCCCATGGTTGATCAAGGTTACAATGAGGTCTGGATCTGAGCAATCCTGATGAAACCCAAACTGAACATTAATGAGAGGGTTATTTCTGAGTAAGTGCTGCTTGATAGCACTGTCAATGGCACCTTTAGTCACTTGGCTCATAATTGAGAGTAGACTGAATGGGCAGCAATTGGCTGTTTTGGATTTGTCTTGCTTTCTGTGGACAGAAAACGCTTGAGCAATTTTCCATTTTGGCAAATATATCTCAGCGTTATATCTGTTCTAGAACAGTGTGGCTTAGGCAGGCTAGTTCTGCTGCCTAAGTCTTCAGCATTATAGCCAGGATGTTGCCTATCAATGCCAGGACCTCTATCAGTCATGCCTTATACTTCATGTGTGTAGCTTTGTATCACCCTTACACATTAATACACATGCAAACCTCACGGCTTGCGTACAGTATCAAAACTTCAATCATGATAGTCGCATCATCCAAACACATTGCACCACAAACTGTTGGAGGTCAAACATCTCAGTCTCAGGACATCACTGCAGGGCAGTGTCCTGGGCTGGGCTATCTTAAACTGGTTCATGATTGACCTTCCTCCTGTTATGAGGTCAGGAGTAGCAGTCCATTTCCATATGCTGCAGGTTTGATCTGATAATTGGCAAGAAACACCACACAAGTGTCAGGTAATGACCGTCTCCCACAAGAGAGAATCTAACCATCTCCCCTTGACATTCAAGAGCATTACCATCACTGAATCACCCACTATCAACATCCTGGGGTTTATATTGACCAAACACATTTACTATAGTTAGAAGAGCAGGTCAGAGGCTGGAAATTCTGGCTGGGAATTCAGTGGCTATTGTCTGATCTCCTGATTCCCGAAAGCATGTCCTCAATTTGCAAAGGCTTAAATCTTGACTGTAATGGAATACTTTCAACTTTCCTGGATGAGTGAACCTCCTAAAACACTCAAGAAGCTGAAGACCAGTCATGACAAAATAGGCTGCTTGATTGGCATCCTTTTCACCACTTTAAATCTTCACTGCCACCACCACCGACACACAATGATAGCTGTGTGTATCATTTAAAGATGCACTGCAGCAACTCACCAAGTTTCATTCAACAGCAGCTTTCAAACCTGCAATCTCTAACACCTAGAAGAGGGCAGCATGGGAACACCACCATCTGTAATTTCCTTCAAGTTATACACCACTCTTATTTGGAACTTTCTTGCTGTCCCTTCACCATCAGTGGATCAAAATCCTGCAGTACCACCCTAACATCACTGTGGGTATATCAACACCACAAGGACTGCAATGTTTCAAGAAGGACAATCAGTAAGGACAGACAGCAACACGTCCTCCACAATCATCCTCAGCACTGGTACCCCACAAGGCTGTGTTTTCAGCCCCCTACTATACTCCTTATACACCTAGGACTATGTGGCCCAATTCCCCTCCAATTCGATTTTCAACACCATCGTAATGGGTCAGATCTCAAACAATGAAGAGACAGAGTACAGGAATAAGATAGAGAATCTGGTGAACTGGTGCGGCGACAATAATCACTCCCTCAATGTCAACAAAATGAAGGAAATTGTCATTGACTTCAGGGAGTGTAAAGGACAATATGCCCCTGTCTATGTCAACGAGGATGAAATAGAGAAGATCGAGAGCTTCAAGTTTTTAGGTGTCCAGATCACCAGCAACCTGTCCTGGTCCCCCCATGCCGACTCTATAGTCATGAAAGCCCACGAACACCTCTACGTTCTCAGAAGACTAAAGAAATTTGGATATGTCCACTATGACTCTTACCAACTTTTACAGATGCACCATATAAAGCATTCTTTCTGGTTGTATCACAGCTTGGTATGGCTCCTGCTCTGCCCAAGACCACAAGAAACTACAAAAGGTTGTGAATGTTGCCCAAACCATCACACAAATCAGCCTCCCATCCATTGACTCTGTCTATACTTTCCATTGCCTTGGCAAAGCAGCCAGCATAATTAAGGACCCTGCACACCCTGGATATTCTCTCTTCCACCTTCTTCCTTGGGGAAAAAAATACAAAAGTCTGTGATCGCATCCCAACTGGCTCAAGAACAACTTCTTCCCTGCTGTTGTCAGACTATTGAATGGATCTACCTCGCATTAAGTTGAACTTTCCCTACACCCTAGCTATGACTGTAACAATGCATTCTGCACTCTCTCATTTACTTCTCTATAAACGGTATGTTTTATCTGTATAGCGCGCAAGAAACAATGCTTTTCCCTGTATGCTAATACATGTGACAATAATAAATCAAATCAGAATCAAATTAGTAATAGGCAATAGGTGGTTGTCTTGCTAGCAATATCTACATCTAATGAATAAAGACTAAATTATTGGCAAGTGAGTAATGGGGTGTGGTGCATTGAACAGTGTGTGATGATCTCATAGTGAGTTATGGGTAAATGACAATTTAAGACACATTCAATGATCTTGACTACCTGTGTGAGGCGACTGAACTTTTTGTAGTACTCTGTGCAGATCCTTGGGCTTGACACTTGGCATTGGCTGCCAGAATTCTCTGGTCCCTATTGTCTTTGCAACATTTATCTAGGGGGCATTCTGGCTCCCATGTCAATACAACATGGGGTCCTCCTCTGCACCTCCTGTACCAAGAAGCCCAAGGCAGTGTTAAAGAATCTTGGAGTACATTGCTGCACCATCATTCCGTCCTCTTCCTGCTCAGACACATACATAATCAGTTCCAGCACTTGCTCCAGTCAGAATCCAACTGCTCTTTAAGGGGTGCAGTCTAAGCTGAAGTACTGCAGTTTTAAGTGGTGCTAGACTCACACAAATTGGGACTTTTTGCTGAGGCATGTAGCCACTCAACAGAGTGTTAACTCCAGATAACAGGAATCATGCAAATAGGAAGGCATAATATACCTGTTTTCAGGGCTACTTTTCTGTTGTTTACAGATGGATAAAAGGCGTTTGACAAGGTACCTCACAAGAGGTTATTGCAGAAGGTAAGGGGGCATGGAGTTGGGGGTGGGGTGTTAGCGTGGATAGAGGATTGGTTGTCAAATAGGAGGCAGAGAGTGGGGGTTAATGGGTGCTATTCGGATTGGCGGTTGGTGACTAGTGGAGTGCCCCAGGGGTCGGTGCTGGGGCCTCAGCTATTTACCATTTATATAGATGATCTGGAGGAGGGAACCGAGTGTATGGTGTCGAAATTTGCTGATGACACCAAGATTGGGGGAACGGCAAATTGCACGGAGGGTGTGGAGAGTCTGCAGAAGGATCTAGATAGGCTGGGCGAATGGGCCAGGAAATGGCAAATGGAAATTTAATGTTGGCAAGTGCGAGGTGGTCCACTTTGGTAGGAATAATGGTAGGAAGGACTATTTCTTACGGGGCGAAAAACTGCAGCAGGCGACGGTGCAGAGGGACCTCGGGGTCCTTGTGCATGAGTCGCAAAAACCCAGCCTGCAGGTGCAGCAGGTGGTCAGGAAGGCAAATGGGATGCTGGCCTTCATAGCGAGGGGGATTGAATATAAAAGTAGGGAGGTCTTGCTGCGGCTGTATAGGGCATTGGTGAGGCCGCAGCTGGAGTACTGTGTGCAGTTTTGGTCGCCGCACTTACGCAAGTATATTTTGGCCTTGGAGGGAGTGCAGAGGAGGTTTACTAGGCTGATACTGGAGTTGAGGGGGTTGAGCTATGAGGAGAGGCTGAATAAACTAGGCTTGTACTCGTTAGAGTTTAGAAGAATGAGGGGAGATCTCATTGAGACGTATAAGATGATGAATGGGATGGATAGGATAGAGGTGGAGAGACTCTTCCCGCTCAGAAAGGACAGTAGGACTAGGGGGCACGGCCTCAAGATAAAGGGGAGGCGGTTTAGAACGGAGTGGAAGAGGAACTTCTTCACTCAAAGGGAGGTGAATCTCTGGAATTCTCTGCCCGTTGAAGTGGTGGAGGCTGCCTCGCTAAATATTTTTAAGATGCGGGTTGATGGGTTTTTGATAAGCGAGGGGATTAAGGGTTATGGGGAGAGGGCGGGAATGTGGAACTGAGCCACGACAGATCAGCCATGATCTTATTAAATGGCGGGGCAGGCTCGAAGGGCTAGATGGCCTACTCCTGCTCCTATTTCTTATGTTCTTATGTTCTTATATCTGCTTCACAGAAACAACAACTTGTGTTTATATAATGCCTTTAATATAATAAATGTCATTAAGGTACTTTACAAATATTATTGAACAAAGTTTGACACCAAGCCAAATAAAGAGATATTCGGTCATCTGACCAAAAGTTTGGTCAAAGAAATTTAAAGTTTATTTATCAGTGTCACAAGTAGGCTTACATCAACACTGCAATGAAGTTACTGTGAAAATCCTGTAATGGCCACACTCTGACACCTGTTCGGATACATGGAGATTGATTTTCGTAAGGCCAATGCACCTAACCAGCATGTCTTTTTGACTGTGGGAGGAAACTGGAGCACCGGAGGAAACCCATGCAGGCACAGGGAGAATATGCTGTCCTCACACAGACAGCCATCAAAGCCAAGAATTGAATCTGGCTCCCAGTTTCTGTGCTACCGTACCACCCAGGTCGGTGTAAAGGAAGGCCTTAATTTACTTCATTTCTGGGATGTGGGCATCACTGGCTAGATCAGCATTTATTGCCCATCCCTAGTTGCCCTAGAGAAGGTGGTGAGCTGCCTTCTTGAACTGCTGCAGGCCCTGAAGTGAGGATACACCCACAGTGCTGTTAGGGAGGGAGTTCTAGGACTTTAACCCAGTGACAGTGAAGAAATGGTGATATATTTACATATTACAATATTTACATATTGTCAAGTTTCTTGAGTGTTGCTGGAGCTGCACTTAGCCAGGCAAGTAATGAGTATTCCATCACACTCCTGACTTGTGCCTTGTAGATGTTGGACAGACTCTGGAGAGTCACGACATGAGTTACTCGCAGCAGGATTTCTAGTCTTTGACCTGCACTTGTAGCCACATTATTTATATGGCTAGTCCAGTTCAGTGATAATCCCCAGAATGTTGATAGTGAGGGAGTCAACACGATAATGCCATTGGATGTCAAAGGGCGATGGTTAGATCCTCTCTTGTTGGAGATCATAATTGTCTGGCACTAGTGTGTGCAGAGGCAGAGAGATTTAGAGAGAGACCTCCAAAGCTGAGGGTTTTGTCAAAGGCATGACTGCAAATTAAAATCGGGAATGCTAAATAAGTCTGAATTGGCAGAGCACAGAAAATGTGGGGGAGGCTGTAATCTGGAGAAAATCTCAAAATATAGAATGTAAGGTCATGGACAGATTTGAAAACATGAATGAAAATCTTAAAATTGAAATGTGGTTAACTGGGAGCCAATGTAGGTCACCAAGCACAGGGAGATGGATGAACAGTACTTGGTGAGATTTGCTGGGTCAAAGTCAGCAGTTTTGAAAGACCTAGTATTGCAGAAGGTAGAATACGGGAGGCCAGCTAGAAATGAATTAGAAGAGTTATGTTGAGAAAAAACAAAGGCAGGGAAGTGGGCCTCAGCAGCAGATGAGGCAAGAGCAAACTTGGGTGATTTTACAGAGGTGAAAATAAAATGTCTTTGTGAAGGCATGGATGTGTGATAGCTATCCATTTCAGGGTCAGATATAATGTCAGGTTTGCAAATGGTTTACACCAATCTCAAGCAGCTGTCAGAGCAAGGGCTGGATATTACTGTATTAATATATAGATATTTACATGTAAAGTTCGGTTGATGTTACGTGAATTGGATTTAAGAGTAGAATTGTAAAGATGGTGACTGCCGAGAGACAGCACTAACACGCTATTACCGACTCTTGGAAGCCCAGTGCCCTTTAAAACTCAATTGAACGTTGATTGGCAGTGGACTGGACTCCCTCTCATGTCCCGCCTGTGGGAATTGACGGCTCTCCAACACAACCAGGCACAGTGCTCCAGTGGCCAGAAGAGATACTGCAGCACTCTTCCTGGAACTAAGTCCCAGCACTGTTCTTGAGGTACATCCCGGGGGAATGGAGGTCCCGGGCAAGGGGGAGATGGAGTTGCCCAGGTTGGGAGGGGGTACTGGGGGGGTGGGAGAGGTCAGGAGGAGTGGGGGCTCATGGCATTGGGAGGTAGGCCTGGGTTAGAGGAAGGGCTAGAACTCCAAGGTCCAAGAGGAGTGGGCACCCCATATCTGAAGGGTCGTTTGGATTGAGATGCTCCCCCCTTCCTTCCTGAGATGGAGAAAAGTTTATTTCCCTGTTTCTCAGCCTACTCGCATCCACTTCCTCCAGCTTAAAATTTGAGGCTGGGCGGGAAAAGATCCTAAAGTGGCCATTAGGACCTTAATAGGTGAAAGGGTTGGCTTCTTCCGAGGCTTTGGCCATCCAACCATGAAATTGCATCTATATTGGGCCAGACGGGATCGCAGCAGGACTCCCATCCATGTAATTTTATGCTCCCTCCTCCTGCCTCAGAACCAAAGTAAAATTCTGCCCTAACATTTTTGATTGTAATATACCAATCTTTTAATTGTGAATAAAAAGCTGAATTGTTTGATAAAAGCAAACTTCAATTAATTTTTTTCAACAATTATTTCCCCTCTTGCTACAATCTTGATAGAGTCAAGCAACTTTATTTTTAAATCAAAGAAATACAAAATACCAATTATTTTACAAAGGAATGCAATCGCAAGATTCCATGGTTTAAAATAGAAGAATATTTACTGTCCAAGAGTCAACCAAGCAAACAATAAATGTTATCTATTCTACACCATAACATGCAGAATTAATGAGCTAAATATGAATTAACAGGCAAATTGTAACCAAAGATAAGCCACAAATTGCAAATTAAATGGCAGATCCAATTAAGCAGGTTTTACAAATTGATTCAGAGTCCACTCAGTTTTTTGACGATTACACTCAGAGTCCTTCAAAATCTGACTTCCACTTGAAGAACTTTAGTTTCTCCATTAAGGAACTGGACTGATGCCCAGCTGACAGCAGTGCATAAACCAGCCTGAAGTCCACAGGTATGATCTTAATCACAAATGCACACGTTTGCAGAACCAGCTCAACTCAGTCAGGATGGTATAGATCCACCAGCGTTATCTTCAGAAATATTTATTCTCTTTGCTTATTCTCAGCTTCTGAATCTAGCCTCTTCTTGAGTCATCCTCAACTTGTCTGTCCTGCTCCAGTGCACTCAGCAACTGCTGCTCAACTTGGACTGACACGTGTCCTTTTAGTTTTGATTTCTCAATCTCAGTTTGTTTTTGGTTTCCTTAAAGATTGGGAGATTCCGTTTCATTCTGAGGTTTGTCTTTTCTGTTTCCCCTTCAGTTTCATTTTCAGTTAATCTTCTGTTTTGAGTAATGGCCTGTCTATAAAACACACAAATTAAATATATAGCTTCCCCGTTTCTACTTCTTCTGAGCTTGTTGACTTATTGCTGATGTGGATTGTCCAAATAGCCATTCTCCATTAATGATGGGGAAGAATATGCTGATTTTGGATTCTTTAACTATTGGTGACTGAAGCTATTTTAAAGAGATTTGCACCTTAAAATTGTGGCCTTGAAATTGGATGTCTCTGCGCCCATTTTTGGATGTTGAAAGCCTGCATTATGGTAACGAGTGTATTGCATTTTGAGACATAAATATGCTTCCTACATATAGGAAAAGCAACACATTAGGTGCTAAGGCCCATGCCAGAAACAGGTTATTTGGCTCACTGAATATTTAATGATATTTGCTTGCTCGACTCTTGTACTGTAAATATTCTTCTGTTTTAAACCATGGAATCTTGTGGTTGCATTCCTTTATGAAATAATTAGGGGTTTTCTGAATTGCTTTTGGTATCTTTTCAAAGACATGTGGCCCAGCCATTGTTTTCCAGATGTTCTGTTGCAGACTCAAAAAAACACCAAGGTAAATGATTAAAATACATTTTCCTGAATGTGGAGCCAGGTGGAGTGACTTTCATAGCAGTTTTCTTCATCATCCCTTTTCTTACTCAGTCTTCTTTGTTCCTCATGTCACAACAGCCCAAGCTTTAAATCTTCTTCTCTAATTAGCTAACTGGGAAAAAAACATTAGGTATTTGCAGCTTTCTGTCTCAATGGTAGTGAGGCTCCAGGTCCAATAATGTATATGTCTCGAGCTTACCATTTAGGCACTGTAATAAAAAGGTATTTGAGAGAGCAGGTGTTGATGGTGAACTGGGAAACTGTACCACCCACAGTGTGATGTAAAGACACACATTACCTGAGACCAGTTATGGTCTGGACAGAGACCTATGTAGAAACAAGCATGGAGTTAGCTCATAGCTTTGAGCTATACAATATGCATATGTACATAGTTATGTATAGTTATCAATAAACACTTTGGGGATGATTTTACCAAAAACATTATAAGTGGCAAATGGGTGTGAAAACAGGAGAATCACGCCCATTTTTTAAGCAAGCTTTCAGACATAATCTTCTGCCACTTAGTGCAATTCACATCAGTATGGGGAGTGGATGGAGTCTATTCTCATCAGAAAGCCAGCTGCTCACAGCTTAAGGTGCCATTGCACATGGGCAGATCGCTCAATGTTCTGTGCACAAGTGAGCACACAACACAGGAAATCTGTCATTCCCCCACCTCCCTAGATATCCCCCCTCCCCTACCTGCCAGATATCATCCTGATAAGCCCCACCCCAGCTGATTGCTGCCCTGATAATGTCTCCTCTCTCCCTCCGGCGATCACCACCCTGATACCCCTCCTGCCCACACCACCCCCGACCCATCACTGTCCTGGCTGATCCCTGGTTGAGTATACACAGCTCCCTCCAGCCTATCTCCCCTTAGGCGCTGCCCCTTGGCACTGCTGAGTGCCCAATGGGCTCTGCCAAGGTACCAGGCTAGCACTGCCCAAGGGGCACTGCCCTCCCACCTCCAACCATTCGGAGGGCCTCAATGGCCTCCGGTCCCATCTGCAAAGCCATCAAGTCATTTGGTGTGGGCCATATATGACCTCCCATTTTCTATGCCTTTTAGCATTGACAAAGGATCATCTGGACTCGAAACGTTAGCTCTTTTCTCTCCTTACAGATGCTATCAGACCTGCTGAGATTTTCCAACATTTTTTCTTTTGGTTTCAGATTCCAGCATCTGCAGTAATTTGCTTTTATCCAATGTTTATGATCTTCACCGGTTAGGATCTTCACCAGCAAGGCTACTACGGCAAGTGGGCCTGGACAATTGTGTCCGATGCTCACTGATCACATTGAAATGAATATTTAAATCAGCCTTGTGGACTGCTGATCATGCCTGAAATCCATTGTGAAAGATTGTGAAAGGCGAGAAACCGGGCACGAACCTAATTTTTCGACCTGCATGACGAGTCGGTAAGATCGCCCCCTTAATGCTGAACCATACAAGACCAGAATCTCTTTGTGATCCACTGAACATTCAACTTACAACTGGCATAGGGATCATTCTTGTTCTCTACTTGGGATAATCAAGTTTCTAGGCCTCCAAGTCTTTTTCACTGAGATGTGTTTTCTTCCCAGTCAAAGAATCGCGAATTTTGTTGCTGCCTACTGTCACTTTTCTCTCTGAGGTGGCTCAGTTGTAATACAGTGCAGAGTTAATGCTTAAAATCATATTTGAAACTTGTTGATATTTTGTCTGACTCAGTAAAATATTCATCTGATAGAATGCCATAAGTGTGACATTGGACATGCGTTTTATATCTTATCTGCATGCATGCTTTGTGACCTTAGTATAAAAATATGTAAACAGCTTTATGAAATCAGTTGCTATTTTAAATACACTCTTAAAATAGTGAGCAAAGAAATGTTATGTTGATGCTTTTCTACTCATATTGTACAATGCAATTTCAACCAAATAAAGAATTGAATTTCCCATTGTGAATTCAGCAGGCAAACCTATGCCTGTTACTCTGTGTGCTGTGCCACAAGGCCACCCTGAGGCAGACCACTGAATCATTAAAAATGTTCAAGAAACTTGAGCAAAATGTGCGACAGAGTTCCATTCAAGTTGCACCTTACTTCCCATCCAATGATTTCCAGATACTCTGGCCTGAATGGATCTGTTGTTTTTTTTGAGGGAGGGTTGGGGGAAACAAGAAGAGGGAAAACCTGGAGACTGCACTTCTCCCTGGTCTGGCATGTCACAGTCCAAGAGATCTCAAGGTTTGTTATAATTTAGATTTATGAAATGCCAGCAACAAACTTGTCTTCATTCCAAAGCAAGGTGATTACATTCTGATAGGTCAGCATTCATCAGATCAAAATGGCATGAAGTTGATTATCTTTTTCTACTGTACTGTTTCACCCATTCGTATATGCATTAACTATAAAACATGCAAAAATGTTGTTTATTCTGAAACAATCCTGTTTCAACTAAACCGTGTTTATACATTGATGATAACTGAGTAATTCATGTCTGCTGCGCAAAAATCTGTCAATTACTTATCTCTAATGCTCAGAACAACAACCTTTCTTAGCTTGATGTAAATAACATGGTTGCGATATCATAGTTGATTATAACACAGTTATGCGTTTGATCACAGATTCCAAAGTCAAGTAGAAGTACCAGCATTTAATAACAAGCAGTTTTGTAGAGTGCGGTCCACTGTTAAAGTGGTGCCCTGCTCCTGACTGTCACCATGTTTTTAAAGTCCAGGTTGTTATGGTGACAATGTTGCTTTTGCTTGATAATAGATATCAGATCAGTTTTCTTGATGCCTCAAAAGTAAATAGTACCTATCAATTAAATTGGACACAGTTATGGTGTTTCAGCTTGGGAAGAGTTTACAATTTTCAAATCCGTCTTCAGACGCATTATATTGACTGTGAAAGTAAGGGAATAGTACTAACAATAAATAGATAAATCTGTCATTATTTTATTGATCAAATCATTTGAAATTACATTTACTATATGTGAATTAATATGGCTACCATTGTCTTTTGCAAAATCTTTTAAATGATTTCCCTCTATTAAAATATAAAAACAAACAACAAATTGACTTGGAGTCGTAAAGAGATTTCGAATTCATTGACAAATGGGTAACATTTAATTGCTGCTGGGTAAGTGGAAAATTAGTTATAAATTTTCAACACGAATTATTAATCTTTTCTTCGTAAGAGTCATTCTATTCAGTTGCACAATAAATTAGATATTGGTATTTTGTTCACCGTACATACTACTTTCATAAATTCTAGTTGTTTTTCTAGATTGGGAGTATTTTCCCTAATTAAAACAAAAGCTTAATAAAACAAAGAAACAGGTCAATTCTTTGTACTACTTCCTTAAGATGTACGGATTTTTGTTAGTAAGTATTTTCCTGCTTCCTGGACAGTGATGGGGTATACAGTCAAGTAGCAACTATCCTTATGTTTTTGCATTTCACATTCAAAAACCATGGAATTAGATTTTACTCCCTTTTCTGATTTGACCTCATATTTCTCTGCATTCAGCACTCCTATTGTAATCCAGTTCTGAGTCTGTATCCCAAATTATTTATATAGCTTTTCTGCTAATCTTTGTGAACACTGTTTGACCCAGATCAGGCTGGCCTTGGATATTAGTGATATGTCTTAGTAAAGTACAAGATCTTTCTTGACTTTAATTCATTCATCTAAGTTGTTTTTTTCCTCAGCTCACAGCAATGTCTGATAATCATACTTTGATAGTTCTCTCTGTTCAAATACAACATAATAAATTGTGTGAATTTCTTATTTCATGACTTATTGTTGTAATGTTTAAAAATCCAAACATTAAAATTGAAACTGCTCAGTGTGATAAATAACAAGGAGGTGCTTGAAAACATAAGTTTAATACTCCCTTCAAGAAGCCAGTTAACAAAATGACATTAGGAGAAACATTATTTTGATCTTAATTGATATTGACTGTTCATTCCAAAGCAATGTGATCTCCCGGTCAGCAGCTTCACATATTAATAACACATGCGGTAAAGGCAAGAACTTACAGATAATGGGATCAAGGCAGAAGAAGGCACTGTCACCAATGATGGGGTAAAGGAAGGGAGGATGCATAAATTCTGGAATCAAAGAAAGGATATATGGCTGAAGGATATTACTAGGATAATGTAAATTAGATCATGAATGGAGTTAAAAATAAGGATAAGGATGTTAGATTTAATGCAGTGTTAAAATGGGGACACAGTTAAGAATGGAGTGGGCAGGGCAGAGTTTTGAACGGGTTTATGGGGAATGGAGACTGAGAGACTAGCAAGGCAGTGTAGTCCAGCCTGGAAGTGACAAAAAAGTGACCACAGAGGGGGAAGGGGGGGGGGTGAAGGCAGGTAATATTATACAGATGAAGTAAACATTTAGGACTGAGACAAGGAGGAATTTCTTCACTCAGAGGGAAGTGAATCTTTGGAATTTTCTATCCTAGAGGGCTGTGGAAGCTCAAGCATGGAGCATGTTCAAGACAGAAATTGATTAGCACAGGAAGTAGTTGATGCCAAGACATTGAATGTATTCAAGAGGTGGCTGGATATAGCACTTGGTGCTAATCAGGTCAAATGTTAAGGTGAAAAAGCAGGATTAGGCTATCGAGTTGGACAATCAGCCATGATTGTAATAAATGATGGAGCAGGCACAAAGGGTAAAATGGCCTTCTCCTGCTCCTATCTTGTTTGTTTCTATAGATTTCTGGATACTTATGACAACAAGGGATAAGGGGATAATGGAAAAGTGGTACATTATTAGCATGATCTGTTTCAGTGACTAAGCAGGCTGAATGGACCAAATGGCCTCCTCCTGCTCCTATGTTTCTATTATTTATGATGGAGATCATAAAATTCCTACAGTGCAGAAGGAGGCCATTCAGTCCATACAGCCTGCACCAACAGCAATCCCATGTATTTACCTTTTTAATCCCCCTGACAGTATAGGACAATTTAGTATGGCCAGTCCACCTACAAGTGGGTGAACCCTAATATGTTAGCATGATTTTCAAACCATTAGACATTAAGGCACTGACAGAACTACGAGTATTAAGTTGAATAACTTTTAAAAGAAGTTTATGAGCTAACAAGAAAGCACTTTTTACATATGAAATGCAGTCAGAGATTTAAACAAGTGATTATGATTTTAAAACACATGCTGATATTTTGAACATATTAATGTGCTTTTTAAAGGCATGTTGTTCATTTTAGCCAAGAGCAAATTGCTGCGAAAAATATGGTAAAAGGCATTAGGGCGAGGCCATATTCCAAGAGAGTGTTTAGACCTTGAGAATATGCAAGATTTATCAGTACAGTTTCGAACAGAAAGAACTTTTAGAACACTTAATCATAATTCAGGAATAGGATTTATTCACTGTCCAGTGAGTTTACAGGGATAGGGTGAGATTGTTATCAGTGCAGCCTCAATGGGTGAATGGCCTCCTTCTGTACCGTAGGGACACTGTAATAAGTTTTTTTATATTCTGGGAAAGGTATATTTCAAAGAATGATAAAGAAAATTAGGAAAAGATGAGAGGAATAATATATTTAAAATGAGGTTGGAAGCTGTGCTAAGGAGTGACCATGTGCTCAGAAAGAAAAAAAACAGTAAAATGGGGAAATAAGAAAACTGGTCTTGTATGTTTTAAAATTGAACACCAGTAAAACTGATTTTTGCTTCTGGGAGATTTCCTGACAAGAGTGCTGTGCAGGGGCAGAACTGTGAGGAATTGAAGTGAGCAGCCTTCAGCCACCCCAAAGAAGTGTCCATTTGCTCCAGAAAGCTAGGTGTTGTTTAAAGACTTAATTTCCACATTTGAGTGAAAGATGCCTTTGAAATACCTCCCTTATAGCAAAAGTGGGTTGTGCCTAGTGGTGATTTTACTGGATTTTTTATAGTTTTTTTAATGAATTTGTGGGATGTGGGAATCACTAGCTGGACAGCATTTATTGCCCATCTCTAGTTGCCCTTAGAAAATGGTGGTGAGCTGCCTTCTTGAAACACTGCAGTCCATGTGGTGTGGGTTGACCCACAATGCATTTACAGAGAAAATTCCAGGAGTTTGACCCCAGTGACTGTGAAGGAATGGTGACATAATTCCAAGTTAGGATGAAGAGTGGTTTAGAACATATAACACTACAGTGCAGAAAGAGGACCTCCGGCCCATCAAGTCTGCACCGAACACAATCCCACCCAGGCCCAACCCCCACATCCCCATGTATTGTACCCACTAATCCCTCTAACCTATGCATCCCTGGACACTAAGGGACAATTTCTTAGTATGGCCAAGCAACCTAACTGGCACATCTTTGGACTGTAGGAGGAAACCGGAGCACCCGGAGGAAACCCAAACAGACGCGAGGAGAATGTGCAAACTCCACACAGATAGTGACCTGAGCCAGGAATCGAAAATTGGAGGGGAAATTGCAGATGGTGGTGTCCCATGTATTTGTTGCCCTTGTCCTTCTAGATGGAAGTGGTTGTGGGTTTGGAAGGTCTAAGACTCTTTGGTGAATTTCTTAGTGCATCTTGTAGATAATACACACTGCTGCTCCTGAGTGTCAATGGTGGAGGGAGTGCATGTGGTGCCAATCAAGTGGGCTGCTTTGTCCCAGATGGTGTCAAGCTTCTTGAGTGTTGTTGGAACACACCCATCCAGGAAACTAGGGTGTATTCCATCAGACTTCTAATTTGTAGATGCTGGAAAGGCTTTGGGGAGTCAGGAGGTGAGATACTTGCTGCAGTATGCCTAGTCTCCTGCAGTATGCCTGCCCTTGTAGACAATGTGTTTATGTGGCTAGTTTCTGGTCAAGGGTAAGCCCAAGGATGATGACAATGGGGGATTCAGTGATGGTAACATCATTGAATGTCAAGGAGTGGCGGCGGTTGGATTGTCTCTTACTCGAGATGGTCATTGCCTGGCATTTATGTGGCACAAATGTTACCTGAAGCGGTGTTTATTTCTGAGTTTAAGCAAATAAGAATCTTTTGGGGAAATATGATGTGAGACTAACTCTAACTATGTGAATGTAATCTTGTGTGTTTAAGTTTTCTTTTGTTTCAATTTACTATTTCAATCTCCAAAAGTGTTACGAGAACTTGTGGCTCACAGTCGTAGAGGTTTACAACCCAACTTATCTATGCTGCCCTTTTTTTAAACCCCGAAGCTAATTACAATTGCCCTCATTTGGCCCATATCCCTTTATACCCATCTTATCCATGTAACTATCTAAATGTTTTTTAAAAGACAAAACTGTATCTGCCTCTACTACTACCTCTGGCAGCTTGTTCCAGACACTCACCACCCTCTGTGTGAAAAAATTGCCCCTCTGGACACTTTTGTATCTCTCCCTTCTCACCTTAACCCTATGCCCTCTAGTTTTAGACTCCCTTATCTTTAGGAAAATATATTGACTATCTAGCTGATCTGGGCCCCTCATTATTCTATAGACCTCTATAAGATCACCCCTCAGCTCCAGAGAAAAAAGTCCCAGTCTTATCCGGCCTCTCCTTATAACCCAAACCATCAAGTTCCGGTAGCATACTAGTAAATCTTTTCTGCACTCTTTCTAGTTAATAACATCCTTTCTATAATCGGGTGACCAGAACTGCACACAATATTCCAAGTGTGGCCATACCAATGTCTTGTACAACTTCAACAAGATGGCCCAACTCCTGTATTCAATGCACTGATCAATGAAACCAAGCATGCAGAATGCCTTCTTCACCACCTGTCCACCTCTGACTTCACTTTCAAGGAGCTATGAACATGTACCCCAGATCTCTTTGTTCTGTAACTCTCCCCAACGCCCTATCGTTAACTAAGTCCTGCCCTGCTTCAATCGATCAAAATGCATCACCTCACATTTGTCTAAATTAAACCCCATCTGCCATTCATCAGCAGCTGGTTCCTGCCTACAACACATGCGAGAAGCACGCCATTTACAGGTCCAGGCAGTGGGCGATCTGGGTGGGGGAGGGAGGGGGGGGAGGGGGTGCGGTCTGTCCCGACTGTCTGCCCCTCTACCGCTGCTACGTTCGCAGCCGGGTGTCCATGGAGGGGGAGCACGCAGTGTCCGCGGGCACAGTCGACGCTTTCCGTGCCCGTTGGGCACCGCAGGGGCTGAGGTGCGTTGTAGACCCCGACAAACACATTTTGATTTGACGTGTCTTAAGTTTCCTTTGTACTTTTTGTTTCTGTTCCGGCCGTTCCCCCTTTCCTTTTTGGGGAGCCGCCCCTTTTTCTTTGTCCTAACGAAATTTGAGTTTGTTTATTTGGTTTGACCCAAAAGACCCCCCCCCACCGCAGCTGTGTTTGCAGCCAAGTGTCCCTGGAGAGGGAACATGCAGTGTCCGCGGGCGCAGTTGACACCTTCTGCACCTGTTGGGCACTGCATGGACTGGTGTGCATTATCGACCCTAATAATCACATTTTAATTTGATGTTTTCAAGTTTCCTTTGTACTTTGATTGTGTTCAGGCTGTTCCCCCTCCTTCTGGGGAGCTGCCCCTTTTACTTTGTCCTGACTTGAGTTTGTTTATTTGGTTTGACCTTAAAAGAGGTCAACACACGTAAAGCTTGTGTAGTAACAAACAAATTGAAAATCACTGATGGTTCCCTTTGGGATTTGGTAAGCAGGGCAATTAGCACCTGCCGGATGATAACAATCGTGATGGCTTTCTTTTTGCCAGTTGGTTGAGGATGTTATTACTGTTCTGTAAATAAATATCTGAGGATCCAAATGGGGGACACAGAATGCAGTAGGAACAGAGCGTGAAGCTGAGAGGAGTCACAGTAATAAAAATAGCAGGAGGCTGAGTTGGACTCGCCATTCAGCACAGACACTGATTCAGACACAGCCAGTGAAGCGGAAGTCGCCCTTTGTGGCGGTTGCCATGGGTTACCGGCCGCTTCCGCCGGGGTGACGCAGGCGCAGACGTTGGAGGAGGGGAGACATCCGGGTCTCGGTGTCTGCTGCGCATGCGCTGGGGGCGGCTGAGCCGTTGGCGGTGGAACGATACCGCGCTCGAGAAGAGAGAGACCGGGGACCGGGAGCCCAGTGAGCAGCCGGAGGCCGGGTAGGCGCTGTTCACACCCAGGGGAGGATCCATCCCGGCACAATCCCACCCCCACCTCCCTCATTAATTTTTGAGCGTGTTGCATGGTTTCTGGGGAAACCGAAGTCTGAGTGAGTGAGTGGCTGTGAGGGGGGACCGCAGCTCCATCACACAGAGAGAGAGGAGGCAGACAGGCCGGGGGGCGCAGGGAGAGGCCAAGGGGGCTAGGGGCCCGACACAACCAGCAAGAATGGGCTGCACACTGAGTACCGAAGACAAAGCGGCGGTGGAGAGGTCCAAAATGATCGATAGAAACCTGCGGGAGGACGGGGAGAAGGCGGCCAGAGAGGTCAAGCTGCTGCTGCTTGGTGAGTGAGTGACTGTATCCGAGCGCCTGGGGGCTGGGCGAGCCACGGCACTGAACCTCCCATCCCCACCTCACCATCTCATCATCTCCCCATTTCCCCACCCCCACCTCATCATCTCCCCATTTCCCCACCCCCACCTCATCATCTCCCCATTTCCCCACCCCCACCTCATCATCTTCCCCCCCCCCCACCCCCACCTCATCATCTTCCCCCCCCCCACCCCCACCTCATCATCTTCCCCCCCCCCCACCCCCACCTCATCATCTTCCCCCCCCCCCACCCCCACCTCATCATCTTCCCCCCCCCCACCCCCACCTCATCATCTTCCCCCCCCCCCCACCCCCACCTCATCATCTTCCCCCCCCCCACCCCCACCTCATCATCTTCCCCCCCCCCACCCCCACCTCATCATCTTCCCCCCCCCCACCCCCACCTCATCATCTTCCCCCCCCCCACCCCCACCTCATCATCTTCCCCCCCCCCACCCCCACCTCATCATCTTCCCCCCCCCCACCCCCACCTCATCATCTTCCCCCCCCCCACCCCCACCTCATCATCTTTCCCCCCCCCCACCCCCACCTCATCATCTTCCCCCCCCACCCCCACCTCATCATCTTCCCCCCCCCCACCCCCACCTCATCATCTTCCCCCCCCCCACCCCCACCTCATCATCTTCCCCCCCCCCCACCCCCACCTCATCATCTTCCCCCCCCCACCCCCACCTCATCATCTCCCCACCCCCACCTCATCATCTCCCCCCCCACCCCCACCTCATCATCTCCCCCCCCCCACCCCCACCTCATCATCTCCCCCCCCCCACCCCCACCTCATCATCTCCCCCCCCCACCCCCACCTCATCATCTCCCCCCCCCACCTCATCATCTCCCCCCCACCTCATCATCTCCCCCCCACCTCATCATCTCCCCCCACCTCATCATCTCCCCCCCCACCTCATCATCTCCCCCCCCCACCTCATCATCTCCCCCCCCACCTCATCATCTCCCCCCCCCACCTCATCATCTCCCCCCCCCACCTCATCATCTCCCCCCCCCCACCCCCACCTCATCACTCCCCCCCCCCCACCCCCACCTCATCATCTCCCCCCCCACCCCCACCTCATCATCTTCCCCCCCCACCCCCACCTCATCATCTCCCCCCCACCCCCACCTCATCATCTCCCCCCCCACCCCCACCTCATCATCATCTCCCCCCCCACCCCCACCTCATCATCATCTCCCCCCCCACCCCCACCTCATCATCATCTCCCCCCCCACCTCATCATCATCTCCCCCCCCACCTCATCATCATCTCCCCCCCCCACCCCCACCTCATCATCATCTCCCCCCCCACCCCCACCTCATCATCATCTCCCCCCCCACCCCCACCTCATCATCATCTCCCCCCCCCACCCCCACCTCATCATCATCCCCCCACCCCCACCTCATCATCATCTCCCCCCCCCACCCCCACCTCATCATCATCTTCCCCCCCCCACCCCCACCTCATCATCATCTTCCCCCCCCCCACCCCCACCTCATCATCATCTTCCCCCCCCCCCACCCCACCTCATCATCATCTTCCCCCCCCCCACCCCCACCTCATCATCATCTTCCCCCCCCCCACCCCCACCTCATCATCATCTCCCCCCCCCCACCCCCACCTCATCATCATCTCCCCCCCCACCCCCACCTCATCATCATCTCCCCCCCCCACCCCCACCTCATCATCATCTCCCCCACCCGCCCTCTGCTGGTTTGTCAGATCGCTCCACTGTTTTGTTTCGTTTCCCCCTCCCCCACCGGTTTGCACCACCATTTCACACCCCCACCGGTTCGCTTTTTCCCCACCCCCCACCCCCCCCCCCCCACCCGATTGCCTCACTGGTCCGCCCACCCCCCCCGCCCGATTGCCTCACTGGTCCGCCCCACACCCCTGTCCACTGGTTTGCACCCTCTCCCCCGTCGGTTTGAACCCCCTCTCCCGCTGATTTGCTGCCCACTGGTTCACCCCCATCACAGGCCCACTGAATCTCCCCATTGCCTCATAGTCACTGGATCGCCTCGCTCCCACCTCAACCACTGGATCGCCTCCCATCCCTGACCAGATCGCCCCACTGCTTTGCTCCCCAGTGGCCTACCAGATTGCTCCAGCAATTTCCCCCCGCTCCCCCATTGCCCCACCGGTTTGCCCCAGCTCCCCTGGTTCACCCCCCCCCCCCCATTGCCCTGCCCCGGTTCGCCCTCATTCCCCCCCACCCCTCCTCTCCTGGTTTGCTCTCATTGCCCCCCCACCCCCACCTGGTTCACCCTCATTGCCCCACCTCTCCTGGTTTGTCCTCATTGCCCCCCCCCCCAGTTCACCCCCCCTCCCCCATTGCCCCCACCAGTTTGCTCTCCCCCACCCCATCACCGCACTGGTTCGTTCGCCCCCACCCCATCGCCTCATCAGTTCGCCTGCCCCATCGCCCCACCAGTTTTATCCTTCCCCTCCCCCATCACCCACAAGTTCGCTCCTACCCCACCAGTTCACCCCTTCCCCACCGGTTTGCCCCTCCTCCATCGCCCCACCAGCACCACAACCCCCCTCCCCCACCCCAGTTCGATCCTCCACCATTGCCCCACCAGTTTGCCCCTTCCCCTCCACCATTGCCCCACCAGTTTGCCCCTTCCCCTCCACCATTGCCCCACCAGTTTGCCCCTTCCCCTCCACCATTGCCCCCCCCCATCAGTTTTTCCTCCCTCCACTGCTCCGCTCCACTCTTGCCAGTCCATTGGTACTCCCATCGCCAACACCCTTTCCCATACCCTGTCCGCCACGTGTACAACACTCGCTCTGGGTTTCATCTTGTGAACTTTTATCTAGTTTAGTCATTTTATTTTTGGTCAGTGCTTGACTTTCTAACAGCAAAAACTGCTTGCTGCAGAATCACATCATTGTTTCTTTGTGTTTTAATGCTTTACATCCTGTCATCCAGCTTTGCAATCCAATCTCTTTCTTTTGCTCCCTCTTGTGCCAGAGTTGTGGTCCCCCACCACTGCCCCACGTCCCAAAATAAAAGCCAAAATGTCAAATTTGTGGATGCCAGATGAATCTAGCTGCTGCTTATTTTGCTCCCAATTATAATGCAGTTTAGCTTTTGGAATGTGCAGGGAACGAAACGTTTGGAGGTGACTGCCTTTTCAGACTACTCTGGGTAGATAATTAGGAAAGTCTCTTAAACTGCTGACCAGCTGCGTTAGTATTGTTAATTTGTATTGACATCCCACTGATGTCGAACAAAATTACTAAAACTGCAAACCTATACCAAATCTGTTTCGTTATAACTTTACGTTTTTACACACATCTGAATTAATAGGATAGCAAAACATCAATGAGTTAAACAGATTGTGCGCGTTCAATGACGCGTTTTCATACAAGGGAGCTCTGCGCATTTAGTGCAGTTTAATTCTCTGATTCAGATTGAGCATTAGTTATGGAATCACGATTTTCTGAGTTTTATAATATTTTGATGCAGCTGTTCCAACATCATAGGCTTTAGGTGTGTTCATTTTCAAACAATCACTTCCTGTTTCTAGGTAACAAATGTGCTGCAGCATGCAAGATCAAAATAGGAAAGAATGTTTTGTGCTTAAGTTCATACATATTGACCAGAGTGCTTAAGTTTAAAAAAAAAACAACTAATTGCAATTCATTCAAGTATATCAGTCTGGCAAAACAATTGGAGGTGAAAATCTAAGCAAGTCCAAACATATTTTGTAGTACGATTGCACTTAGTTTTAATCTTTTTATGTTGTAATGTTTCTCAAATTTGTGATTTAAATATTACTTTTTCTCAGGGTGATAAGGCTTGCTTTAAATATGTAACTCATAAAATGGAGAGGAGGATTTGGGCAGGATTTCTTTAGTGCAAACTATTGGTGATACCCATCGTGTTTATCATATTTAATAGGCAGTTTTCTAAATTGGATTTTCTTTGAACTTTGAAGAAATTGGTACAGTCTGACATTGAAAATATTACTCTGCACATTGAGTATTGAAAAAGTTAATGTTAGTAATGGATTAGTCGAAGGAGGCAATATTGATGTTTGTATTTTCATATGTAATGATGTGAAAGCTGCCTTGAGGGTTTGTTGCCTCATAGGTACAACAAGTAATTGGGATGGCAGCTGATTATTGGATTAGATAACATAATGGCATTAAAACTGTTATCTAAAGCATTAGCTATACCTAATTGGATATAGACTAAGCAAACAGAAGCTGAGTAATCAACACCACATTGGGCACGTGATAGCGCCCATATTCCCATGATGTATATATTAGTACACTAACCTTTTTCCTGCATTTGGTAAAGCTAGAAAATGTCATGCAGTGTATGTGTGCACAAATGGTTTTTGGTTGAATATAAGAACATGGGCAATCAAAGTGGGAGGAGATCACATAACCATGCATTCTGCTGTGCCATTCAATATGATGACAGCTTCAACTCTACTTTTCCCCTCCACACTCCCCATATCCTTTAATTCCCTTAGAGACCAACGTTTTGTCTGTCATAGCCATAAATATATTTCATGATGTAGCATCCATAAACTTCAGGGATAAATAATTCCAAGGATTCATAACCCTTTGAGTGAAGGAATTTCTTTGCACGTCGGACCTAAATGACCAGCCCATTATCCTGTGACTGTTGTCTTCATGTTCTAGATTCCCTGCTGGCAAACATCTTTAATGTTTACTTTATCAAGTTCTTTCTGAATCTTGTATGCTTCAAAAAGATCACATCTTAATTTTCTAAGCTGTGCAGCATCTAGACCCAATATGCTCAGCCTCTCATCGTAGGAAACCCTCTCATTCCAATCTGGTGAACCTTTGCTGTGCTGCCACAAAACTATATTCTTCCTTAAATAATTTAATGCATTTCTCTCTACAGACCCTTATGAGTAGTAAATTAATACAAGTGGAAACTTTAATCACGTGACTTCTTTCAGGCTGAGATGATGCCTGTTTTGGGCGCTGTACTTACGCAAGGATATTTTGGCCTTGGAGGGAGTGCAGAGGAGGTTTACTAGGCTGATGCCGGAGTTGAGGGGGTTGAGCTATGAGGAGAGGCTGAATAAACTAGGCTTGTACTCGTTAGAGTTTAGAAGAATGAGGGGAGATCTCATTGAGACGTATAAGATGATGAATGGGATGGATAGGATAGAGGTGGAGAGACTCTTCCCGCTCAGAAAGGATAGTAGGACTAGGGGGCACAGCCTCAAGATAAAGGGGGGGGGGAGCGGTTTAGAACGGAGTTGAGGAGGAACTTCTTCACTCAAAGGGTGGTGAATCTCTGGAATTCTCTGCCCGTTGAAGTGGTGGAGGCTACCTCGCTAAATATTTTTAAGACGCGGGTTGATGGGTTTTTGATAAGCGAGGGGATTAAGGGTTATGGGGAGAGGGTGGGAATGTGGAACTGAGCCATGACAGATCAGCCATGATCTTATTGAATGGTGGGGCAGGCTTGAAGGGCTAGGTGGCCTACTCCTGCTCCTATTTCTTATGTTCTTATGTATGTTCTTATGTCTGTCCAGGATGCTGGGCTGGGTTAGCTGCATCCTGGCTGCTGCATATTCCCTGCTGAACACAGTATTTCAGGTGTGATGTCACCAGAGACCTGACCAGTTGTGACCAGAATTCTTTGTGTTCCAATCCCTTTGCAATAAAGGCCAACATGGCATTTGCTATCCTAACTGCTTGCTGATTCTGCATACTAACTTTGTTCCTTGTATGAGTACACCCAAGTGTCTCGGAACTTCAGCATCTACAAATTTCATACCATTTGAAAACATTCTGTTCCACTGTTCTTATGATCAAATTGAATAATCTCATTCCCACATTATCTCTATCTACCACTTTGTTGTCCAGCCACTTATCCTGTCTAAATCTCTTTGCAGCCCCTCCACAGCTTGTGTCCCAGCCTAGTTTCATATCAGCAAATGTGAATATATTACTTTTTCTCTCCGTTAAGTCGTAAATTTAGATTATGAATAGCTGAAACTCCAGCCTTTGTGGCCCTCTGCTAATCATAACTTGCGAATTTGAAAATGACACATTTATCCTTACTCTTTGCTGTTTGTCTGTTAACTAATTTTCGGTCCATACTCGTATATTGCCATGCTTAATGAAACCTTATCTTTGTGGCACCTTCTGGAAAAGTGCCAGAATCCATTATTAAGGAGGTTAGAAAGGGATAGTTATAAAAACACTGATGAGGCAGAGCCAACATGGCTTTTTGAAAGAAAAATTGTGTTTAACTAATTTTAAAGTAAGCCAAGTTGGATGAAGGGGAAGGAGTATATGTGTATACTTGGATTTCCAAAAGGCATTTGATAAGGTGCCACATTGAGGTTTACTACGCAAGATAACAAATGGTTGCTGATTTCTAAAACAGTCCCAATCCTCATTACCACTATTCTTTGCAACATAAACTTCATTTTTAATCTAATACTATAGCTTAATAAGTCACAAATGGATCTTTCTTGCTGACTTTTTCAATAGAATGTATTTTTGTTTAACATTTTGAATTGTTTCTTTACATGTTTCTTGCTGTTTATTTGCTACTATACCTTTTAGTTTATTCACCAATCAACCTTAGCTAGCTCTCCTCTCATACTTGTGTAATTGGCTTTGCTTAAGTTTAAGATTCTTGTTTGTGATTGTGTGGGATATGTTGCTTTCAAACTTAATATCAAATTCAATTGTATTAATGATCACTATTTCCCACGGATCTTTTACAACGTGATTACTAATTTCCTCCCCTCATTAAAAATGCCAGATCTAAAATAGCTTTGTCTCTAGTTGTTTCCACAATATGTTGCACCAGGAAACTAGCAGAAATGCATTCTACGATCTCACCATCCAGTTGACCCAGTCTATATGAAGATTCAAGTCACCTACAATTGTTACTTTGTCTTTGCATGTTCCAATAATTCCTTGCTTGGTGCTCTGTCCAGAGGTATAGCTACTGTTTAGAGGATGATGTAAACTACTCCTCGCAGCATTTTCTGTCTATTGCTATTTCTAATCTCCTCCATATTGAATTTGCTTTCTGATCTTCTGAGCCAAGGTATTTCCTCACTGATGTCCTTATGCCATATATCAGGGCTATGTCCTCGTTTCTATTCTGACCATCTTTTCAAAATAGTATACCCTGGAATAGTTATTTTCCAAACTTAAGTTTATTAGTGTCACAAGCAGGCTTACATTAACACTGCAATGAAGTTACTGTGAAAACCTGGTCTTCTTTTAAACTTAACTCTTGTTATGGCAAATAGATCTAAGCCACTTGCCTCGATTTGTGTCACTGGTTCATCTATTTTGGTTTGTATATTTGAATAAAGAGCCTTTCATTTGTTTTCTTTGCCTACATGGACTTTACTAGCTGATGCACTTTTATCATTCCTGTCCTACTCTGCTTGCCTTTATCTACATTGCTACACTGTTCTGTTGCCTTGACCCTTTCACTTTGAATTTCTAATTCATCCTTCACCCCTCTCCTATTAGTTCAAAACCTCATCTCCAACCCTAGTTATACAGTTGACAGAATGCTGGTCCCAGCCCGGTTTAAGTGGAATCCAAACCAATGGAACAGCTCCCTCTTTAGTGTCAGTGCCCCGTGAGTTGGCCTGTTCTTCCCACAGCACTGAGTGCTTCAATTCCTTATCATTCATTACTTAATGTATTTGGATCAAATTGGATTAACATATGTAAAAAGTTTTTTGTGAACTCCAGTACTTTATCCTGTTTAAAAGTACCATTCTAAATTCAGCAGGATGTGAAATCAATAATTGTACTGTTTCACAGTTTATGAAAGTTTGACAAAGTTATATGAAAGTTGTGCACATCTAACATTTTGTTGATTGTTCTGTAGAACATTATCCACAGTTCAGAGGTTATAATTCAGTTGCCAAATTTATGCAGTGTTCTAAAGTAATATTTCTGGGAGGTGAGGGAAGATGAGGCATGGCTGTTTTACTCCCATGAACTTGCAGCAGGCCAAATCTTAGTGTCAGTTTGATGAAAGGGGAAGTGAGGTAGATGGGTGAGGCTGAATGAGGGAAAAAGGTGTGTAGGTGAAGAATTGAGTGAATGATTGGGAGCCGGTTAGTTGGTATGGAAGGTAAAGTATCCAGGTAAATCCTGCATAACTGGTCCCAAGTATCTGACGCAGACTTTCACCAAGGGTCCTTTGCAGTGCAAAGCAGCCGATTGGCAGTTTAAACTTCCTGGGAAATTTCAGCTTGTGTCAGAACTTCCCATTGCTTATCTCCCAACTTTTGTTCCATCTCTGATCTGGATACTGGGTGATTTGGGCCAGTATGATCTGTGTCTGTATGTGTAGTGAGCTAATCCTTTCCATTGCTGGGCATTTGATCTTGGTTTTCTTGAGTCACTTAGAGAAAAGTGGAATTGTGCTGGTATCTGCCAGTTTTTCCAGCAGAAGGACTTGAAGTAAATCTAAGTTCTTGTATGCTTATTGAATGTAAAAGGTCAGCTTGTTTTGATCACAAATGTGGTCATAGCTTCAGTGCAGCAATTAACAAACTGGAACGTGGAAATTGAGACAGTTGCATTTGTGCTTTAATATGATGATTGATAACCAACTTCTTTTAAAGGATGGATTTAAAATTGAAGTTTAAAAAATAGTGGATAAGTATGTGTACTACTTGTGCAATGAAATACTGTGATTGCAAAAAGTTTACAGACAGGAAGTCAAGTGATAACAATACTCGAGATGTTTTATGAAGGAATGGGTCGCTGGGTAGATATGTTTACTCATTAAATTCAAGCTAATTGAAGTGCTTTTAAAAAATCATTTCAACTAAAATAGAACTTGGTGGAATTCTATAAATAGCTATAATTCTATAAAAGCCTTACCAGAATCCGGTTCAAAACATGGACCAGTGCCTAGAACTAATTTATGGATTCAAACATAAAATGAGATTCACTTGCACTACAGAATTTTCACCTGTGGCCTTACCTTGATGATTGATTTTTGAAAATGATTTTCTTGGCTACCTTCAAGCTTCAAAGATTTCTGTAAATCGCAAGATAAAGGCCCCTGTCTTTTTGAGCCTTGCGATCTCAAGTTTTAAGTCAATCTCTGTTCCTGGAGCACAACTTTTTCAGTAGATAAATATATACGGAACATGAAGGCTGATTGTCATGTGCATATGTAGCTAATCTTGATCAAGGCAATGGTGGGGATATTACAATTAGCCTGTAATGGGGATAAGGAAAAGGAAAAACTAGCCAAGTTTCCTTATCTCTATTGCTATCTTGTAATGCTGTTAGTAAATAATTGTAGTTGTTGAAGGCATTATGCCTTTCTACAGTCATATCCTAGAAGGATAGTTAGCTGAAGAGTGGAAGGATTTGCAGTGCCTGCGGAACAGTACACTACTGTGGGTAGCTGCCTTAGGAAATGAAAACAGATAAATACTACTAGGTAATAACCATTTGACAAAATGATAATTCGGAAACTGCAAAATATAAATTGAAACTCAGATTTACCTTTGCCAAATCTATTTCTCATTCAATATTGCTGAATAATCCACCATTCACCTTCAGACAATGACTTGGCTTACTTTCCTCTTCTTCATTAAGGTGACAATGGAGTTGGAATCCAAACCAAAATTTATTACTTTCAAAAACTCCTAATTAAGATTCTGTTCATTGCAAATTCGGACTTTAATCTTCCAGCTAACAATGGTGGTTACATTGATTATTTTGAAGAAATGATGCACTTGCATCTGAAAGCTTTGATTATTTAGTTGGAGTGTGTAAGTTAAAGGAGAAGGGGAAATCATTTATGAAATATATGAGAATGAATAGCAATTTGTGAAGGTGATTAAATGGTTTCTATCATGTTGGATTCCTGAAATGCATGCATTCTTGAGCATCTTTGTGATAATGAGAAGTAGTGCTACTTTTTTGAAGATACTGCAGAGAATAAATTTTACTAATTGGGGTACCTGACATTGGGAATCTCTAGGCTTCTTAAGACAGCTCAAGGGTTGGAAATGTTTTCTAGTTAAATTAAGTAAAATGCCAGATTTCACGTGTGGAAAAATGAGAATTGAGTAGTACTCCAACTGTCTACTAGACCACTCATTATTGCTGTATTACTGTAGGATTTCCAATATGTTGTTGTTAACTACTTGTTCAATGCTTCCACCAGAACCTTTTAATAAAAGAAAGTAAATTGGGTATTCTTGATGTGAATACTGTCTTATAGATTGTTAGGAGCTTAAAGCTGATCATCAAAAGGTTGATTGTAAAGGCAATTGATTATCCTATTAAATCAATGTCAAAAAAGAATACATTTCATTAACCAGAAACATAAGCTATATCCTATGTTCAGCTATATCCTGTTATAGATGGCATGCTAAACCTGACCATACAACTGTTAATCATCTGTTTAATTGACATCTTGGGAAACCAGGCAACAATCACTGATCCATTTGAGGTGCCATGGATTGTTAAAATGTGATGACTTTTCCACTGCAAGTTGCATGCAATATAGAGTTACACCAATCTATTACTAACATTCTTCTAATCAGAGTGGACTCTGTGCTAATAAATTTATACTTTAGATATATTGTGTCAGGTTTCCTTGCCTAAACGAGAGTAACTTTTGTTAATGAAAGCAGATCAGCACAAATGGATATGATCTGGTGGTCATTACAGAGACGTGGTTGCAAGGTGACAGGGACTGGGAGCTGAATGTCCAGGGGTATCAAGTGTTTAGGAAGGATAGATGGGAGGAAAAAGAGGGGGGGGGGAGGTGCGGATAGCTCTGCTGATTAAGGATAGTATCAGGGTGGTAGTAAGGGAAGATATAGGCGCCAAAGAGCAAAATGTGGAATCGTTGTGGGTGGAGATTAGGAACAGCAAGGGGAGGAAGACGCTGGTGGGTGTTGTCTATAGGCCCCCAAATAATGACCTGGAGGTGGGGTGGGTTATAAACGCACAAATAAATGCTGCGTGCAGGAATGGTACGGCGATAATTATGGGGGATTTCAATCTACATATTGATTGGTCGACTTATGTTGGACGTGGTGGGCTTGAAGATGAGTTCTTGGAATGCTGCCAGGATAGTTTCCTTGAACGGTGTGTGTTGGAGCCGACGAGGGAGCGAGCTATCTTAGATCTGGTGTTATGTAATGAGGCAGGTAGAATTAGGGACCTAGTGGTGAAGGACCCTCTTGAGAAGAGTGATCATTGTATGGTGGAGTTTCTGATGCAGATGGAGGAGGAGAAAGTAGGATCCCAGACCTGTGCCCTTTGTTTGAACAGAGGGGAGTACGATAAGATGAGAGAGGAATTGGTGAATGTAGATTGGGGGAGCAGATTGGTCGGTAGGTCTGCTGAGGAACAGTGGAGGATCTTTAAGGAGATCTTTCTTGGTGCTCAGCAGAAATTTATTCCGATAGTAAAAAAAGATCGTAGGAGGAGAGATAATCAGCCATGGATAATGAAGGAGATAAAGGAGAGTATTAAATTAAAAGCTGAAGCGTTTAGAGTGGCTAAGAGTAGTGGGCGAGAAGAGGATTGGGAGAGGTTTAAATATCAGCAAAGAATGACGAAGAAGTTGATAAAGAAAGGAAGGTTAAACTATGAAGCTAGGCTAGCGCTAAATATAAAAAAGGATAGTAAGAGTTTTTATAAATATATAAAAAGGAGAAGGCTGGCTAGGGTGAATGTTGAACCCTTAGAGGATGAGAGGGGGGATTTAGTGGTGGGGGATGAGGAAATGGCCGAGGCCTTGAATAACTTTTTTGCTTCGGCCTTCACGGAGGAGGACGCGAATAGTTTGCTGGGTGTCAACGATGGAAAGATGGTAGGAGTGGAGGGCCTGAATGAGATCATTGTTACTAGAGAGGCAGTGCTCGACAGACTAGAGGGACTGATGGTGGACAAGTCACCAGGACCAGATGGAATGCATCCAAGGGTTCTGAAGGAAATGGCGGAGGTAATAGTGGATGCCTTGGTGATTATTTTCCAAATCTCGCTGGATTCCGGGGAAGTGCCGGAAGGTTGGAAAACAGCTAACGTTACGCCGCTGTTTAAAAAGGGTAGCAGGCAAAAGGCAGGGAATTATAGGCCGGTTAGTTTAACGTCTGTTGTAGGAAAAATGCTTGAATCCGTCATCAAGGCGAAAATAGCGAGGCATCTTGAGGAGAATTGTTTGATAGAACAGACGCAGCACGGTTTTGTTAAGGGGAAGTCGTGTCTGACGAATTTATTGGAATTCTATGAGGATGTGTCTAGTGCGGTGGATAGAGGGGAACCGGTGGATGTGGTGTTTCTCAATTTTCAGAAGGCGTTTGATAAGGTGCCGCACGAAAGGTTGTTACAGAAGGTTAGGGGGCATGGAGTTGGGGGTAGGGTGTTAGTGTGGATAGGGGATTGGCTGTCAAATAGGAGGCAGAGAGTGGGTGTCAATGGGTGCTATTCGGATTGACGGTTGGTGACTAGTGGAGTGCCCCAGGGATCGGTGCTGGGGCCTCAGCTATTTACCATTTATATAGATGATCTGGAGGAGGGAGCCGAGAGTAAGGTGTCGAAATTTGCTGATGACACAAATATAAGTGGAATGGCAAATTGTGTGGAGGGTGTGGAAAGTCTGCAGAGGGATCTAGATAGGCTGAGCGAGTGGGCAAGGACCTGGCTGATGGAATACAGTGTTGGCAAGTGTGAGGTTATCCACTTTGGTAGAAATAATGGTAGGAAGGATTACTACTTACAGGGCAAAAAGCTGCAGCATGCTACGGTGCAGAGGGACCTGGGGGTCCTTGTGCATGAGTCGCAAAAACCCAGCCTACAGGTGCAGCAGGTGGTCAGGAAGGCAAATGGGATGCTGGCCCTCAGTGAGGTGGATTGAATATAAAAGTAGTGAGGTCTTGCTGCAACTGTACAGGGCACTGGTGAAGCAGCAGCTGGAGTACTGTGTGCAGTTTTGGTCGCCGCACCTGCGCAAGGATATTTTGGCCTTGGGAGTGCAGAGGAGGTTCACTAGGCTGATACCGGAGTTGAAGGGGTTGAGCTATGAGGAGAGGCTGAGTAGACTGGGCTTGTACTCGTTAGAGTTTAGAAGGATGAGGGGAGATCTCAGAGACGTATAAGATGATGAAAGGGATGGATAGGGTAGAGGTGGAGAGGTTCTTCCCGCTCAGAAAGGACAGCAGGACTAGAGGGCACAGCCTCAAGATAAGGGGGTGGGGGGCAGTTTAGAACGGAGTTGAGGAGGAACTTCTTCACTCAAAGGGTGGTGAATCTCTGGAATTCTCTGCCTGTTGAAGTGGTTGAGGCTACCTCGCTAAATATATTTAAGACGCGGGTAGATAGGTTTTCGGTAGGCAAGGGGATTAAGGGTTATGGGGAGAAAGCGGGAAAGTGGAACTGAGCCACTTCAGATCAGCCATGATCTTGTTGAATGGTGGGGCAGGCTCGAAGGGCTAGATGGCCTACTCCTGCTCCTATTTCTTATGTTCTTATATTTAGAACTAGTGTCTGAAGTTTTTCACACACAATTGATCCTAAAGTAGTAGAGTGAAGTATCGCCAAAGAGCCAACTGAATGCTATATTAATCAGGGCCAGTTACCTCAGTACGCTGGGCAGCTGGTTTGTGATGCAGAACAACGCCAGCAGCAAGGGTCCAGTTTCTGTACTAGCTGAGGTTTTTCATGAAGGCCTGCTGTCTCAACCTTGCCCCTTACCTGAGGTGCAGTGATCCTCAGGTTAAATCACCTCCAAAAGGAAGAGCAGCCTATGGTCATCTGGGGCTATGGTGACTTTAGTTCGCACTGAAGAAATGCCACCATTTTAGATGGTTGATTTAAAGTAAATGGCCTTCCTTGTTTACAATCATTTTACCAAAATGTTTTTTTTACTGAAGCATTATTAAAGTTTTTGTCTGAAAGTGCCCTCTTAAAAACAAAATGCAATTGTTTGAAAGTAACTATAACTGAATTTCTTCCATTTGCTGTTGGGGGTTTTGGAAGAGGGCTTTTGTCTTCAGATGATGCATACCTTTAAAGTGAATGTGTATTTCAGTATGCGCATTGTAGATATATAACAATATCATTTATTTTTCTTGTTATTTCCTCTACCAACGTTTTTCTTCCTTATCATGGATACTGGTTGACATCAGTCCCTTGACAAAGATGCTAATGAAGCTCATGGTAAATGCCAGCAGATTTTTCGGTCATGGATTATGCCTATTCCTTTCCAAACCTGCATTTGTTGAACATTTGCTTAGTAATGGTCGCCTCATCTAAACACAACATGGTCCAAGTATAATGACACACCATTGTGGAAAATGAGCTAATAACATACATGTTGCAGTGCAGGATTTTGAATGTAATTGGTCTTATCCAAAATGGCGTTGCACATTAGATAGCAAATGTAATCGCTTTTACATTATTACAGCATAGAACTTAACATGTTCAGCACACAAACTTTACTTACCAACTTGAATTTCAGCCATTTCCTGGATTCTTGTAAAGAATGATTGAGGCATCTGAAAACGAGCAAGGATTTTAAGAAATTGGTTTCATTATTCGGAAGCACAAAAGAAAGGCATTGTAAAAGTGATCACTATACACATTGAAGATGGTGACATCCAGAGTATGTTTTTGTTTTTAAAATTTATTTTTACCTTTTTTATATATTCTCATTGAAGATTTTTCCCATTTTTACAAACAATGCAACAAACTCTCAAGAATTAGTATAGTACAGCATAATCATTTTTCCACATATATAGAAAGAGATGCAAGTACCAATGCATTTCATTCAGATCATTCATTGCAAATGGCACCTCCAAGAATACAACCAATGAAAGGATGTTTCAGAGATTGGAGCAAAAACAGGATAACAAGATAAAACTATGAGTACATAGCATAATGATGGATGTCCTCGTTTACAGGATACCAGAGACAGCCAAGTAACCTGAACTCCAGTCTTTTCAAAGTAACTACTGCCATTGTGTATTCAGTCAAGGTGAATATAGGATATTGACACAAGCATAGAAAAGGCTGATCACCAAATATTCTCGCATCAAAGCATACTTCCCCATCATTCAATATCAAGGTCGCCACACAGACAGTGACCCAAGCCGGAATTGAACCTAGGTCCCTAATACTGAGAGGCAGCAGGGTAGTGTTGTCAGCAAACTTGAAAATTGAATTGGAGGGAAATTTGGCCACACAGTCATAGGTGTATAAGGAGTATAATAGGGGACTGAGACCGCAGCCTTCTGAGGCACTGGTGTTGAGGATGATCGTGGAGGAAGTGTTGTTGCCTATCCTTACTAATTGTAGTCTGTGAGTTAGGAAATTCAGGATCCAGTCACAGAGGGAGGTGCAGACCATGGAGTTTAGAGATGAGTTTCATGGGAATAATGGTGTTGATGGCTGAGTTTTAGTCAATAAATAGGAGTCTGACATAGGTGGCTTGTTATCTAGGTATTCCAGGGTTGAGTGCAGGGCCAGGGAGATGGCGTCTGCTGTGGACCTGTTGCAGCGGTAGGCAAACTGTAGTGGATCCAGGTAGTCTGGGAGGGAAGCTGGAATTAATTCGTGACGTGACTAGCCTTTTGAAGCACTTCATAATGATGGATGTCAGAGTCACCGGCCAATAGTCATTAAGGCATGCTGCTTGGTTTTTCTTAGGTACCAGTTAGTTTACTGATCAAATTGCCGTATTGAGGGCTCAGCTGCCTCTTGCTTTTTCTTTCCATTGAGGATTTTCGTTACTTAGCACTTTTTCACAAAACCTAACCAAAAATGTTCCAAGGACATAGTATTGAGTTTCACTCCATGATTATGTACTTATGCATCAGAATAAATGAAAGGATTGAGTAGTGTCATAGCTTGTGAAAACACAGTCATTCCTGTGCTCATATCACATACAACCACCACCCCGCACCCTACCCCCCTTTTTAACTTTTTTAAAAGGGACTATGCGAGTTGGAAATAATTTCATCTTTTGCAAGTGATTTTTCAGAAGAATTTTATGCCTTTCAATGTTGATTTCAAAATTTGTTTTAAAAATTTCAGTGCAATTCTGTGGAAAATCATGAAGCTATAATTGAAGCCAATCAATTTTTAAGGTTTTAACTGGGGAAATTGTCTTCCTTTATCTATTTAAGCAGAATGAGCATGCGTGAAATATCTAAGATACTTGTACTTTTCCTTGAGGCACATTTCCAGGCATTAGGAATAGAGTGTAAATGCTTATTTTTGATTTATCTTGGTATTATATGATTTACTTGAATAAATCTCAATGCTAGGATTATACCTGACTGGATCTGACTTGATTGCAGCAGAATATTGTAGTTATCTGTCTGGGTTATTTGCCTCTTTAGATTATAGAGATTGTAGGTAGAAATTTATACAATTAAATAGGGAGTTTTACAACATGTTTACACGAATGGGGTTCACCCTTGACTCAATGTAGGAAGACACTAAGTAGTAAATAAATTGTTTTGTGGACATAATTGAATGTGCTTGATTTTAAATCTGTTTTGCTAATTCATTGCATTGCAGGAAGCACAGACATAATTGTTCTATCATATGAATTTGTGTAGTTATTGTGCTTCTTTGCTTGGTTTCAGTGTATGTGCAAAACTCCAAATAATGGGTCTGAGAGTTTTAATGAGCCTGTTTCAATATTATCCTGTCAGTAATTGTTGATGGCATGAGTATTTACAAGTTCCTTCCCCTCTGATCGAAAGTGTATAAAATTTATGAAACTATTTGCAAGGCACAATTTAAACTAGGAATAAGTCTTGGGAATAAATTCTGTGCTTGCATTGAAAAACGTTAAGTGTGATTTTACTATTCTTAATTTTGTTGGCTATAAAATAGATGCTTCACTCCATTTGATTTTATTTCTCCTGAGAAATATTATCAATAAAACATTTTAGCCATGCAATATATTTTCAGCCTTCTGCAGTGAATGCTTAAGGACTCTATGGCTTGAAAAGTGAACATTACATGATTGGATTAGCTAATTTTAAAGCAATGATTTCAAATGGCATTTGTTAATAAAATAAAATTTCATTATATTGTGACTAATATATTAGCACTAATATATGCGCTCTTTCTATGAGCAAGCATTGTTTACATGAAATCCAATAATACTTTAAATTTGTGTTTATTCTTAAATAAAAGTGATGTTTTTGGTTCTGTTTTTAAAATACAGTTCTGAAAACAAAGTAGTTCACATTTGGCAATTGTAGTTGGGCAGTAATCTAACAATTTGACATTTTTGTGGCCAACTAAAAATTAAGATGTTGAAAACTTAGTAAAATTTCTAGATTGCAATTGCTTATCTGCAAATAAGATCCATTCAAAATAGTGTAATGGGAAAATCTTAAGTTTTATTGGAAAGATAGTCTGTACTTTTTTTTTGAGAGTTCCAGAACTCAAATCTATGACTGTAGGAATCTAAGCGGGTAGGATACAATCTAACACCAGAGTTGATTGAAAAGGCAGTAAAGAGCATTTGAAGTTTGATGAATGGAGCCTCCAATCCTTCAAGAACAGCTTCTTCCCTGCTACTGTCAGACTTTTGAATCGACTTACCTTGCATTAAGTTGATCTTTCTCTACACCCTAGCTATGACCGTAACATTACATTCTGCACTTTTTCGTTTCCTTCTGTATGAATGGTATGTATAGCCCGCAAGAAACAATACTTTTCATTATGTTAATACATGTGACAATAATAAATCAAATTCATGAACCTAATTATGTAGATGATATCCTATTGGCTGAAATAGTTGTCATTCTTTTTTGAAGAGCTTAAAGGTCAAGAAAGAAGTTGGCCACTTGAATTTACAAGTTTACTTGGAGAAAGCTAAAGTGCAATAACTCAACACTTTTTCTTCTCTAATTTAGAGAATTGTGGTTAAATTATGGAATATATGGAATGTTTATCCCCAGGTCATATTGAAGAATTCCAGAAATATGACAAAATTATATTGATATCCAATACCTTTATCTATTGTTTTCGTATTTCGCTCTGCTCAAATACATACTGGATAAATCAACTGAAATACTGGGAGGGCCTTAATACCATTTTGTCAATGGGATAGAGACCTATTATAATCTAATTCTTATAAACAGATCATGTTAAGTGCATAGCTAAGATTAGCTTGGACTTTTGGATCATTGTTTATTCAGTCTCTTAATTCCTTTTACTGGAGCTTGCAGTACAAGAGAGTTGCTTTACGTGCAAGTTTTCGGTTAGTTTTCTATAATTAGAAATTGCATTTTTAGCAACTAGCTGTTTCAAAACCTTTTGAGTCAGACTGCTTTTTGAAACCATGCTGTATGTGTCCCTGAGCCAGAAGTACCTGTTTATTTAAAAAATGCTTAGATGGAAACAAATGTTTGAGTATTGCCTATGAGAAGTCTCATGGAAAAAGTCAAATGTGGTCGATATGGTTATAATTCAGAAAAGTTGTAGGTTAGTTTCAATTGACGTATTACCAAATGGATTTCAGAATCATTTTACATTTGGTATATGATCAGAAAAAAAACTGATGTCAATCTTTAAAGCAAGCTTGATAGATTTCTGTTAATTCAAAGATACGTTGTTTGAACAACTTCGAATAATCCAATAAAATTCTAATTGCTGAAAAAAGAGACATGCTGTTGAAGCTCTTCATCCTACACTCAAGACAGGTGCAAGATTACCAAATTTTAGAAGGAATAACAATTTATACTACATGAGAAATAGAATACTGGATGGTTGGAAAATGGACTCTGGCATTCTTATTTGTCCTGATGAATGGAAGGCTAAAAGTTTTGGCAGAGGGTTTTTTTCAAGGCTAAAAGCTTTGACAGAGGGTTTTTTCAGCAATACTCAAGTCAAATTAAGTAACTTAACACCAGTGACTGCAGACAATTAATAACTATTGGGGCAGGAAGGGGCACGTGATAAGATGGATGACACCATTAGAATGCAACAGAGACTGGGTGAGTTGCAGATTAGGTTCACGTGGGAATTCAGTGGGTGGGGGAAACGGCCATCTTTTGTGTAAAGATTTCAGAAGCTGCTTTGGCCAGGTTATTTGACAGCTTGCATTGATATACTTTTACTTCTCATGATATCTTAAAACACTTCATATGTCCTCTATCCATTAATACATCAGTTGATAAATATTTTCTTTATTTACTTTTTCTAAAATTTTCATAATTATCAACATTTCCCTGGAATAGAAGTTATTGAAAATTTGAAAAAGGCTGCTCTTCCCTCTTTAACCTGATTTATCTTGATGTATTTCTTTTATACCCTCTTGATGGCATTAATATCCTAGAAGAGGGCATTCTAAAGTAACCACAGCGTTCTAACTGAAGCCTAACCAATTCCAGCATTAGCCTTACAATCTGCATTTGACGTACCAATGCTATTTATAAAATCTAGGATTCCATACTTTAGTAATTTGATTAGCTTCTTTTTAAGATTTGTGATTCTGAGCCCCTAGTTTGTGGTCCTCTTATTAAATGGTGAAAGCTTTATGAATATTTCAGCTATGTATTTTGCCAAAAATATATCAGTTACCTGCACTAATTTTCACCCAGTCTTCCCAATTTAGCTATCATGTGTTCTCTTGCAATCACTTTTTCTGTCTGCAAATTTGCATCCGTATCGTCCCAAGAATTTGCTATCGCTGTTTCCAGTTCTTGGCCAGGTTTGCATTTGTGTTGCCACATTCCTTTTAATATCCTAAATCTTGATTTTACTAAAATTATGAACTATCCACCAAATCCTTTTGAAATGCAGATGCAGAACATTTTCTTTTTATCATCTAATCTACAAGGGCGGGTTTAAGGGCACAGAATTAATTACTTCAGAGAAAAGCTAGCTAACAGTATTTTAAGGGAATGGCCTCAGAGGAATATTTGTGGGATGAATGCAAATTAAGTATAGAAACGAAAAGGTTATAGGATGGAAATACAGGAAAGTTGCATTATTGTTTGAGGAAGCAAGCAGTTTGGTGTACTAGTTGTTATAAGTCAGATGGCAGAGCTGCTGCTTTGCTCCCCTCTACTAAATGGGGCTTAGAGAAAATTGAAGACAAAGAACATTCCAAATATTTGAGTTGGCAGCTTTGTAGAGCCTATCAGGTTGATGGGCCATTGAACCTAATGCTTCCACGTGGTCCTGGGCATGCATGATGCTGAAAATGTTTTCTACTACAATATTGCACGCGCTTTGCTTTTTTAAATCTTGTTTTATTGGGGCATAATTACAGCAGAGAATGTATGTTTCATTACTCCTTCCTTTAGACTCTTGTAATGGGGTCAATAAGACCATAAGATAGAGGAGCTGAATTAGGCCATTCGGTCCATCAAATCTGCTCTGCCATTCAATCTTGGTTGACCTGATCCCCATCCCCATTCTCCTGCCTTCTCCCCATAACCCTTGATTCCCTTTTTGATCAAGAACCTATTTATCTTTTCCTTAAAGAAACTCAATGACCTAGCCTCCACAGTGAGAATGAGTTCCACAGATTTACCACCCTCTGGCAGAAGGAATTCCTCCTCACCTCAGTGCCTTCGAGTTCAAGTTTCTCCCACTAGTGAAATCATCCTCTCCATGCCCACTCTATCTAGGCCTCTGTGTTCTATAAGTTTGATTTCTCCCCTCATTTTTCTAAATGCCATCAAATATAGGCCCAGACTCCTCAACTGCTCCTCATATTCATTCCTTCATTCCTGGGATCATTCTTGTGGATCTCCTCTGGACCCCCTCCCAGGCCAGCATATCCTTCCTTAGGTATGGGGCCTAAAACTGCCCACAATATTCCAAATTTGGTCTGACCAGAATCTTTTACATCTCAGCAGTACATCCCTGCTCTTGTATTTTAGGTCTCTAGAAATGAATACTAATATTGAATTTGCCTTCCTAACTACCAACTGAACCTGCATGTTAACTTGAGAGTTCTGAACCAGAACTCCCAAGTCTCTTTGTGCTTCAGATTTCTGAAGCCTTCCCCCATTTCAAAAATAGTCTATGCCTCTCTTCCTACCAAAGTGCATAACCTCTCACTTTCCCTCATTATATTCCATGTGCCACTTTTTTGCCTACTCTCCTAGCCTGTCCCAGTCATTCTGCAGCCTCCTCACTTCCTCAACATTACCTGTCCCTCTATATATCTTTGTATCATCTGCAAATTTAGCAACCATGCCTTCAGTTCTATCTTCCAAATCATTAATGTATATTGTGAAAAGTTGTGGTCCCATCACTGACCCCTGTGGAACACTACTAGTTACCAGTTGCCATCCTGAAAAGGGCTCCCGTATCCTCATTCTCTGCGTTCTTTCTGTCTGTTAGCCAATCTTCTATCCACGCTGGCACTTTGTCAAAGGCTTTCTGGAAATGTGCAATAATGAGCCATTGGGTGCTGCAACTAATATCTGGCTGATTATATGCTTGCTCCTATCTCTAATTCAAGAGAAATCCTAAAGAAAGAAAATGGCATTTATGTGATGCCTTTCTTGACCTTGAAATATATCAAAGCATTTAACAGTCAATTAAGTAGTTTTGAAATGTTTTCACTGTTATAATGCAAGCACCATGTGTGGTGATCGTCCTTTTAAGGGCAACACAGCAGAAAAGGGTCACCTGGTTTGGAGGACCATTTGGGGCTCACTGAGTAATTGCGCCAGGCTGTGAAGCCCTCTTAAGCAGGAGATATATAGGGGACCTAGGTGCAGCCATGCAGTTGTTGTAGGCTGCTGAACAATTCTTATTTAATCCTTTTAGTTTTCACTAATGGAGTTTCTGGAAGTGTATCATTACAACATAGCAAGTACGTGCATGACAAGCCCCACAAACTGTACTGTGCTATAACCTGATCTGTTTCGTTAGTGATCTTGGTTGAGATGTGAGTAGGGAGAGCTGGAGATAACGCCATGGTATTTTTTAATCTCACTCTGGAAGATATCGTGCAGCAGTTCCCCCAATATTATACTTAGGTGTTACCCAAGATTTTGTGCTGAAATCTATAGTCCATGGTGGGACTTGATTGCACAACCTCTCGACTCAGGCATTACTGACTACAAAAAGGCCACTTGAGCTGTATTCAAGCTCATCGGCAGTAATTAACATTTAAAACAATGTGCTGAACTTTTTTCAGTAAATGTTGAACGCTCCCAACTTTTGGTTTGCTTTTTATTTAATATTGATATAACTACTTCATACAAGGCGGAAGTACTTTATGATTTAATCTGTCCCTGATTTAATGCCTGTGCATTCATTTTTATGCATGGATCAGAATATTCAATTCTCTTTAAGATCTGACTGACTTGAGCGTCTTGGTTTTTGTTTATTCATTTTCGCTTGATTACAGTTCAAAACTTCAGTGATGTTAAGTGGGCATGGGGGAAGAGCAAAAAATTGTTTACATTGTTAATGTGCAACTGAAGATGTTTCTGTCTCTTACAGGTGCTGGTGAATCTGGCAAAAGTACTATTGTTAAACAAATGAAGTAAGTATACAGTTTTTTGCTGGGCAAGTGGGTGAAAAGGTGTCCAGTTTTCCTTATTCTATTGTGACAGATTGTCTTTGTAAATTTTACATTACAGTTTTTTGTCTGTAGGATTATACACGAGGCTGGTTATTCAGAAGAAGAATGCAAACAATATAAAGCTGTTGTCTACAGTAACACCATTCAGTCTATTATTGCCATTATTCGGGCAATGGGAAGGTTAAAGATAGACTTTGGTGATCCTGCAAGAGCTGTAAGTAGCACAAAAAGTTGACATTCCAATAATGCCAATTTCATTATTCATCTAATTATAATTAGAATAATACTTTATCTAGAAAACGATTTTAAAACGTTCTATCGTGGATGTGGGCGTCACAAGACCGGCATCTGTTGCCCTTGAACTCAGAAGGCAGTTGAATCATGTAGGCTAGACTAGGTAAGGATGACAGCGAACCAGATGGATTTTCACTCGGTGATGGTTGTTATGGTCATCATTACTAGACAATTCTGATTTTAATAATTGAATTTAAATTCCTCCTGTTACCATGGAGAGATTTGAATCCATATCCCAGAGCACTAGCCTGGGCCTCTGGATTACCAGTCCAGCGATGTGACCACTACACTGTCTTCCCTTTAAAAAAAAATTCTTAGACCAAACTGATGAAATAATTTATTAAACACAGCAAAAAGAAAGGAATAATGTCGAACTGTTGAGATTGCTGTTTCTCAAAATGAAACCAATTTGTGTTGGGAATAAGAGCTTTTTACCTTGTTGAAGAATATATCGATTTATTGATGTTGAACATCTACTTGCAATGAATGGAGCAATTGTTCTGCTTAAATTAGTTTCTAATTTCATTAGTCTTACAGTTTCAATGGAAAGAAACAAGGTGGATTATCAGTGGGGTCAGATATGGTCGCATTTAAAAATCAGGTTTCTGGAGGGTATCTCTGGATCTGGAACTCTGCTTCGAGGATACCTTCTCGTTTTCAAATTGAAGATGGGATGGTGGTGCTGGGGGGTGGTTGTGGATGATGGAAGGGAATTGGGAGCCCTCTGTCCTTGAATTAATGGCCCATTAAGCTTCTTGTAGCGCTTGTAGATGGGCTGGAGAGGCCAGGACTGCAACTTTTTAAAAAGTGAATTTGGTGACAGTGCACAGTAGTTATGTTTGAAACAGGGTGTAGAAGGAAGTTTCTCAATGAATTGAAAGTTACCAGGCCCTTGTAGAATCATAGAATCCCTACTGTACCGAAGAGACCACTTGGCTCATTGGATCTGCACAGACTCACTGACAGAGTATCTTACTCAGACCGCCTCCCCATCCTTGTAACCCCACACATTACTATGGCTAATCCGTCTGCACATCTTGGGACACTAAAGGGCAACTTAGCAAGGCCAATCCACTGAACCTGTACATTTTTGGACTGTGGGACGAAACCGGAGGAAATCCACTTAGACACGGGTGGGGGGTGGGGTTGGTGTGGTGTGGAGGGGGGGGGGTGTGGTGTGGAGGGGGGGGGGTGTGGTGTGGAGGGGGGGGGTGTGTGGTGTGGAGGGGGGGGGTGTGTGGTGTGGAGGGGGGGGGTGTGTGGTGTGGAGGGGGGGGTGTGGTGTGGAGGGGGGGGGGGTGTGGTGTGGAGGGGGGGGGGGTGTGGTGTGGAGGGGGGGGGGTGTGGTGTGGAGGGGGGGGGGTGTGGTGTGGAGGGGGGGGGTGTGTGGTGTGGAGGGGGGGGGTGTGTGGTGTGGAGGGGGGGGGTGTGTGGTGTGGAGGGGGGGGGTGTGTGGTGTGGAGGGGGGGGTGTGGTGTGGAGGGGGGGGGTGTGTGGTGTGGAGGGGGGGGTGTGGTGTGGAGGGGGGGGGGTGTGGTGTGGAGGGGGGGGGGTGTGGTGTGGAGGGGGGGGGGGTGTGGTGTGGAGGGGGGGGGGGTGTGGTGTGGAGGGGGGGGGGGTGTGGTGTGGAGGGGGGGGGGTGTGGTGTGGGGGGGGGGTGTGGTGTGGAGGGGGGGGGGTGTGGTGTGGAGGGGGGGGGGGTGTGGTGTGGAGGGGGGGGGGTGTGGTGTGGAGGGGGGGGGGTGTGGTGTGGAGGGGGGGGGGTGTGGTGTGGAGGGGGGGGGGTGTGGTGTGGAGGGGGGGGGGTGTGGTGTGGAGGGGGGGGGGTGTGGTGTGGAGGGGGGGCGGTGTGGTGTGGAGGGGGGGCGGTGTGGTGTGGAGGGGGGGGGTGTGGTGTGGAGGGGGGGGGTGTGGTGTGGAGGGGGGGGGTGTGGTGTGGAGGGGGGGGGGGGTGTGCAAACTCCATGCAGTCACCAAGACCAGAATGCAACCCAGGTCCCTGGCACAGTCAGGCAGCAGTGCTAACCACTGTGCTACCCTAGGATCTTGCACTAGTTTGTGCACATTTACCTTTTCGGCTGGATTGTCACACTTCTTTGAGGGCTGTTCTCCCCATTCTCTTTGATATGGTAATGGAAGGCCCTCATCATGGCTTCTGGGTGTCTTTGCTGCTTGCATTCTGCAGGGATCTCCTGCAGATGCTTGATATCACAATTGGACACTTGAACGCAATTAGAACACTGCACTCCAAAATAGTTGGGGAGCAAGGTTGGCATCTGGATTTTATTTGGGTGCTGTGTTCTGATCCTAATGTGAAAATCTGGTCCATTGTTTTGTATTTTTCAAGGAGTGAAATAGTTGCCGATTAATATGCATGCAACAATATCTGGGTAGTTCAATGGTATCTGTATTTAAAATAAATTGAGATAAACTTTGTATTTCTCTTCAATTCATGAGGAAGCAAACTATTTTTAAAGTAAAATGTGAATAGAATGCATTTTGTTAGTTGTAGATCTTAATATTTTATGAATAGAGGCATGAAGTATGAAAACAAAGCAAACATTGAACTTTAGAAATCAGTTGGTTAGATCTCAGCTGGAGTGTTATGGAGGTATCAGACATCTGATAAGATGTAAAGGCAGTATTCAAAAGGATACAGTGGGAGAGTGAGGGAATGTTACTGGAAATAATGGGCTTGAGTGGTGGGGAGATGTTAGCACTCATGCTGCTACACATTACATGCAAATACATGTATGATAAATTAATGATGTTGCCAGTATTAATTTATCATGTATGTATTTACATTTAATGCAGCGGCTCAATAAGACACAAGGAAGCAGCACTTACTCTGTTCCTGAAATGGAGAGGGTTAAGAGATGACCTAATAGGTGCCTTTCAAACTGATGGGTTTTGGTAGAGCACATCCAGAAAAACAATTCCATCTTGTAATTGTGTCATTATTCAGAGGCCAAGGTTTAAAATGATTGGCAAAATAGCTGGATGGCAGGGAGGAGAATTTTTTTTCACTGAATTGTCAGGATCTTGAGCATGCTACCAGAAAAGAGGGTGAACTGAATTTAAAAGGGAATTGAATAGGCACTTGAGGATGAAGAACTTATTGGGTTACAGACATAAAAAGCAGGGATGCGAGACTAAATTATGCTATTAGGTTTCGTTTTTATGTGCAAGTTACACTTCTCAGTGGAGCTAACTCGACTTTCAAAACTAGCCCTGATTGAGTGGAACCTCTTGGGGCACAACCACAATAGCAAAGCCAGAAAGGTCTCTCTACCTCTAGTCTTTAACAATTATCCCACTGCTTTTACTTGGAAGGATTGAGGATAGGATTGGGTGAATACCTAACATGTCTGATTTTGGAGAAATGACATTTTTCTAATACATTTGCTGCTACGCCTTTTTTTTTCTAAATGTTTCCTTTTCTGATCAAAAGTTTTCTTGTTCCTTCTCTCAAATTTTGAACTTCATCCTCTGGATGAAGGATAGAGTTGATTACTTAATTGGCCCATGTGGGCTACCGCTTTGAATCATTAGCTGCCTTCTCACTGGCAAAACATTGTAATTTTCAAGCAACTGTGTAATCACAGATACTCCTGAACTATGGGCTGCATCCCAGTATAGAAGTGAGGTGGCTACGATAAAATCAGTAGCCTTCACATGTATTTCAAACGACAGTGTATGCACAAGTATTCCACCGAAGCTGTAGACTCATACCACCATGCAAGTGTGGTGGCTATTATGGAAGCAGCAGTCTTCACTTGAATTTCACAGTTTCTTCTTTAAATAGATGCTCAAGTGGAATTCAAAACTGGAACTTGTACCAGTATTAATTTATATATGTATTTGCATGTAATGCAGTGGCGCAATAAGTAACAAGGAAGCAGCACTTAATGTTCTAACATTATGTTTGGATTTGTTGAAAACAGTTGATTAGAATACTCATAGCTCAATTTAACATAACATTTTACAATTTTAAACAGTGTTGAATGACTGTCATTTGAGGGATAATAGCTCAGGTGTGATATTTTATCTTATCAAAGCATTTGATTGCAGATAATTGAAGTTTATGTGCATGGTAACAATGGCAATCTTGGTTTTCAATTAGCTGAAATCAGTTTTCATGTCACGCAAACCCTTCTTCCAACCAAACTTGTATTGACATCAATGGACAGCAGAAACAAAAACTGTTCTTTAATGAGGTCTTTAAAAACTACTTGTTCATCAATATCTTTGAGTCATTTTGCCTGACTCTTCTGTCATCTGTTGAGTGACCTGATTATTTCTCTCCCCTCTGTGAATTGCCTTGGGTTAGTTAGCTGCATTAAGAAAGGTGCTAACTTAGCAAAGTGCTTCTATCGTCCAAAGGGAACAGAGACACTTCTCTTGTTGCAGTGTACCTGGTGTTACTATGACAATATCTAACACACAGGATTTTTTAATTAGATGCACAATGAGATTGCTTGCATCTTAATGCAAGAGAACATATTGTATTACTAGCACAGGTGTTGCACAGTCACATTAATTGTAATTTATTTATAAATGATAGCAGGTAATTTGGTCAAATACAGTACAGGGGGTACGATTTCCATTTTTAGATGCAGTTGAGAAACTGTTCTAAATGAACTTGAAATTGTGCTGGCTAGTTTTTAATTTCTGATTAAAACTCATTGGATAATCATGTCATATCTTCCATGAGCTACTGCAATTGGCATCTTCAACATAATTGTTTTTTTTTCCCCATTTAAAATGTATTCCTTCTGATATCACATATTTTTATTAGTACAACTGAAAATGGTTTATCACCAAAAATAAACATTTCCTCCAGCTATGGGTAACCTGATTTCAAATCTCTTCTCTACGGAAGCTTAGTATCATTGGTGTGCACTTAGTCAGTTTAATAGTAAGTTTTTGGCACAATAAATCCTTTAAAATATGCTTGCTGATGGCTGTGCACATCAGTCAATGACTGCAACTGTATGAGGTGTCGTTAACCAACAGGACCTTGCAATTTCAACAAGACTGCCAATGGTAGTTTTGTTGGCAGACCCCATGCAACCATGTTGAATCTTAAACCAGAGTAAAAGATCAAGTGTACACAAATGCAAGAAGAAATAATGTATTTTTCAATTTTATTGACTTTTTTTCCTGTTCACTTCTGCTTTCACTTGTTTAATGGGGATAGGTGCGTATGGTTAGATATCTGGATGACCTTGTTGACCAGTGACTTGAGATGTGTCGAAGCAAATTGGCTCTTGGGCAACATGTGTTAATATACTTACCCTACTTTGCATTTAATTTTCCATTTCTGTTCTACACATACCATCTCCCTTTTAATTGTCCAATTAATGCATTTGAAATCGAGCCTGATTACACTCTGTTTTCTCAATACCTAATTCTTACTAATCCATCCTGATTTGGGGTCAAAATTTGGTATACTTTAAAACTTACTTGCACCCTGTTCAACCTTTAGAACAGTACAGTACAGCACAGCACAGCACAGGCCCTTCGGCCCTTGATGTTGTGCCGTGCTTTGTCTGAAACCAAGATCAAACTATCCCACTCCCTATCATTCTGGTGTGCTCCATGTGCCTATCCAATAACCGTTAGAAAGTTCCTGAAGTGTCCAACTCCACTATCACAGCAGGCAGTCCATTCCACACCCTGACCACTCTCTGAGTAAAGAACCTATCTTGGACATCTCTCCTATATCTCCCACCATGAACTTCATAGTTATGCCCCCTAGTAACAACTACATCTCCCCGAGGAAATAGTCTCTGAACCTCCATTCTATCGATCCCCCTCATCATCTTATAAACCTCTAAGTTGCCTCTCATCCTCCTCCGCTCTAAAGAGAAAAGCCCTAGCTCCCTCAACCTTTCCTCATAGGACCTACCCTCTAAACCAGGCAGCATTCTGGTAAATCTCCTTTGCACTCTCTGTAATGCTTCCACATCCTCCTTATGATGAGGTGACCAGAACTGCAGACAATATTCCAAATATGGTCTCATCAAGGTCCTGTACAGTTGCAGCGTAACCCCACGGCTCTTAAACCCAAACCCCCTGTTAATAAATGCTAGCACGCTATAGGCCTTCTTCACGGCTCTGTGCACTTGAGTGGCAACCTTCAGAGATTTGCGGATATGAACCCCAAGATCCTTCTGTTCTTCCACATTCCTCAGAAGTTTAGAAAAAGGGGATGTGGATGAGGGACATGTTTGGAATTCCTATTTAATTCACATAATACTAACCTTTTTCTTCAGGATGATGCTCGTCAGTTGTTTGTTTTGGCTGGTGCAGCAGAAGAAGGGTTTATGACTGTGGAGCTTGCTGGTGTAATCAAGAGACTCTGGAAGGATAGTGGTGTTCAAGCTTGCTTCAATAGGTCCAGAGAATATCAGCTGAATGACTCTTCTGCATAGTAAGTATTATGTGCTGTGGTGTTCAACATTGCAGAAAATATGAAAATGGCAATTGCTGCAGCAGTTGCCTAAAGATATTTTGATGGTAATGAAAATGCTAGCCTTAAGATAACAATTGAAAGCTATAGATGCTTTCTACTAAATGTGATTATTTTACAGTCTGTCATTGTAACAGTCCCATGGTGTGCAGTGATTTATGATGTGGAGATGCCAGCGTTGGACTGGGGTAAACACAGTAAGAAGTCTCTCAACACCAGGTTAAAATCCAACAGGTTTATTTGATAGTAAAACCATCAAGCTTTCGAGGTTTGCCCCTTTGTCAGGTTTCCACTCACCTGACGAAGGGGCAAACCCCGAAAGCTAGTGGGTTTATTATCAAATAAACCTGTTGGACTTTAACCTGATGTTGTGAAACTTCTTACTGTGCAGTGATTTACCCATAATTGTTCCTTGAAATCTTGATCAAGCTTTGGTCATTCCTCTTAATATCTCCCCCTTTTGGCTTGGTATTCATTCTTGTTTCTGCTTCTGAAATATCTGTGATGTTTTCCTACATAAATCCTACAATATAAATGCAGGTTGTTTTAGTATCCCGATTCACCCATTTTGACTTTGATGTATCACTTTTTAGGAATATATGGAACCCTATTGTAAGCGTGTCAAATTTGTTTCTTTGATGGCATTTCCAACCAGTTCACATTTGGGTTTTTGGTGATTGATTAAGGCATTTTCTTTGGGAACTGTTGACTAAACATTTCAGTGTAAAAGGGCAGAAGTGGGAGTTGCCACTTGAATTTATCTGAAAATATGATGGTGTATAATGGGCCTCAGTACTTCTGATGGGAATCTGACGGGTGATATCTAGTAACCACTAAGAATGTCTTCTTAAATGGCTACTGCGTGATGATTGCATCAAGCTCAACCCTGTTACCTAATTAAATGCCAACATTCATCATCTAGGTGGGCATGTACATTGTGCACAAAAGACCAGAGGGTAACTTGAAGGAGCACCCAAGCAAGCAGTCAGACCTTTGGGAGGGGAAGAAACGTTTTCGAACATTGAGTTTTCTATTTAAACTGAACATTAATGTTTTTCTAAAATTTTTAAAGGACTGTGGAAATTTGAGTAATTAAAAATATTTGAAAATTGTAACAGTATTTTGTGTCATTATTTCTAATTTTTATTCTTAAGTTATCTGAATGACTTGGACAGAGTAGCACAACCAAGTTACATTCCAACTCAACAAGATGTTCTAAGGACCAGAGTTAAAACAACGGGCATTGTGGAGACCCATTTCACATTTAAGGACCTTCATTTCAAGTAAGTACCATTATTCTTTAAATTCATTTATCTACTTTGCTGACCATTTTGCTTGCGTGATATACTGAAACTTCAAAATTAATAAACAAAAGGTAATGTCTGCTAATAATTCAAATAACGTGAAAAAGTTAAATTGAATAGTTAATAGTGAGCCAAGTGAAAGTTTAGTGTGTTTCTGTATTTAGAACAGATTAATTAGTGGATTTATAGTGTTTGCTGTGTTTTCTTGTACTGCTCTTGTATAAATAGTGCCATTTTTTTCTCACATTCGATTCAATGTTGTAACAGCCACTTGCATAGTTGGAAAAATTAATCAGTGGATACAATGTTTTGACAAGTGTATTTTCAGTTTTTGTTAATGCAGAATATACTGCAAAATGTTTTTGTTACTGGTTTTTGCTGGAATAAACTTGAATGATTCAAAAGAGGATAAAGGTGCTGTGAAATGCAATTTTGTAGAACAGGAGGTGAGAAACCATGAAAGAGATTTGAATAGTGCAGTGATTATCTCTTGGGATTAGAAAGTTGGCCTTTTTGAGCAATCCCCTGCAAAACAGACACTGCAAGAATTGTTTGAAATGCTTCACATTTTGATATAAGTCTTACATTTTGACTAACTGAAATGTCATAGCATCTCTGTGCCTAATCTAAAGCAATAGAGTTTGTTAAAGTGGAGAAAATATGAAAGCAACTATGAAATAGAAAAACAAGATCTCATGACGTCCTATTAATCAGCTGCCTTCACATTGCATTCTTATTGGTTTTGTAGCTAAAAGCCTAGTTGGCACAGCTTTGTGTTTAACGAGGGTTGACTTTGGACTTGTCTGTATTGTATTCAAGTGATGCAATTTCACTTGGCAGCTGGATAGATGGAAGTACTGATAGTGTGCTCCATTACTTGGAAAGTCTTGTTTGTGTTTTTACAAATATACCTGCTGTCATATCTTGGAATGACGCTTGAGCTTCCGAAAATGGAAAAACACTAAAATGCTGTTTTCTTTCAGAATGTTTGATGTGGGTGGCCAGCGGTCTGAGCGTAAAAAATGGATCCACTGCTTTGAAGGAGTAACTGCCATTATATTTTGTGTGGCACTCAGCGATTATGACCTTGTTCTTGCAGAGGATGAAGAAATGGTAAGTGAATTGATCGTATTTATCAGGATAAATATTCAAGAGAATCACTAATAGAATGTGATGTATACCCATGTTTTTCTTTCCATGTTTGTTCAACGTTAATTCACAGGTAGCTGTGCCATGCTCTCTTCATTGTTAAAGGCAGTTGGTGTTTCCCTGAATTTGGATAAAACCATACGCAGATCACATCTTGGGATAGCTCTTCCCCACTAGCACTATAGAATTCTGATCTTGGGTACATTGTTGCAGGATGGAGTTGGGGTGAGGCCACCCTGTTGGTAGTAATGGGGAGGAGGAGGAGATGAATGGAAAGTTGCAAGCAATTTGAGATGCTGTTGTATACCCCTAGCATTCAGGTCAAAACAGCATTAACAGAAGACGGGAAGCAGGATGATTAACATTTGCAAATCCAGACTTCTATTAACATTTTCTTTTTAGTAGCTCTTATTTCATCAAATATTTTACTTTTTGAAGTGGTATGTTTAAGATTTGAGATGAGTTTAAACTAAAGTATTTTCAACACAGAGTTACCTATGCTCACACTACTGTGCAAAAATTTTTCAGTTTAAAATCTGGTTTGAAGATTCTTGAGTGCAAGATAAGTTTACAGGATCTTAAAGAATATGTGAATTGCCATTAAATAATGCTGTTGATTTTGTATTCATATTATGGGCATAATATTTTGTAGACGCTGTCCACCTGTGACTCCACTTTCAAGGAGTTATGAACATGTACCCTTAGACTCTTTGTTCTGTAACTCTCCCCAATGCCCTACCATTAACTGAGTAAGTCCTGCCCTGGTTCAGTCTACCAAAATGCATCACCTTGTATTTACCTAAATTAAACTCCATCTGCCATTCGTCAGCCCACTGGCCCAATAGATCAAGATCCTGTTGCAATTGGAGATAGCTTTCTTCACTGTTCACTATGCCACCAAACTTGGTGTCATTTGCAAACTTACTAACCATTCCCCTATATTCTTATCCAAATAATTAATATTATTGACTTTGTGGCTCTTTCTCTGCAAATGACTTTGTGGCTGTTTCTCTGCAGCACAGCCAAAACTCAGATGTCTTCCTTATGTGCCCAAAGTTATACATAGTATTGTGATAAAATTGACATTGCATCTTGTTGTAATCTGCAGATATGATCTAGTGCAGTTCTACATTCTGAGTCAATGAATTCTTAACTGTTTTTAGAAAAACTTTAAGCAGGACTAGTGAGCAGTTACATTTGTGTAGGCTGTTTATGATTAAATATCGAGCATACATAACAAAATACATGTTAAGTTTAGTAAACTAATGGGAGCAATTTTGTTCATAGTTATATTTTTATTCTAACTTGGACCTTTTTATACTATGTTCACTAGGCTGATACTGGAGTTGAGGGGGTTGAACTATGAAGAGAGGCTGAATAGACTGGGATTGTACTCGCTGGAGTTTAGAAGGATGAGGGGGGGATCTTATTGAGACGTATAAGATGATGAAGTGGATGGATAGGGTAGAGGTGGAGAGGTTCTTCCCGCTCAAAGGACAGCAGGACTAGAGGGCACAGCCTCAAGATAAGGGGGGTGCAGTTTAGAACGGAGTTGAGGAGGAACTTCTTCACTCAAAGGGTGGTGAATCTCTGGAATTCTCTGCCCGTTGAAGTGGTGGTGGCTACCTCGCTAAATATATTTAAGACGCGGGTAGATAGGTTTTTGGTAGGCAAGGGGATTAAGGGTTATGGGGAGAAAGTGGGAAAATAGAACTGAGCCACTTCAGATCAGCCATGATCTTATTGAATGGCGGGGCAGGCTCAAGGGGCTAGATGGCCTACTCCTGCTCCTATTTCTTATGTTCTTAATAATATAAAAGTAAAATACGTCTTACACTTTGAGGATTCCAAATGCTGGGAATCTGAAATAAAACACAAAGTCAATAGGTCTGGTAGTTCTGATGGGTCACAGATCTGAATTAACTCAGTTGCACTCTCCACAAATGTCATCAAACCTGGCTATTTCCAGCATTTTCTGTTTTTATTTGGCCTCACTAATGTGTTGCAGCTTGATTGAAAACTCAATCGATCTATTTCATTGGTCTGATTATAGACTTGGGAAAACAGTGCTGGAGTATTACAGCCAATTTCAACACATTGGGTTGCAGGTTTAAAATGTTGGCAATTTTCCAGATCTCAGCTTCATTTTAATTGCTAAGTCATTCAAATTAAATTTCCTTGCTGTGAAGGAAGAATGAATTTTCATGGTCAAAACACTTTTCAAGATTTTTGCAGATTGCTTCACTTGAATTTCAGTTTGAAGCTTTGTCCCCGTTATTGGATAAGTACAGCATAATATTTTACATAAAATAAAATTCCATCTTCAGCAAATGGCGGGTGACCAGTTGCACTGATGTTGCTGTTGATAATTGAGAGAGGAATATTGATGAGATCACCGAGAAAATTTTGTGCTCTTTGGAAGGTGCAGTGTTGTCTTGTATATCCACCTGAGACTTGTTCAACATCTTATTCAAGAAACAGCATCTCTGAAAGTGCAGTGCTCCTTCTGTGTTGCATTGAATTTAGATTAGATTATTTACATAAATCCAGTTAATAGATTGTACTTATTAAAATTGTGTAATTCCACAGAACCGAATGCATGAGAGCATGAAGCTATTCGACAGCATTTGTAACAACAAATGGTTTACAGACACATCTATCATTCTATTCCTGAATAAGAAGGATCTCTTCGAAGAAAAGATTAAAAGAAGCCCCCTTACAATTTGCTATCCTGAATATGCAGGTAAAAATATGGTAAAGGTAGTATTTTAATTTTTTGCATGAAAACATTTCAAACTTTAATCTACATAGAATCATAGAAACCCTACAGTATAGAAAGGCCATTCGGTCCATCGAGTCCACACTGATCACAATCCCACCCAGGCCTTACCCCCACATCCCTACGTATTTTACCCACTAATCCCTCTAACCTACTCATCTCAGGACGCTAAGGGGCAATTTCAGCATAGCCAATCAACCTAACCCGCGCATCTTTGGACTGTGGGAGGAAAGCAGAGCACCTGGAGGAAACCCACGCAGACACGAGGAGAATGTGCAAACTTCACACAGACAGTGACCTGAGCTGGGAATCGAACCTAGGTCCCTGGAGCTGTGAAGCAACAGTGCTAACCATTGTTCTACCGTGCCACCCTTTGAACAAAATCTTAAATTAACCCTACCAGTTCTAGGAATGAGTTTAATAATCTGTTCTGACGATTTATGAGGACAGCTAGTGTGTGAACTTGGCAGCAGTTTTTGTGGTCTTAAAAGTTGTTCTGTGCATTGTAAGATTTACCTGGCTGATTGGGTGATGATTCTTTCTGTAGTGTCTAGAACGCCCTTTTTCACCAAACCTACTCCAGCTTACAAAGTGGGTTAATGAATGTATGGTGCCAAATAATTGCAATAAAGCTTTTAATCTTAAGTGAAGAAAAGTTAGGAAAGATCATATATTGGTCAAAAAATAGAGTACAAAATAGATGTAGGGGAAAAAAACTATGGGAGAAGAAAGTCAGCAAGTTGATTGTAACAATTTTGTTTAGGTATTAAATTATCTTATTCAAATTTAGGGGTAATACAGCAACTGTGAGGTGATGCATTTTGGGAGGACTAACAAAGCCAGGGAATACATGATGAATGGAAGAATGCCAGGAAGTACAGCGGGCTGAGGATGGACACCATCTTCAGGGAGCAAGGGCACATCATTGTGTGGAAAAATCTTCTTAAATTGCATGTCCAAATATCCCCGAAGGCAGCAGGACATGTGGATGAGGTAGTTGAGGAGGATACTTGCCTTTAGCTAAGGCATAGTATACAAGAACAGGGAGGTTATGATGGAGCTGTATGAAACACTCAGGCCACAACTGAAGTACTGTGTGCAGTTCTGGCTGCCACACTATAGGAAGGATGTGATTGTACTAGAAGGGGTGCAGAGGCAATTCACCAGGATATTGCTTGGGTTTGAGTGTTCTAGCAATGAAGAGAGGCTGGTTAGGCTGGGATTGATTTCCTTAAGCAGAGAAAGATGAGGGGGGACCTGATTAGGGTGCGCAAAATTTAGGGGGCGGGTTGATGGGAAGAAAGCTTTCCCCTCAGTAGAGGGGTCAATAACCAGGGGTCATACATTTAAGGAAAGGAGCTTCGAAAGAATGTGAGAAAAAAGTCTTTTCGCCCAGAGGCTGGTGAAAATCTGGAACTTATTCCCTGAAAGGGTGGTAGTGGTTGAAACCCCCAAAATTTAAGAAACGTTTAGATGAGCATTTTGAAATACCATAGCATGTAAAACTACAGGCCAAGTGCTGGAAAATGGAAATAGAATAGATAGATTCTTTATGGCTGGTGCAGTCATGATGGACTGAAGGGCTTCTTTCTGTGCTGTAAAATTCTGGCAGTATTATGGTCATCGCGATTAGTTTTCCAAGTGTTTGTATCCTTTGTTTAACTGATTGTTCCAAGGTATTGAAAGCAAGCAGTCTACATCTCTAATGTAATCCATGAAACGAATAAAGTGGAGAATTGTAGCTGCAGAACTCGACTGCCATGTTTTGCTGTGTTCTCCGAGGCTGAGCACCATCTTCAGAGAGCAAGAACAAATCATTGAGTGGAAAAACCTTTGTAAACTGCAGAACTCTCCAAATTACTACTTTGATACCTTTTCACTTGAATTTGTATTTATAGGTGTGACTTTATGAAAGGCTAATAATCTAACCTATTACACTATCAACACAATGTGAAAATTCCTGTGACTTGATTTTTTTAAAGATAAGTCGTAATATTCCATGGTAGTTATTTTGCAATTTCAAGGGAAGGTTGTGTACACAGTATAGATAAAAATGCTGAAGATTCTGACTGGAAATTCCGTGTTACAATAGTTAATTTATATTTAAACATTGACTTTTGCTTCATGCAGGATCAAACACCTATGAAGAGGCTGCAGCATATATACAATGTCAATTTGAAGATCTGAACAAACGAAAGGACACTAAGGAAATCTACACTCACTTCACATGTGCCACAGACACCAAAAATGTGCAGTTTGTGTTTGATGCAGTCACTGATGTCATTATAAAGAATAACTTAAAGGACTGTGGCCTATTTTAAAACTGTTGAAGGGATTGGTAAGTTACCTTAGTTTTTCCCTAAACTCATTACAGTAACTAGCCTTGATATAAAGATGCCAAATCAAACTTTCAACAGGTTCATTGTGTTGAAAATATTTATCATCTGTCAAAAGATAGATTTTTGAAGTGATTCAGTCACCAGGGAAAAACTTTCATAAAAATTATACACTTTAAGGAAGGAGCGACCTCTATTTGTATTTTCATTTAAAGGTATATTCATCTGTGTCACATTCACTGCCCTATTATTTGTTGGTTTACGACAATTGGCCTACTTCAGTCTTTTAAAATTCATATGCTTGATAGCTTTCTAACACACGTACACTATTTGTTCACAAGTCCCCAAAATAATCCTGGTGCAGCAGTTGTGGGCTCAGGTATGGTTGGATCCATCCAGAGCTTAGCTAAGAAGCTCAAAGGTGAGATCCCTGTTTCCCACGCCTTCTCTCTCTCTTGTCCGCCCTTGTTCACTTGCCTGCCCTCTTTTGTAACTATCTTGTTGCCATTATCTTTGTCTCCCTGAAGGCACAAACGAGATGATGAAAATCATATTTTCAGTTCATCATAAAAAGAATCATAGAAACCCTACAATACAGAAAGAGGCTATTCGGCCCATTGAGTCTACACCGACCACAATCCCACCCAGGCCCTACCCCCATATCCATACATATTTATTAACCCACTAATCCTCTAACCTATGCATCTAAGGTCAATTTAGCATGGCCAATCAACCTAACCCGCACATCTTTAGACTGTGGATGGAAATCAGAGTACCAGGAGGAAACCCACACAGACACAAGGAGAATGTGCAAACTCCACACAGTGACCCAAGCCAGGAATCAAATCCAGGTCCCTGGAGCTGTGAAGCAGCAGTGCTAACCACTGTACTACCATGCCACCCATTAGTTCTTCAAGGATCCAGCTTCTTTTAGTTTTGAGTTTGATTGCTGTCTTTTGTACTTTAGCCTTGTGCGTAATTAGCTATTTCTGTGTAACTAGCTCAAGATCAAATGTAACCCCACATTAATCCATTGCTAATGTACCCAGTACCCGCTTCCTACCTTGTGCCCACACTTTTGTCCTCAGCAGCTCTCAAATCCATAAAGCCAAACTTTGTCCAGCACTTAAGAGCTACTCCCTTCTCTGGGGTGTCCTTTAAACTCTTCTGATAAAACTAAGAATGTAGGGGAGGGTTAGGATTATAGGTCTTTTTAAAATATATTAATGAATTGGGTTTATGGGATATAATTTCAAAATTTGCAAATAACTCAGAATTTGGAAATGTAGTAAACAATAAAGAGGAAAGCAACAGGCTTCCAGAGTTCATGGATTGGTGAAATGAGCAATCAAATGGCAGATGAAATTTAATCCGGAGAAGTATGAAGTGTTAGATTTTGGTAGCATGGAGTGACGATATAAATGAATTGATACAATTTTAAATACACAGTTCTTACAAGAGGACATAGATTTAAGGTAATTAGCAAAAGAACCATGCATGATATAGGGAAAACGTGTATTGTGCAGCAAGCTCTGGTAATCTGGGCCACCCTGCCAGGAAGGGTAATGGAAGCATGTTCAATAATAACTTTCAAAAAGGAATTGGAGTTCTGGGAAGAAAGCAGTGAAGTAGGCCTAATTGGAAACTCTTAACAAAGAGCTGTTATAGTCACAATGGGCTGAATGGCTTCAAGGCTTGGCTTTTGCCTCCTTGTACCAACAGCCAACACTCATTTTGATGTAACTGTTGCCAGATTGTCTTGAGGCTTTTAAAACATGAACTGATATTCCTAAATTACTGTTTTATAATTTGTTTCCTCATTTACCTTTACTTTTGAGCCATGTGGTTACTAATGAGCCTGGCCATCAGTTAGATTTCAGATTTTTTAATAAAAATCAAAGCATATGTGCTTTATCTTCCCATTTTCTATAAATAAGCTGCTCCATTTTGCACAATTCAAAACGCCTTGGCAAGCAGTAGGATTTAGTTTCTTCATTCAGTGGTCTTTTCATATACTAACACTTGTTTTCTGCTGAGATTTATAAAACGCTTGTAAACTTAAAAAAATGCGTTATTATAAAAATCAGCATACTTGATATTTAAATATTCTCATGAATTAATGGCTTCATTATATCAATCATCGGAAATGCAGTCTTCAAAAATTGCAGTTATTGCAGTGTGATCTTTCCAATATACAACTTGTAAATGATTAGTTCCTATAAGGAGAATGCCTGCAGGATTTTGAATTGTTCTAAATGGAAGATATAAAAACAAAATGTCTCTTTTTTTTTTGCAGATTGAAAACTGTTCAGTCAACTTGAATCTACTTCTGAATATAAGGGAAGATATACTGAATGGACCAGTACTGTACAATTTACCAGTTGTGACAGCTTTATTTATGTTTGTCTTGTAAATTTTTTAAGTAATTAGGATAGTTGACATTGCGCATTTTTGTGTTTAATTTTGTATGTATGCCTGTAATTGTAGCTATGTTTATTGTAAAACATTTTTCTTTTTATTCCTATGCCTTCGCTCTCTCAAAGGGAGATGGTCCTTTAGCTTATCTAAGAAATGGCTAATTACACGACTTTTTTTTCCACCTTCGTTAATTCTGCATGCCTTTTTAATTGTATAAGATACTTTGCTTGGCAGAATGTAGAATCAGTACCTTAAGCTAATTGGTTTATCGTGGTCACCTTATTTTCTCACTGAGTGGAAGTACACTGCTATGCACGGCTCCATTTTGGAAGGGTTTTATCAATTAGCTCACTGCTCATTACAGCAGATTGAGTATTAACAGTCCTTGTTGTGCATTGCCTTAAAGGTAGTGCCAAACTTTTATACATTTTAAGCTGAAATAAAATGAGCTTTTGTTTGTAAATAGGAGTTAACATTTGTATATGTATTCTTTTGAAAGTATCCGTGAGCATTTACAGGGAGAGACGGGAAAGCAGTGTGATCAGACATATCACTGAATATAATTTGCAGTGGCTCAGGCAGTGTTGAAAATCTTCTGAGTATTTGAGCTCCAGTATATGTTTCACCACAAAAGTCTACTCAACTTAAGAAAGGAGAATAACCTTTCTTTTGTAACATAGAAACTTACAGTAACGATTTTGAGATCCCTGGTTAATACCAGAAATTAAGGTACGTTTTGGGTTTACATTGCTACAGAAGGCGGTTTGGGATTGTTTTTAAGCAGTGTTCTGCCTGCATATGGTTTCGGTCAAGTTTGTTGAAATCTACTTTAGATGCTTTCTGCTGTACAAGATACCACCTCATGGGCTATTTCTGACAACTGCATTTGGTGTATTAGAATTTAAATCTTTAACTTTTTTTCTGTACTTATTTGAAGATAAATTTTCAATGTCGACTGAGTTTTTCTGATATGCTTTTGTTTTGAATCTGCTCTCTATGTAGTCCCATATTGTGATGGCAAAAATATATCCACGAGATATCTGTGAAAGTTAACATTTAGTGAATTGTCTGTAGGTGCTTACCTAGTTCTGGAAAGTTTTCAGTGTAAACCAATTTCTTGTTGTTGTGCATACATTTGACCAACACATTTAACTCGTACTCAAAGTAGGTCAGAAATACATGCATTCTTTGTGTAACTGGACTGCAGTCACTACCAATATCATTTTATACTGTTAAAACTGTTGTAGAGGTTCTAAAGAATATTGCAACCTAAGAACAAGGACAAAGAAAATGAATTCTTGGAGCTATTTTGTGCATTTGAGTGACATTGGCCAAGCTTATTGGCTATATGTACTAACTATACAGATAAATTTATGTAAAGTTTATTTTTGTTTAATTGACCTACAGATATAAGTATGAAAACATTTACAGCCTTTACTGAGATTAAATGATGCAACAAAAAGGCATTCATAAACTTACTGAAACATTAATTCTTGTATGTTCGCCCAACAAATGTATGTATATTGCTGGTTAGATAATCCAAGTTGGTTGTTTGAAATAAATTTTCCTTTTTGCACTTACTGCAAAAGGTGATTGGGACTTGAATAACTAACATTGAAAAAGGATTACTTACAATTAGTCCAAGTACTTGTGCCTTTCTGGTGAACAATTTTTGTCAACCAGGTCTTATTTCATTAAATGTGTTCTGATAGAAGAAGCAGCTCGATCCACAAACTTGATCATAATTGGTACAAAAATAAGTGGTGGAATTTATTTGTGGGACCACCTTCTGTTAATTCTGAAAATGTAAGGAGTTTGACAAGGCAAAAAAAACTACTGACTCAAATATTGGTGATCATTACTACTGCTTTTTTGAACTTGGTCTGTACCATTATGGATGTCAGTATATGAGCTTAATAAAACTGAATTTTAACATGTCTAAAGTGGTTTTGTTTAAAAAAAAAATTAAGATTCAATATGTGTTTCCTAGTTGAACCTCAGTTTATTTTCAGTCACAGTGGGATTATAGCTCTAGTCTAATTTAACATGTCAAAAAAAGGGAAATATTAATAATTGTCATTTTTCCTGGTTATTGGGAGTGAGGTAGAATGAAGCTGTAAGGTGGTGGAAAGAGTTTGCAAAGTGGGAAGTGAAGGTAATCAGTGTGAGAAGCTCATGGATGCATTTATCACAAAGATAACAGACTGTTAGACGCCTCTGCTAAGCATGTTGATGTTCTGGCAGTATGATGTGCCAGGTTTACTCACCAACTACTTAATCCAGCTCCTTGCTTTTAAGAAGGTTGTCATGTTCGCCATCCAAGCAGTAATCCTAATCCCATGTGGTCACCATGTTCCCACAACTCTCTTGCCCATCGCACCCTCACCTTTCACCACCTAGCTGACGTTTTTGAATATTGACCTAGCTTCTGATTCAATCACTAATGTAGCACACTGACAGCCTCAATAATTAGCAGAAACCTTCTTCCTGCTCTCTGCCCTAACAATACTTACAGCTTGGAGCTATATTCTTTTGTTCTAGACAGCTCAAGCACTGGAAAGTCTTTCTATTTACCCTGATTCACCCTTCAAGATATTAAACTATTCTAACAAATCATATCTTGCCTTTACCTGTGCTAATAGAACCATAGAATCACTATGATCGCTTCTCAGCCTTTTGTCTAAGATCAAGTGCAGTTTCTGTTTTTCAGTTTAATATCTGATATATCCCCTATCTGATAGCCAAATATTAAATTGATTTTTGGGACAAGGAGGTGGAACAGAGGCTTGCTCCTTCCACTCGAAGCTTTCATACTGGTCTTCCAGAGCCTCCAGGCTCTCTCTTGTGTACCCACCCCTCTTTGGGGAAATCCTGAACTAAGATGACACCGGAGAGAAGAGACCCCAGTATACCCTCAAATTCTATTTCTTACCCAGTAAGTAGCCTCAAAACACGAGGTTAAAGTCCAACAGGTTTATTTGGTAGCACGAACTTTCGGAGTGCTGCTCCTTCATCAGGTGAATCTCACATGGGGCAGCACGGTGGCACAGTGGTTAGCACTGCTGCTTCATAGCTCCAGGGACGTGGTTCGATTCCTAGCTTGGGTCACTGTCTGTGTGGAGTTTGCACATTCTCCTCTTGTCTGCATGGGTTTTCTCCGGGTGCTCTGGTTTCCTCCCACAGTTAAAAGATGTGCAGGTTAGGTTGATTGGCCATGCTAAAAATTGCCGTTAGTGTCCTGAGATGTGTAGGTCAGAGGGATTAGTGGGTAAATATGTAGGGAAATGGGGGTATGGCCTGGGTGTGATTGTGGTCAGTGCAGACACAATGGGTCAAATGGCTTCTTTATGTGCTGTAGGGTTTCTATGATTCTATATAGACTTGGAAGACCGCTTTGTATGCACTTAAGTACATTTGGTGTGGATGCTTGCTGTTAGTCATGAGTCAGCTGTTGCAGAATATGTAGAAGAATGTAACAGTACAGTCCCTTTATGGCTCTCCTGCTCCCCACAGGCAGCCTGATTGACATGCTGGGGGCCTTTCAGGTGGGGTTGAAGCTATGAAGTACAAGTAGTATATTAGGGGTTGGGAGTGCAATCAGCGTTGGAAAGGGGGTTCAATAGCGACGAGGAGAAAAGCAGGCAGATCATTCTGGGGTGTAGGAGAGTACACTTGCATAGCTTATTGGGACTGGTGAAAGATCTTTCAGGCCCACCCACAAGCAATCCTATAAAACACTTGTCATATGAATTCAGTGCATCACGTAGCCTTTCCTGAGGCCTAGAAAACTGGTTAAAAATCAAATACCTATTCCTCATTTCAATATTTAAATGACCAACCCCATACCCTGTAAGCAAATTGATTGCTCATTCTATTCCAGACCCCATCTACGGGATTTTACAACCTCGCTGGGGTGAGACTCGCAAAATCCCACCTGAGGCTAATGGAGAATTCTGTTCTGCGAGACTTGCCTGCCCCAGATTGAAAATTCTGGCCAAGCTTGTGTTTTAACCTCTGATACAGCCCACTCTCCCCCTGCCAACTGTTCTTTGGGAGTTAGCATTCAGCGTATAATATTTGCTGCTTAGAGTCAACAAAATATGGGGATGGACTCTGGAAAGTCAAAAAAGAAGTGTTTATTAGTAAAATTATAAAGACTGAACAAGCAAAGTAATAAAAACTCCTAATTTTATTTGTCTGCAGCTGGAATACAATAAATTCAATTGGATGAGTTTCTAGTAACCCTGCAAATGCTCAACAGGCTTTGTTACCATATCAACTGTTTAAATAGAAAAAACTTAGATACAATTTACCTTGAGGTTCTCTACAAAATAGGGTATTCCTTCAAATGGTTGATTAACCATTGATGAGCTGGCACAAAAATATTCGCAAATAGCCAGCTCTTGAAAGTGATTCCATATTGTAGTCTACTTAAACCTGATCCCTGAATATCATCTGGCTAGTCATGATGTGGCGATGCCGGCATTGGACTGGGGTAAACACAGAAGTCTCACAACACCAGGCTAAAGTCTAATAAGTTTATTTGGTAGCAAACACCACTAGCTTTCGGGACTTTGTCCCTTTGCCAGGTGACTGGGGAGTTCTGATCACAAACAGCACATTAAGGCACACACTCAGTTTATGGAATACTGATTGAGCTCGTATTCTAGTGCATGCCTTTATATGCTCTGTTTGAACTCCCCACTCACCTAACGAAGGGGCAAAGCCCCAAAGGCTGGTGGCGTTTGCTACCAAATAAACCTGTTGGACTTCAACCTGGTGTTGTGAGACTTCTTACTGTATCATCCAGCTAAGCATAATGACGCTTGGAATTTCAGACTTAAAAGATTCATGCCTTCTCAGAATATTAATTTTTCTTCTGCAGCATCGCAACAGGTTAACTATTGCGTTGGTGTAGCTATTTCCAGATTGCTCATAACGTCTGCCTAAAACACTTTGACTCAACTTACTGATGTAGTGATCAACTAACAAGAGCTTAGGGAAAGGCCCTGTAACTAGAGCGGCAGAAAAGTTGTCAATTGCTCGCTAATTGCATAAAAAAAAAGAAAAACAAATACTTGACTAGCTATACCAGCAATTATGACTTTGATTCTCAGTGATTCATTTTGTGAGCGTGTGGTTGGGGTTCTGAGATCTTTGGGGATCAGGATCATGAATAACTAATAGCAGAACATGTACAGCATGCAATGTGTGTGTGCTGATACTACACATGAATTGTGTGCATTCCAGTAATTAATTTAAAAATTGCAAGATTGGATGGAATTCAAATTTGAGAAAATAGTATTTAATGAATTTTCATTAAAATAAATTGAGAAATTTGTGAAAATCAGTAAATACTCATTTTAACAAACTTTGCAGATTTACTGGTCCCTGCCTTTGTTTTTGGCAGCCTATCGATGATCAAAAATATCTAAACTTATTTTGAGTGTGGAACGAGCAAATATGATCACTACACATTTTCTGGATTGTAAGGTTTCGGATCACAATACAGATATAATCTACTTTAATCTTGCCCCAGGTTACGTGTAGAATTATTCTGCCTTTCCTTCCCGTTGAAAAAGATTTCCTTTAAAACTGGGATGTGCTGGTATCTCCACCTCATTGGTTTGCATAAAATCCAGCGTTCAGACTTACCCTGGCACAAACCTCCAAAGCAAAGCATGGCTACAAATATCAGAACCACAAGCCTCCGATTATAAACATTACTGAAAGATGATAAGGATACGAAAAACAATTTCATTGGTAAATGTATTTACATTGCAAAACCAGTTTCAACATTTTTTTACCTGCATTTTGGCTCAGCTGTAGGAAAAAAGATGGGCTGAAAGATTGTAAAATTCATACACAATTTGGTTTTTCATTTATCATGGGTAAATTTTCAAACCACTCATTGATTTATGATCAGGCCGAAGGGCCTGTTTCCATGTTGTAAAACTCTCTGACTCTATGATGGGTAGGTTTGTAACAGGTTTTCTTGCTTGTGTACGTTTAGTTGCTATTTAATAACGATACAACTTTAATTAAAAAATGAAATAAGTAGGACAAGAGTCTTATCGTACCATAATACAACCACATTTAAAGGCTTCGTGCTTCCTGTGTTAACATTTACGTTTAAGTAGCATTACCAGTATGGCTGAGCAATGCAATTCCACCCACGCAATCTTGCCCCAATATACCAGTTTTGAATGCCTCAGCTCTCATCAAGTATTCCTATAAATCTAACCTCTTCATATGCCACTGTTAATACAACTTCGTCCCTCCAGTAACTCCCCCAACCTAGTTAAGTGTAATGTAATGACACTGTGCATAATACTATGGCTGAACTATTAGTTGCATATTTAGGTCTTCAGTTTTGCTATGACCATGAAGCTTGCAGTATGTTGGAATCAATGGGTAAGTAGCAATGCGTGTATTCTTGTCTATTCCTAACCTTCCTGACAGCAAAGTTTGAAGCTAAAGGTCCATTCAAGTAAATGGGCAGAACATTGCAAGCTAATGAAAACAGGTAGAAATTGTAGAGTACAGTTTCCTCTGACTAATTATGAGCATACTCAATTGCTATGCCCGAAAATATACATTTTTAATAAAGTCTATTAAGCAGTTGCCTATTGCAGTGTTGTAGCTTTGATTCCAGTTAGCTAGAGTTGTGGTGGTGTATTATGTACATTTGTGGAACTAGATGTAATAAAAGTGCAATTTGGCTCAGGTGGGGATGGCCTCTGAGTAATAACACTGAGATATATAAGTGATGAAATTTGCTTATGGAAGGGAATAAAATGAAACAATCTTATTGTACTACTTGTCTGTGTGAAGAACGCATTGTTTATCTCCAGCAACTCAATCCCAGAAATGCAGGAACCAAGATAATTTATCAAAACCATTTCAAATGAAAGAGAGTGGGACATTGAGAGAGCAATGTGTACTTTCTGATCACCAGATTTGCATGTTAAATCCTTAAAGTCCATATCTTCTGAAACTGCATCATCTATTGTGATAAGCCCAGGCATTATATATGGCATCTTTAGTTAGTGGCAAATGTTTGAGTTCAGGAATTTGTGAATTTGCAGCTTGACTCAAATCATAGGCACCCTGCATTGTCTGATTTCAAGGGATCAATGGACCTGCCTTCCAGTAATGATAAACCTTTGGATAATTTCCATTAGCAGCAGACTACCATTCCATAGCAACTTACCAGTTCCAAAGTGCCTGTTTCAGGCTGGTGTGGTGTTGAGCCCGGTCATGTAAGGTTGTGGGAGGGTGGGGCATCCCATGTGGATGGGAAGTACCCTGGTGGTGGAGTCCTTTGCTGGGGGTCCTCTGATGTGTGGAGTATGGGACTCAGTCTGGATGATTAAAATTAGGTTAAAAATGATTTTTTCCTTCTAACCTTTTCAGAGTAACTATGAGTGTAAAATCGGCACAGCCTTCTGAAATTAGCAACTTAAGTTGCTTTGTTGGGTGGTTCTGAGAGCAATTGTTCAGGGAAAGCTAGCCCTTCTGGACAATTGCTAGGTAAGTTCTCATGTGGGAACTTGCAAGAGGGGTCCTTCAGCACATCTATGGAGTACATCCCAAATCCTATGTTGGGGAGCCAGAAAGTTATGGGACGAGAAATACTGTTCTCCTTCCTTTTCAAAAACTCAGGAAAACTTGTATTTTGCAGTCACAGCACATAAATAGTTAAACATTCGCTGAATTGGCAAGCATATCCTTTTTAAATAGTCGTATGAGGAATGGGGAGGAGAGCCATTCCATCTCTCCTAACCTGAACTGACAACATTAATTTTTCTTCTATATAAGCTGCCAAATGATTTGTATTGTGAGGCTTATCAAGTTTTGTATCTGTTTAATATCCAATTGACATATCTTATACCAATGCTGAAAAATGCAAAGAGACAATTCTCAGTTCAGCTCATATTTATTGTCTCATGGAATGTGTGTCATTGCTAAGACCAGAATTCATTCTTTATCTCTAGGGTCCCTTGAGAAGCTGGTGATAAGACGTCTTCATGAACCACTGAAGTAATTCTGGTATAGGTACATCCACAATGCAGTTAGGAAGGATGTCCCAAGATTTTGAACCAGTGACAGTGAAAGAATGGTGAGTGACATGGTTCCATGTCAGGATGGTGAATAGCTTGGAGAAGAACTTGCCGGCAGGTGGTATTCCCATACATCTAATGCCGTTGTCCTTCAAGGTGGTAGAGGTTGTGGGTTTGGAAGGTGCTGTCATATGAGGCTTAGTGAGGCTTGTTCTCAGCTTTGTCATGCCTTGTATGCTGGGAGCATCTGTGGGAATATAATTGACTAGTTTGTAAGCTGACCATTAGAAATTCACATTTTCAACAAATTAGGGTGAGGAAATAACATTCTGCCTGAATTACCCTCCATAAATGATCAAATGTTGCAGGGAAATGTTCTATACACAAAAAAAATCAGACTGCCTATTCTTAATGTTTATTTATGCTTGTCCCTACGCAAGCAAGCAAATGCAGAATCAGCAGCATATCCGATGCTTGACCTTGAGTCATTTATTTCCCTGAGCTTTTGAAATTTGCATGTCTCCTGTCTCGTGAGATAAGATCTTTGTGTTACCTGAGCGGATAGTGTACCGACTCCTGACGATGTGAAGCCTCAGGATAGTAAAATGCCACATTGTCAGTCCAGTTTAGATCAGAAATTTTATCAAGGTAAATTCTCTCATGCCCAGCATTAATTTTCAGGTAAAACTGCCTCAGTGTTGTCTGCGCTCTTACACGAGATTGTCGCCTTTTGGGCCGCATCATGAATAATTCCAAATTAAAATTCTAACATTATAATGATGCTCATGCTGTAATTGTTAAGAACAATGTGGCCCTGAATTTGTTTGACGGTACTGTTTCAATTATACTGGAAGGCATTTACGCTCAATGAGGCTGATAATTGTGGTGGATCCTGTTCACAGCAGATTCTCTGCTCCTAATGGGCGACATTCACATACTGTTGCTGCTGGGAGATTTTTAATAGCGGAAGAGATCTGGAACAGTGCCAGGAGTGCTAAAATCTGGAGAAACTTTAAAAAAATGATTACAAGTGAGCTTGTGGAAAGGATTTTTAAAAAATTCTTTGCACTTTGATAGAGCAAATAAAGCAATGTTGTAAAGACTGGATATTATTTCTAAGGACAGGTGTTTTGCTGTGAATTTAGAATGATGACCAGCCACAGTTTGTGGAGGTTTGTTGTGGGTTTACAATGGAGCTGAACTGGCAGAGGAGAACTGTTCCAGCTGCACCAAAAGAAACTTAACCAACATTTAAACAGAATACTTGGACCTCTTCTGGCTCAAATTAAGGTTATCAAACTTACCTCAATATTTTGCCTCTGTTTCCAAAATGGAGGATACTAGTACCATCTCGGTAGTAACTGGTAATGGAGAGGAAATAGAAAGGGAGGAACTTAGAACAATCATTATCAATAGGGAAATTGTGCTTAACAAACTACTGGGATTGAAGGCAAACAAGTCCCCAGGGCCTGATGGTCTATACTCTAGGGTATTAAAGGAACTGGCAGAGGATATAATGAATTAATTGGTTATAATATTCCAAAATTTCGTAAGAACTAGGAGCAGGAGTAGGCCATCTGCCCCTTGAGCCTGCCCTGCCATTCAATAAGATCATGGCTGATCTTTTTGTGGACTCAGCTCCACTACATGTGGATGAGGCTCCTGGATATGGATAAGGTTCCAGAGGTTTGAAAAAATGCTAATGCTAATGGTTTGATTCAAAAAGGGAGGAAGGCGGAAAATAGAAAATTGTAGACTAGTTAGTTTAATGTCTGTTGTTGGGAAATTGTTAGAATACATTATTAAGGAAGTAATAACAGGACATTTGGAAAGTCAAAACACATTCCATCAGATTCAGCATAGCTTTATGAAGTGGAAATCGTGTTTGACTAATTTGCTTGGTTTCTTAGAAGATGTATTAAGCCAAGTGAATAATGGGAATCCTGTAGACATAGTAATTTTGGACTTCAGGAAGGTGTTTGATAAGATGCTGCACAGAAGGTTAATTCACAAGCTAAGATAACATGGGGTACATAAGAACATAAGAAATAGGAGCAGGAGTAGGCCATCTAGCCCTTCGAGCCTGCCCAGCCATTCAATAAGATCATGGCTGAACTAAAGTGGATCAGTTCCACTTTCCCACTTTCTCCCCATAACCCTTAATTCCCCTGTCTATCAAAAACCTATCTACCCGTGACTTAAATATATTTAGCGAGGTAGCCTCCACCACTTCAACTGGCAGAGAATTCCAGAGATTCACCACCCTTTGAGTGAAGAAGTTCCTCCTCAACTCTGATCTAAACTGCCCCCCCTTAGCTTGAAGCTGTGTCCTCGCGTCCTGCTATCCTTTCTAAGCGGGAAGAATCTCTCTACCTCTACCCTATCCACCCCCTTCATTATCTTATACGTCTCTATAAGATTCCCCCTCATCCTTCTAAACTCCAACGAGTACTGACCTAGTCTATTTAGTCTCTCTTCATAGTCCAACCCCCTCATCTCCGGTATCAGCCTAGTGAACCTCCTCTGCACTCCCGCCAAGGCCAATATATCCTTCTGAAAGTACAGCGACCAAAACTGCGGACAGTACTCCAGCTGTGGCCTCAGCAGTACCCTGTACAGTTGCAGCAAGACCTCCCTAATTTTATATTCTATCCCCCTCGCTAAAAAGGCCAACATTCCATTCGCCTTCCTGATCACCTGCAGACTGGGTTTTTGCGACTCGTGCACAAGGACCCCCAGGTCCCTCTGCACCGTAGCATGCTGCAGGTTTTTGCCTTTTAAATAATAATCCCCCCTACTATTACTTCTGCCAAAAGGATAACCTCACACTTGCTAACATTATACTCCATCTGCCAGTTCCTCACCCACTCGCTCAGCCTATCTAGATCTCTCTGCAGACTTTCCATACCCTCTGCGCAATTTGCTTTTCCACTCATCTTTGTGTCATCAGCAAATTTCGTCACCCTACACTCAGCCCACTCCTCCAGATCATCTATATAAATGCTAAATAGTTGAAGCCCCAGCACCGATCCCCGCGGCACTCCACTAGTCACCAACTGCCAACCAGAATAGCACCCATTGATACCACCTCTCTGCTTCCTATTAGACAACCAATCCTCTATCCACGCTAACACCTTACCCCCCAACTCCGTGCACCCTAACCTTCTGTAGCAACCTTTTATGAGGCACCTTATCAAACGCCTTTTGAAAATCTAGAAACACCACATCCACTGGTTCCCCTCTGTCTACCGCACTAGTCACATCCTCATAGAAATCCAATAAATTCGTCAAACATGACTTCCCCTTAACGAATCCGTGCTGCATCTGCTCTATCAAACCATTCTTTTCTAGGTGCCTTGCTATTTCCTCTTTGATGACGGATTCTAGTGTTTTTATGGGATTATGGGTTTGGGTCAATTTATTAGCTTGGATAGAAGACAGACTAACTGACAGTAAGCACAGAATCAGGATAAATGGGTCTTTATCTGGATGGCAAGATGTAACTAGTGGAGTGCCACAGTGTTCAGTCTTCAGGCCCCAACAATTTACAATCCGTATTAATGTCTTAGGTGCAGGGCTAGAAGGTATAATAGCCAAATTTGCAGATGATACTAAAATGGAGTGGCACAGTGGTTAACACTGCTGCCTCATAGTACCAGAGACCTGGGTTCAATTCCAGCCTTAGATGATTGTCTGTGTGGGGTCTGTACCTTCTCCCCATGTCTGCGTGGGTTTCCTCCAGGTGCTCCGGTTTCCTCTCACATTCCAAGGATGTGCAGGTTAGGTGGATTGACCATTTTAAATTGCCTCTTAGTATCCAAAAATGTGCAGATTAACGGGATTGGTGGGTAAATGTATGGGGTTACAGGGATGGGATGGGTTATGGGCTTGGAGAGTTGGTGTGGATCTGATGGGCTGAATGACCTTCCTGTGCACTGTAGTGATTCTATAATTATATGATTCTACAATTGTAGGTGGGATAGTAAGTTGCAATGAGGAAATTAACAAATAGAAACGGATAGGTTCGGAAAGTGGGCCAAAGTGTGGCAGATGGCATTTAATGTGGATAAGTCTGAGGTTATCCATCTTGGTCAGAAAAATGGAAAGGCAGCTTATTATCTAACTGGAGAGAGACTTCCAGGAGCTTATTTGCAGAGGGAACTAGGTATGTATGCGTTGCAGAAAACTGGTATGTAGGGACAGCAGGTAATAAGGAAAGCAAATGGAATTTTGGCATTTGTAGCTGAAGAAACAGAGTATGAAAATAAGAAAGTATTGCTGCAACTATACAAGGCATTGGTGAGACCGTACCTGGAATACTGTGAAAAGTTTTGCTACCCTTTTTTGAGAAAGGATACAATGGCATTTGAGGCAGTTCAGAGGAGGTTCACTAGATTGATTCCAGAATTGAGGAGTTTGTCTTGTGAAGAAAACTTGAATAGTTTTGGCCTGTATGCTCTAGAGTTTAGTAGAATGAGAGAATATCTAAGTGAGGTCAATAAGATGACAAAAGCTATTGACAAAGTCAGTGTAGAGCAGATACTTCCTCTTGTGGGGCAGTCAAGAACAAGAGGTCATTAGTTTAGGATAAGGGGTAACAGATTTGAAACAGAGACGAGGAGAAACTACTTCTCTTAAAGGTGGTGAATCTGTGAAATTCACTAACTCAGAGTCTGGTGGATGCTGAGACATTGAGTCAATTAAGGAGGAAATAAGAAGGTTTTTAATTAGTAGTGGTTGAAGTGTTATGGAGAACAGGCAGGAGGCCGAGAAAAGATCAGCCATGATCTTGTTGAACAGTGGAGCAGGCTCAAGGGGTTGAATTGCCTACTTCTGTCCCTAGTTCTTATCTTCTTAATAGCCCTTTGATCTTCTCAAGTAGTGAACTGAACTGGTGTAATTTTTTCTTTTTATTTCCCCTGGTGCATTCTCCATGGAAAGTCTTCAACCAATCAGAGTCCACTTGTCAATCAATCAGCGCATTTTTCTCATGCAGTATAAACTGTTCCATTTGAAATTTGGCATTCTTGCATCTGTCCTGATGAATACAAGACAAAAAGCTTTGACAGTATGTTTTTTGAACAATACTCAAGTTTTTTAAAAAAAATCCAGCTGGGTTAGCAGGTGCACTACCCAGATAACGACGTAGAATGGCAAAGCATCATTTCATGGACAGTTTTATACAGTTGATAGCTTATTGGAGACTGAAGACAAATTAAAATCTTTGTCAATATCTGAGTGAATGGCTTCAGCAACACTGCAGCAGCATCTGAAAACCAAAGCAATTTTTTGCTTTGCTATTAAAATGTGGCGTCCTGCATTTTGATTCATTAATTTCTGAAATTGAAATGGAAATTGCAATCTGTATGTTGAGAGTCAAATTTGGAGTTGCCTAAAGATCCAGGCAGACCATGGGTTTAGAATCCAAACAAAATAGCACCAGCTCCCCAATAACCCCGGTGCATTCATATTTTTGCCTCATCATTTCTGGGTGTTGGACCTGACTTTATTAATTCTGTAAGGAAATGATTTTATATCTCCGGGGACGGTACAGCTAATGAAATAAAGGTCACCCTATTCTGACTCTATGTTTTGCTGAAATGAAGATGGAAGCTATGCAGGAATTAATGAGAGTTATTAATAATAGATTATTTGAACTTACGGAACTTTGGTGTATTTATGTTCCAAGTAAACATTGAAAAATACTGCAGCAGAACTACAATTTCAGTAGAACACTGAAAAAAATAGCTTCGCCTGTGTCTCACTGAATTAATTCTGTTCATGTTATTAGCGATAGCATTTTGTTATTAAAGTTGTAAAGCAGTGACAGTGGCAATATGGAAATATCCTATTAACTCACTCTGGGGTAAAGAGGTTAGCAAATAGTCACACGAGGCAAAATAAATTTCAGCTCTCTGCTATCTCAATGAGTTATTCTTTCAATTATAGCTATGTTTACTTTATTTGCAAGGTCTGTGTGTACAAATAATCCATACTTTGCATATTTTGTTGGAAAATAATCATGAGCTAAATGTTTTGTAGAATAGATAGCACTCAGCACTGAACTTTTATGCTTGTTTCTAGCATTTTCTGATTTTATTTGAGTCATCTCTATAATCTCTCTGTCCACAGAATCTTTTGGATTATCTTTACCATAGAATCATAGAATCCCTACAGTGTAGAAGGAGGCCATTTGGCCCATTGAGTCTGCACTACCAACAATCCCACCTAGATCCTACCCCAGCAACCGCCACATTCACCTTGCCAATCGCTCTAACCTATACATCCCGGGACACTGATGGGCAATTTAGCATGGCCAATCCACCTAATCAGCACATCTTTTGATGGTGGGAGGAAACTGGAGCACCTGGATGAAACCCATGCAGACATGGGGAGAATGTGCAGACTCTGCACAGACAGTGACCCAAGTTGGGAATTGAACCCAGGTCCCTGGAGCTGTGAGGCAGCAGTGCCACCATACCACCAAATTCCCTTTCTCACCTTAAGAGAGGCTTAGTTCCTTTTCTCCTTGAGTGTGGGAGGATCCTCACCTCCAGTTTCCTATGCTTCCATTACAGTAGGATTGTAGCAAGGTGTAAGTATGCTTAGTGGAATTCAGCATTTCTTTACTCTGCATCCCTCTCTTTAAGGGGCTTACTTTTTCTTATTGAAATCCTTGGCTTAAAGCATTCCAATTTACAGTTTGGAACAGTTAAATCAAACTAAAATGAAGTTAACATTGGGAAGGGACCCTTGAAGTCCCTATTTAAACATAGAACATAGAACCCTACAGTGCAGAAGCAGGCCCTTCGGCCCATCGAGTCTGCACTGACCACAATCCCATCCAGGCCCTACCCTGCCACATCCCTACACATTTACCCGCGAATCCCTCTAACCTACACAATCCAGGACACTAAGGGGCAATTTTAGCATGGCCAATCAACCTAACCCACACATCTTTGGACCGTGGGAGGAAACCGGAGCACCCAGAGGAAATCCATGTAGACACGAGGAGAATGTGCAAACTCCACACAGGCAGTGACCCGAGCCACGAATCAAACCCAAGTCCCTGGAGCTGTGAAGCAGCAGTGCTACCTGTGCACATTATCCACCATGGATGGTACAGTGATTGGCACTGCTGCCTCACAGCGTCAGGGACCCGGGTTTGATTCCAGTGCTGGGTCACCGTCTGTGCAGTGTTCGCACGTTCTCCCAGTGTCTGCGTTGGTTTCCTCCATATGCTCTAGTTTCCTCCCACAGTTCAAAGATGTGCAAGTTAAGTAGAATTGCCATGCTAAATTGCCTCTTATTGTCCCAAAATATGTAGGTTAGATGGATTAACCATGGTAGGATTATGGGATAGGACTGGGGAGAGTGACTGGCTAAGACATTCTGTCAGAGAGTTGATGCAGACTCAAAGGGCTGAATGGCCTCCTTCTGCACTGCAGGGATTCTCTGATTTCTTATCAATTGATTGAGCATTGCCTTTCTCCGCAGAGCATCTAATGAGCTTTTGTTACAGACAGTAATAATTAGCAGGAATTTCATTAGTTCCAGATCAGGTTCAAAAAGGCTATCAGCATTAAAATCAATGGCTTCCAGCGATTCTTCTCTGCTGGGTTCCTGCTTAATATCACCACAGCCCACTGATTCATTTCAGCTTGAATGAAATGTCTTTCAGAGGAACATTCAGCTGCATTTATATTAAAATATAGAAGCTATTTCATGAAATAAATTCCTAAATAAGAACAAATCATTCAGCTCTATGATTTAATTTTGACTACATTTTATTCTGGGAACACACATGTTCCTCTAAATGAATACAACAGATTAGCTCCTTTGCCTTGACAGCTTTGACACTGGGAACTCGAGTGACACTGCTGTGATATAAACAAGGTGTCAATGAAACTTCTGCCAGCACAAAATCCTTTCACTGCAATCAGTGCTGTTCATTAATCCATCTTGCAATATCAGTGGTATGGATCCCATAGCCCTGGCAGCGGGAACACATTCGTAACCCACTAGTCGGAAACATATTCCTCTCTGAGTCAGAAGGTTGTGCGTTGAAGTCCTTCTCCAGAGACTTGAACATAATTGTCTAGTCTGCCAGCGCTGCGCTGTGTTGAAGGTGTTATCTTTTAGATGTGGCACCAAACTGAGCCTCTGTCTGTCCTCACATGAGGATTTTAAAGATCCCTTTGCACAACTTTGAAAGGTGACAGGCGAATTATCCCTGATCTTGGCCGATATCTATCCCATGATCAAGATCACGTAATCAGGTTACCTGCTCAGTATCACGTTGCTGCCTGTGGAATCCTGCTGTGTGCAAATTGGCTGCCTTGATTCCTACCTTACAACAGCCACTACCCTCCACAAGTACCTTATTGGCGATAAAATGCTTTGTGATGTCTTAAAGTGGTGAAAGGACAGGCGGGACCATCTGAGCAATAAGTGCAAATGTCTGTCAGTGACCTATCATGAAAATGATGCTGCAATGTCAATGCAACATAAGAAAGAACACAATGAAACTATGAAGAATGAGCATATTCACCATCAAGATGCTTACACTGAACCAATAGATCGCTTACACAAATGACCCTATTCTTCTAATTTAATTGATTTACTTGAAATCATGGAGGTGATTTTCCAGCTTCTGTTACACAGGAGCAAATTCTATCATGGTCAGGGACTCTCGTGAGTAGGCCCATAACAGGATTTGTGATGGGGAGATCTCATTTTGAGATTCTCCCTTTCCAGGTACACTGAAAGTGGCAATGCAGGTGAAGAAGGTAGTCAAGAAGGCATATGACATGCTTGCCTTCATTGGCTGGGGCATTGAGTTTAAAAATTGGCAAGTCATGCTGCAGCTTTATAGAACCTTAGCTAGGCCGCACTTGGAATGTAGTGTTCAATTCTGGTCGCCACAATACCAGAAGGATGTGGAGACTTTGGAGAGGATACAGAAAAGATTTACTGGGATGTTGGCCGATATGGAGGGCATTAGCCATGAGGAGAGATTGGAGAAACTTGGTTTGATCTCACTGGAGCGACAGAGGTTGAGGGGAGACCTGATAGAGGTCTACAAATTATGAGAGGCATGGACAGAGTGGATAGTCAGAAACTTTTTCCCAGGCTGGGAGAGTCAATTAATTGGGGGCACAGGTTTAAGGTGCAAGGGACTAGGTTTAAAGATGTATGAGGCAGATTTTTTACACAGAGATTAGTGGGTGCCTGGAACTCTTTGCTGGCAGAGGTAGTGGAAGCAGATACTTTTAAGCGGCATCTTGACAAGTACATGAATAGGATGGGAAAAGAGGGATATAGTCCCTGGAAGGATAGGGGGTTTTTAGTTCAGTCGGGCAGCATGGTTGGTATTGGCCTAGAGGGCCAAAGGGCCTGTTCCTGTGCTGTAATTTTCTTTGTTCTTTCTTTGTTCTTTGTCCTGGCTGGCGACCTAATCGCATACATAATTATTAATTTAAGTATTCAGAATCGGCTGTCATCCAAATTCTCCGGCCTCCTTAAATTCTCTCACCCACCAGTGTGACATGAAGCTAGTGGGAATCACTGCCAGTCTCCAGAAACAGAGGCCAGGTGTGATTACCAAGCTGGGGTCTAGGAGGCCAAAAGGTCTCCTGTATGGTATGGAAGCCCCCAGGTGGTCAGTGAAGTGGTTTACCACTGCCCTGGCAGTGCCCCCGACACCCAGGTTGGCACTTCCAGGGTAATGGAGGACTGCCAGGTTGGCATTGCCAAGGGATGGGCCTGAAGGGGATGAAGCCTAAAGGAAAGGGACCTATGGGTGACCCCATAGTGGGGTTCAAATCTATTTGGCGGGGTGGGGGAGTCCTTTGATGATAAGTGGGAGAGTTGGTTTTGGTTCTGGTGATGATTTGGGAGGGGTACTGATAATGCCATTGATTTGGCAGGGGGGCTTCGATGACAGGCCTTATAAGTTAGTCTGAGATCAGGCTGCCTTTAAGAGGGTGCTCTGATCTCTGAGGAGCAGGCCTTGCCGGCATCTTTAGGCTCTGCCCCCTCTTTATGGCACAAATCATTCCCCCTCTAAAAAGAAACTCAGTTGGTGAAGATTGCGAATGGGATCATTCTGATCAACCAGCCAGGAATCACTCCACATTTCCCACTGGAGATGACACTTTGGCTGAAATTCTCTGAGTTTGCCCGCAGCTGGGATTCTCCGGTCCCCCTGCAATGAATGGAGATTTGGCTGAGCACCAAATAGTGCTCCTTCTCCGATCTCACTGGCAGTGGTGATGGGGTGAACAAGAGCAGAGAATCCTGGCCTTGATTGTTCATTTGGAGGATTGTGGCCCATTGATGTACAAAACACAGAAGGAGGTCATTTGGCCAATTGTATCTGTGCCAACATTTGCAGAACATTTCAAAACTAATTCAATTGCCTTTTGCTGTCCTCATATTTCTGAATTTTACATTGTTTCAGATAATTAGTTAGCTTTCCCTTTTAAAAATATAACAGTCTCTTTAACCATTCCCTGTGGGAAAGTATTCCATGTGGTAAAACTTCCCTTATAAAGAAAAGTCTCCTTATGATTCTTCTCATTCTTTTAACAATTTTAAATTGATGACTTTCCTTCATTGACTCCAAACTGAAGGAAGAATTACCCAAACTCCTTAAATTAAAAACTCTTCCTTTAGCTCCTTTTAAACTTTAGCTGCTCCAATGCAAGTAGTCCAAATGTCTTACGTTTTTGCATAAAACGTAAGACATTTTAGTTTTTCTTTCACTGCATCACCCTGGTGAATCCAACTCTCGATTCGCTGTGGTTTTAACATTCTTTCTATATTGGTGTTTCTACAACAATCGCAGTACTCCAACATCAGCCTAACCAACTCTTGGTACAAATTTGTAATTTCTATGTTATATTTATAACATCATTGTATTTGTATGTTCAGAAAATCCACTGTTTGAAAGTTAGGTTTTTTTATTCTTAGCATTGCACAGGATTAACTACACCATGAAACACAGGAACAGACCATTTATAGAGACACAGGCTGATATTTTACAACCTTGCTCGGCTGAGGCTCGTAAAATCCCATTCGAGGTCAACAGAGAATTCTGTCCTGCGAGCCACACCTGCCCCAATTTGATGGTAAAATTCCAGCCATTGAGTCATACGGTGCAGAAAAAACCCTTAGACCCATGAGTCAGCATCGACAATATCTACCACTAAAGACACACTAGTCCCACTTTCCTGCACATCAGCTGAACCAGCCCTCACTGGTGTTTGTGCTCCATTCCAGGCTCCTCCCATCTTTCTCATCGAAACAATTTGTAACCCTCTATCCCCTTCGGCTTGCCTAACCTCTTCTTAAATTCATTCATATTATTCGCATCCTTCAGTGTCTTTCCATTGAGTTTGCTTCATGCCTAATATTTCTTAAGCCCTCGTTACAGTACAAACAGATTTGATGTTGTTTTTAAAGCATTATGTAAGGCATTATAATGAATAGGTAGCACTGATCAGTTGCAGGCATGGCTATTGTGAATACATTTTAGCACTTATTTTAATAGAAAACGCTTTCTAGCAGAAGTTACTGTAGAAGCAATATTGTCCAAGTTATCCTTTGAGTTTGTCATGAACAACGTATCACTGTAGGAGAGAAAAGTGCCATAGTTCACCTCTAATGTCAGCACTCTCCTGAGGGAGGGATTTATTTATTGAAGGAGCCTGTAGCATCCATGCACATTACTTTTTGAAGATGAGTCCCAAACTAGTGAGGGAGCAAGCATAAATATAATAAAATGAATTAGAAAAACTTTTACCAATTTAAATGCTTAAACATGACAAAATACAATGCTTAACAGATGTCCATCTCTATTGTTCCAATTTAAGCAACACCCCATTGACAAAAATCCCTTCTTCCAAATCAGTTAGCACCAAAAATAGATATGTTCATGTGGATGCTCGATTTCCGGTCTTTTAACACCTCTGGACAGAGATCCTGACAGACACTTGTCTTCTGACTCTTATACCTCAAACTCTAAACAAAGTTACAACCCAAACGCAGAACAGCATAAAGCACACGTCTTATTAATATTGTTACTGGTGTCACTAAGATTGTCATCACCCAAGTACGGGCCTCTGTCACTGTCAAGTCTGACTGATTGGGCCATCATTTGGAAAGAGTTGCAATGATAGGCTTTATCCATTTCAGACAGATTCTATGGGCAATTCCCAGGCGTATCAAGGGAGACGCAGACTACTGATACAGCAGGAAAGAGGTTTTACAACTTATGAAAGTCAGCATTGTTCCAAGGAGGCTGCACTAGACTCCATTTCAGCTATGTCCTTCAAAGGAGATGCGCTGGGTACGCACTGGAATTCCCAAGTACAGGACCAAGTCACATCCTTATAGCAGCGGAAGCCAAGTTGAGGATCACCAATAACCTACACCACCTTTGTTTCTGCCACTCCACAAGCATTTCAACGTAGACTCAAGTTATGAATAAGACAGGCATAAACATGGCTTACAGGGACAGCAAAGGAAAGCATGCACATAGGACTTAAAACATGTGGACAACACAATTCTAATCAAATAGCTACACATATTTTGTATTTCTTCCTTATATGAATAACGATTTTTGTGTAGGACAATGGAAAGTTTTTAAAGAGCTGGAAGGATGTTGATTTATGGACCAAATTCCATCGTCAGTGGTAAAACAACAATGTTCAGTGCTGACTTCGAAGAAAGCTCACCACAAAGATCTACAGATCCCTGAGCTGTGGGCTTTATCCGTTCCACAGCTGTTTGAATCTAATGTCAGATCAAAAGGATCTCCAGGCATCCAGCAACAGTGATATCACCAAGCAGTGAAAGCAGCCAATTACACTGAAGTATTCACACAGACAGGAAACCAGGAAGTAAAATGCACTGAATTTTTCACTTTTAAATTATTTTGCTCTTGTAAAATTTTATTATTGGGACATATATATGGGATTAAGACAGAAGTTGAAATATTGTAAACTAATTTTTAAAAATCTTGTGCCTAACTTGCTCAATAAATTAACCTTGTGCTTCACTTTCATAAATGCACTTCACACTGGCTCTCAGATCAGATGTAGTTTCCAAGATCTGGCAAGCTTGCCTTCAAAGCTTGACAAGTTTCTTATGTTATGGCTTGTCCTCTTTGGATTGTGTGTTCATGGGAGGTTTAGAAAGGACAATTTTCATTGTTAATAATACTTCATTGTTGGATAAAGCTTAAGTCAGAACATGAGTGTGTCAATGTATCAGCAAATGCATGCTGTGACAATTACATTGTTAAGCTAATTGCCTTATTAAAGGCACATAATGGTTATTGATTCAATCTCCAAAAAAGCACAAATGGACACAGCTGGAACAGTTGGTGAGTGTGAGTGTGGGTGTGGGAGTGGGAGTGGGATGGGGCTGTATTATTTCTCATATATTGTTAGGAACTAGGCCAGAAACTCCAACATATATTATGAAATTACTCTAGACCTTTTTTATGAATTTGGCATTAGGGTAAGCATAAGATATTCTGCTCCAGGTAAGATTCAATTGGCCCACTGGGAAACTTTTATCAAACAAACTTTATTTAAGTACATAGTTAGAATACAATAAAAAGAATTAACATAACTTTTACCAATTTCAAGGCTTTACATTGACAAAGTATAATGCTTAACAGCTAGCTATCTCTATTCCAATTTAAGCAGCATCCCATAGACATAAATCCCTTCTTCAGAACCAGTTAGCATCAAAAATAGATATGGTCATGTTGGATGTTAGATTTCCACTCTTTTAACCCCTCTGGATAGAGATCCAGACAGACACATGTCTCCTGACTCCTATATAACCACCTGCAAACAATGATCCACCCCCAAACAGCAGAATCTCAGGGAAAAGACTTCTTTGCAGATTCCAGTCTTTAACACCAGAGAAAGAGACACAGAGACTCAATACAGATATATGCAGCTATAATGCTAGAAGTTTGGGCATTCCTGCATCATATTAATGACCTGTTCTTTCATTTTATAGGAACATGAACATCACATTATTTCAATTTTAAGATTAAATACTACTAAAAAACTATAAACAAGCAAATGTTTGGGAGACAGTTATTTTGATTTGTCATATTTTGAGAGAGTGGTGTTCCATATTTCTTGATAGGTCAAGGAGAGGTTGTTCAGGTCATATATCTGCCAATACATAGTATACAATAAAAAGAGTGTAGAAAGCCAAGCTGCAGCCTATTCAGGATAACTGCTTGTCTAAAATGATAGAAGGTAAAAGATGCTGAGATGTTGAATGTTTTTAGCTTTTCCATGTTTTTGTAATAGTTACCCATTGTGATGTGAATGGAGAGGAGAGGACAGAATGGGCACATGTGTGAAAATCTTCACAAGTGAGAAGGAATTTACTTTGGGCAGCATGGTAGTGCGGAGACGCAGTGATTAGCACTGCTATCTCACAGCGCCAGGGACCTGGGTTCGATTCCTGGCTTGGGTCACTGTGCAGAGTCTGCACATTCTCTCTGTATCTGCGTGGGTTTCCTCTGGGCACTCTGACTTCCTCCCACAGTTTGTTCTTTGTTCTTTGTTCACAGTCTGAAAGATGTACTGATTAAGTGCATTGGCCATGCTAAATTCTCCCTCAGTGTACCCAGACAGGTGCTGGAGTTTGGTGACTAGGATATTTTCACAGTAACTTCATTGCAGTGTTAATGTAAACCTACTTGTGACATTAACTTTAATCTTTTTCTGTGCCTTCATTCTGTGCTCCATTCTCCATTCTGTTTTGTGTCACTGCTTCCTGCTACCCGTTGCACCTATTCTGTTTCACATAAATGTTTCTTTTCTGGCTAATGTCTGTTTTTATTGTTTTGAAACTATGAGGAAGCTAAAAAGTTTTTCAGTTGCGTTTGACAGTAAAGTCACTGCATAAATTGGTCCCGTTTCAGTTAAATTACAAATTGTATTGTTAAAGAGACAAATCAAACAATGCCCATCTCTCAGTAATGATTGTCTTTCTCAATGAATAGTGGAAGGGGGTTTTACAATTAATTCACAACATCTGGACGTTTTGGCTTCATTCATGAAGGGAGACGCCAAACCTTCTCTCTCATAAATTTGGAAGCTTGGTAAGTTAAACATTTGTTTGCTTTGGAAAATAGAAGTGTTGAAACATAAACATGTGAAATGCCCATTTTAGCTCATTTAAGTATTAAGCAATATTTTAAACACTAACAAATCAGACAACCATTTGGCACAACTGAAGTGGCTGAACATGCAGCGCTCCATATATCATATACTGAGTTTTATTGCATATCACAAGGATCCAGATATAAGAGGTTAGACTTACAAAGCCTGCTCCCATAGCCATGAAGATCACTCATCACTGGCACATACTAGAAAGTCAGAGGCAGCACGATTTCTGCTAGTTATGGACGAGAAACCTCCTCAAAACAGAAGCTTCTGGAATTCTATCTCAATAAATACAAGCCCAGATCTATGCATTTTGATCCTTTCCCATTTGCAGATGTCTGTGACAAAAATACCTTGTAAAGGCATGACTATGGCAGTTTGTTGCTGTCTGCGTAATCACAGGAGGCCACATCTCTTTATGCTGAGATTGAAATTGGTTTAACCAGGTGTTCCTCAATATAGCCATTTTTTTGTTTCAAACTGATTGTGCTCTGCATTGTTACCCTGTGATTCAATCCAACAATACATATTCCAGTGCTGGAGATTAGACACACCAGCCTTTGCAGCAGAAGTGATTCTTGCCCCAAACTTAGGCTGAAAATTAAATTTCTATTTCTACTCAAACATTTCTGATGTTCTTTACATTTAATATATGCTGTCACACCACAGCCAGTCAGGTATTTCAGCCAGTGAAAGTTACACCAGTTTCAATGCAAATCTAACCAAATTCCAATTATTCATTACAGCTATCTCAATGACAGCTCCTCACACACCACTCCCTGTTGGGATCCCAATCCCATCCTCCCAGTTTCTCCACCTCCAATGAAGCCATCTGTGAAAACCGAGCTTCAGAAATGTGTGCCTTTTTCCTCAACCGAGATTTCCCTCCCACTATGGTTGACCCGTCGATCTCTCTCTCCCAGAATCATGATAGAGTTCACACTTTTCACCCCACCAGCCTCAGTGCTCAAAGGATCATCCTTCACCATTTCCACCAACTCCAGCACGATGCCACCAGTAAACACATCTTCCTCCCAGCCCTGCTGTCAGCATTCCACATGAACCGTTCCCTCTGTGACAGTCTAGTTCACTCCTCCATCACCCCAAACCCTTCATCCCCTTCCCATAGCACCTTTCTATTTAATCACAGAAGTTGTAACAGTAGCCCATTTACCTCCTCCCTCCTTACCCTCCAAAGGCCCAAAATCTCCTTTTAGGTGAAGCAACATTTCACTTGCATCTCCTTCAATTTGCTTTACTGTATTTGCTGCTCTCAATGCAGTATCTATATTTTGGGGAGACTAAATGCAACTGCTTTGTGGAACACTTTCGCAAAGTCTGCAAGCATGACCGGAGCTTGCCTTTTCAACTCAGCAGCTTGCTCTCATGCCCACATGACATCCTTGGCCACTTGAAAGACTCCAATGAAGCCAACACAAACTGGAAGAACAACAGCTCATCTTCCGATTAGGCACATTATAGCCGCCTGGATTCAAGAACTTTAGACTATGAACTTTCCCCTCCATCTTGACTCCCCCTTTTTGTTTTCTGTTAATTGGTTCCCCTGTCCCAGCACAACTCCCCTACACGACATTTGTCCCTTGTTTAGTTTTGCTCCCTCTGACCACTGACCTTTGTTCTTCAATTAACACATTCTTCTGCCCCACCTTTGCCACTATTATCACAGAATCATAGAATCCTTACAGTGCAGAAGGAGGCCATTTGGCCCATCAAGTTTGCACTGACCACAATCCCATCCAGGACCTATTCCCATAACCCCACATATTTACCCTGCTAATCCCCCTGACACTCAGGTTAATTTAGCATGGCCAATCAAACTAACCTGCACATCTTTGGACTGTGGAAGGAAACCAGAGCACCCAGAGGAATACATAGAGAGAACATGCAAACTCCACACAGTGACCCAAGGCCAGAATTGAACCCAGGTCTTTGGTACTGATACAGCAATGCTAACCATTTTGCCACGGAGCCACCCAAACATCTTAGGTCCCTAATGGCACCATTAACAGGCTCTTTGCCTCATAGCTATGACATTGTTGTCTCTATCTCCTTAGCACTTACCTATAACTAACTTTCCATTCTGCCCCACCTCCCTCTCCAAGTATACAATTCGTCACATTTCTATCCCGTTTCAGTTCTATAGAAGGACCATATGGACTCAAAATGTTAACTATGTTTCTCTTGCCACAGATGCTGCCAGACCCAGCATTTTCTGTTTTGGTTTTAGATTTTCAGCATTTTGCACAGTATTTTGCTTTTATCCAATTATTCACTGTCTCTCATGGCAAAAACAGGTTCCTGAGAGACAAGGCTAATGTATAGGGGGTGGCACGATGGCACAATGATTAGCATTGCTGCCTCAGTGCCAGGAACCCGGGTTCGATTCCCGGCTTGGGTCACTGTCTGTGTGGAGTTTGCACATTCTCCCGTGTCTGCGTGGGTTTCCTCTGGGTGCTCCAGTTTCCTCGACAGTTGAAAGATATTCAGGTTAGGTTAATTGGCCAAGCTCAATTTCCCCTTAGCGTCAGAGGGTTAGCAGGGTGAATATGTGGGGTTATGGGGATAAGGTGGCATTGTTGTTGGTGCAGGCTCTTTGGGCTGAATGGCCTCCTTCTGTATTGTAGGGATGCTATGAACCTATACTTAGATTCATTAGTCATTTTGGTAGAGAGTGAGGCCATTTGATCCATTGTGTCTATGCTAGCTCTTTATACAGCAATCAGTCTCAATCCTCCATTCTGTTCCCATAGGCTCTGCAAACGTATTTCCCTCAAGCGCCGTTCCAATTTCCTTTTCAAATCATTTATGATTACCGTTTCCACCATCTTTGTTGGCACTGAGTTCCAGGTCATGAACACATGCTGGGTAAAAACATTCTTCCTCGTATCCTCACAGAATTTCTTGTCCAGAACCTTGCACCTGTTTGCTACTCCTTGTGCCATCAACTAATGGGGACAGATTTCCTTCAAAATAAAAACAAAGTACTGTGGATGCTGGAAATCTGCAACAAAACCAGAAAACGCTGGATCAGTGCTGCAGGTCTGGCAGCACCTGTGGAAAGAGAAACCGAGTTAACGTTTCTAGTCCGTATGAGATACAGAGTCATCTCTGAAGGAGAGTCTTTCTGGGTTCAGAACATGAACTCTGTTTCCCTCTCCACAGGTGCTGTCAGACTGGCTGTGCTTTTCCAGAATTTTCTGTTTTTATAACAGCTTTTTCTTTGTCTACCGCATCTAACCTAGTCATAATCTTGCAAATCCTATCAAAGCAGTGGTCCTTGCACTGGTCCTTAGGGAACATCACTGTCCACTATCTTCCAATCTGAAAAGGATGCATTTACTACAATGTGCTGTTTTCTGTCCTTAGGCCAATTTTTAATCTAAGCTGGTACCGACCCTTCCATTTCACAAGCCTCCATTTTGCGAACCAGCCTTTTTTATGATACTTTGTCAATTTATGTTACATAGAGTTACATCCTTCCTTTGCAGACAATGAGATAAGGGAGGTCAAATGACATTGTACTAAAATGTCTCCATTGTTTACAATGGAAGAAGAAATTGATATAGCTGTTGGGTAAGATATTGGACTTCGTAGAAGCCACTTTCTTTGAGGTGTTTCAATGATGTTACAGATCCACAGTGGTGCCTACAGTGCATGTGAGCTTGCCAGATGCAATCTTGGTAAGACCATTAGCACCCACATGCTTAACAGCTGCGAGATGTATGCTCATTTGATCCCAGTGTTGCCATTTTGGAGCTCCGTGCACCAGCTGATGCCCTCTCTTAAACTTGCACATCTGAATGCACACTTTCTTTACCCCTGCCCTGACTGCTGTGCACTTGTGCTTAAAGTAAACTTTATTTATTAATCACAAGTAAGACTTACATTAACACTGTAACGAAGTTACTATGAAATTCCCCTAGTCTCCACAGTCACCTGTTTGGGTCAATGCACCTAACCAGCACCCGACCACCTAACCTAACCTTAATGTCTTGCCATGTGTAAATCTCCCCTCTATGCTCTCCTCCACACAAAGTGCCAGTATCTGAGTTAGTGGCTGCAGTGCTGCATCTTCATTAAGACAATCACCTTGCTCTTCCGCCTTTGCCAGGGTAGGTTACACTTCCTGAGTATTTGGAAACAAAAAGACACAAGGCAAAGGCTGTGGTGTGGGCACGGGGCAACGTAAATTCTGGATTATGCTATCTGCTTGTAAATTAGAAGAGGTTATGGGATGACCGACAAGTGGGGTTGGCTATGAAGACATTGCCGTCTTCAACATATTCAAGCTCACTGCTGACCATGGGCTCAGTATTAGTCTTTCTGATATGATAATGGCCACCCATCCGTCTCCTCGATGGGAATTAGACTGCACAGAATTCCTTCTTTCCCTCCAGTCAGTTCTGATGCCCTGCGGGTATGCCCGAGCTTGTCCTGCAAGGGAAGGTGAAGTGTATTAGTGAATGCCATGCACTATGTTTGGGTGATGTAGCTGGCACTGTTAAATGACTGGCACTCTGTGTAACCTGTGAGCTGTTGGTGTGCAGTTTCAGTATTGCGGGGTGTGTGAGGGTAAGGTTTTTTTAATCTCTCATGGGATGTGGGTGTCACTAGCTAGACAAACATTTAACACCCATTGCCACTTGAGAAAGTAGTGGTGAGCTGCCTTCTTGAATTGCTGCAGTCCATGTAGTGTATGTACATCCATAGTGCTGCTAGGAAATTCCAGGATTTTGATCTGGCATCAGTGAAGGAATGGTGATATATTTCCAAGTCAGGAAGATAAGTGACTTGGAGGGGAGCTTTCAGATGATGGTGTTCCCATGTATCTGTTGTCCTTGTCCTTCGAGATGGTAGTGATTGTGGGTTTGGAAGGTGCTGCCTAAGGAACCTTGCTGAGTTCCTGCTGTGCATCTGGTAGATGGTACTCACTACTGTCACTGTGTGTCGGTGATGGAGGCAGTGAATGTTGTGGATGTGGTGCCAATCAAGTGGGCTGCTTTTCTTTGGTTGGTGTCAGGCTACTCGAGTGCTTTTGGAACTTACAATTGGAGAATAGATGACTTTGGGGAGTCAAATCGTCAGTTATCTGCCAGAGATTTCCTGGCCTCTGAAATGCTTTTGTAGCCACAGTATTTATGTGGCTGGTCCAGTTCACTTTCTGGTCAGTAGTAATATGTGACCCTGGAAAAGAGAGAACAATGTTTGAATGTTGGAGAGCAGGCAACAAGGGTTTTCTGCACTGGATGTCTTAATTGGTGGAGAAAATGAAAAAAAGAAAATATGTCCCCCACTCATAGTGGGGTGGGAGGCTCTCCAGATACATGAGGTGGTTGGGGGTTGGGTGAGGGGGGAAGGAGTGTATTGCTTGGCCTCCATTGCAAGAATCGGTTGACAGTTAACAGTGCCACAAAAAGATTGCCCCACAATAATAACATGCTGCTGGTAGACTGAGAGTGAGACTTCTGTCCCTCAGCTCCTGACCTCATTACAGCTTTGGTTCAATCATCGTCAAAAGGGTTGAATTCCAGAAGTGAGGTGAGAGTGACTGCCCTCAACATCAAAGCAGTACTTGACTGAGTTTGGCATCAAGGAGACCTAGCAAAACTGGAGTTGATGGGAATTGGGTGTGGACCTCTCAAACTGTCATACCTGGCAGAGTTGGGGACCAATCATCTCAGTTCTGGGCCATTATTGCAGAAGCTCCTCAGGCCAGTGTCCTAAGCGCAACCATCTTCAGGTCATATGTAGGGGTGTTCACTGATGCCTGCACAATGTTCAGCACCATTTGTAGCTCCTCAGATACTGAAGTGATATGTGTCCATATGCAGCAAGACCTGGAAAATATCCATGCTTGAGCTGATAAATGGCAAGTACCATTCACACCACACACAGATACCAGGCAATGGCCATCTCCAACAGGAGAGGATCAAATCATCTCCACTTGACATTCAATGGCATTACCATTGCTGAGTCCCCCAGTATAAGCATCCTGAGGGTTACAACTGACTAGAAACCGAACTGGACTAGCCACGTAATAATTGTGGATGCAAGAGTAGGTCAGACGTTGCGAATTCTGCTGCAAGTAACTCACCTCCTGACTCCCCAAAGTCTGTTCAACATCTTCTAAGTACAAGTCACCAGTGTGATGGAATATTGTCCGCTTGCCTGAATGGTACAGTTCCATCAACACTGAAGAATCTGGACATTATACAGACAAAGCAACCCACTTGATTGGCACCCTTGTCCACCATTTTCAGCATTCACTTCCTCCACCAATGAATTACAGTGGTAGCAGTATGTGCCATCTACAACATGCACTGCAGCAACTCATCAATGGTTCTTCAACATTACGTTCCAAACCTGAGATTTTTACCATCTACAAGAACAAGGAGAGCAGATTCATGGGAACAGTTCTCTTCAAGTCACCCACCATCCTGACTTAGAAATATATTGCTGCTCCTTCACTGTAATTTGATCAAAATCCTGGAACTTAACTCCCTCCCTAACAGCAATGTGGGTGCTCCTACTGCAGGGGCTCAACAAGATGGCCCACCATCACTTCTTGGGGGCAATTAGGGATGGGCAGGTAATGCAGGTTTAGTCAACAACATCAATATCTCAAGAATGAATAAGTTTAAGAAGTCACCTTGGAACAGGTCCTAGACTTCCTCCAGCGATTTGAGAAAATGTAAGAATAAAAGTTTTCACACAATGAGTGATTGGGGTGTGCACCGTGCTGCCTGGAAGAGTGATGGAGGAAGGTTCAATCGGGGCATTCACCAGGGCATTAGATGAGTAAAAGTTTATTTATTAGTCACATGTATGCTTACACTCACAGTGCAATTAAGTTACTGTGAAAATCAATACTTGAAATGAAACAATACACAGGATACAGGGAAAGGCAAGAAAATTACACTATGTCATGATACTCATTTCGAAAGCTGGTACAGACACAATGGGGCAAATGGCCTCCTACTATATTGTAACCATTCTGTGATAATGCAGGTCTACTATAATGCAGCTAAAGGTACAAGCTGGCTTCAAGCAATACAGGATGACATCAGGCTGACAGCACAGGCTGACTTTAAGCAGTACAAGCTTACATCAGGCTGACAGTACAGGCTGACTTTAAGCAATACAAGCTGACACCAGGCTGACAGTACAGGCTGACTTTAAGCAGTATAGGCTGACATCAGGCTGACAGTACAAGCTTACATCAGGCTGAAAGTATAGGCTGACTTTAAGCAGTACAGGCTGACCTCAGGCTGACAGTATAGGCTGACTTTAAGCAATGCTCACAAATTACAATTTTGGACCAATGCTTATATTTGCCACCAATGATTACCATGACTTGCTGCACACAGAAATCATGACACTGAGCAAGCAGCCAAGAGTGAGGATATTGTGATCCCCTTGTCCACTTTTGAGCACTGTCCAATTTAGCTCCCACGGCTGAGTTAATACACATTTTGCTGTAAAATTCTGTCTTTTGAAACAGTGTTGTTAAATTAGGAATGTGGGAGATGCGATTTCTCAAACAGGCAGTTACAACTTGCATTGCAAAATGAAGTGAAAGTGATTAATGTGCAGCATTGTCTGTGCTTTCAGATCAGGCACTGCCACCAGCAGTTGCTTTATCTTCCTTCTGAAACATATTCATCTTGAAAACCCTTGTTTTTATATCTGCTTTTTTTAACTGTATATCTCCTCTTGGAGGCTTATTCTTATAGATGTTTTTGCTGCCTGAAGTTAGTACCTTAAATATAATGAATCACAGGGATTGGTGTTGTGCATGGAAGCGAGTGAGGGAGAAAGAATTAAAATGAGGCGAAGATTTCCCCTGCTTGGCAGTTTTGTTACAATTCCCAATGTGTGGATAAAGAGCATGTTTAGTTTTTCACTATAAAGAGTGCGCTTGTTATTCAAGAATGACTTTTTCTCCAAAGCACTCAACCTTTCCAATATGTCTAATGAGAATTTACAATGTTGCGTCTCTGGCTTCTGGCACTGCATCATGTGGCCTGTCAACAGAAAAACCTGTGATCGGAGACGTAAAGCAGACAGTCACCTGAAAACCTTTGCATGATTACAATAGGAAGAGTACAGTGGATCTTCCTATCGGATTCTCGACCTTCAGACACTTCCTCACAGTCAACAGGTGCTGTGCTGGGATTTATAATTTAATTGAGATTGAGCATATATCAATCTTTCATTTATTATTTGTTAGTGTCACAAGTAGGCTTGCATTAACACAGCAATGATGTTACTGTGAAAATCCTCTAGTCGCCACACTCTGGCGCCTGTTCAGTACACTGAGGGAGAATTTAGCATGGCCAATGCACCTAACCAGCACATCCTTTGGACTGTGGGAGGAAACCAGATCACCTGGAGGAAACGCCTGCAGATATGGAGAGAATGTGCAGACTCCGCACAGACCAAGACCTGAATTGAGTCCATGTCCTTGGAGCTATGAGGCAGCAGTGTTAACCACTGTGTCACTGTGCTGGCCATCTATAACAGGAAACAGTGATGAAAACATTTACTATTAAGGTTCAGAAACAACATTTAGGATCCAGGTTCATATAAAAATGAAGAAAAAATAAAGTGGGAGATAAAGGGACATCAAATAGGATAGAAAGACAGAAACAGCTTCTGGAAAAATGGAGCAGCAAGGGTTACATTTTGTCTCAGAAGTATTTTTTGGTAGGGTGACCTTAACTGTAAGAGATTTAATGTTATAGCTCCATCACTAACCTTGAGATCATGGCAGAGACAGATATGAGACTGGTGCAATGGAGCAGCGTGGAGGATGATACCACTCTGTAGTCTAATAAAAGTCAACTGTTCCCTTTTATAGTCTTTGTTTACTTTTAAGCAAGAAAGTTGAAGATTTGCGCAATCTGCTTTGTATAGTATACTGTAAAAAGACTCATACTCTCACCTTCTAACGAAGTACTTTGCAGGATATGATACGCACATTTTAAAGAAAATATTCACAGAATTCATCTTATAGAAATACAAAGTGAATTTTATGTTAGGTGCTGGTTATAGCCATGTATATCTATTGTTGATGAAAAAGTCTAGTTGTAAGTTTTAGTGGACACTAATATTTTCACATATACCAGTCTCCTAAGTGTTGTTCATAAGTCAGAGAAACAGCCAACATGTAAAAACAGATGATCTGATTATCACATTGCTGTTTATAGAAGTTTGCTGTTTGCAAATTGACTGCTGTGTTTCCTACACATCAAAAATTACTACACTTCAAGTCAGCTCTGCAATATTCTGAGATGATAAATGCAAATCTTTTCTTATTGCCCGATTCCCACTCTTAATCCCTTCACCCACCTTAATTTTGCCAAGGACCTTCAGCAGGACTGTCTAGGCATTTGCCTCACTCAGATTGGAGCCTATTTGTACAGTAATATGCTATAGGAACCTGATGTCATTTTTGTAATCGCTGTTTTAATCACAGGACACAATGATCTGGACATTGAACAGAACAGTTAGGCCCAAGACCCACTTGCTGTTGGGCCTCATTTACATTTTGTTTATTCATTTGTGGGACGTGAGCATTGCTTTATTGTGTATCCTTAGTTGCTCTTGGCTAGGCAGTTGAGGGTCAACCACATTGCTGTGGCTCCGGAGTCACAAGTAGGCCAGACCAGGTAAGGAGGGCAGATTTCCTTCCCTAATGGATATTATTGAACCAGATGGGGTTTTCCTGACAATCAATAATGGTTTCATGGTCACCAGTAGATTCTTAATTTCAAATATTTTTTCTCACTGAATTCAAATTCCAGTATTGCCATAGTGGGATTCGAACCTGAGTCCCCAGAACATTAGTTGAGTTTCTGGGTCAATAGTCTGGCAATAAAACCATGAGGCCATTACCTCCCCCTGAAATGATGAACTGGGAAGAGATTGGGAGGGGAGCTGAGCAGAGCCAAGAACAGTCATCGGCACTTCTGCTCCTTCTGGCTCCACATTCAGGTAAATATTGGCCCCAACAGTATTCAGGAAAAACCATTTTTGAGAATGGGAATTGAAATGTGCTGACTTCTTTGTTGGCATTTGCAGAAGGACTGACATATATTTCAGCACAGAGCCCTGAAAGCCTTTATGGCTACCTTAACCACTATGAAGGGCAGTGCAGGCCAGGTCATTGAGTGTCTTTAAGACAGAGATAAATAGGTTTTTGATTGATAAGGGGATTAGGGGTTATGGAGAAAAGGCAGAAGAACGGTGATGAGAAAAATATCAACCATGATTAAATGGCGGAGTAGTCTCGATGGACCGAATGAACTAATTCTGCTCCTATGTCTTATGATCCTGGTGCAAAATGTGCACACACATGTCCATTACACTGGCAATGTAGGCACCCATTTAATGCTTTTAACTAAAGCACCAACACATTTCTTCTAAATTAGTGCTAGAACTACTTTGTTAAAACTGTTTGCAAATGTTAATTCAAGCAGTCCTCTCAGACCTTTACTGGTTCGTGCACATGGTATGTAAGCCAGATCTGTAGTCCGTCACGATATTTACATACCTTGTAGACATTGCGGTAAATTTTCTATTCTTTTAGTAACTAACAGCAATGAAGTTTCACTGCAAAAGTAACAGGCTGTATATTTGCACTGAAGAAAAATATAAATATCTCCATGTGAGGAACATTAATTATTCACGTTAAACCTTGGGGTTGATGTAATATGGTTTGGAAACAACATTGTGCTTGATAATCTACTTAAATAGTTCTCCTATGGCGAAGTAAAGAGCTGTTTATTTCTTATTCCTTGGAAAATGTTAAACCTTTTTGCTGTCCATCAGCAGTGTCAGTATAATGAAATTTCAAATTTTTCTAATGAATCACCAACAGACTGCAAGATATATTAAAAGTGAACTAATTTTATTCACCTGTTTAGCATTAATGTTACACCATGAACCCAGATCGGTCTTGATGGAAATGCATCATCAGTGTTAGGGGTCTTTGTTGCAGACTCAGTGGTCACATGAGAAAGCAATGATGTAGCTACATGAGAGGTCATGGAGCAGGAGTACAGAGAATTATCCCTGGGAATGTGGACAGAGCACTAGTGTTGATCTTAGAATCCCTACAAGCAGAAGGGGGGATTCCTTTATCTGTCATTGAGTTTATACTGAATCTCTGACAGAGCATCATACCCAGGTGAAGAAACTGCTAGGCTACCGAATAAAAGATTCTCTGTTGAAAGTTCTTACTGTCAGTGATTTGGGAACACAGCATAACAGGAGTTGGCAGTATGGCACAATGACTGACACGCTGACTCACTCTTTGATAAAAATATTGTAGATAGTTGGGAAACATTTGAGAAGTGGTGGCCTTTTTACTGTGGTGCTGCATTATCTGACAAGTCAAACAAGATACAGGCTTTTACTTGAAAAATTCGAGTCATTTGGTTTCCAAATGGAGGAATGAAAAGAGGATCCTAAGATAATCCTATCTGTCTCTCGGTAAAAAACCCATAACCCTAGATAGACATGTGTTCAGTTCAACAAACCAAACAGTGGATGAATCACTGCAATCTTACACAGCCACCTAGAAAATATCGGCAAAGAAATGTGCATTTGGGACACTCGCTGAGGAACTGATCAGGGATCAAATAGTTTGTGGAATTCATATCAATTTAATTTGCAAGCAGCTGCTGTGAGAAAAAGGCTTCCTGAAGTCTTGCCACAAAGCACCATGGCCATAACATTTGACAGTACTGGATTCTTTCTGGTATGATTCTTTACTTGTCCTGCAGTTATCTACTTCCTCAAAGTAGAAAATGTTTCCATACGAACAGCTTATTGACTATTTGGTAAGCGTAGTTGGGAGAGGCCAATTTGGTCCCAGAGAGGTTTGACTGCTGTTACTTTATTCTGTATCCATGTACTGGGAACAGCAATGTCCACCTCTGCATTCTGCTCACTGCCAATGATGGAATCCTGGTTTGAGGTCCAAATGCCATCATTAGTGGATGATGGTCTGTCAATTGAGTGAATTTCCTCTCATCCAGGAATTGGTGGAATCATTTTATTCCAAAAATGATTCCTAGGGCTTCTCTCTATCCACACATAATCGGTTGAGGCCGTCCTCATGTGTGCAGAACTTGGTTATCAGTCTCTGCTCAGCAACTCTACGTTGTCGTGTGTTGTGAACGCCGCCTTGGAGAACGCTTACCCGAAGATCAGAGACCGAATGCCCGTGACCGCTGTTCCCCAGCAGGAAGAGAACAGTCTTGCCTAGTGATTGTTGAGCTGTGTTCATTCATCTGTTGTCGTAGTGTCTGCATGGTATCCCCAATGTACCATGCCTCGGGACATCCTTTCCTGCAGCGTTTCAGGTAGACAACATTGGCCGAGTTGCAGGAGTATGTACTATGTACCTGGTGGATGGTATTCTCACATGAAATGATGGCATCCATGTCGATGATCCGGCACCTCTTGCAGAGGTTGCTGTGACAGGGTTGTGTGGTGCTGTGGTCATTGTTCGTATTCTTAGTGTAACAATTGTGCTTGCACAATATCTGTGAGTGCTATGAAGTCTCAGTCGTGATTTGAAATGGCCAGTCTCATGCAGCCCATCATCTGGGCATCTGTGAGATGAATAGGATACTTGGACTTTATTTTCATCTGGGAAAAAGCCAACTCATAGAGGAATGTGGAACTGAAGTATACCTTCACCTTGAGTGAACACAATGTCAAAAGAGGGTAATTCCCTGTTTATAAGTCCCCAGGAGTCTTTGTCCCTTGATCTAGGTTTCAGTTCTATGTCATTTTGTATGGTGATTATTTCCATGTCAGGTCCACTGCTTTGTTCAAACACCTGCTGAAATTTTGCTGTCAGTTCTCATCTTATCTTAACTCCTGAAATCATCTGTTGAATTAATTTCCCAATTTGTTCAAGCCAAACACAAGATTCCAGGTCTTTATTGCTGTTTAACACAGAACAGACTTTCAAATTTAATTTTCTTTTCTTACAACTAGAGGTGGGGAAGGAAGAAGGAGACACGATGGAGTATGCATCAATTACAATAGCTTAATCTGTGCCTCATATAAATAATTGTGCCTCATTAGCTTGTACGGTACACAATGGTCTGCGCATAGTTTCATCACATACACTATCGCACTTCATATCACCAGATGTTTCAACCAAACAGGGGAGATGTGATCACATGAGAACGTGATAATGCAGTCACATGGTGGGAGCATGGGGAGGCGATGGTCTAGTGATATTATCGCTAGACTATTAATTTAGAAACTCAGCTAATGCTCTGGAGGCCTGGATTCGAATTTCACCTAAATTTCGAATAAGCTACATTTTGTTGAAAGTTCTTGCTGTCAGCAATTCAGGAATGCAAAACATTAACATTTGTTTTTAGATCCTGTGCAGTAAAGCTTTCAAAAGCAGTTGGTGGAATTTGAATTCAATAAAAAAAAATCTACTGCTGAAACCATTGTCGATTGTCAAAAAAACCTATCTGATTCATTAATGTCCTTTAGGGAAGGAAATCTACCATCCTTACCTGGTCTGGCCTACATGTGATTCCAGAGTCACAGCAACGTGGTTGACTCTCAGTTGCCCTTGGGCAACTGGGGATGGGCAATAAATGCTGGCCAGCCAATGACATCCATGTCTCGCGAATGAATTTTGAAAAGTTAACCCTGGGTATGTGGGCAGAGCACAAGTGTTGAAGTAGATGTTAAATTACTGAATAAACTACATTTTGTTGAAAGTTCTTGCTGTCAGCAATTCAGGAATGCAAAACATTAACATTTGTTTTTAGATCCTGTGCAGTAAAGCTTTCAAAAGCAATGCTTATGATCAGTTGTCGATGATTAGATGGTGGTGAGGAGATTTACAATGGTATTAACTCTGATTTTAATGTTTCAGGCAATCAGATAGAGGGAGATTATTCAAAGCTTCACAAGGCTTGTTGCACAGAAGTTGCTCCTGTGTATGTTCAATGGGCACAGTGCGGGTGGTTGCCGTGTATCGCATAGTTAGAGCAGGCATGGATGATAAAGCCTCCCTAAAAGCCTCTCTCACATCAAATAACACAAGACATGATAGAGCGTGGTTAAGATCAGCTACCTCCTTCAGTGTTGGGTATTGCACATCAAGGACAAGGCAACAAGTACTGAGCCACCCTCAATTCCCAGTCACACTCAGCAGGCAGACTCTGTAAATTTTGATTCTGAAACCAACTGGAAGGGTTGAAACATATATGACTTTGAGGTGTATTGACATGGCGGATGTGGAGAGGTTGTTTCCCCTTGTGGGAAAGTTCAGAACTAAGGGATCACTGTTTAAAAATAAGGGGCCACCCATTTAAAATGGAGATGAAGTGAAATTCTGTGCGGAATCTTACCATAAAATGGCAAAGCGTCTGGGCCTGACCGAAAACCAGTGTGTTTCTCTCTCTTTCATGCCATCATTTTGAGGAGCGGGGCCTAAATACACTGGTAATAGCCTGCTCCACCGAGATCGCAGCGTCTTGTTAAAGGGAGCCTCAATCAGTGCAAAAATGATGTGTGCCGGGGGCATTGCCAGGCCACCATCCAGCCATTTCCCTCTCCTCCAGGGTTTATAACCAGCTTTGTGCCCCCGAAGGGATCTCCACAATAGGGTTCACGTCTGGTTGGATTTGTTGTAAATGTTGCTGATGTGACGTCACGTCAGTCAGGTCTGGAAATTTAGTGAGGGGCGGGGGTAGATCTGCTGGGAGGGGCATTCAGTATATTCTAATTTATTAAAATTAATGTAAATCAGGTTCTTAACATTTTGAGCGTGAACTGGATTACATTACTGGCAAGGGGGTGGCAAAAATCAGAAATCACAAGATTACAAAGATATTAATAAGTATATATAAACATACAGGCAAAGGCACTTCAAACTAATCTGTTTATTCTTTTTAATTTGATATAGAACATAGAAAAACAACAGCACAAACAGGCCCTTCAGCCCACAAGTTGTGCCGAACATATCCCTACCTACTAGGCTTATCTATAACCCTCTATCTTAATTAGTTCCATGTACTTATCCAAAAGTCTCTTAAAAGGCCCTATCGAATCTGCCTCCACCACCACCGCCGGCAGCCGATTCCACACATCCACCACCCTCTGTGTGAAAAACTTACCCCTGACATCTCCTCTGTACCTACTCCCCAGCACCCTAAACCTGTGTCCTCTTGTGGCAGCCATTTCAGCCCTGGGAAAAAGCCTCTGAGAATCCACCCAATCTATACCTCTCAACATCTTATACACCTCTATCAGGTCACCTATCATCCTTCGTCTCTGTAAGGAGAGAAGATCGAGCTTTCTCAACCTATCCTCATATGGCATGCCACCCAATCCAGACAATATCCTTGTAAATCTCCTCTGCATCCTTTCAATGGCTTCCACATCTTTCCTGTAATGAGTCGACCAGAACTGAGCACAGTACTCCAAGTGGGGTCTGACCAGGGTCTTATACAGCTGCAGCATTATCTCCGACTCCTAAACTCAATTCCTCGATTGATGAAGGCCAGTAAACCATACGCCTTCTTAATCACATCCTCTACCTGCAAAGCTAATTTGAGTGTCCTATGAACCCAGACCCCAAGATCCTTCTGATTTTCCACACTGCTAAGAGTCTTACCTTTAATATTATAAACCGTCACCCCATTTGACCTGCCAAAATGAGCCACCAAACACTTGTCTGGGTTGAAGTCCATCTGCCATTTCTCCACCCAGTCTTGCATCCTATCAATGTTTCGTTGCAACTTCTGACATCCCCCCAAACTATCCACAACACCTCCAACCTTATATAGTGGAGAAATATTGCCATGTCAAGGATTGGATGTAAAGCAGCTCTTCAACCACATTCAATCAGGCAATGATCTATGATTTAAAAGCTAAATGGAATTGACAGTGGTGGTATTAACACGTTGACCACAGTAACTACGATGAACAGGGCTAAGACCAATGCATAGTGTTGGATTGCTTCTTTGTTCTGATTTGCCTTGTTACTTTAAACATTGGACTACATACTCATTAGTTGTGGGCAGTCACAGAATTAGGACTCATCAGACATCACATGCACAGTTTAATATTTGTTCTCAGGTACCTTATGTTTTATAAGATGGTTATGTTTTATACTGACCATTTAATTCAGGGTATAATGGAGTAATAGAGAACATGTTATCTATTATTTCTATTTGACAATAGGACTAAATGACCTGGTTATCATAGAGATCAGAGGCCCAGGTCAAGCCCAATTGAAACCCAAATGCAGCTTTCACATCTGAAAACAAATGCAGAAGCAGCTGGCTAGATTTATGAACTCGGGGTTTCCTGGAAAGAGAGACACTCCTGGGAGAGAGATGGAAAAACCACAGCTGTATGGACAGCAAAGGAAAAGCCTATTCTCTATTAGCTACCAGGCAGAATGCTGAAGAGAACTCGTTCTCTGGTCAAAGAGATGGGACCAGTAGAAATTTGAAGATTTGCTCTTGTGTGATTGGGAAACTGGCTCTTCTGCAGGAAGTTGGTTTGAGGTTTCTCAGAGAACTGAGGGAAATTACTTTTGACAGACAGTGAATGTTACAACTCAACAAAAAGTGAGTTGGAAATAAACTGGTTTCTGTAACAATTACAATTCTGCAGAGAGTGCAATTTAAGCATAAATGCTGGATATTAGGTTGTGTTCAGAAGGTAAAGGGGGTATCCTTTCTCTGGTTTAATGTATTAGTTGCTTACTAACTACTCTTTAGTCAATGTTGATTTTAATTTGTTGTTACAGTGAAAATCTTGAAAGCATGAAATCTTGTGTGATCTTTTGAGTCGGTCACCACTGTGGGGGGTGGGGGGGGGGTGCGATGGTTTAACAGCAGTTTTCTGCTTGTGACAGTGTAACTGCATGTATAACGGGAAGTTTCTACTCACTTGCTTTTTGCCATGCACTTACCATTAAAATTTAAAGTGCTAACACTATGCAGCGGAAATAAGTGCAATTACCAGCGGGGAAAGTTTTTCAATGGGGAAACCTGCCATCAGATGACAACGTTGCGGGTGCAGACAGGCTATAAAAGACTTCGGCAACACGGTCAGAACATTGCTACCCAACTCCATTCCATTAACATAAGACTTGACAGCACAAAGGTGTTTGTCAAAATTAAATTGTATTGTAAAGTCCAAAGATATGCAGGTTAGGCTGATTGGCCATGCTAAAATTGCCACTTAGTGTCCTGAGATGAATAGGTTAGAGGGATTAGCGGGTAAATATGTAGGGATATGGGAGTAGGACCTGGGTGGGATTGTGATCGGTGCAGACTTGATGGGCCAAAGGGCCTTTTTCTGCATTGTAGGTTTTCTATGATTCTATGAATACTCCACATTGCATTTCACTTTATTCATGTGTACATCATCATTATTTGTTGAAATGAGTTTATTCAGACAGCTAACTGTACTGGCACACCTCATGGTTGGAATTCATTTCTGGTCACAGGGGAGCTAAGAACATTTTCTTTCTAGTGGAAGAAACAATGTTGTGTTCTTTTGTTCACTCCTTACTGAATATTCATGTTGGTGTTTCATAGAGTCATAGAGGTTTACAGCATGGAAACAGGCCATTCAGCCCAACATTGTCCATACTGCCCTTTTTTTTAAACCCCTAAGCTAATCCCAATTGGCCCATATCCCTCTTTACCTAGTATACTCATGTAACTATCTAAATGCTTTTTAAAAGGTAAAACTGTACCCACCTCTACTACTACCTCTTGCAGCTTGTTTCAGACACTCACCACCCTCTGTGTGAAACAAATTGGCCCTCTGGACATTTTTATATCTCTCCCCTCTCACCTGAAACCTATGCCCTCTAGTTTTAGACTCCCCTGCCTTTGAGAAAAGATATTGACCATCTACCTTGTCTATGCCCCTCATTATTTTATAGATTTACTCAAAGAAATTTCTATTTCATAGAAACATAGAAAATAAAAGCAAGAGTAGGCCATTCGGCCCTCTGAGTCTGCTCTGCCATTCATCGTGATCATAACTGATCATTAAATTCAATATCCTGATGCTACCTTCCTCCCATATCCCTTGTCCCCTTTAGACCATAAACCTATATCTAACTTCTTCTTGAAATCACACAACGTTTTGGCCTTGGCTACATTCGGTGGTAATGAATTCCATTTTGTAGTTGTCACTCTGTGGGATATGGTTGAATTTGTAGGCTCAGCTGGGCCACCTTTTATACAACATAAAGGACATTGCCTGAGATCACTCACAGTGGGGATAATTGAGATGTTGTAGGTTAACTCAAAGCCCTGAAGGACTTTGCCACCTTGTGATGGACATATACTTGGACAGTACTGACACCACCCTTGAGGACCCGCATTTTCTTACCTTGACTGACTGCTCCCCCTTCCCCCAATGCAACTGGTTCTTCCCATTTTACTCCTCATTGCCCCATGCCCTATCTATTGTCCTCCTTTGGAAACCTCTTCCATTCCCCGATCCCACTCCATACCTCCCAGCTCCAACGTTGACTCACCCTTGCCCTTCCCAAGTTTCCATGCAAGCTGCCATTCTCCAGCTCATCTCCTTTGTGACCTCAAACACAGCTGCACAAAACTGACTGGTGTGCACCATCTTTGGATGAACATGAACTCAGTGCCTTAAGATTTCCAGGTGCTGCTCACATGACCTGGAATGTTTACATTAATGAGTGTTCATGGCAGGCAAATGTATTACGCGTATGAACCTGCCACAGTCCAATGTGAGGCTCGAGATGCCACAAACACACCATTGACTTTATCTTTGCCTCTCAATCTGGAAATTAAGATTACAATTCTATTCAGAAGCTTTTTCCCAGAGTGGAAGGGCCAATTACTAGGGGGCATAAGTTTAAGGTGTGAGGACCAATGTTTAAAGGAGATGTACGAGGCAAGTGTTTTACACAGAGTGTGGTGGGTGCTTGGAACTCGCTGCTGGGGCAAATAGTGGAAGCAGATATGATAGTGGCTTTTAAGGGACGTCTTGACAAACACATGAATTGGATGGGAATAGAGAGATATGGTCCCCAGAAGGGTAGGGGTTTTAGTTCAATCGGACAGCATGGTTGGTGCACGCTTAGAGGGCCAAAGGGCCTATTCCTGTGCTGTAATTTTCTTTGTTTTTTTTATACATCCATGGGTTTTTAACAAACTCAAACTACATGATTCAACATGAGTAGTCAGATGAATTGTTGTGATCCCCGTAGTCATTTGTTTAGACATTCTCTAAATCTGCTTGTAATGATTAGTTTCCATCTGTCTTTTAATCTACATGATGTATCACCAGCAAACAGAGCTTTCTCAGCGTTGCTATTAATAACATTCACTTGGGTCAGTGTTGCAGATGAGCAGCCTATTTACTGGAAGAATTCCTGTTTGAACAATTGTATCTATTAACATTTTGAGACCTTGTGTTTGGTGTATTCATTCTGTCCTACCATGATTAAAGCTCACAAGGGCATCATTGGCTCCAATCAAAAGTACACTTCACGGCTCGCTCTGTCTCTGGGCACACCACCAGCACATCAAATTCACCCAAATGCATTACGCAGCTATGAAGCTGCCTCACTTGTTTGTTTGTTTTCTGCTGTTCCTCTTCATTTGTTTGCATATTTTCAATTAAGCCGGTCCTGGTCTTTCATTTACTTGTTTGCCATCACAACACGTTCTCTGTCATTTGTTTATTTTCCACCCTCAAACATTCCTGCTCCTGAATTATATTCTTACCTTCCAGGCATTTGCAAACAAATGTGTTTCATCCTTTACTTCCAGTCTGGCCTATTTCAATTACTTATTTCTCCTTAGATGTTTTGCAGCTCAACATATTCTTATTCTTCCATTGCATTCTTCACATTCCTTCTTTGGTACCTCAATCCTTTCCATTTATTTATGATCATTTTCTCACTGACTATCAACTGCAGTCTCCACCATTAATGTATCATGGGTAAAATACAATCCCTCAATTGTCTAATCTACACCACAAAGATCTACTATTTTATAAATAAGGCATATAAATAAATCATAGAAGAGAATCCCTACAGTGCCCATCAAGCCTGCACTGACAACAATCCCACCCAGTCGCTGCCTCCACATATTTACCCTGCTAAACCCCCTGACACTAAGGGTCAATTTAATATGGCCAGTCAACCTAACCTGAGCATCTTTGGATTGTGGGAGGAAACTAGTACAGCTGGAGGAAACCCGCACAGACATGAAAAGAATGAACAAACTCCACACAGACAATCATAGAATCCCTACAGTGCAGAAGGAGGCCATTTGGCCCATCGAGCCTACACTGACAACTATCCCACCCAGTCACTCTCTCCACATTTTTACCCTGCTAATTGCCTTGACACTAGGGTCAATTTAGCATGACCAATCCACCTAACCCTCACATCTTTGGACTGTGGGAGGAAACTGGAGCACCAGGAGGAAACCCACACAGACAAAGGGAGAATGTGCAAACTTCACACAGACAGTGATCCGAGGCTAGAATTGAACCCGGGATCCTGGAGCTATGAGGCAGCAGTGCTAACTACCCTGCCACTGTGCCACCCTCAAATATCCACTATATTATAAACAAAGCACCCTATCACTAAATGCTGTATTATCCCTGTCATTATTGTTCAGTATGCGATATATGTTTTACTGACAGAATTATTCCTACTGTGACAATTGAAAAAACAAGGTCATAAAATTTCACAACCCCAGATGTTCCCTGTGGCAATTCCATTGTGTGCAACATCCCACACAGACTGTTTTTACATATATGATGCAAATGTTGGATCTTGATATTTAAATAAAGCCTGATGTAATCCAAATTGGAACTTGTGCAACTTTCTATTTATAACACAAGGTGTTTTTACACCCTATCTCCACCCAACCTCACTGAACGGTTGCAAATGAAATTTCCATATCTCATGCTTGATGTGGGCATGGTCTACTTCAGTATCTGAGGAGTTGCAAATGGTACTGAACATTGTGCAATCATCAGCGAACATCCCCATTCTGACCTTATGATGGAAGGAAGGTCATTGATGAAGCAGCTGATTGGACCTCGAATACTATCCCGAGAGACTCCTGCAGCAATGTCCCGGGAGTGAAGTGATTGCCTCCAACAATCACAAACTTTCTTTGCCAAATTACACATAAATGATCAATTTTTTTCATTCCTTTACAATACATATGTACATAAAACCCTACTTCCTTTAACAATTACATAGAAGATAAGAAATAGGATCAGGAGTCACTGTTTGGTCCTCTGTGCCTACTGCACTATCCACTCTTGCACTATATTGTTGGATTCCCTTGGTATCAAAAAATCAATCGATCTTTGTCCTAAAGACATAATTCTAAAATCTCAAGTCCATATATACTTAAGAAACTCTTAGCAAATCTCAGTGTAAGCTCTTTCCCACACACTTGCAGTTCCCAAGGTAAAATCTGCAATTGGAATGTCGCCAGCAAAAACAAATTAAAAGAGGGAAGTCAATAATCTGTTAAATCTTTGCACAACGCTGCAGGTGATGATTTCTGATTTCTATGGAAATGACTTATGGATGGTTGCTTTAGTTTATTTATTAACTCGAGCAAAATCAGTCTCAAGAAAGTCTTCCATTTACTTGATTTAAATCACAATTGCCCTAATAAATTGCGTCAGTGAAAAGAATGATAGATTGTATTGAAGTGTAACATTCATTTGCAAAACGTAAAGAAAGACTGATGATAAATTTATCAGTGTGAGATTGAAGATTTGCTACAAAATGTGTACCTGTAGAATCATTATTCTTTTGCTACAGAGTTATTCATGACAAAGAATGAGAAATCCTTGTGAATGGAAGTGCACAATAGTTGGCAGACATCACAAGTGCTGGCAGACATGCTGGACCAGTCACCTACAAATCTCAGTTTTCTTTCACAAGAACACAAGAACATAATTGGTAAATGTGAGGTCATCCATTTTGGTAAGAATAACAGCAAAATGGACTACCGTTTAAATGGTAAAAACTGCAGCATGCTGCTGTGCAGAGAAACCTGGGTAACTTTGTGCAAGAATCTCAAGGATTACCTGCAGGTGCAGCAGGTAATTAAGAGGGCAAATGAAATTTAGTCCTTCATTGCTAGAGGGATGGAGTTTAAAACCAGCGAGGTTATGTCGCAGCCGTATAAGGTGCTGGTGAGGCTTTTTGTGGCCTCAACTCCACTTACCCGCCCACTCGCCATAACCCTTAATTCCTTTACTGTTCAAAAATTTATCTATCCTTGCTGTAAAAACATTTAATGAGATAACCTCAACTGCTTCACTGAGTAGGGAATTCCACAGATTCACAGCCCTTTGTGTGAAGAAGTTCCTCCTCCACTCAGTCCTAAATCTGCTTCCCTTTGTTTTGAGGCTATGCCTCCTAGTTCTGGTTTCACCTGCCAGTGGAAACAACTTCCCTGCTTCTATCTTATCAATTCCCTTCATGATCTTATATGTTTCTGTAAGATCTCTCCTCATTCTTCTGAATTCCAATGAGTATAGCCCCAGTCTACTCAGTCTCTCCTCATAAATCAAATCCAGAATCAACCTAGTGAATCTCCTCTGCACCCCCTCTAGTGCTAGTATATCTTTTCTCAAGTAAGGAGATCAAAACTGTACACAGTATTCTAGGTGTGGCCTCACCAGCACCTTACACAACTGCAACATAACCTCACTGTTTTTAAATTCCATCCCTCTAGCAATGAAGGATAAAACTCCATTTGCCTTCTTAATTACCTGCTGCACCTGCAAACCAACTCCTTGAGATTCTTGCACAAGGACACCCAGGTCCCTCTGCACAGAAGCATGCTGCAGTTTTTTTATTATTTAAATAATAGTCCATTTTGCTGTTGTTCTTATCAAAATGGATGACTTCACATTTATCAGCATTGTATTCCATCTGCCAGATCCTCGCCTACTCACTCAGACTATCTATATCCCTTTGCAAACTTTCAGTGTCCTCTGCACACATTGCTCTGCCACTCATCTTAGTGTCATCTGCAAATTTTGACACACTACACTTGGTCCCCAACTCCAAATCATTGAGGTAAATTGTAAACAATTTCCCTTTCTTTTAGAATCCTTTAAAACATTTGCCTCATTTCTCCATCACAGGCACTATACACTAGCTTTTCCAAATGAAAGGAGTGATGAGCAATCTGTTTTGTGCCTTTTGCCTCTGTGCCCCATCATCAGTCACAAAGAGGTGCATAAGTCACATTTCTTAACAAGGTGCTAGGAGTAGATTCGCCTTCAGATCGCAATCTATGTGCAGTTGGTGGAGATTACGTGCAGCATTCCTGCCTGAAGTTAGGAAGCCTAAGCTATCTCTGGGCTTGGGTCTGATGTGAATGTTCTCACTGAACTACGGCCACTGAACAGATGGCTGATGGGGAGCGGGGTGAGGGGTTGGGGGGTGTGGGGGCGTTGTGGCTGGCTCCCATTCTGAGCTATGTCCAGCCTGCGAGAGAGAACAGCAGCTGAACCAGGATTGAAATTAGCAAAAACCTGCAGGAGATCTTTGTGGAGTCAAGGAGAACAGCTTCCAGTCCCCTCGACTCCACAAAGTATTCTTCCCAAGGAAGTTCTGGGTCTTTTCTTCCATGGCCACAATGGGTAACTTTGAGGACCTCACGACAACCTCAGGCTCTGATCATTTTTATTCAATGATTGTAAGCAGGCTGCTCCAAATGGCATTGAAACCCAATTTGCATATTTAAGCGGTCTAATGGAGATGAGTTTACCACTTGCCCAAATACAGACCTGCCTGGAAACAGCAGCAAGTGGGCTTGGGGGTCAATGGATTGCCCTCTAATTTTCAACAGTTCCCTCACATTTCAACTATTAAACTTTGATCAGTGAAGAAAAATTACAAAGCAAGAATGCGTAAGCAAATTTGTCTACAGCTTCATCTTGAGCTCTCAGCTGAGTGAAACTCAAAGTTGGGAATGAAAGGTATATACTGATAGTACTAAGTTTAAAAGAGATAGACGCCAGGACTTGAGTGGAAGATTAAATCTGGACAAGAAACTACTTACTTTGCCTCCTCTTACTGCCGAGTATGTTTGATATAATACAAACTAAATTTAGAAGTGGATTTAACTACAACAAACTTGACGATCTGTTGTGATTTATGTTTGATACAAAGTGGCACTCCTCCAGCTACATAAGCAACCGTCCCTGTCTAATGCAGGAAGATGCCTCTGGCCCCTTTGTAAACTATGGATAATGACCGAAGTTTGTGTTGTGTTATGATGTGAAGTTTATGCTTACATAGAATCAGAACATTTCTATTCCTTTTCCACACTTGTTTTGTTGTTCACAGAAACCCTAACAGTTGGTAAAGGGGCTGAAAATGAACATGAATGCGTAGAATGTGAATGAAGTTGACCATAGAATCCTACAATGCAGAAGAGGCCATTCAGCCCATGGAGTCTGCATCAACAACAATCCCGCCAAGGCCCTATCCTCATAACACCATGCATATACCCCAGCTAGGCCCTCCTGACACTAAGGGGCAATTTAGCATGGCCTATCACCTAACCCGCATATCTTTGGACTGGGGGAAGAAACTGGAGCACCCGGAGGAAACCCACCCAGACACGGGGAGAATGGTGATTAGCTGTTGCATGTTTCAACTGGTTTGCTGAAACCCAATGGCTGAGGTGGAGCCTGGCTGCAGCAAATGGATGAGAATATTTCTTCAAGAAGCTGGGTACCCTACAAAATCACCACTAACTACCAATAGCTTTTCGGAGGAAGACTCATTTAATAACTTATTTCTAAGTTATTTGAAAAACTTGCTGTTTCTTTTTGCAATAATTCAGCCAAATGCCAATTCCCAACCACCTATACCCTTTATTGTGAACCAAAGGCAAACGCTGCTCCGTGACTTAAAGTCCGGTAGCCTTCACCTCAGGACTTATAACTCCGGTCCGGGTAAAGTGACAGGTTTATAAACCCCCGAAGGCTGGTTCCCATTGGGTGAACCTCTGCTCACTTGGCAAGGCAGTTGGTACGCCAGGAAGCCCATTGATAGGTGTATTGATGTTTCCCCGCGTCCCTCATGGGTCATCATAACACTGTCAATCTGTTCTTTTCCAAAGGCAGATATAATGGGATCAGTTTTTCTTCCAGAGACAACATCAGCCTAAGACATACAGTGAGATACGGATGCCATTAATGTTACTTCCAGGTTTTTCTTTATTCATTCATGGGACACGGGCATTATTGGCTGGCCAGTGTTTATTGCTCGTCCCTAGTCGCCCTTGAACTGAGTGGCTTGCTAGTCCATTTCAGAGGACAGTTGAGAGTCAAACACATTGCTATGGCTCTGGAGTCACATGTACAACAGACTGGATAAGGACGACAGATTTCCTTCCCAAAAGGACATTAGTGAACCAGATGGGTTTTTCCGATAATCGACAATAGTTTCATGGTCACCAGTAGATTCTTAATTACACATATTTTTATTGAATTCAAATTCCACCATCTGTCATGGTGGGATTCGAACCCAGGTCCCCAGAACATTAGCTGTGTTTCTGGATTAATGGGTCTAGTGATAATACCGCTGGACCATCGCCTTCCTGAAAGGTAGCTAAAATAAAAAGCTTACTGCAACTGCAGAGATTTGGATAGGATAATAACAGACAACACCATGCTCAAGATCCTTTTTGAGTTTCACACAACCTGTTGCTCAGACAGAATCAACTGGAGAAGGTAACCTAGAACTGTGTGATCAGAATTGGATTGGGTGGGGGGAAGAAGGCCTGGCTAAGTAACCCTGTTAGAGAGTCTGTGTAGACTTGAAGGGCTGAATGGCCTCTTCTGCATTGTAGGGATTCTATAATTCTATGATTCATCTCTGTCTTAAATGGGTGACCCTTTACTCTGAGATTATGCTCTCTGATCCTAGACTGTCCCACAAGCGAAGCAACCTTTCAGCATCTACCCTGTCAAGCCCCTTGAGAATTCTCTGAGCCTCATTAAATACAAATTTATTTCACAAAGGAGGGTCTGAATAACAAATTGTGTATCTCATTGCCACAGGTGAAGCATATGGCATGATAGAGGGAAAGACGTGATTCGTTCTGGTTTCAGGTTTCATTTCCGGAGGGTTATTAGTGTGAAGAATAATTTATTCTGCTGCTTTTTTTAAAAATTTGAAATGATGTTTAATCCTCCAGAGGATTGTGTGTTCTGTTGTGAAATTATAGACAGTTAAAATTTCAAATCATGCATTTGCCTTCTTTAATTTTTCTCCTCCATTCCTTAAAATGCTCACTGAGGTTCAATGGAGGAATTGTCACTCACCGAGTGATCATTCTTCATAGATGAATACAGGCTACGTGCGATAACCATTGTGCAAAACTTAATGCTGCCAATACCTAATGTTTGCACACTTGCGAGTCAGAACCAACAGATAGTGATCAAAAACAGTAACTATGACTGAACTATGACTGATCCAGGGATGAGCTGACTGATGCCTGTCACAGTCCCTAGCAGGAGGTCCTGTGTCATAGTGGCCGTAGTCCTACCTCTGGTCCAGAAACTTCAGGTTCAAGTCCAATGCCAGAGGCGGCACAGTGGTTAGCATTGCTATCTCACAGCGCTAGAGATCTGGGTTCAATTACAACCTTGGGTAACTGTGGAGTTTGCACATCCACCCGTGTCTGCATGGGTTTCCTCCAGGTGCTCCAGTTCCCCCCACCTCCATAGACATGTGGGTGAGATTGATTGGCCATGCTAAATTGCCCCTTAGTGTCAGGGGAACTAGTAGGGTAAATACATGGGGTTCTGGGGATAGGGTTTGGGTGGGATTATTGTCAGTGCAGGGTCAATGGGCTGAATGGCCTCCTTCTACACTGAAGGGATTCTATGGCTCTATCACTTGTTTGCCACAGAAAGAGCGTTTATAACGCGGATCAACGATAATCCTTCCAAAGGGGGATAAAGTGTGCGTGTGAAGATACACTAAAAAAAAATCTACTGCCCCTGTTAAGATCAGATATTCATAACACAGCCAAGAAAATAGGAATAGATCAGAGAGCCCCTCAAGCCTGTTTTACCTTTCTGTAAGATCATGGCAGATCATCTACCTCAGCTTCACTTTTCTCATATCCTTTGATTCTCTTAATGTTCAGAAAAATAATAAACACATGGGATTTGCCTCATCTGCACTCAGTGATCCACCACACATATTTAAACCCCGGGGCTTTACAAAATCCACCGTTGTATAATTGAAAACACAATTTGAGGGGGTGAGAAAGGGTCTAAGATCCGAATATTTTCTTTTCATTTCAAAGAACAAAGAAAATTACAGCACAGGAACAGGCCCTTCAGCCCTCCAAGCCTGCACCAACCAGGCTGCCCAATTTAACTAAAACCTCCTTCCCTTCTGGGACTATGTCCCTGTATTCCCATCCTATTCATGTATTTGTCAAGGCGCCCCTTAAAAGTCACTATTACATTTCATTCGCTTTCACTACCTCACCCCGGCCATCAGTTCCAAGCACCCACTACCCTCTGTGTAAACAATCTGCCTCATACATCTCCTTTAAACCTTACCCCTCGCACCATAAACCTGTACCCCCAAATGTAGATACTGCAGCCATGAGAGTCAGTGGGTCAGCTGTTTCAGAGTCCTGAGGTCAATAGTCAGAATTGCATAAACGATTCTGCTCAGCCACACCTGAGATTAGCAATGAGCTGAGTTCAGGGAAAGGAGGTTTAAACTTGCAACTTGATCTGACCTGATATTCAAATCTGTATTTACGTCCTTTCAATGCGCCATGCACCGAAAGATGTAAAGCAATCTTTGACAAATTATTAAAATATATCATTTGAAAGCAGTGACTATGATGTTTCTGTTGATGGAACAAAGCAGAAAAACATGCTCAGTTCCAGAGTTAACAAAGTTATGCAAAATAAGAATCATTTGAATGAAAAGCAGGTTGTAAATATGGAATGACTGATACTTGGTAAAGACACAGGTTTCAGGTCAATCTGAGGGTCCTGGTCGGGTGAGATTGAGTTAAATGAAGTCAAAACAGTTCCTGGAACCATTTGAACTAAATCATGATTTATTATATTTTTTAGAGTTCAATTTTTATTTTTTTAAAGTTAACAGTATGCACTGTGCTGTGCTTGAAGTGAAAGTGAAATGGTCCCAGGTACACCATGGTGGTGGTTTTACTTTGCATGTTGTAATAAACTATGTTCCTTTCCAGTAGGGTTTCCTGGGTCATTACAAGTGGCAATCACCATCAGGGGCAGAAGTAGGGCTTCCAATCCCAACATGTCAGGTAGATGATTCAGTTGTCTTAAGGTAGCTAACTGGAGCCTGGTGTCAGGCCAGAGTCCAGCTCCTCAGACAGGCCTCGGGTCCTCCCTGCCGGCCTGAGTGAGAGCAGTCACATGTCATTCTGTAGAGGGCCTCTTCTCTCCCTCACTGCAGTAGCCAGACCATAAGAATCATCTTTTTTTAAAATTAAAGTTTGGAAAAAGTCCCTACTCCAAAATCCCTCCCTTGCTCCCTCCTCCATCCTTACTCCTTTCTCCCCACTTCCATTATTCTCCCCATTACACCTTCCCCACCTTCTCTCTCCTTCCCAGCTTCACTCCCCTAACACCTTTTTAATTCCTCTTACACCCTCTCTCAGACTTCCCTTACTTGCCTCCCACCCCTGTCACCTCACACTGCCATTGCCACATCCTTACCAATGAGTGGGGGCCCAAAAATCAGTTTCATCTCTGAGTGAAATGACGGTGGGATCTACCAATGCTTTCCACCCCATGACGGATTGGAAATTCCACAGGAGGCTGTCATGAAACTAATTTGCATCCCACTAATAGGATGCAAATGAAGGTCCAGTCAGAATCTCACCTCATGCCATGATTTTCCATGACACCAGCAGGAACACATGCCGGTCCTGAACACAATGAGGCACGGAAAGGTTAGGATTTACCCACAGGGCCTTGCTCAGATCGTGGATATCGAAGAGGAAGGTGGTGCTGAGGCCTGCAGCTAGCAAGCCCTGGAGGAACACATCACCTCAAATGCTGGGTGGATCCTCATGTCAATGGTTCCACCACAAAGCAGCTCTCAAAAGGTGAGCGATGTCTCCCTTCAGGCAGCAGCTGCTACTTCACTGATGTGTCAGATCTTCATGAGTCTTCGTGGACTTTGCCATGAGCTGTAAGCATGTGGTGATGGGGATGTGGGGAGGGGGAAGTGGGAGCAGGGAGTCGACTATGATGAGGGAAGGACATGGGTGATTGGCTGAGGGGAAATGATGGGAGGAGATAATGAGAAAGGTCACAACTACTTTTCTGAAGTTGGAAGTGAGTGGAGTTTCCCATTAGCGAGGCACAACTGGGCGATGGGCAGAGACATTACTCAGCTCAGCGCGATGGATTACATGGGAGCATCCAGCTCTAATCATCGTCCCTCTGGGTGTCCGAGGGCCCTGGCCTGCGTTCCTTTGTGGAAGAAGTACCTGGAGATAAGTGGAGGTGTCCCATCCCCACTCAGGCTGCAGGTTGTCCCTCAGGGTCACCATGATGGAATGCAGGTCTACATGTGTCTCCAGCAGAAACCAGATGCTCTGCTGGACCAGGATCTCCACGGTGTCTGCCATTGTCCCTAAGGAGACCTCGATACATGCACATGTGGGCAGCGTTTCATCAGAGAACAGGCAGTGGTGGAGGCTGCCTCGCTAAATATTTTTAAGACGCGGGTTGATGGGTTTTTGATAAGAGAGGGGGTTAAGGGTTATGGGGAGAGGGCGGGAAAGTGGAACTAAGCAGCGACAGATCAGCCATGATCTTATTGAATGGCGGGGCAGGCTCGAAGGGCTAGATGGCCTACTCCTGCTCCTATTTCTTATGTTCTTATGTTCAGACATACTCCTCTGTCCCTCATGCCACTCTGTTGAAAACAGCTCTGCCTGACATTTCCCCGCCTCTTGCTGATCCTTTGAACTCGAACCTCACACATCCCTCTTCCCTAGCAGCCCTCCAAGAGGTGGGGAGCTTGGTTGAAGCTGCCTCCTCTTGTTGTGGGCAATTGTCCATGCAGTGACCATCAGACTGTGAGACTCTTCCTAAACCAGTAGTAATACCCATTGAGGTGTGCATTCCTGAGCTGGGGGAATGTGAAAGCAACCACTGCGATACCTCAAACTCTAATTCCTGCTCCCTCCTGGTTCAACTCTGGGCTGGTGCGGGAGCTGAGGCCTGACAGGGAATCCACTTCCTTCTCCTCTTCCTTGGGCCTGGGTCTCTTCCTGGTGGCATCTGTAAGTGAGATAGGAGAGTGCAAGTGACATTAAATAGATGAATGAATGTGATCTGATGCAAATAATCAGAAGCTTGCAGGTGCAGCAGGTGGTCAGGAAGGCGAATGGGATGCTGGCCTTCATAGCGAGGGGGATTGAATATAAAAGTAGGGAGGTCTTGCTGCAGCTGTATAGGGCATTGGTGAGGCCGCAGCTGGAGTACTGTGTGCAGTTTTGGGCGCCGCACCTGCGCAAGGATATTTTGGCCCTGGAGGGAGTGCAGAGGAGGTTTACTAGGCTGATACCGGAGTTGAGGGGGTTGAGCTATGAGGAGAGGCTGAATAAACTAGGCTTGTACTCGTTAGAGTTTAGAAGAATGAGGGGAGATCTCATTGAGACGTATAAGATGATGAATGGGATGGATAGGATAGAGGTGGAGAGACTCTTCCCGCTCAAAAAAGACAGTAGGACTAGGGGGCACAGCCTCAAGATAAAGGGGAGGCGGTTTAGAACGGAGTTGAGGAGGAACTTCTTCACTCAAAGGGTGGTGAATCTCTGGAATTCTCTGCCCGTTGAAGTGGTGGAGGCTGCCTCGCTAAATATTTTTAAGAAGCGGGTTGATGGGTTCTTGATAAGAGAGGGGATTAAGGGTTATGGGGAGAGGGCGGGAAAGTGGAACTGAGCCACAACAGATCAGCCATGATCTTATTGAATGGCGGGGCAGGCTCGAAGGGCTAGATGGCCTACTCCTGCTCCTATTTCTTATGTTCTTATGTAAATAGGGAACAAAAATTGAAGACTGTCAGACCTCAAGGTTCTGGATAAATGTAAGAAAGCCCACTGATTGTTGGAAAATGTTAAAACTATTACAAATATTACTGCCTGTTCAAGCATGAATAATTTTAAAAATAAGTGGGTTGAAACTTGGAAGTAAGAGGCATCATTTCATAATTAAAATAACACAATTCCGAAACAAGGAGGGCTGATTCATTACAGCTGTCAGTTATACAGCCTTATAACCATGACCTTGTATCTGAGGTGTCTGAACTAACCCCCGGGAATTCATTCAAATGGTAAGTTTGAACTCCTCCATATGTCACATTTTCCAAGGGGAAAATCTCTGTATCCTCTGAACACTTCAAATATGGCCCTGCAGGAATTAATATTGTGAAAAATCTGGCAGTTCTCCACTGGTTCAATAGCCAAACATGTCATATGGTTTGCAACTGAGCTATTTAAGTCACAGGCTGAATGGTCTGTACTGAGTTAACTGAACTCAGCTGGGCACAGCAGTTAGAGATGATATTTTTCACTGGAAGGATAAAGTCAGTCATGGTTCCTGAAATCTATTAATTCATTCATGTCAATTATGCTTTGGTTGTCAAACAGCTTGCAGGCACTTGCTATCAAGGTTCACGTTGTAGTCAGTTGGGTTAAAGTCTTATCATGTATATTAGAACCTAAGAACATATGAGAGAGGAGCAGGAGCAGGCCATTCAGCCCTTTGAGATTGTGGCTGATCTTCCATTCAGCACCATTCCCCTGCACTATCCCGTATCTCTTGATGTTTTTAATGTGTAGAAATCTATTGGTCTCAATGTTGAAAATACTCAATGACGGAATCTCACAGCCCAGTGGGACAGAGAATCCCAAAGACTCACTGCCCTTTGAGTGATTCCTCCTCATCTCAGTCCTAAGCGACTATCCCCTTATTCTGAGCCTGTGTGCCCTGGCTCTAGACCCTCCAAACAGGGAAAAACATAATTCCTGCACCTACCCTGTTGAAACCTGTAAGAAATAGGTATGCTTCATTCTTCTAAACTCCAGGGAACAAAGACTCCAGTCTATTTAATCATTCTTCACTGGACAATCCCTCAATCCCAGGAGTCAGTCTGGTGAACCTTTGTTGCATTCCCTCTATGGCAGGTATATTTTTCCGTAGGTGAGGAGACCAAACTGCACCTAATACTCCAGGTGTTGTCTCGCCAAGGCTTACATGCTTAGCTGTCTTCTCTTACTTTCATTCCACTGCAATTCTTTTTTCTTTTATTCTCTATTTTTTCTTTCTCACCCTCTCTTTTTCTCACGGCTGCCTTAAATTTGCAGCGAATCAGTTTGTGGCCTTTGCAATGTCTTTGCTGTCTATGTGAGAGTGATACTCATTGACGCTGTACTGCCACTGTACTTGTAACAATAGTGGAAATCCTCCACTAAAGGCATAAACCACAAAGTTTTAATGAAAAAATGCATAGCTATGGAAAATGCTGGGATAGCGCTTCCTCCATAGAATTCTCTAATTGTTTCTCCCATTCTCCAGCAAGGGGAATGCTGGAAATTCCTCACAGTTTCACAATGAATGGACAGTGTGATCCTCCAGGAAAGGCAGAAGGATGCAATCCATTGCAGGAGATTCCTTGCAAAAGGTCAGCAATGATGTTTCAGATTGTAGAACTCTGTAAATCAACAGTTCTAAATGAATGTAGGACAAGAGGTGGTAGTCTTAGGATAAAGAGTAGCAAATTTAAAACAGAATTGAGGAGAAACTATTTCTCCCAAAGGGTTGTGAATCTGTGGAATTCGCTACCCCAAAGTGCGGCGGTTGCTGGGACAGTGAGTAAATTTGAGGAGTTGACTGATTTTTAACTGGTAATGGGTTGAATAGTTATGGGGAGAAGACAGGAAAATGAGGATGAGGAGCACGTCAGCCATGATCGAATAGTGGAGCGGACTCGATGGGACAACTGGCCTAATTCTGTTCCTGTATCTTATGAACTTATGAATCAGGATAACAATGGTTATTGAAATAAAATGGTGACCCTCACCTCATATGTTGTGACTTTAACAAGTTATACAGTTCACTGAACATGGCGACATTTTAAAAAGCTTCAGGATATCTCAACTGTATATCACAAAGTACTTTCAAAGTGCACTCACTGTTGTAATATTGAATGCATGTCAGACAATTTGAATGTAAGCTCCTACAGACAATGTGATAAATGACCAGATAATGAATGTGTGATAAATCTTGGTGAGAACACCAGGGCAGCACAGTGGCACAGTGGTTAGCACTGCTGCTGCACAGCGTCAGGGATCTGGTTCAGTTCCCAGCTTGGGTGACTGTCTGTGCTGAGTTTGCACATTCTCCCTGTGTCAGTGTGGATTTCCTCCGGGTGCTCCGATTTCCTTCCACAGTCCGAAAGATGTGCGGGTTTGGTGGATCGGCTGTGCTAAATTGCCCCTTAGTGTCAGGAGGACTAGCTAGGGTAAATGCATGGGGTTATAGGGATAGGAACTGGGTGGAATTGTGTTTGATGCAGACTCGATGGGCTAAATGGCCTCCTCCTGCACTGTAGGATTCTATGATCCATGGTTCTATGAATAACTTGCCTGCACTTTGTCAAAACTTAGGGAAATTTTATAGATACCTGAGAAAACACAGCCTTGGTTTAGCATCTCACCTGACAGACAGCACTCCAACAGTGCAGCACTCACTCAACACCCAGCTGGACTGTCAGTCTAGAATTAAGTCCCAAATCTTCTGGAGTGGGATTTGAACCCACAACCTCAAGTGCTACCAAGCAAACCACAAATGACACTTATAAACTGTGGGGGCGATTCTCCCATCGCAACCTGCAAATTTCCTGGCAGGCTGGGTCGGGAGATGTGCGTGTCAGCAATTTTGTGGGTTCCCTGCGAGTGTTTACTACCCTCATGCATCTCCCAATTGGAAAAAATGGTGCTGCTGGGAACGAGCAGAAAACCGGCGTACCGCTGATTTCCATGATTTTCCATATCTTAGCGTGCCTTTATCGGGATCAACAGGGCAATCTCCACCCACGTTTGTGTCTCCCATCTCTTTGGCGTGATGTCACTCTGGCGTGAATCAGAGTAGGTACATGAAAGTCTCCACCTGGTGGGGCAGCCTGGAACTGGTGTGAGGAGGTAAGTGCTGCTAGTGGAGGATTTCTCAGGCAGGCCCCAGAGATGCCTGGTGGGCTCCTTCCTGCTGTCCTCAGGTACTGGCCCATGGACCACTGGTATCTGGGGTGAGGGGCTGGGGGGTGGGTGCTTCTATTTTCACAGCATTCAGTGTGGGAGGTCCCATAAAGGAGTCCTGCTAACTCGTCCCCTACAGGGCAGTGCCATTGCCCAGTGTGGGAGGCCCCATCAAGGATCCTGCTTATCCTTCCCCTCCAGGGCACTTTGCATTGTCTTGCTGCAAAGTGTGGTCAGGGACTTGACTGAGTGCTGGTGTCCCGGGACGGGGGAGGAATGCCTATCAATATGCCGGGCGCTGGCAATGGTTGTGAGTCTTGGTTGAAGGCTGGAGGATAATGATGACCCACCGTTGTGCACGCTGGGATCCGGCCCGCGGTGCCACTCAAGTCTGACTCCTACCTGTACTCCAATGCACACTGCCACCCTGGCCCATGTAGGTGTAAGGGTCAGGGACACATGATTTTGATGTTGAGGAAGGTAGAGCAGGCAGTCTTAACATGTGGCTGAGTCTCGCAAGGCACGCAGAACAGACAACACCTCTTATGTGTGGGAATGGGGACCACTCAGCCCTGTGAGGGTGTGGGGAGCGGGGGAATCAGCTATGAGGTGCAATTAACATTTTATTGTTTTCTTAACATTATTAATTAATAAACCCTGACTAATGCTGACCTTCATCCGTGCCCTCTAGTGAATTACAACTTTCTAACTTTGTGTGGTCTACTGCTTCTTCTAGGTGCTACCCTAGGATGCACATCGGAGGTAGAGGTGTCCAGCTGTGCATGCCCCGTTTCCTGTGATACCCCTTGGTGGACATCCCCTGAGTGGCCCGACCGTGGAGGGCCCCGGCTGACTTATGGATGTCACTGTTTCGGTGCCACCCTGTTTACCTTGCTGGCCCTGAGACACCCCAGTGTGAGGAAGGGGGGAATCAGAAAGTCTGAATCTCCTCGGTGGAAGGCCCCGACATGGGCTCAAGCACTTCCTCCTCCTCTGGGGTGCCCAGAGGCCCCAGGGACACTCCATGGGACGCCGGGGAGCTGGACTGAGCTCCAGAAGCTCTGGTGTCAGCTGGCTCTGCCAGTCTGGAGGCCCAGATGTGTCTGACTCTTGGTCTGTGATCCCTCAGCCCTGGCCCTCTGAGACTGGGCCAACTCAGGAGTCCCCACACCGCAGCATTCTGTGAGCGAGCTAGGCTCTGGAGCCCCTCAGCTGTCGTCCTCTGAGCCTGGACTAAATTGTAGAGGTTCACAGCCACGTCCTGCTGTGCCTCCAGAATGCCAGCGAGATTCCCAGCCATGCCCCCGACACCCATGGCCATTGAACGCTATGCCTCCTGGACACCGGAAATACGCTTGCCCATGGCCTGCTATGTCTCCAGGATGGCCTGGGCTCTGTCCCCCATGAGGACAGATCCCTGAGCCAGTCTGTGATGTGCTAGCCAGCTCGTGACGCAGAAGCCTCAACACTAAAAGTACCCACCATGATGATCGTCTGTGTGTGGGTGGGTTGTGTGGTATGTACTGGTGCTGCTTCAGTGGCCCTCAGAGGATTCCTCAATACCTCCCTCCGAGGTGTCATCCAGGGGGTTGTGGGCAGTTTGCTCCTGAGCAGCAGGGGTGGCGATAACACCCGAAGAGCTTGTTCCTCTGGGTCCAGAACTGTAATAAAAAACACTCATTAGGGGGAGGGAGGCAAAACATTCCATGCAGCACTGCATTTACTTCGAGGAGAACCGAGGTTGAATTTGCACTTCTGCTCACTTGCATGTTGGACCTGGCTGTCGGTAACCAATTGGGACGGCCCATCACCCCCCGGCACTTCCATGGCACGCTCTTCGATGTTGGCCAGCTTCCGCAGGTCAGACACATCACCACCAGCCTGTGCCATCTCACGTCCATTCTTAATGTTCTTCTCCGGTGGGAACATAAGGTGATAGCAAGCATTAACATATTGCAGTGCATGGTGCACTATGCATGCCTGTGTCTCAGGTGTTGTGCTGACAGTTTCGGAGAAAGTGGTCACCACTGATGGGTTCTCGTTAAGGGGTGAGGGGAAGGGGTTAGATTCTGTTCCTGGGGGAAGGGTCACTTGTTACCCTCAGGTGTCTAAGCAGGATTTGAGATTCATGCCAAGTGTACGCATGGTTCCAAGTGTGATGCTCACTCCCGCTTGCTGCTCGCAGAAGGTTGTACATTTTTTCCGACACTGCCAGCCAGAATGTGGTGTAAGGTTCCTGGCGTACACCGTTTCTGCCACCTCCTCCCACAATGCCGTGGCAGATACACCCCTTGGGTTCGGGCCCTGGCCAGGGGAGATGCGCTCACACTGTTCCTCCATGGCATCGAGCAAGTTCTCCTGGTCGGTCTCTCTGAGACTGGGTGAAAGTTTGTGCAAAGACATCTTCATGGCATGACTGGCTATGTGCCCATTCCTGCAGGGAAGTGGGGGGGCAGTGAGTGTGGCCAGTCGGGGAGTGGGGGGGCAGTGAGTGTGGCCAGTCGGGGAGTGGGGGGGCAGTGAGTGTGGCCAGTCGGGGAGTGGGGGGGCAGTGAGTGTGGCCAGTCGGGGAGTGGGGGGGCAGTGAGTGTGGCCAGTCGGGGGAGTGGGGGGGCAGTGAGTGTGGCCAGTCGGGGAGTGGGGGGGTAGTGAGTGTGGCCAGTCGGGGGAGTGGGGGGGCAGTGAGTGTGGCCAGTCGGGGAGTGTGGGGGCAGTGAGTGTGGCCAGTCGGGGGAGTGGGGGGGCAGTGAGTGTGGCCAGTCGGGGGAGTGGGGGGGTAGTGAGTGTGGCCAGTCGGGGGAGTGGGGGGGCAGTGAGTGTGGCCAGTCGGGGAGTGGGGGGGCAGTGAGTGTGGCCAGTCGGGGAGTGGGGGGGTAGTGAGTGTGGCCAGTCGGGGGAGTGGGGGGGCAGTGAGTGTGGCCAGTCGGGGAGTGTGGGGGCAGTGAGTGTGGCCAGTCGGGGGAGTGGGGGGGCAGTGAGTGTGGCCAGTCGGGGGAGTGGGGGGGTAGTGAGTGTGGCCAGTCGGGGGAGTGGGGGGGCAGTGAGTGTGGCCAGTCGGGGAGTGTGGGGGCAGTGAGTGTGGCCAGTCGGGGGAGTGGGGGGGCAGTGAGTGTGGCCAGTCGGGGGAGTGGGGGGGCAGTGAGTGTGGCCAGTCGGGGGAGTGGGGGGGCAGTGAGTGTGGCCAGTCGGGGAGTGTGGGGGCAGTGAGTGTGGCCAGTCGGGGAGTGGGGGGGCAGTGAGTGTGGCCAGTCGGGGGAGTGGGGGGGCAGTGAGTGTGGCCAGTCGGGGAGTGGGGGGGCAGTGAGTGTGGCCAGTCGGGGGAGTGGGGGGGCAGTGAGTGTGGCCAGTCGGGGAGTGGGGGGGCAGTGAGTGTGGCCAGTCGGGGAGTGTGGGGGCAGTGAGTGTGGCCAGTCAGGGAGTGGGGGGGCAGTGAGTGTGGCCAGTCGGGGGAGTGGGGGGGCAGTGAGTGTGGCCAGTCGGGGGAGTGGGGGGGCAGTGAGTGTGGCCAGTTGAGGGAGTGGGGGGGCAGTGAGTGTGGCCAGTCGGGGGAGTGGGGGGGCAGTGAGTGTGGCCAGTCGGGGAGTGGGGGGGCAGTGAGTGTGGCCAGTCGGGGGAGTGGGGGGGCAGTGAGTGTGGCCAGTCGGGGGAGTGGGGGGGCAGTGAGTGTGGCCAGTCGGGGGAGTGGGGGGGCAGTGAGTGTGGCCAGTCGGGGGAGTGGGGGGGCAGTGAGTGTGGCCAGTCGGGGAGTGGGGGGGCAGTGAGTGTGGCCAGTCGGGGAGTGGGGGGGCAGTGAGTGTGGCCAGTCGGGGGAGTGGGGGGGCAGTGAGTGTGGCCAGTCGGGGGGCAGTGAGTGTGGCCAGTCGGGGGGCAGTGAGTGTGGCCAGTCGGGGGAGTGGGGGGGCAGTGAGTGTGGCCAGTCGGGGGAGTGGGGGGGCAGTGAGTGCGGCCAGTCGGGGGGCAGTGAGTGTGGCCAGTCGGGGAGTGGGGGGGCAGTGAGTGTGGCCAGTCGGGGAGTGGGGGGGCAGTGAGTGTGGCCAGTCGGGGGAGTGGGGGGGCAGTGAGTGTGGCCAGTCGGGGAGTGGGGGGGCAGTGAGTGTGGCCAGTCGGGGAGTGGGGGGGCAGTGAGTCCAGTGTGTCCAAGGTTGTGTGCAATACTCAGGGCTCCTATATAAGAGAGGGAATGATTGCAAGCTGGGTTTGTCAGCACAATGCGAGTTTTCTGTAGAGCAGCATTGATGACAGTAAATTCAGGGGATGGAGAGATTGGGTACACTCATTATCCGGAATCATAGGGGCATGGGGTGAATGGGCAGCCATATCTGTGTGTGGAGGGACACAGTGGGGGCCAACAATGTCTGTATGGGCAAGCGGGACCAGCGATGTCTGTATGGGGGAGGGGGATCAGCGATGTCTGTATAGGGGAGGGGGATCAGCGATGTCTGTATGGGGGAGGGGGATCAGCGATGTCTGTATAGGGGAGGGGGATCAGCGATGTCTGTATAGGGGAGGGGGGATGTCTGTATGGGGGAGCTGTATAGGGCATTGGTGAGGCCGCAGCTGGAGTACTGTGTGCAGTTTTGGGTGCCGCACTTACGCAAGGATATTTTGGCCTTGGAGGGAGTGCAGAGGAGGTTTACTAGGCTGATACCGGAGTTGAGGGGCTTGAGCTATGAGGAGAGGCTGAATAAACTAGGCTTGTACTCGTTAGAGTTTAGAAGAATGAGGGGAGATCTCATTGAGACGTATAAGATGATGAATGGGATGGATAGGATAGAGGTGGAGAGACTCTTCCTGCTCAAAAAAGACAGTAGGACTAGGGGGCACAGCCTCAAGATAAAGGGGGGGCGGTTTAGAACGGAGTTGAGGAGGAACTTCTTCACTCATAGGGTGGTGAATCTCTGGAATTCTCTGCCCGTTGAAGTGGTGGAGGCTGCCTCGCTAAATATTTTTAAGACGCGGGTTGATGGGTTTTTGATAAGCGAGGGGATTAAGGGTTATGGGGAGAGGGCGGGAAAGTGGAACTGAGCCACGACAGATCAGCCATGATCTTATTGAATGGCGGGGCAGGCTCGAAGGGCTAGATGGCCTACTCCTGCTCCTATTTCTTATGTTCTTATGTTCTTATCAGCGATGTCTGTATGGGGGAGGGGGATCAGCGATGTCTGTATGGGGGAGGGCGATCAGCGATGTCTGTATGGGGGAGGGGGATCAGCGATGCCTGTATGGGGGAGGGGGATCAGCGATGTCTGTATGGGGGAGGGCGATCAGCGATGTCTGTATGGGGGAGGGGGATCAGCGATGCCTGTATGGGGGAGGGGGATCAGCGATGTCTGTATGGGGGAGGGGGATCAGCGATGTCTGTATGGGGGAGGGAGATCAGCGATGTCTGTATGGGGGAGGGGGATCAGCGATGTCTGTATGGGGGAGGGGGATCAGCGATGTCTGTATGGGGGAGGGGGATCAGCGATGCCTGTATGGGGGAGGGGGATCAGCGATGTCTGTATGGGGGAGGGGGATCAGCGATGCCTGTATGGGGGAGGGGGATCAGCGATGCCTGTATGGGGGAGGGGGATCAGCGATGTCTGTATAGGGGAGGGGGATCAGCGATGTCTGTATGGGGGAGGGGGATCAGCGATGTCTGTACGGGGGAGGGGGATCAGCGATGCCTGTATGGGGGAGGGGGCCAGAAATGTCTGTGTGGGGGAGGGGGCCGTAGGGGCCAGTGATGTCTGTGGTGGTTGAATGGCAGAGGTCCGGATGCTGGGAGGTGTTTTCAGTGATCTCCCAGTGATGTGCGCATGCGTGGGTTCTAGTTCATTCCTCTGATTTCAGGCTCTTTGACACGAATGGGCCCCACCCCCTTGGGTTTTTAATGTTATTCACGATTGTGACCTCTGCATTGCACAGAGTGGGGCGATTTGGATCTGAAATTGCACTGAGAAAACAGTCATGTTCTAGACCAGTTTTCTCATCAATCCAGCACTTTTGGGTGAATTGCCCCCTGTATTTCTAAATTTTGAGTCAGATCTTTTGATACTGGGAGCGATCTAGACAGTGGTTAGCACTGCTGCCTCACAGTGCCAGGGACCAGGGTTCAATTCTGGCCTTGGGTCATTTTCTGTACAGAGTTTGCACTTTCTCCACGTGTCTGCGTGAGTTTCCTCCGGGTGCTCCGGTTTCCTCCCACAGTCCAAAACATCTGTTGGTTAGGTTCATTGGCCATGCTAAATTCTCCCTCAGTGTATCCAAACAGGCACCCGAGTGTGGTGACTGGGGGATTTTCACAGTAACTTCATTGCAGTATTAATGTAAGCGTACTTGCGATACTAATAAATAAACTTCCAATTTTTGTGGTGAATTTAAGCTGTTAGTGCATGTCAGGACCTGAGGAAGTTCTGACTCACACACAATGCTGCAAATGAGCAGGAAGTTAAAACCTTAGATGGGCTGATTTGTGCTACCCGGGACTCTCCGTGAATGTCTCTTACACTGACCTCAATGTTGCAGACATGTGCTAGATATGTGTTACTTACCTGAATACTTACCCTAGAAATGTTACACTGTTTAAGCTCTGGCATAACTCAGTGGTTAACTGAATAACTTTGTTCCCAATCTCACCACCACATGTGGCTTCCAAGCCTCCAAACATCAGTGACCTGAAACCTCACCCCTGATCTGACTACCCACTCATACTCACACACACTCACTCACACATCCATGCACTCACCTACTCACTCACTCACCCACTCACTCACTTACCCACTCACTCACTCACCCACTCACTTACCCACTCACTCACCCATTCACTCACCCACTCACTCACTCACCCACTCACTCACCCACTCACTCACTCACCCACTCACTCACTCACCCACTCACTCACCCATTCACTCACCCACTCACTCACTCACTTACCCACTCACTCACCCATTCACTCACCCACTCACTCACTCACCCACTCACTCACCCACTCACTCACTCACCCACTCACTCACTCACCCACTCACTCACCCATTCACTCACCCACTCACTCACTCACTTACCCACTCACTCACCCACTCACTCACCCATTCACTCACCCACTCACTCACTCACTCACTCACTCACTCACTCACTCACCCACTCACTCATCCACCCATTCACTCACTTACCCACTCACTCACTTACCCACTCACTCACCCACTCACCCACTCACTCACTTACCCACTCACTCACCCACTCACTTACCCACTCACTCACCCATTCACTCACCCACTCACTCACTCACTTACCCACTCACTCACCCACTCACTCACCCACTCACTCACCCACTCACTCCCCACTCACTTACCCACTCACTCACCCATTCACTCACCCACTCACTCCCCACTCACTTACCCACTCACTCACCCATTCACTCACCCACTCACTCACTCACTTACCCACTCACTCACCCACTCACTCACCCACTCACTCACCCACTCACTCACCCACTCACTCCCCACTCACTTACCCACTCACTTACCCACTCACTCACCCATTCACTCACCCACTCACTCACTCACTTACCCACTCACTCACCCACTCACTCACCCACTCACTCCCCACTCGCTTACCCACTCACTCACCCATTCACTCACCCACTCACCCACTCACTCACTTACCCACTCACTCACCCACTCACTTACCCACTCACTCACCCATTCACTCACCCACTCACTCACTCACTTACCCACTCACTCACCCACTCACTCACCCACTCACTCACCCATTCACTCACCCACTCACTCACCCACTCACTCACCCACTCACTTACCCACTCACTCACCCATTCACTCACCCACTCACTCACTCACTCACTTACCCACTCAATCACCCATTCACTTACCCACTCACTCACCCACTCCTCTTTGTCAGTCTTTTTCCTGTAGAGCTACATAAAGGCTTCTTTGTTTTAGCCAGGATTGGTAGTCCCAGTTGAAAGTACGTTAAAGACAAACGCACAATGATCTCTGCAATTGGCATAGATGTGTGAAGCAATGCTGCTGATCGGAAGATCTCTCCTGCAGATACCCCATGGTAACCACAAGTGAAGTTGTACATTCAATTCTGTTTCCCTTTTATAATTACAAGTCACGCAATTGTGACTGACATCAACCAACTAATTCAGTTTCATTTTTAACCGAGGCAATGATTTGATGGATTTTCTTCAAAACTCATAGAACAAATTCCTCCATGGAGGACATTAATTCCATTGGATAAAACCAGAAATTAACTTAACAGCAAGGATCAGAATTTTAAACTTGTGATACTGGAAGACTAAACAAGTCAGTCATTTGGCTTACATTATCCACTCGTTCCTAACCATTCATTCTAATAGCCATAAAATTGTGATTAATGCATACTGAACCTGTAAGCCATGCTGCATAATTAGAAAACTCTAAACAACGACTGAATATTTCTTCATTGGAGTGTGTCTGAATAAATTAAGTATTGGATCATTGCTTTTTATGTTGATTTTGTGCATAAATGCAAGCCTCCTTGCAAAACAGAGCTGCATATGGCCTAAGTGGAATGTCATAAGCAAATGATAGTAAAATAATCATCTATTGTTAGGCAGCTTGTAATTAGTCACTCGTAATCCAGCTTCTTACAAGCAGAGAAAATGGATCAGGGCACTATCAGGTTCAATATCCAGGGTGCATTGAGGTTGATTTATCTGAACTGTCAGATTGCAATAAAGTGGCAGAACTGGGGCTTCCAAAGTTAAGGACAGAATTATTTCTCCGCAGCTGTTTTTCTGCTTTGCATACAGGTATATAGATAGATTGTGGCTCATATTCTTTGCACCTGTTCATTTACTCACTAGATGAAGGTTAGCCAAGGATATTAGTTACCTGCATGATAAGTGTGTAACATCTGGACAAAATAGGCTCTGATTTGAATAATGGACTTTTTGCTTCATGTAACCACAAAGGGAAATCTGCAAGTGGGATTAGAAGTGTAATTAGAGCTTGAACAATACACGACGTCTGGTCTGTGACTGGCAGAGCTTAGTTGTAAAGCTTTAAATGGCCTCTATGCCCTAAGAGGGCATTGGTAACCATGGACTTCCATTGGAGTGGTCCATGATTATGCTAAGCAAAGTACTGCAGTGGTTTGCTACTGCCTTCTGCAGTATGTCTGACCAGGAAACTCTGCCACTCTTACTGTCTGAATTTACAAGTTGATAATCAATCTGTTTGGCTACATTATGAGCACACCTTTTATGGCTATCAAATCCTGGAATGCGACTTGAACCCAGAGGTGCTGGTTCTTGCACCTCTAGGTCTCCCGATTCCCAATTAGGCCACTTAATTAAAGACAAAGTCATATCATTGTACATGTGACAAAATCCCCATTGGTTTCCAAATGAAAATAACAACTTTAAAAAATTGGTCCTTTGGATTGCATTGGAGTTATCTTGCTCTCCATTCCAATTCCTGCCATTTCCCTACTCCAGCCCCAATTACCTGAGAGCTGCTGTGGTCCTCTTCTCTTTGCTGAAGGGGTGTGATGCTACACTGGGCTTTATTATAATGAGTTCATTGATATTCCAGATCTCACCATTCAGATAAAAGATAAATTATGAGCCAAGGATTCTCACACCACACTTACAACAGAACAAGCCTCACCATCAGTCAGAACATTTAATCCATTTCCCCAGCAAGGAGACCCCATCAGTGGAAGAAGAATGCTCAAGACATCCACAGACAGGATACCTCGGGGAGATACAATTCTCCTTCTTCAGATAAGATGAGGGAAGTCATGTAGGACTAAGTATAACAAGTTGGAGCCTATATCCGCACCCCACTTATCCAGATAATGAAAGGAAACCTCAATGATGGAAGAGGACAAGGATAAGACCACAGACATAAGACCTGGTTTGGCAATGTGCACTCTCACATGTAGGGTATCAGGAACTGAGACACATACAGGGAAACTTGGATAATGCAGAGCCCATGTATTTGGGCTCACACTCAGGACCTGCAGACAACAGGATACAATTCCCCCCCTCCCATCCGGGGAACCTAAACCTCAAGAAGGGGACATCTTGGGAGAAAACAACCTACTACCTTATCTAATATATTCTCCAGGAATGGACAATCAAAGAAGCTACTGCCCTAACCTACCCAGCCAAAGTAAGCTTTAAATCACAACACAGTGAAAGAAAGGGCTGACAGGCCAGAATTACTCACACTGCCCCTGGACTTCAAACAAAGCAAACTTCCACTAACTCCAGTTACTTGAAGATGCCACCAATGAGATTCCATCCATTACCACGTCCTCCCAACCCCCATCAAGGAAACACCTTGCAACAGGAGGAAGAATCGTTCAAACATCCACAGTCAGGATATCTCAAGAAAGGACAAGAACCTGCTCTTCCCCACAGGATGATCTGCTCACCATATACTCTAGGAGCCAAACTACCAAATAGCCATTGCCACAACACATGCAGCAAAAGAAAATATAGGAAACTAATCCATGGAAGGCTGGACAACCAAGGATTCCCTAACTACACTCGGACATTCAGCAGTAAAGATTTTCCCCAAATCCAGCTACGCCAGAGGCGACAATAAAACTCAGGCTTTTCCAGGATACATGATCGATCTGCAGCTCCACAGGGGACCAACGAGGATTCCTTAATCCAAAATAACAAAAATACAAAACAAAATCTGTGACACCTTAGTTCTAAATCGGGTTTTCCTCACCCACTATGAAGACTGATATGGCAATTAAGATAAATCAATAAATTAACACATTAGGTGGATGAATTCTGTTGGGTTGAATGCATTTTAGATTATGGGTGTGATCTCTGGGTCCATTGCTTGTGAGCGAAAATCCTGTCATAACTGCTAGCTCTCGCGAGAAAGCCCTAACGGGATTTGTAACGGCGAGGGAGCAAGATTTTCCGGTTGCGCTCACCCCAAGGCGGAAATTCCCACCTGATCTTTGCATGATCCGCTGAATTTTCTATCCTGCCCGCTACGATTCCTGTGGCAGGTGAGATGGGAGAATTCCACCCGAGATCTCCGTTTAAAATCTTCCCCAACCCTGCCGGTGACAGAGCGTGAACCTGATTTGCATGAAATTGGCTGCATTTAAACATCATTAAATGGCTGTTGCTCCATCCTGCCAGCATGATGTCACACCAGTAGGAATCCCGACTGCTTTTAAACATAAGAACATAAGAACATAAGAAATAGGAGCAGGAGTAGGCCATCTAGCCCTTCGAGCCTGCCCCGCCATTCAATAAGATCATGGCTGATCTGTTGTGGCTCAGTTCCACTTTCCCGCCCTCTCCCCATAACCCTTAATCCCCTCTCTTATCCAGAACCCATCAACCCGCTTCTTAAAAATATTTAGCGAGGCAGCCTCCACCACTTCAACGGGCAGAGAATTCCAGAGATTCACCACCCTTTGAGTGAAGAAGTTCCTCCTCAACTCCGTTCTAAACCGCCTCCCCTTTATCTTGAGGCTGTGCCCCCTAGTCCTACTGTCTTTTTTGAGCGGGAAGAGTCTCTCCACCTCTATCCTATCCATCCCATTCATCATCTTATACGTCTCAATGAGATCTCCCCTCATTCTTCTAAACTCTAACGAGTACAAGCCTAGTTTATTCAGCCTCTCCTCATAGCTCAACCCCCTCAACTCCGGTATCAGCCTAGTAAACCTCCTCTGCACTCCCTCCAGGGCCAAAATATCCTTGCGCAGGTGCGGCGCCCAAAACTGCACACAGTACTCCAGCTGCGGCCTCACCAATGCCCTATACAGCTGCAGCAAGACCTCCCTACTTTTATATTCAATCCCCCTCGCTATGAAGGCCAGCATCCCATTCCATTTTCAAAAATGGAAACCAGTCGTGATGACCACACGGGGTCACAGAGGTAAGTACACACCCCTAGTGGTGAGGGACATGGTGGGCACTCAGGCAGTGTCGGGGTAGGCCCTGTCAGTAGCCCTATGGGATGGGAAGTGGACGCTTCCTTATGTGTGTGGGTGAGGGGGCGGGGGAGGTGCCCTGGTTTTTTAGTAGTGGGAGGGATGGGGATGTTCCTCAAGCCTAAGGGGATCCTGATGTCCATGGGGGTGGGGGCCCTTAACTTTACTTTGACATTGGGTGCTCCTTAAAAACAGCACCCAATCTCTGAACCCTAGGTTTGCTGGCGTGTTTGGGTCCCATGCCCCCAGATGGTGTGATCCTTGCCAACACTTTGAAACTGCAGAGAGTGCTGTTTGATCAGATGAGAAAAGGCATTTGTGAAGTTAGTGAGTTTCAAGCAGATTTTCTCACTTAGAATCATAGAATAGAATCATAGAATCCCTATAGTGCCGAAGAAGGCCATTCAGCCCATTGAATCTGCATGGACCACAATCCCACCCAGGCCCTCCTATCTCCGTAACCCCACATATTTAACTTTCTAATTTCCTGACAGTAAGGGGCACTTTAACATGGCCAACACATCTAACCTGTACATCTTTGTAGTGTGGAAGGAAACTGGAGCACCTGGAGGAAACCCACATAGACATGGGGAGAATGTGCAAACTCCACTCAATCACCTAAGGCCAGAATTGAACCTGGTGCTGTGAGGCAGCAGTAGTAACCACTGTGCCACCGTGATGCCCTCATTTGATCCAGGGCTCTGTGTAATCTTTGCTAACTTCTGCCCTACGGGTTAAGTAATACCACTGGATAAGGGTGGCAGGTTAAAAGTCACCTCGCTGCTTTGTGATGTCTGTGCCAAGGTTTAACAGTATTTTAGGACAGTTTAAAGTGGGGAAGGTGGGGAATGTCTAATATTCTTAGTACATTGCAGTTGTGAAATTCTGTTTTGCAGCAACTTGACATCTTTCAAAGTTAAAAATAAAATCCGGGTGTCTGGTCCATTAAGCTATTTAAGGCTTTACATTCTGCAGCAGGAGAGGGGCAACAGAAATCTCTCAATAAGAGACAATTCACATATCTGGAGCTCATGCACAATGATTAAAATAGACTGATTTTGCAACATAAATGGGTAAATGCACTCTATATTCACGCATCGCCTTAATTTTGGTTGCAAGATGGACAGTATGCTTGATTTTGTAGTGATAGGTCAAAATATTCCCATTTTAAATTAAGTTTATTCTTGAGAAATTAGTACATAATTACACAATAAAGCTATTAAAGATGATTCCCTATCCAATTGTCTCACGCTTTGAGTTTTTACACTTGCAACTCTTTCCTCAGCAGTTGTTGATATTGGCTGAAAGGTATTTTTGCAGAACTGTCAAGGGTGAACTTCACTTGGTGTTATCTGACAGTGTGGTAGAATTTCCCTCATTTTCATTGCACCAGTTTCATTGTGATGGGAATCGGACAGGATTCTTCAATCGCTGAGAAACCGATCTGCCCAGGTGACAAAGGTGAAAATTCACCCCATCTTAAAAAACAATTTGTTCGCAAGTATCAAATAGAAACATAGAAGATAGGAGCGGGAGGAGGCCATTTGTCCCTTCAAGCCTGCTTTGCCATTTATTACGATCATGACTGATCATCCAATTCAATAGCCTAATCCTGATTTCTCCCCATAACCTTTGATCCTGTTCACCCCAAATGCTATATCCAGCTGCCTATTGAATACATTTAATGTTTTGGCATCAACTACTTTCTGTGGTAATGAATTCCACAGGATCACCACTCTTTGGGTGAAGAAATGTCTCCTCACCTCCGTTCTGAGTGGTCTACCCTAAATCTGTGACCCCTGGTTCTGGACTTCCCATCATCAGGAATATCCTCCCTGCACCTACCCTGTCTAGTCCTGTTAGAATTTTATAAATCTCTATGAGATGCCCCCCACATTCATGAAACTCCATGAAAATAATCCTAATCTAGTCAATTTCTGCTCATACATCAGTCCCACCATCCCCAGAATCAGCCTGGTAAACCTTCGTTGCAAGAACATTCTTCCTCAGAAAAGGAGACCAAAACTACACACAATACTCTAGGTGTGGCCTGACCAAGGCCCTGTATAATTGAAACAACACATCCATACTCCTGTACTCAAAACTTCTCGCAATGAAAGCCAACAAACCATTTGACTTCTTTACTGCCTGCTGCACCTGCACGCTTACCTTCAATTGCTGGTGCACAAGGACACCCAGGCCTCGCTACATACTCCACTCTCCCAATTTACAGCCATTGAAGTAGTAATCTGCCTTCTTGTTTTTGTTTCCAAAGTGAATAACCTCACATTTATCCAAATTATACCACATCTGCCATTGATTTGTCCGCTCACCCAACCTGTCCAGCATTCTCGTCACAGTTCACCCTCCTACCCAACTTGGTATCATCTGCAAACTTTGAAATGTTATATTTTATTTCCTCATTCAAATCATTGATATGTATTGTGAATAGCTGGGGTCCTAGCATCGATCCCTATGGCACCCCACTAGTTACTGCCTGCCAATTTGAAATGCACCCATTAATTCCTACTCTTTGTTTCCTCTCTGTCAATCAGTTTTCTAAGCATCTCAATGCACTCACCCCAATCCCATGCACTTTAATCTTGCACAATAATCTCTTGTGTGAGACTTTGTCAAATGCTTTCTGAAAGTGCTAATATACCGCATCTACTGGCTCTCCTTTGTCAAATCCACTAGTTATATCTTCAACGAATTCCAACAATTCACGCTGATTTTGTTTGATCTTGCCATTACTTTCTAAATGCTCTGTTATAAAGTCCTTAATAATGGATGCAAGAATTTTCCCCACTACCAACGTTAGGCTTATTAGTCTATAATTCCCTGTTTTCTCTCTACCTCCTTTTTTGAATATTGAAGTGACATTAGCTACCTTCCAATCTGCAGGGACTGTTCTAGAGTCTATAGAATCCTGGAAGATGACAATCAATGCATCCAATATTTCTAGAGCCACTTCCTTAAGCACTTTGGGATGTAGATTATCAGGCTCTGGGGATTTATTCACATTCAATGCCATCAATTTTCCCAGCATCATTTCTCAACTAATATTGATCTCCCTCAGTTCTTCCCTCTCATTAAATCTTGCATTCTCCAACATTTCTGGCATTTGATTTGTGTCCTCTTTGTAAGACAGAACTAAAGTACGTATTTAGTCACTCAGCCATTTCTTAATCTCCTATTATACATTCTCCTGTTTCTGTCCGTGGGGGGACCTACATTTGTCTTCAACCTCTTTCTCTTCACGTACCTATAAAAACTTTCCGTATCAGTCTTTATGTTCCCTGCAAGCTTACTTTTGTAGTGTAAATTCCCCTCTTTAATCAATCCCTTGGTCCTTCTTTGCTGAATTCTAAACTGCTCCTCATCCTCAGACCTATAATTTTCCTTGGCCAGTCTGTTTGCTTCTTCCTTAAATTGGATACGCTCTCTAATTTTCTTTGTCAGCCATGGATTGGCCCTCTTATCCATTTTGCTTTTGTGCCAGACAGGAATAAACTGTTGCTGCAGTTCCTCCATGTGCTCCTTGAATGTTTGCCATTGCCTATCCACTGTTATCCCTTTCAGTAACTCTTCGCAATCTACCAAGGCCAACTCATGCCTCATATCCTCATAGTTTTCTTTATTAAGATTCAGCACCCTGTTCTCGAATCAACTACTTCACTCTCCATCGTGATAAAAAATTCTATCGTGTTATGGTGACTCATGCTCAAAGAGTCTTGTACAGCTAGATTGGCAATGTTTCCCTTCTCATTACACAGTGCCCAGTCTAAGATTGCCTGGTCTCTAGTTGGTTCCTCCACATATTGGTCAAGAAAACTATTCCGTATACACTCCAGGAATTCCTCCTCTACAGCATTGTGGCTAATTTGATTTGCCCAACCTATGTGCAGATTAAAATCACCCATGATCACTGATATTCCCTTATCACATGCGTCTCTAATTTCGTATTTAATGCCATTCCCAATAGCATCACTGCCGTTTGGGAGTCTATATATGACACCTAATATAATCTTTACAGGTAGATTTATAGACTATAGTTTTAAGTATTACTGATAGACAAGGAGCCAGCGCCTTGAAAATATGATGTTGAAATGCCAGCGTTGGACTTGGGTGGGCACAGTAAGAAATCTCACAATACCAGGTTAAAGTCCAACAGGTTTATTTGGAACTATGAGCTTTCAGAGCAGTGAATGATCACTTATCAGGAGAGTGATGGTCCCTCTCTCCACCCGCACTGTCTGTACCTGTAAAGACGTGATTATCTGAAAAGACTTGCATTCCAACCATTATCATGCAATTGTGTCTTTTTCTCTATATGCCATGTTTGTGAAACCTACCTCTCCTTACACCTGATGAAGGAGCAGTGCTCTGAAAACTTGTGATTCCAAATAAACCTGTTGGACTTTAACCTGGTGTTGTGAGACTTCTTACAGTCCTTGAAAATAGACTTTTTTCAGTTGAGTGCTTAGTGCAGGGCTGATCTGCAGGTGCTTAATAATGAATAATAAATTAAGAAGCTGTTGTTTGATAACACAATACTCAGGGGCAATGGCATTTGCTAATCTGTACTTCCTCAGCAGTGACAAAATGCTTGCTAAGATCACAAGGATGAGTAAACAGACTGCTGCCAGGGCTCTCCTGGGGCATTTGTTTTGCAGGATTACAACCTCAAAGCCTGGGAGCAGATTACATTAATGAGCTACCTGGTTGATATAAACTCTACTATGAACGTTGAAGAGAGAATCATGACTAGAGCGTCAGCAGGAATGAATGACAAACATCTTCAAGGTGCAAAATTGCCACAAGCAAAAATAGCCACAGTTAATGAATGGGTCCCTTTCACTAAAAGAGAAGTTTAAAACTAATGAATCTACTGTAGCAATGCTTAGGCAGAATAATAACAAAAATAACTTCATATCCCACTTTTATTTCTGTTTCTGTTCTAATTCTTTCATTCCATTTACCCTGTTTTTCTATGCCTTGGAAATCTAAGTTAAAGTATATTTATTAGTCACGTATAGGCTTACATTAACGCTGCAATTAAAAATCCCCAAGTCACCACACTCTGGCACCTGTTCGGGTACATTGAAGGAGAATTTAGCATGGCCTTAACCAAATGTCTTTCAGACTGTGGGAGGAAACCGGAGCGCTCGGAGGAAACCCACACAGATGTGGGGAGAATGTGCAGACAACGACCCAAGCCAGGAATCAAACCTAGGTCCTTGCTGCTGTGAGTCAGCAGTGCTAACCACTGTGCCACTCAAAGCTATCAAGCTTTTTATTCCTCACTTATGGCTTTCAATACCCTTTCTGTTTTGACTGATTCCTACATATTCTCTATTCCTGTACACCCCTCCTTCCATCCATCTCACCTCACTACTCTATACTTCTGATCCTCATTTGCTTCCTTTCTACTTAGCTCTCTCTCTTTTGTTTTCTGTATGTCTGTTACTTTTTGATTTTCCTCTTTTGAATGGAGATTGAGAGACTGTCTTCAGGCCTCAATCTTCGGATAGCCACAGGCATGATCTCATCTCTTTGTGGATACAACTTTGTGGTTCTCCTACCAGATATCAGTATGGTCCTAAAACTCCTTTAGGAATCATTGGACACAGAGGTCGGAATTTTACCGTCCTACTCCCCATGGGAATTGGAGTGAGTGAGGGGTGGAGCATGGGAAGGCCTATTGACCTCGGGTGGAATTTTTCAGTTTCGGAGGAGAGAGGCCGTAACATCCCACCTGCAGTCAATATTTCAGTCAATTTATAGGTCAAGAAATAACTTCCATCACCACATCAGGCAGCATTCCCTATCCCCTCCTTCAACTTACGTAGCCTTTTGGTTTGTAAAGTGTCTGTTGGAATGTTGGGAAATGAACTTGTGAGAAGCTGGGATAGAGCTACTATCCAAATCCAAAAAGAACACTATTCAGAACTATTCTTTGGTTAGTGTTGTAGAAACAACATGCAGGGGTATGGGAAAGGGCAGGGCAATGGCATTAAGTATGATGCTCATTTGAAGAGCTGGTGCAGACATGATGGGCCAAATGGCCTCCTTCTGCACCGTGACAATTTTTTGATTCTATGATATCACTTGTCAAAGTAGCAATTATACTGATACAACAAAAGTATTGTCCAGCAATATCTGTACCTATACAACAGGGTGGCACAGTGGCACAGTGTTTAGCACTGCTGCCTCACAATGCTAGGGACCCAGGTTCAATTCCAATCTTGGTGACCATCTGTGTTGAGTTTGCACATTCTCACTGTGTCTGTGTGGGTTTCCTCTGGGTGCTTTAGTTTGCTCCCACACTCCAAATATGCGCAGGTTAGGTGAATTGGCCATGCTAAATTCTCCCTTAATGTCCCAAGATGAAAAGGTTAGAGGAATTAGTGGGGTAAATATGTGTGGTTACAGGGATGGGGCCTGGGTAAGATGCTCTGTTGGAGAGCCTGTGCAGTTTCAATGGGCTAGATCATCTGCTTTTGCACTGATTCTATAAACATTATGACTGAGCAATATTAATGGCAATGTTAAAAATTATATGTGAAATGATATAAAGCATACATTTTATAAAGTGATATCACCCTGTATAGCGTTAAAATCAGTTGGAGTGGAATCATCGGCCAATCTTGGTAAGAAATCTCATTCACAGAGCTTCCAAACTTGAATAGCTAAATATAGTTATCTAGCTGATAGCATCAGTTGTATATTTTAAGCTTGCAGACAAAGACGACAGTTTTCCAAATAAATTTCTGGCTGTATAGTAAAATGTAACTTTCACTTCTCTTTTAGCTTTATACCTAAAGCAAATGCATCATTTGAATAGTAATGCCTCCTAGTAATTAACATCATACTTAGATTGGTCACAATTTATTACTGAGATGTTATGGATCCCAATGATCTGCATTACACACGCCAGTAAAAGGAAATAAAACGGTGTAAACATCTGTCCATTCTCTCCATGATGGCCAAATAGCTTCTATATTTCCCGTTTCACATTTTCAGTGCCTGCAATTTTTATTGTTATTTTAAAATTGGGGTTGTCATCAGTGGACACATGGGCACATCAGAGGTTCCATTATGTGATCTCCCACCTCCAACTACCTGCAAACTGTTAATTTCCCCTAATAAATCATGATGTTCAATGAAAACATTAACTTATAATGCTTCCAATATGCTTTTTCTTCTCCCGATTGCTCACAGCAGTGTCCAGAGTGTTGGTTTTTACTTCCTCACAATGCCAGAGCAATCCTGCCAAGCTGGCATTGTTAGCCATTAATAAGTCTGCCAAATATCCCCTCTCCTGTTGCCTGAATGGGACCTGAATATGGGTAATATGGAAAGTTTGTGATTCTGCCATGAACCAAAACTGGATGCCATGTCCTTGCCTCTTGGTGGAAGTGAAATCCTTTACCTTCTATTTTTTCCAACCTCAGTCAAATGTTGTGAACGAAGCCCAGACCATCACGCAAAACGGCCTCCCATCCACTGACTCCATCTACATTTTCTGCTGTCTCGGAAAAGCAGCCAGCACAATCAAGGACCTCATGTACCTCGGACATACTGTTTTCCATCTTCTTCCATCAAGAAAAAGATACAAGAGTCTGAAAATAAGTACCAACTGACTCAAGAACAGCTTCTTCTTTGCTGCCATCAGACTTTTGAATGTTCTTGTCACACATTAAGCTGATTTTTCTCTTCACCCAATCTGTAACTGCAACACTATATTCTGGCACCCTCTCATTTCCTTCTCCTCTATGTACTCTTTGAACAGTATGCTTTGTCTGTATCGTGCAAAAAACAATACTTTTCATGTATCCCAATACATGTGATAATAATAAATCAAATCAAAATCCTGGAATTCTCTCCCAACAGGGACTGTAAAGGTTTAGGAAGGCAGAATAAAGGCTAAAACAATTGGGGCTTTTTCATTGGACCGGAGAAAATAAACAAGAAATATATTAGACATTTGAAAAATTAAGAGAGTGTTTTCAGAGTTTAAATAATAGAGACCAGCTGTTAAATGTGTAATAAAGCAGTTAAATTGAGGATTATCATTCAAAAGAATTGCAGGAAGTTAAAAGTATTTTTCATATTGAAGTTTTTGAGGCCATGCAATGCAGTGTCTATTGAAGCTGATCCTATAACATGTTAACATTAACACTGCATGTATACACTAACATTAATACTATAAAATAGGCTCGAGTGGAGTGTAAGTGCTGGCGTGGACTGGTCTAAACGACCTGTTTCTGTGCTGCATATCCTACGACCTATGTGAAGAGAATTGGTAAGTGTTTGAAAACAAAGAAAAGGATGTTGAAAGGGAGGATAGAATGGATTTAAATAGATAGCTTTAATTGAAGAACTACCAGTGACTCAGGCACTTCGAGCAAAGTAACCTATTTCTGTGCAGTAATTGCTATGATTATACTGTACGCTGTGGTCACTCCACTAGAATTTAGGATGGCCAGCAGCACTTCTATATTAAAAAATCTATTAATAGAACACATTTCATGTCTGTTATCACAATCTTAACATTCACCATAGTAATTCACTCCATTTCAAAAACAGAAAATCCAAAGGCTTTTTAAAATGAATGATAACGCAGTGTTATCATAACAGTAATAAGAAACCTGTTAGCTGAGGACAAATGGCCATACATTTTAGATTATTTCAGATCAGTTCCTTTAAGAAAGGGGGAAAATTGAATGTTCTTCTGGTCGTGACAAATTGAAATTGGCTAGGTCTATATTAGATTTCACCAGAGGGTAAATATATTGGTTTTCAGCAAGGCTTTCAGAAATGTAGAACTCATTTTCTGATTAAGGAGGTGCTGACTTAAAGGGGTGTTGCTAATCTTTTCAATGACGACTCAATGTATAATAAAACTTGTCACTGCATCACAGAAGTATCGCTGTTTGTTTGTACATGATGTGAGAGTGACACAAATGAAGAGTGTTCTTTGCAAGGCCTTAACAAGGTCTTTGACAAGGTACCGCATGTAGGTTGTTGCATAAGGTTCGATCTCATGGGATCCAGGGTGAGGTAGCCAAATGGATACAAAATTGGCTTGATGACAGAAGACAAAGGGTGGTTGTTTTTCAAACTGGAGGCCTGTGACCAGTGGTGTGCCTCAGGGATCAATGGTAGGTCCACTGTTATTTGTCATTTATATTAATGATTTGGATGAGTATTTAGTAAGCTCAGGGGATTGACGAATGGCAGATGGAGTTTAATTTAGATAAATGTGAGGCAATGCATTTTGATCGATTGAACCAGGGCAGGACTTACTCAGTTAACTCATTGGGACAATTATAGAACAAAGAGATCCAGGGGTACAGGTTGGTAGCTTCTTGAAAGTGGAGTCACAGATGGACAGCGTGGTGAAGAAGGCATTTGGCATGCTTGGTTTCATCAGTCAGAACATTGAATACAGTAGTTGGGACGTCTTGTTAAAATTGTACAAGGCATTGATAAGGCCACACATGGAATACTGTGTACAGTTCTGGGCATATAGAAAGGATATTATTAAACTAGAAAGAGTGCAGAAGAGATTTGCTAGGATGTTACCGGGATTTGATGGTTTGAGTTATAAGGAGAGGCTGGATAGACTGGGACTTTTTTCTCTGACGCGTAGGAGGCTTGAGGGTGATCGTATAGAGGTCTATAAAATAATGAGGGGCATAGATCAGCTAGATAGTCAATACTTTTCCCAAAGGTAGGAGAGTTTGAAACTAGAGGGCATAGGTTTAAGATAAGAGGAAGGAGACACAAAAGGGTCCAGAGGGGCAATTTTTTCACACAGAGGGTGGTGAATATCTGGAACAAGCTGCCAGAAGTAGTGGTAGAGGCGGGTACAATTCTGTCTTTTAAAAAGTATTTAGACAGTCACATGGCTACAATGCGTATAGAGGGATATGGGCCAAATGCGGGCAATTGGGGCTAGCTTAAGGGTTATAAAAAGGGGTGGCATGGACAGGTTGGGCCAAAGGGCCTGTTTCCATGCTGTAGACCTCTATTACTCTATAACTTTATTCTCACCTTCTGCAGCAATGAGGACCATGGTCGGATCAGTCGATCTCTCAGTGGGCGGTGTAAAATGTGTGGCATCTATTATATAGCCTGCCTTTCTTTCTTCACAGAAAGCAGTAAATTAAGTATGTAAACAAAATAAAGAGTTAATATATTCACCAGTCAACTTAGCAATACACATGCTGTGGGAATCTAAGGATGGGATATGGCTGTGTTTTGCACCAGATGAGAGGATCATTGTAATCATAGGTCAAGCTGACCTGTTACTATTGTTTCTCAAGTATGTTTATATCAAGTCTCACACAGAAGTTATTTGTGCCACACTGAGAAAGGGAGGCTTTTGACCTGGGAACACTGGACTTCACCTCAGACTGGGATCACGAATGGTGCTAGGACCAGTTGAGCTCCAGACTAGCTATCGTTACTGGGGTCTCCGATGGGCAGAAGACTGGTGCTTGTATTTCTTCTATATTATTTACTCTTTTTCAATAAACCATTATGGACTTTCAAAATAACCAAATTGCAGTGTTAATGTAAGCTTACTTGTGACACTAATAAATAAACTTTAAACTTTAATAGTTTAGAGATTATAAATCTCTTATTTAATATTCTCCTGGATCATTAAAAGAACAAAAAAGAACATTGTGGGAGTGCATCCTCCTTTAACTACCCGAGACTGCTGTGTTTTTTTTAATTCATGCATGGGACATAGGCATCGCTGGCTGGCCAGCATTTATTGTCCACCTCTAGTTGCCCTTGGCGGCCAGTTGAGAGTCAAGCACATTGCTGTGCCTCTGGAGTCACATGTAGACCAGACCAGGTAAGGACAGCAGATTTCTTTCCGTAAAGGACATTAGTGAACCAGATGTGTTTTTCTGACAATCGACAATGATTTCATGATTCATCAGAAGATTCTTAATTCTAGATATTTTTTGTTGAATTCAAATGCCTCCATCTGCTGTGCTGGGATTTGAACCCAGGCCCCCAAAGTATTAGCTGAGTTTCTGGATTAATAATCCAGTGATAATACTACCAGGCCATCATCTCCCCTAACAGCACCCTGTGACAGTGGATGCGTGGTTCAAAACGAGCTTATTCAGTTCCATTCGAAAACACGTTCAATTAATTTTAAGTAACCAAAAAAAGCATTTGTTTTTCTATCCCTTCATTAGCTGGTTAATTATGAATTCAGTGTCCATCTCTTTCTGTTGACAATAATTTATAAAAGAAAAGTGATACTTGAGGTGTCAGTGCCATTGACACTAGCTGAAGGTTGGGTGTGCAAAGAGAAATGCAATAGAACACGACACTGCTCCAAACTAGCCAGGAACAATTGAGATCAGATAGCGATTTGTTTTGATGATTGGTTAACTGAGAATAAAATAACTGCATCTGTGTATTTCCATTTACAGAGATAACATAAAAGCATTTTTCTGCTTTATATGGGCTGGCCCTTGTAGGCTCTGGCTTTGGAAATGTGTAAATGTTTTATTCTGTAGATGAGAATTCAGTATCTTCACGCTTACTATTGAATATCTATTGCTGCTGAAAAGTCAACACATTTAAAAAAAGATAACATTTTGATGAGTCCAAATTTTTGTCACTGAGGTTCACATCTATAAGCATTACCAATCAGCACTCAGTACAGTGCAGCCAGAATGGCTGCAAGCAACTAGAGGAAATGCACTGAATTGAAAATAATGTTTTGAATCTGGAGTCTCAGATTTGGAATTTGCCAGTGGAATTAGGCGTACCTGTTTCTGTTCAGCAGCTCAATTCTAAAGTCCGCCAATGAAGCTCATCTCGGTTTTCAATGAAACAGTTTCTTCTTTTCCTGGCGGATGTGTCTTTCATTTGAATAAATGTCGATGGCGCGTTCCAGCCAGAGAGATGCGCTTCCACCATTCTCTACTAAATTTCCAATCCAAAAATATGCAGGTTATGTGGATTGGCCACGCTAAATTGCGCCTTAGTGTCTGAAAATATGTAGGTTAGGTGGATTAGCCATGGCAAATACGCGAGATAGGGCGGGGGTGGAGGGCTTGGGTAAGATACTCTGTCAGAGAGATGGTGCAAACCTAATGGGCTGAATGACCTCTTATGTACCCAGGGATTCTATGATTCAATGGTATTAAGTGGAATCCAGGAGTATTTCCACTGGTTACGGAAACCGGAGAGGGGAATCTTATCAGGTTGCACTTGAATTTCCCCAACTGATCCAATTTAGAAAAGTGCAGATGGAGAGCTGGGAGCTTGTTGCTCATCACTGGTGTTGGTGACTGGGGAAAGGGGAAATCTAACAGCATAAATAATAGTAAAGCTACATTTATTTGTGTGGCAGTGCTAGGAGGAGCACTTCCTTCCTGCACATGTGTAGATGCAATATCAATATCAGGCTGTTTAAAGTGACAGATGCTTTTAAGTGTAGCTTAATTGTCTGTTAATGATTTATGCATTTGTTTTCAAGCTGGTATTCTACAACTATCTTTGTTACAACAAAATCAGTTAATGGAAAACATTGCAACTATTTAGGCAGCACCCATTTTAACAGTTAGGTTCCTATATTGACAAAATGGATATTTTTGTTCCTCCAGCATCCAATTAGCTTGGGTGAAATCTAGTCTGGGACACCAAAACTATATGCTCTTTAAGAACTGTGAAGTTTCACTATTGCTAAAAGTCAATAAAAGATAATGTGAACAAAATAGTTAAGAAATTTTAGGGGCTCAAAACTATGTCCCTGGAATTAAGAGTCCCATAAATGAACAACTGAAGACTAAAACTCCCTGCAAAAAACCTTTCCAACTTGTTCAAGTTGTTCCAACAATAATTTAGTGGTTAGAGTGGCAATATTAAACGAACCAGTTTTTAAACATATAACCATTAACTGATTTTGTTGTAACGAGATAGTTATAGAACACCAGCTTGAAAACACATGCATTTTCACAGTTTCTTGCCTTTTAATTACTCCAATAGCGAATCCAGATGTATTACAATTGGCATAAAGGCAAAATGCTGCAGATACTGGAACCTGAAACAAAAACAGAAAACACTAGAGAAACTTTGTATTTCTGACAGCATCTGTGAGGAGAGAGTAAAGCCTGTTTCGAGTTAGGATCCTGACTCAAAATGTTAGCTCTTTTCCTCTCCACAGATGCTGTCAGACCTACTGTTTTTCCAGCATTTTCTGCTTTCATGTTATAATTTTCCATGTGTTTTTTCAGCATTTTCTTCTGTACAATATTGCAACTTTCATTGCTTCCATTTGTATAAAATAATAATATCTCGTTTGTATGATTTAAAAAGTTTTGGGTTGGTCCCAGTGTAATCAGGTGTTTGTGAAATATACAATACTTCAGGTTTGTGGAGTATAATGGCAGCTCATGTATTGGCCGCCACAGTGCAGGCAGGGTGTGCATGCGGAATTCCTCCTGAAGCCTTTCTGACCAATGGTAGGAATTGCAGGGCCCGATTTTACCATTTTCATTCTGTGTGCTGAATCTGGACACAATTCAGATCCGACTTGGAAATCTGCTTTCAGGCGCTCCCATATGTACTCAGCCTGAAAAAAAATCACAGGTCTGAATTGCGCTGTGGTGGTGAAGGTGGGGGGGGTGGTGGGGGGGTTGCAAGCGGGGGGTGGTGGGGAGGTGGGGGGCCAGTGGGCGGGGGGGTGGGCGTAGTGCGCCCGAAACGATCGAAGCTCTGAACTGCGCATGCGCCTTGAGGAAAAAAAATTTGAAAATGGTGCTGCTGTCCCATCACTCCCAGGCCGCAAAAAAGCAGATAAAGCGGCCCGGGACTAATGGTTCCCACAGACATCACCCCCACCCCTGCAACATAACTTTCCCCCTTATCCACCAACCCCCCCCAACTATCCAGACCGATCATGACCCACTGCCCCCTTTGCCCCCCACCGATCCCCTGCAGACTGACAGCGGACCCTCCTGCCTCCCCCCCCCCCCCCCCCCGCTACCAGAGATCCATCTGGCCTCCCTCCCAGTATATTTCACATACTCCAGCCGAGTACTTTGACAGTTTCACTTATTAAGTGCACGTACACTATTATAGCAGTGGGGTCCCTTCTCTCTGCTGCCTGTGCTTGCAAAACCCAACGAGGAATGTATCCAGGCTTTTATTGAAGTTGTGCAATGAAACATATATAAATAACCATTGCTTGATTCAACAATCGTTGCAATTGTGTTTAGCAACAGCCAACTTGCAGTAAATTCTAAGAGCTTCATTTCCAAGTTTATAAGATAATTTGGGAAATGGTAATAAGATAATCTCTGCTTCTTCTGAACTTGCTGGCGTAGGGGAAAAAAATATTTGTGGCAAATGAAATCTAATCCAAGTAGCATTTAGAACAGGAATGATCAGAATTAGAAATGTGATGGGATAGAATTAACTCTCCCCCTCACCCCAGAGAATGATTGGGCCTCCCCCAGACCCCCCACCCACCTGAGAATGATCAGGCCTCCCCCAGACCCCCCACCCACCTGAGAATGATTGGGCCTCCCCCACCAGACAACAATGGGCCTCCCTCCTTTTCCCCCGCCTTCCCCCCACACCAGGCAATGATCGGGCCTCCCTACTTCCCAGCTGCTGGGATTTCTGAACTTACCTCTTCAGAAGTTGGAGCGCCCGAAGCAGACCTTTGCCTGGCAGGCCTGTTTTGCGCCGAATCTGGACGCACAAACATGATGGTAAAGGGGAAATGCCGATTAAGTTGGGCGGGCAGTTCATTAATTCAATTTAAATGCAAGCAAATGCATTTAATTTGCCGTTGTGCCTGTTTTGGGCTCGAATCAGATAGCAGCCATTTTCGGGCCTAGGTTAAGTAACAGATGCGGGCGCAGATCATGTTAATGGCCTTACGCCCGACTTTACCATGTTTTTGCACCCGAAAACCGGTGCAATACAATGGTAAAATCGGGCCCACAATGTAATAACAACACAACATTCCCATTCTGATTCCATTTTTCTCTCATCCCAGAATGGCTGTCAGCAAAAGTGAGCCTGTCTTTTGGTTGTAATTTATCTGCATTGTGATGTACATTGTGACAATCATGATAAACAGTTTGTAATGTTCTTAGCATATAATGTCAAAAATGACTAACAGCAACTTGTGTTTAAAGAGTGTTTTTAATGTCACAAAACGCTGAAGGGACTTCACAGGAACCTTATCAAACAAAATCTGACACTGAGCCTCATAAGGAGATAACAGGACAGAAAACAAAAAAAAACTTGGTCAAAAGAGTGAGGTTTTAAGGAGGAAACAGAGGGGTTTGGGGAGGAAATTCCAGAGTTCAGATTTGTGGCAGCAGAAAGCATGCCCACATAACCTCAGCTGGAAGAGTCCCTCATCAATCGGCCCACTTGTAGTATATTGACTGAAAAACAAAGCAACTCACTTATTTGCAGCTATCGGTGCTGCATTCATCTTACAGTCTCTGTTCCTTCCATTGCACTTCTACCTTGCTTTTTCACTGAACCTGATCCTTTGTGGCTTGTCACAGCCTGTCCCTGCCTCTGGACCAAATGTGCTTTTATTATTTCTTTAGAACTATTTTTCTCATCCTGAAATTCAAACAATATTATCTGGCCAGTGATAGGATAAAGTGAAGAACATCCCACTTACAAAGAGGCAGTAAACTTTGAAGGAAAGGGTCTTTCTTTGCCTCAGTTGTGTCGAGAGTCATTTCAAATATCCCACATTATTTTAAGACATAATCTTCCAAAGAAATACATGTTCAATAATCCACCATAACATTGACAGGTTCTTGTAATATCTGCATCTTCATAATTATTGATATGAATGTTGTGGTTTACTGCAGGAATTGTCAGGAAGCAGAAATGGAAAGAATCAGAAGAGACCACAGCCCTTCAGATTTTCTTTGATGATGATATCTGCTACTGCATCAAACACAAACTTAACATTCTGTGTATCCGTAGCACAAGTCATATGAGAGTAAATCTCTTTAATATCTTGCCGCAGGTTGAGATTCAGGTATTGAGCCTTGATATAATTTCCAGCATCTTCAAATGTGTTGGAACCTGGTGAACAAGATGAACAAAAACAAAGGAGACATATTTTCATGCTAAACAATGATAAAGAAGGTTTACTTATTCCAATGATACTTGACATATGTCTCAGATTAAGTTTTGCGCGGGCTTGCATCTTGAGAGCAATCTTGCAAAAAAAAACCTACAGAGATGAAAATAATAAAAATATTGAGGTATTGGGGTATCTTTTGATACAACATATGAGTTAAGAAGAGGAGAAGGCCACTCGATCCTTCAAGCCTGCTCCATCTGTGACGATACTATGCCTTTGTAAAATGTATTTGAGTCATATAGTTGTGCAGGATCTATTGTACTGGTTTTATGCCTAGTGTCTGCCAGCATTATGTATTGCTGCTGCTGCAGCATTATTGCTTCTAATGTTGGTTTTAATCTGCAGTTCTCCCCTGGGATTTTTCAGAGAAGGACTTGAATGGGATGATTGGCAGGTATGGCCATATGATGGGGAAGCTATGCTGACATGGAATATATTCAAGCTCAGATACTGTTTTGGAGTTGAGAGAAAGCAGTGCCTCTCTTTTCCCCTCTCTGAAGTTGGAATCTGCTAGTTGATAAGTTTCTTTCTTGGACATTCTGCTGTATGAGAATGGATTTTTCTCTGAAAATTATTGTCTGGATCTCTGTCCAGAAGTGCTAAAAAGCTGAAAATCCAGTCTCACATGAACACACTTACTTTTTGTGCTCACTAATTCTGAAGAAGGGTGGATTGTTCTCCCTGGAAAGAGAGGCTGAAGGACAACCTGATAGAAGTTTACAAAATTATGAGAGGTATAGGAAGAGTGAACAGTCGGAAGCTTTCTCCCAGGGCAGAAATGACAATTACAAGGGAGCACAAGTTCAGGATAAGGGGGGGAAATGTTCATTGGAGATGTGTGGGGGAGTTTTTTTTTTACACAGAGGGTAGTGGGAGCCTATAATGCACTGCCAAGTGAGGTGGCTGAAGCAGTTACGTTAGCCACATTTAAGACTTATCTTGATAGACACATGAAAAAATGGGGAATAGAGGGGTATAAGTGATTGGTGAAGATAGGTAAACATGATTGGCGCAAGCTTGGAGGGACAAAGGGCCTGATCCTATGCTGTACTGTTCTTTGTTCTTTGAGTGTATGTTGATAGGGTATTGCTTTAAATTGGAACAACAGAGATAGCTAGCTGTTGAGGATTATACTTTGCCATGTCTAAGTATTTTAATTGATAAATATTATGCTAATTCTTTTTGTTATATTCTAATTGTGTTTTTAAAAATAAAGCTTGTTTTGATAAAAATTTCCTCACTGATTACTTAAATCATACCTGGAGTGAAACACCTTTTGCTCACCCTAATACCAAAATCAAATACAAACGTTGAGGTCTAGGCTAACTTTATAACATACCTTGGAGTTTCTGATCTGGGTTTCAATAGGATCATAGTTCACCTGATTTCAACCTCAACTGCACATTTCCACCTATCCCTTATGTCCTTTCACTCCCTTACTTATCAAGAATCTATCTAACTCTGCCCCCTGCCATTTTTCCCAGGGTACTGGTACCAGTTGCCCACTTTTACCACATCAGTTTTTGTACCACATTCATCTCCCTTTTTTTGTACCCTATGTCAATTTGCACATGGCCCAGGTAGTAAACCAAAGGTTATTAACTTTGAGGTTCTTCTTTATAGTTTAATATCTAGCTCCTCACTCTATGCAGAACATATTTCCTAGTTCTACCTATGTTGTTGGCACCTGATTGGACCTCAATGACTGGATTCTCCCTCTCCCACTGCACGTTCCATCTCTAGACCTGATCTGATATCTCAAGCCCTGGCACTGGCCAGGCAACACAACTGTCTGGACTCTGCTCTCTGCTGCAGAAAACAGTGTCAATCCCTCTCAATGTTTTGTCCCCTACTACCATGACATTCACTTTTCCTTCCCCACTTTAATTACTTCCTTTACCACAGCACCAGTTTGCTCACCCTGCACTCATACAAACAAGCTGAGGGAATCTCAAACTGCAAAAAGCTAAGGCTCCTGCACTCCTCCCCTTACCTGCCTCATTCACAGTCATAACCTGCTGTCCCTGACAAACCAAAAGACCCCATCCTAAGGCGTTTGACTGCCTCTTGGTACAAAGCATCCAGGTAACTTACCCTCTCTCTAATGTGTTAAAGTGTCTGCAGCTCAGCCTCCAGTTTGCTGCAGATGTGTTTGCCCTGGCCCACTGGCATCTCAGAACTCCCATATGCTGCAGATTGACACAATCCTTAATCTGTTTTAATTAATTACTCTCTTATATTATTCAGTTCTTTTATTTTCTTGTTTTATATATTTTGTTAATCTTACCACGATGTCATTTGCTATTTTAAACCTTAGGAATGGAATAGACCTTAACCACTTACCGGATACTCACCAAATAGTTAGCTTCTTTCCCTGCAGTAGAATAAGAACTAATTCCTACAGGACGAAAAAGATAGAGAAAGCAAAAGGAGAGAAAAGGAACACATTCTTCTCATTGTCACCAAACTCCCAGGTATGCAGTTGTTTGCCAAAGCTGCTCTAACGACCCCTGAATTATAGTGAATTGAATTTGGAGCTAGAGTAACCAGATTCAACCTGTTAGATAACTAACTAATCAGCTTTCTCAGCAGAATGTATTTATCCTGCTGAAGGAACTTACTTGACATGCACAGTACTTTCCAGTTAGCGCTGATTACGGGAAAGAGTAGATTTTTCAAGAACAAGATGAACACTTTAAACTCCCGCACTCATCCAATTCCTAGGTGTGCACTCAGTTCCAAAGCTGCAATAAAGGTCCTTGAATCTAAAGCAAACTGGTGAAGGTCAGGTATGAAGAGTTAATCCTTCAGGTCAGAGGTAGTAATAGAGGCAAGTACAATTTTGCCATTCAGAAAACATTTAGACAGTTACATGTGTAGGATGGGTACAGAAGCATATTGGCCAAACATAGATAATTGGGACTAACTTAGTGGTTAAAAAAAGGGGCAGCATGAACAAGTCGGCTGAAGGGTCTGTTTCCATGCTGTAAACTTTTATGATTCTATGACACATTATTCCATATGCAATTTTAAATAAGTGATGTAAGTTAACTGACTGAAACTGGAATAAAATGTTACCATGGAATTAAATATAAGCATGTTAAGAGTTAATACAGAATCAAACCATTTTCTTCTATTTCTATAATAATGAGGCATTAAAGCTTTGTATATATCATACCTTGCACTTTATACCAATCGCTGCCATCCTTATCTCTTTTCTGTATATTGTATTATTTCTGTATTATCAGTGTTGCCCTGTCTCTGTCCTGCAATTCTCTGTGTTAAATTGCCCCCGGGCTTCCAGCTGCCTATCAATAATTCTCTCCCAGTCGCTGCTACCTTTAGTTCCTTCATCACTCTCGGATGTCTTACTATTTTCATTTACCGCAAGGTCTCCATTGCCTTTCATTTTCAACCCTACAGCAGGCTAGAAAATGACGAACAGCAGGAAATCCCAAACTTTGTGACCAAAATATCCAAAAGGCTTTAAGTGTTCATAGTAGCAATGCTAATATCCTGTTACAGTTTCTGAGAGATTTGTAGGGGGCAAGTTAACCATGAAAAGTAATCAAAACCAGCAAAAAAAAACACGAATAGAAAGTCTAGTCAAGGGTATAGAAGATTTCAATTCCTACTCTGAAATGTTCTAGAAATAAGCACCTTTAAACCTGTTAAATTTACTGTTCAAATCTGCAAGTGGATTCCCCGTCTTTGAATATTTCTCATTATCAGTCGCAGCCACTGTTTATTGTTGGGTTTAATTCCCAATACCTTCAAGGTAAATTAGTGCAGTCTAATTTTTTTGAAGTTGCAAATAAAAATAAGTTTTTAAAGGCTGGGAGGCCTAATTCATATTTTATTGCAAATCATTGAACCATGTTCAAATTTAATCTGCTCCTGCAACCACTTGACTCTCTTGTATTCCTATCAACTTCCTCCACAGCTGATTTCTCACAAGCTTTAGCTCCGTTCAATCATTCCCTGCTGATTTCACGAGCAATTTTACTTTTATTAGAAGAAAATGTTGTAAATGGAACAGTAAACAAATAAATTATTTGCACTGTGTTCTCATTTCGATAATTTATTTGTCTTTCTTTTTGTGAGCCAGACAGTCAGACGTTACTGAAAAGCTCACACTTGCCATATTAACCATTTTTTAAAAAATTATCCATTCATGGGATATGGACGTCACTGGTTGGGCCAGCATTTTTTGCCCATCCCTGAGGGCATTTAAGAGTCAACCACATTGCTGTGGGTCTGGAGTCACATGCAAGCCAGACCAGGTAAGGACAGCAGATTTCCTTCCCAAAAGGGCATTAGTGAACCAGATGGGTGTTTTATAACAATCATTTCATGGTCATTAGCCTTTTAATTCCAGATTTTTATTGAATTCAAATTTCACCATCTGCTATGGTGGGATTCAAACCTGAGTTCCCAGAGCATTACACTGGGTCTCTGGATTATTAGTACCAGGGACAATACCACTACACCACCACCTTCCCCAGGCTTGTAGGCTGGCAATCTCTGGCTCTTCAGTACATTTGTTTGCACACTGTTAAAATAAAGGATCCTTCTGTTTATCCCTATTTTTGACAATATGTTATGAGAAAAAAACATATTTTAAAATCGGACTATATCGGGATTTGTTATTGAAATATCATGGGAGAGGGAAGAATGCACTCTCTCCAAATACATGAACAGGTAGGTTAAGGGAAATCAGACACCAGTTGCTGGAAGCTAGAAATCGGGTTTGAAAAACAGCATTCTACTGATCAATCTTGCAGTGTAAATGACACCTCCGTGAGTAATTTTGAAGCGTTGCCCAGTTGATTAATTATCAAACTGGCTGACTCAAATGATAACAAGAGCTGCATTTTCAGGCCCAGGCGATGATGGGAACCAACCCCAGGTTTGGGTGGGAAGTCTGTCCCCCAGGCAGGCTGCTCACTTAAAACTATTTCAATGTCCTTTCCTGGGAGTTTATCACGTGGTCCTATCATTGCCATCATTTTTATTTTGTTATTTTTGTGTCTGGAGTACAATTTATTTTCATATTCTTTGACAGTTTAACTTTGCAGTTTCTCTTTGTTTTCCTAATTTTATTTTGCTTGCTTCCTAGCCTTTTGGCCCTTTTATTATCTTCTCCTATGTTGTTGTGATCACCCCTCACGAGGTCCATGGGGAATCACTGATTGAGCTCCCCCTAGGGCTCATTGAGCATTGGTTCCCCTGGTAGCAGGCAGTGGCCTGCCCAGCTGGAACTCATTGCCTAAGGCTTTTATAAGGCAGACCCAAGACTGGGCCTGCTAAACTGTAGTCCCAGGCAGGGACTAGAGTGTACGTGTACACAACAGTAGTGGTTTTACTTTGCATCCTGTAATAAAATATGTTCTTTTCCTGTCAGTGGCAGTCACTATCAAAGGCAGAATTAGGGCTCACAGGGCTACTAACCTGACATGGCAGGTTGCTGATTAGGCTCATTAGGACTCTTAAGTCCAATTAAAGGAAGCTGACTGGAAATTCCAGTCACTCTCCAGTTTCCTGCACTGCAGGGGACAGCTTTCGGTGACTAGAAGCAGAGGCCTAGTGTCTGGCCAGCCTGCCTAGTGTGACAGCAGTCACATGTTATCCTGTAGAGAGGCTTTCCCCTTCCCCACTGTAGTAGCCAAACTGCAAAAAACGTATTTTGTTAAAGTTTGGAAAAAGTTCCCAGTCTGAACTCCCTCCCTTACATCTACCTCCCCCCTTACTCCTTCCTCGCCCCAGACTCCCTTCCCTCCGCACATCTTCCAATGGATTTGTCAAGCATAACTTCCCCTTTGTTAATCCATGCTGACTTTGTCTGATTATACCATTGCTTTTCAAATACTGAATTAAGAAATCCTTGATAATAGACTCTAGTAACTTCCCCAGTACTGATGTTAGGTTCGCTGGTCTATAGTGCTGTTTTCTCTCTACCTTCCTTTTTGAATAGTGAGTTTACATTATCTACCTTCCAACCAGTCCAGAGTCCAAAGAATTTTGAAAAATGACCACCAATAGGTCTATTACCATGGCCATTTTCTGAAGGAATCTGCTGAGGCTACAAAGAGAATGTGAGGGCACATTTGCAGGGGAGTCATTTTGGGGCCCACTTACTTCTTTTATCTGTTCTGATACATTTCCCCTAAACAGAGTTCCCCTCGAAGCCACTCACCATTCTGCCTTGGAAATATATCACTGTTCCTTCACTGTGGCTGGGTTAAAAGCCTGGAACTCCCTCCCTAACAGCATGGTGGGTGTGCTCACAGCACATGGACTGCAGCAGATTTAAGTTGTCAGCTCACCACCATCTTCCCAAACTCTGAATATTAAGTACCAGTGCTCAAGGGCAATTAGGGATGGGCAAAGAATGCTGGCCTAGCCTGTGATGCCCACATCCCTTGAATGAATAAAAACGAAAGATCCCGCTGTCCTTTGTTGGATTTTACATATTATGTGTAAAAACTTTAATCAGGCAGTTGAGGTTGACCTGTTAGAGTATGAGCTCCCTGATTAATGGTCAAATTGATGGGTCAATCAGGGAGCCTCTTGCTTTGTATTTAATCAGGAATGTCAGTTCCTCTGGGACTCCTAGTGTAGACTGCTAACTGAAAGCACTCTGTATACTGTTGTCAGACTTGTAAATACAGGGATTTTGGTGAAGGGACTTCTGCCTTTGAGGACTTATTACACTGGGTAAGAAGGAATCCTACAGGCATTGTTAAAACTGTAGACCTTTCTTTTTTCCAGTTTGTTCAGGGATTATTTTTCTCTGTTCTCTATGTAAGTAGGAATGATCACCTGGCAATAACGGAGACCTCAGGTTTCACACTTCATGAACTCAGCTTGCTCAGAAAGGGGCACAATAGTGAAACTTAGAACAACATACTTGTGCAAAGAGAATTATCCTTGCTGGTGTAGTTCATGCAATAGTTGGTGAGGTAAATAGAAATGATAAACAGATTCTTTGGTGCAAAGCAGTGAATCAATCTTGAGGTTTATATGACAGTTATAGACTGAGCTTTGCTCCTTGTGCTTTATGATCTTTAGAACCTGAGCACTAACTTAATGCTTTGTGATCATTCCTACTAACATAAAACGCAGATAAAAATAATAAGTTGTCTGTGAGTGATTTATCCAGGCAGAGTAAGAATTATAATCTCCCTTCTCGGAAATGAAGAAACTAAAAATGATTTGTGATGAGGTTTTTGGAAATTCTGGATAAGATGACAGAAAGGAAGCCCAAATATTATATATTGTTATTCCAGAGGCTCACAGGATTTCTGTATATTTATTCAGCAGAATTCAGTGATTGAGTTTCACATTTCCAGCTTCTTCAAATGTTCCCCAGATGCAATCATCTAAAAACTACCCTCTGAACCTGACTATGCTTTAATTCATCACTCGCCTAGTCATCATGGTCATTTGTTACACAAGTACATTGAAATCTGAATACTGCATACAAATGCTCAAACCTTAATATTTAATGTCCCCAGTAAATTATTATATTTTCATTTGCTAATATTTGAAAAAAGTGGCACGGTGGCACAATGGTTAACACTGCTGTCTCATAGCACCAAGGGCTTGGGTTCAATTCCCAGCTTGGGTCATGGTCTGTGTGGAGCCTGCACATTCCTCCCGTGTCTGTGTGGGTTTCCTCCGCGTGCTCTGGTTTCCTCCCACAGTCTGAAAGATGTGCTGGTTAGGTGCATTGGTCATGTTAAATTCTCCCTCAGTGTAGTTGAACAGGTGCCGGAGTGTGGTGACTAGGGGCTTTTCACAGTAACTTCACTACACTGTTAATGAAAGTCTACTTGTGACACTAAGGAATAAACTTTAAAAGAAAAGTTTAGACGGGCCCAGTCACAAGCTCAGACCCATGGGTGTCAGATCGATATCTTGAATCAGTTGTTAACTGATTATGATATTGGGCCCGATTTTACCATTGCATCGCACCCAAAAGCTTGGTAAAGTTGGGTGTGAGGTGATTAGCATGATCTGTGCCCGTGTCCACACAGATGCCCACTTTACAGAGGCCTAAAAATGGCCACAATCCAAACCGTGCCTGAAACTGGTGCTACAGTGATTTAAATGCAGTTGCATGCATTTAAATTGAATTAATGGGCTGCCCGTATAGCTTTATCTGCATTTCCCCCTTTATCATCACATTCATGCGTCCAGAGGTCTGTTTCGGGCACTCTAGCTTCTGAAGAGGTAAGTTCGGAACTCCCATCAGCACTCTGACTCAGATTGGAGGCAGGTCAGGTCATTCTTCGGTGAGGGGGAGGGAGGAGGGAGGCCCGATTGTTCTCTGGTGGGGGGGTGAGGGGGAAAGGAAGTGGGTCAGATGTATTTCTGTCGGGGGCGGGAGGGTAGGAGGGAGGCCAGATCATTCTTTGGTGGGGGGTAGGGGGGAGGGAGGCAGGTCAGATGTACCTCTGGTTGCGGCAGGGACAGGGAGAAGGGAGGCCAGATCATTCTCTGGTTGTGGTGGGAGGGGAGTGCAGAGGGAAGTGGGTCAGATGTACTTCTGGTTGGGGTGGGGCAGGAGAAGGGAGGCCAGATCATTCTCTGGTGGGAGGGAGACAGGTTGGATATATCTCTGGTGGGGGCGAGGGGGAGGAGGGAGGCCCAGTCATTCTCTGTTGAGGAAGGAAGGAGGGGGGAAGTGGGTCAGATGTATCTCTGGTGGGGCGTGGGGGGGGGGGAGGGGTGCGGCGAGGATAGAGGCCAGATCATTGTCTGGTGGGGGGCAGGGGAAAGGGATGCGGATCAGATATATCTCTGATGGGGTGGGGGGAGAGAGGAGGGAGGCCCGATCATCCTCTAGTGGAGGGAAAGGGGGGAGGGAGGCCAGATCGCTCTCTGGCGGCAGGGAAAGGGGAATGTGGGGAGGGAGTCCAGATGGTTTTCTGGCGGGAGGAGGAGGGATGCCCAATCATTCTCTGGTAGGCGGGGAGTGAAGCCAGATGGATCCTTGGTGGGGGCGGTGGGGGACCGCTACGTCTCTGTGAGCAATTGGTGGGGAAGGAAGGGGGACAGAGGGTCGTGATCGGTTTGGGTAGTGGGGCGGTGGGTGGATAAGAGGGACAGTTATGTTATGGAGGTGGGATGATGTCTGTGGGGCCATCGCTCCTGCTTTTCAATCCTGGGCCGCTTTACCTGCTTTCTGTGGCCCGGGAGTCATGTGAGAGGGGCAGGTTTTTCAAATTTTTTTCACTTGTGCATGCACAGTTCAAAGCTCCGTCAGAGCAGCAGCTTTTCGGGTCTGCTAAGCCCTGCCCACAGCACAATTCAGACTTGTGATTTTTTTCTCAGGCTGAGTGCAAATGGGAATACCTGGGAACAGGTTTCCAAGTTGGATCTGAATTGTGCCGAGATTCAGCACTCAGAATAAAAATGGTAAAATCGGGCCCATTCTCTCTTTATCGGAGCAATGGATGGCACTGTTATCTCATAGCACGAGGGATCCAGGTTCGAATCTGGCCTGGGGTCTGTCTTTGTGGAGTTTGCACATTCTCTCCCCTGTTTACAAAAGAAGGTGACGAGGTAGAGGCTACGCCTCTTTCTGAATAGGTTAGGAATGGGGACTAAAAGGATATAGGAACGGAGCAAATACATAGGATAAGGCTGACTTTTCAAATGGAGGATAGGTGAACAAGAGCTGGTTGAGCCAGGCAGATTGCTTCTGTGTTGTACCTCATCTGCTTTAGAGTTCAGTCATTAACAATTGTTCCCGTTTTGTACATAAAGAAATGACTATTATCTGCCTGATTATAGAAAATATCACTGGGCATTTCAGAAAGTTGCTAAATTATAGTATTGTAGATAGAAAGTTACAGGGAAGGTCTTTTCAAACAGTAAGTTACAGATAACGTTCATCCTTTGAAGACAGGGGACAAAGGCAGGAGGATATAGTTATTGGAAGGGGTCAAGAGTTCCTGATGCCCAGAGGATTTTCAGTATCATCATAAATGACACAGTCACATTTCCCATATACTCCGAGACATAAGGACATTCCAAATGCATTTAGAGATTGGCAGATCTCTTACAGATTTGCGTCATACTATTTCCGAGGAAGAAAGGACAGCTGAGCTGTATCTTGTTCATCTTTGCAGCAACACAATAACTGAACTTAAAGAGTATCTATCGTATACAGTTCTCTCTGCAACTGTGCCTTTTCAGTGGTGTACAATGAAATAAAATCACTTATTTTCAGGACTATTTCTCTCATCTTTGTCAAGATACAAAATGACCTTCAGTTCAACTGTCAGATCTTCCATTCACTGTAAAATAATTTGTTGATCTTTAAACCTTTTTGAAATTATCACATCTCTTCAGGTATTGATGTTTCTCTCACTCAATGCTAAATCTCTTCCGTTGAACCTTTTATCCATGCCTTCACTCAAGGTTGCTCAATCACTGGAAACAGTCTCTTAATATTGGGTCCTTTCATATCTTCAGAAAACGCTTATCAATGTATCCCCTAGTGTTTTCTGTTCTAAAACTTCTCGCATGGATTCCCAGCAGTATCTGCAGGACCACATTATAGAACAATTCATTCATTGTTTTTACTTCATTTAGTTTGCTTTCTCAGCTCCCCATTCAATACAGAACATCACAACAACTCATTTTGATCACTACTGTCATTTCATCTTCTTGCCCAGTCTTTTCAACTTTAAGGTTGTCCTGAAGTACGGCACTTGGGTTAGCAACTAGATTTCGCAATTAACAATGATGTAAACTATATAGTATTTGAAGGTTATTATTTACACTCATCTTACACTTGTTTAACAAAAAACATTTAAAACACAGCATGATTATCACTGTTGCCTCACAGTGCCAAGGATCCGGGTTTGATTCCTGGCATGGGTCACTGTCTGTGTGGATTTTGCACATTCTCCCTGTGTCTGAGTAGGTTTCCTCTGGGTGCTCTGGTTTTCTCCCACAGTCCAAAGATGTTAGATGGATTGGCCATGCTAAATTACCTCTTAGTGTCAGGGGAACTAGCTAGAGTAAATACATGGGGTTATGAGGATTGGGCCTGGGTGGGATTGTGGTCAGTGCAGGCTCAATGGGTTGAATGGCCTCCACTGTAGGATTCTATGACAACTTAATTTTTCCAGAGCAGCACTTCTGCTTCTTTTTGTGGTCAAATTCCCCATCCTGATTCTGGGCCCAGATTTTGAGTTGTGCAATGAACACGCACCTGGTGCCCAACTGATCTAAATTATTCCATCGACTTCTTCAACATACTGGCACTTTGATGCCAGCACTGGTCTTAATTCTACAGAAGATTCATGGCTCCACAAGAGGTTTCTTTAGTTAAAAATCTCTACATTTAGTCAATGGTCACAATGGCTGAAGAATCCTGAATAGTGTAGGCTTGCTTATTGATTTTGCTAAGTGGTCCTCAACATGCATTAGATCCCTTTTAACATCTTTAAGGGGGCTAAAGCAGATGCTTAAAAAGGGAGTTGCAAATTCATGCATCTGAATGTTCTCAAGGCCGGCATTTATTGTCCATCTCTAATTAACCTCGAGAACAAGACAGCAAACTGTCTTCTTAATTACAATTATTGTGAAGCCAATTCAGAGGGCAGTTAAGAGCCAACCACATTGCTTTTGGTCAGGAACCACCTATTGGTAAGGGCAGAAGATTTTCTGTAAAGACATTAATGAACCAGATTGGTTTTGACAATGATCCAGTAGTATCACAGTTATTCAGTCTCTATTTGAAATTTATTTAATAAGTTGAATTTAAGTTCCTCAGCTGCCATGGTGGCATGTCCCTGGGCCATTGGACCAGCCCTCTGGATTATTAGTCCAGTAATAATGGACTGGATTTTCTGACCTCATCCACAGCTGGGATTTTCCAGTCCTGTTGCAGTGAATGGAGATTTGGCTAAGCATTCTCAGTGGCAGCGGGGAGTGAATAGCTGGGGAAATCCGGCCATCAAGACTACCCCTTCATACTTCCAATGAGGGCACGCTTATACAAAGGAGAGGGGTAAGACGTGACAGGAGAGCTCCAAGCCGTGATCTGCTCTTTGTGTTCCATGTGGGAGGCAGGGAATGTTTCTAATACCTGGGGCCAGCATGTGTGTTGGAAGTGTCTCCAGCTGCAGCTCCTGGAAGCCCACATTTCGGATCTGGAGCGGCGGCTTGGTGCACTGGAGCATCTTCCTGGCAGAAAGTATTGTAGATAACATGTACAGAGAGATGGTCACGCCGCAGGCTCAGACTCCACAGGCAGGGAGGGATTGGGGGATCACCAGGCAGAGCAAGAGTGCAGTAATCTCCTGTGGCCGTTCCTCTGCAATATAGCAAGGGATATAGCATTTTGGACACAGTTGAGGGGAATGGCCTTTCAGGGGAAAACAACAACAGCCAAATTCATGGTTGGTTCTGCTGCAGGGGGGAGGAGTAAAAAGTGTGGGAATGCAGTTGTTATAGGGAATTCAATTGTAAGGGGAATAGATAGGCTTTCTTGGCCAAAAACAAGATAGTTGCATCCCTGGTGCTAGGGTCCAGGATGTCTCGGAGTGGCAGCAGGACCTTCTGAAAGAGGAGGGTGAACAGCCAGCAGATACTTACCAGAGTGGTTGGGAAGGGTTTAAACTAATATGGCAGAGGGATGGGAAACTTTGCAAGGATTCAGAGCAGAGAGAATTAAGAACTAGAGGAAAAGACAGTAAGGAGAATAAGGAAAGTGAAAGGCAGCAAAATCAAGGGCCAGAATCAGATAAGGACTGAGTAAAAAAAAGTAGGAAAGGGGAAAGAACTGTTAAAAGTGCCTGAATGCTTAGAGCATTTGAAACAAAATGGATGAATTAGTTGCACAGATAGATGTAAATAGGTATGACATCATTGGCATTACAGAGATGTGGCTCCAAGGTGAGGAAGGATAGGAACTAAATATTGAGGCTATTCAGTGTTTAGGAAGGTTAGACAGAAAGAAAAAGGTGATGGAGCTGCATTGTTGATTAAAGGTTCTTTTGATACGATAGTGAGGAAAGATACTAGCATAAATGATATGGAATCTGTATGGATTGAGTTAAGAAACAAAAGGGGGCAAAAAACATTGGAGGGGGTGGTATACAAACCACCAAACTGCAGTGGTAATGTTGGGAAAAGGAATAGACAGAAAATCAGAGATTCATGTGTTAAAGAAATAACTATGGCTTCAATCTGGGAGAGTCAAATTAGTCACAGTACAATAGAGGAGGAATATCTGGATGTATACTGGATGATTTTCTGGACCATTACATTGAGGAATGAAAAAGGGAGCAGGCCATCTTGGACTGGGTGTTATGCAATGAGAAAGGATTAGTTTGCAATTTAGTTGTAAGAGAATCCTTGGGGGATGAGTGACCATAACATGGTAGAATTCTTTGTCAAGGTGAATAGTGATGTATTCGATTCTGAGGCCAGGGTCTGGGATCTCATAGAAACTTATAAAATTCTAACAGGATTAGACAGGGTAGATTCAGAAACAATGGGGTTGATTCTCCCAAAACTGGCGGGAAAATTGTTCTAAATCCTGACTAATCTGTTGGTTCAGCTTCTCACCTGAATCTCTGTGTACTGAAGAGGTCCCAGTCCCGAATATCATTAAAAACCGGGGGATGGGGTCTACTTACGTCGGAGTTTGACAGTTCTGGAGCTCTGCGCATGTGCCGTGGCCCCAAACTGTCAACCTCCATTTGCTGACCAGCTCAATCGCCATCCCAGAGCTCACCGATGTCCAGGCCCCACTTGGCAGTGGCAATCCCCCACCTCCCTCACTCCGGCAGACACCCCCTGCCGCTGACGTCCCCCCAGGGTCACATACCCTGAAGGTAGGCCCCCCGCTAACAACTACCCCAATTGCTGCCATCCTTCCATCCCAGACTGATCCTGTCTGCAGGGTGGCAGCGGGAACCCCCACCTCCACCGGTTGCCCCATGTCATGCCCCTTGGCACTGCCCAATGCCTGGTGGACAGTGAAATGTGTAGCATTTATACTTCATAGCAGATTGCATCACCTGTGACTAAATATCCCGTTTTTTTGAATGTGTGTCTTACGCTTTAAGGGGTTGCTTCAAGTCATCCTTGAAACATTTCCTCAGATCTCCTTATGTCCTTTTTCCTGTTATTAACTGGCTGGAGAATAGTACTTTGGGAACTCATCTGGCTGACATACATATCCCACCCATTGAGCTGCAGTCAACATGACTGGCATTGAAGTCATAATTCTACAGGTGATTATTTGGCCATACTCAAGCAAGCTTTCAACTTCCTTTTGACAAGGGCTGAGGTGCACTTTGGTGAATATTTTTAGCTTTTTCATTCTCAGTGGCAAACTATCCAAATTGCGGAGCTGAATGAAAAGCGTTAGCAAATATATTTATACCACACACCTCCAGCTTTGTTTTAGCTTCAGATTGTGTTGGTCCAAAAATAACAGAAGCTGTTCTGCTTATAATCAGTCGACTGCACATGGCTGTAGGAGGTTTAATGAAAAGAATGGCTTTTTTCATTAAGGTTCACTGATTATCCTTTCTTTCATTAGAATCATGCCTTCTTGTCAGCTATGCACTGCAGGTCACAGATCAGTGTTTTTGTAACTACATTTGGATTTTAAGCCAGATCTACCCTGCTCACCAGCTGCAGTCTCATCTTAAATTCAATTCCTGGCACAGTTGTCCAGGTAAAAACCAGCCACGTCGCTCCATGGCCTTCATACGATGCATATAATTTTAATTTCCATTAATGTGAAACTCCAATTTAGAGACTAATGCAGGCAGGAAATTATGAAGCTACTGCAGTGACTTCTGCCTGTTCTTTCCTGTCCTCAATGGGTCTTCAAATTACTCTTCTCATGAATATACTAGATTGAAAATAAGGTAGAGAATAGAAACCCTGGCAAAGCTTCTAATCATTGCTAAGAACATCAACTCAACAAAGCCTATGACTACTGCTCATCAACATTTCCAGAGTGGAAGCAACTTCATATCTCATATATGTGTCATCACAGTAAGGCTTGGGAAACCTATCAGTTTAACTGTATTAGAAAATGATATTTTATACAAGTGCATGGAGCTCTTTGACTTCTTTGCACTTTTATTCAGCTGATTCTGCTGCTTCCTCTTTTTACATTCTTTCTCATCACTTTGTTCATTGAATCTCCTCCAGCTTCTTCCTGCTTGAATCCTGATCTCAGTTTCTTGAGTTTTCCCTCTGCCTCCCTCATACCTTCTCTGAGCTCATCTCATCCAGATCACCCATCGTCTATACTTAACCCCATTTCCACCTGACCACTCAATTCCCCATCCTGACCATCATGACATTGTTCCCTGATTCCAAATTTGGCAACAACATCCCCTCCTCATAAAACCCAATATCTCTGCTGTGTTAATTTTTCCATCTATAACTCCCCTTTCCTCTCCAAAGTAACTGACTGTGGCAATGTTTCCCAATTCCACACTCACTTTTTCCATATTTCTATGTTGGAAACTCTCTCATGAAGAGTCTGGTTGAGATTCTCCAGCCTTCCAGCCACATGTTTCCCACCAGTGGGAAGTGGTGCGTTGTTTGCTAGTGGCAGGATTCTCTGGCTCGGCCACAGGCAATGGGAATTCCCATTGCCATCACCCCAAGCCGGCGGGAAACCCATGGATGGGGGTGCGCTGCCTCTGTCTCTGTCTCAGGCATAACCAAAGTCACAAATTATATCAGCAGCGGTTCTGGCCAGGATACAATTACCCCTCCTTGTTCTCCTTGACCTCTGACAGGGTTTAACATATAGTGATCTGGCATGGCAGTTTCTGGAGCATTTATTGCAGAGGAAAGCTGGGATGCGACCGTGCACGATTCTCTGGCCTTTGTTTTCTCATCCAGCTGAGGTTATCGCTTCTTTCAATGTCCATCCAAATCGTCAGTCTCCCGAGGTTATGTCTTTCAGCGACAGCTTACATTTCCCATCCTTGGCCACTGCCTCACGTTTAGTCAGACAGTTGGTGACCTCAGTGTCCTATTGAACCTTTATTGAGATTTTGATCCAATTTTCTCTCTACTGCAAAGTTTGACTACTTCCACCTCTGTAACATAACCTGACTTTGCACAAAGACTCCAGCTCATCCTGGGCTAAAACTCTCATTTCTCACCCCTGACTCAACTATTTTGATATTCTCTTGGCCAATCCCCCAACCTCCTTGCTTCATAAACTTTTGCGTATCCAAAACTCCACAAATGAACAAAAAATGAGTTCCTGTCACAGCTAAAATGTCAAACCGCTGTTATGTTTTCAGTTGATGATATATAATTATTGTGACCATCATTTAGAAGTGAAATTTATGAAAGTTCTGAGTTTAAAAAGGGCTTTCTATCAATTCTGATTGAAATCTGTGGAGTGGGGCGTCCTTCAGATTTCAGTTATAACAAATTAAAGATATTTTTAACACCACAATGCCTACTTGCTTTCCTTCACTCATGACTGATCTTTCTATTTGTCATGACTGGGCAAGCTGTGGTAATTTTGTACATTTCCTTTCTTTATGTGAAACTTTGCCAATCTGAGAAAAAATTGTAAATTCAAGCATACGTTGACTGCAATTTTCCAGTCATTAAAATTAATAGGGAAAGTTATGAGGAATATGCACCCGAATTCCTGATGTGCTCCCAATGGGAAAAGCTGCATCTTTGGAATGTATGCTCAAAAAACTAACCTCAGCTGATGAAGTGAGGGTGGCACAGTGGTTAGCATTGCTGCCTTACTGTGCCAGGGACCCAGGTTCGATTCCCAGCTTGGGTCACTGTGCGGAGTTTCCACGTTCTACCCATGTCTCCGTGGGTTTCCCCTGAGTGCTCCGGTTTCCTCCCATAGTCTGAAAGATATGCTGGTTAGGTGCATTGGCCATGCTAAATTTTCTCTCTCAATGTACAAACAGGCGCTGGCGCATGGCGACTCGGGGATTTTCACAGTAACTTCATTGCAGTGTTAATGTAAGCCTACTTGTGACACTTATAAATAAACTTAAAGTTCCCTTTTTTTAAGACTACCCACCAAAAAATTAAAAGACAGACCAGTGCATTCTATTTGGTTTGACTTTTGCCTTTTGATACTCCTCTCTGTTCTGCTTTCTTGTCTTCTTTCTTTTGCGGGATTGCCAATTCTTGTTGGATGGGTTAACTTGAGGTTTAATCACATGATGGTCGATCGCAGGACACATATTGCCTGTAGTTTGCAAACATTGTTGCAAAAATCAGGGCCTCTGCAGTTGATTATCTTTGCTCCTAGTTTTGTACCAGCAACAAACGCTTAAGAAATTCTGAGAATTAGAGAATTCTGCCTGAAACAGCGAGGGAAGCACATAGGTGTGGAGATCTGACATAATGAGGCCCTGGGAGAGTAAGAGTGGCTAATGAGGATCAAACTGTGTGTTCAGCCCAAGGAGGAAGAGTCTGTAAATGTATCTGGAATTCATAAGGTCCATGATGGCACATTCAAAATACTAACGCAATCTGAAGACAGGAAAGAAGGTACTGGAGATTATAGGAGGTCTGAGGTGAGATACAAACCTTTTTGATTGACTTCAGTTTGAGTGCAAGAGAACTCACCAGGGTGTTGTTGCCTGGTCTCAAGGGTGTTGATATGAGGAGAGGTTGAATAAGCTAGGATTGTTTTCACTGGAAAGATGGAGACTGAAGGGAGGCCTGATAGAGGTTTACAAACTGATGAAAGGCATAGATAGGTCAGATAGTCAGGGGCTTTTTTTCCAGGGTGGAAGTGTCAATTACAAGGGGGCACAGGTTCAAGGTAAGATGGGGAGAGTTTAAGGGAGGTTTTTCATTTCGGGGAGGTTTTTCATGCAGAGAGCGGTGGGTGTCTGGAATGTGCTTCCAGAGGAGGTGGTGGAAGCGGGCGCATTAGCAACATTTAAGAGACATCTGGATGGGCACATGAATAGGGAGGAAATAGAGGGATACAGTTTGTGTAAGAGCAGAGGGTTTTTTTTAGTTTAGTTAGGGCATCATGATCAGCACAGGCTTAAAGGGCCTGTTCCTGTGCTGTAATTTCCTTTGCTCATAGTTCTTTCTTTGAATGTGCCAGAAATCTTGATACTGGTAGAGTTGAAGAGCAGCTAATCATTTGTTCTGAATGAAGATAATGGAGATAATCTTACCTTCTTCCCCATTGGTTGATGGCTGGGGTGAGTTGGTAAGATCATGAGGATGCTGAATTATCAGAATCACAACCAATATCTTACCTCTACGATCTTACCGGCACCGGATATCTGGCGAGATCAGTCTTACACGAGAAAAGGGTGCAAGGCTGATTATAATATTTCAATCTGATGTTAAATAGGGGCAGTTGTCTGGGCTCACTTGCCTTAGTGGCCTCATCAGCAGGGATCAACAGGGACCTGTCATGTTGGGTTTGCCAGTAGGACTGGAGGCCTTTGAGGTGCCCCAGGAGGTGGGTGGGGCAGGGGGTGCCTGTTGGGCACTTCCAGCCTGGCACCTTCACACTGCCATCCTGGCACACTGGCAGTGCCCATCAGTCACTGGGCAGTGCCAAGGAGTCGGGCCCTGAGGGGAGCAGATGGAGCTTACTAGGAAGGGCAAAGCTTGAAGGGGGTGAACATAAGGGGAGGCAGGCAGGGGGACGTTGCACAGTCTGCAACTAGTGATAGACCAGGATAGGGGGGGGTGGGGTTGGGTGGCTATTCTCTGGTCTGTGAGGGGGAAGGGGGGGGGGCAAACATCTGGTCTGTGCGGGGGAGGTTGGGGTCAACTGGTCTGTGAGTGGGGAGAAGGGAGGATTGGCCGGCTCATGCGAGGGGGAGAGGGGCGATCAGTTGGTTCATGTGGGAGGGACAACCATGGAGTTCATCAATAGCTGGGGGAGGCAGTGACAGATTTCTCTGTTCTGTGCTGTTTCATAGAACCGAGAGGTCTACTCATGTGCAATAGTGCCCTCTGCTTTAAGCTGCTGTCTTCGGGTGAGCTTAGGCTCTGCCCCCTCCTTCTGCTTCCGGGAAACAGACTTTGCTTCATTTTTTTCTCAGAGTGTGGTAAGATTGGATTTTTAACTCGCGATTCTCTCCTGTTTGCATTCTTATTCGGCACTTAGAATTTGTTTGGCAAGATCACCCCCAGTGAGCTCTTGGGAGCTTGGAAGAAATGTGATATGCAACTTATTTATCACTTTAGGATTAACGTTTTGGCCACAGAGGGTGTTAGAGATGACGCTACTCTCTGAAGTTCACTAACAGACAAGTTTTGACTGTGTTTTATCAAGTTCTTCCCGCATCTAGCTGAACTCTTTCCATGCTAATGAAGATCTCAATGGTAACACAGATATGCACAATAGCTTGTGCAGTTGTAGCTGCTCTGTTGGTTCAATGGAAGAGCCTCACATGCATGTGGATACTCCAAACTGGCAAAAGGAGCAATTGAGTCAGAAAGAAAAAGGAAGGAACAATCTTCGGTGCTAAGAAAAGCCTCAAATTTTGTCTCCTGGTTTCACATAGCAAGAGAATAGAAAGACTTGTTTTTATATAGCCCTTTCCATGACATCCTATTGCTTTACTGTCAAGTATGTGCCTTTGAAAAATAGTCACTGTTGTAAAATAGGAACCACAGCTACCAATTTGTGCACAGTGAACTCAAACCAGCAGCAATACGTTCCTGATGGTTCATTTATTTTCGCAATAGGAACAGTTGCCAAGTCAAATACAACATTGAAATCTACTTCACTCATTTACCATCTGATTTCAAAGATTAAAATAATATGCTCGGAAAATAGTGCCCACGTTAAGTCTGAAGTATAATCACAGCTTTTGCCAGCTCATCAGAATTAATTAGCTTCCAATGTAAAATTAAAATTGATGAATCTCTTGGACAGAATTTATGCAATCCCATGAATCATGAAAATTGCTGTCTAGAGACAAATCTTAATCTAAAATTGTAAATTGTAATCATCACAGGAAAAGCTAAAGCTAAGACTCGTTCTGATTCAACACAGTGCATGAACAACACAACGGACCCTTACCATTGTATTCTGGGAAGCAGATTCTGAGGGGAACCTTTTTCAACTTTTCTTCAAAGAGATCTTTTTTGTTGAGAAACAGCACAATGGAAGTAGTGGCAAAGTATCTGTTGTTGCAGATACTGTTGAAAAGTTGCAGGCTTTCGTGCATTCGGTTCTGTGAGAAAACAGTCATTAAATGGTCACAAATCTCATGAGAAATTAAAGCCTCTCTATCTCTCCCTGATGCAGCTGTAACCCAAAGTGTAAGTTTAGAATAAATTTGTTTATTATTGTCACAAGTAGTCTTACATTAACACTGTAGAGAAGTTTCTGTGGAAATCCCCACTCTGGTGCCTGTTTGGATACACTGAGAGAATATTTAGCATGGCCAATCCACCTAACCAGCATGTCATTCGGACTGTGCGATGAAACCTGTGCACCCGCAGGAAACCCACATGGACACGAGGGAAACATACAGACTCCACACAGACAGTGACCCAAGCAAGGAATTGAACCTGGGTCCCTGGTACTGTGAAGTAGCAGTGCTAACCACTGTGCCGCCTTAAATGTATCATGTAGTATATCTAAGGTTAAGGCTATCCCAATAAGCTTTTGTGTGCTCATTTGAACATCAATGGATCAAATGAGGACAGATTCTTTTATAGTGACAGTATCTCTTGCCCCATATATGTCTGAGAAACAAAGGATGATTGACAGATAAATAATGTACACATTTGGATATTTGTTTCAGGTTTAGCTGCTCGATGCTCAGCATCTTTATCAGATCTTGTGTTAACCTCATTGTTGTAAAAGAGTTTCCGTTTTTCAAGTCTTTCCTCTTCACTAGATGCTGTTGTGCATTTCATTGCTTCTGGGCACCCAAAATTGAACATAAGTGCAACCTCACCAGATTTTTCTATAGATTTAGCATGGCCTCCTTGCTTGTCTATACTATTGTTTATAAATCTAAGGATCTCTTATGCCTCTTTATGAAACAATTTTAATGTTTAATGTATGTCATCTCATTCACTCTCCATATCAAATTTCATTTAGCACCTACCTATCCAACCTGAACTTGCTTGTGATGCCCCTCATGATTATTTCATGCTCCTAAATTTATGTCATTTGTAAATTTTTGTAGCATGCGTCCCATACTTAAACGAGATTATTTATATATACATTTAGAAGAATGAGGGGAGATCTCATTGAGACGTATAAGATGATGAATGGGATGGGTGGGATAGAGGTGGAGAGACTCTTCCCGCTCAGAAAGGACAGTAGGACTAGAGGGCACAGCCTCAAGATAAAGAGGGGGCGGTTTAGAACGGAGTTGAGGAGGAGCTTCTTCACTCAAAGGGTGGTGAATCTCTGGAATTCTCTGCCCGTTGAGGTGGTGGAGGCTGCCTCGCTAAATATTTTTAAGACGTGGGTTGATGGGTTTTTGATAAGCGAGGGGATTAAGGGTTATGGGGAGAGGGCGGGAATGTGGAACTGAGACATGACAGATCAGCCATGATCTTATTGAATGGTGGGGCAGGCTCGAAGGGCTGGATGGCCTACTCCTGCTCCTATTTCTTATGTTCTTATGTTCTTATATATATATTAAGGCTGAAATCTGGGACTGAGGATGTTTCATCCACTGAGACCCTAGGGGCTCCATGCACTGCATCCTGTTGAAGTTGACAGGGACCAGTGTGGAGATGTAGCTATAGTGTCAGAGTGGAGGGTATGAGGGTTGGTGTTGAAGTACATCGTGAGTCTGTTACCATTGGGTGGTAATCCTAGAGAGATTGGGGAATGAGGATTGCGACTCCCTCACAAATCCTTACAGCTCACGGTGGGTTTTTCTTCTATACAGTGCATGATCTGGAAGATCATGGAGTCTGTCAAGTTGGCTATCATATCCTACTTATTGCCATACAGCAGCAGCAGAGACACTGATGTGCTGTGGCAACAGCGAGGACCAGTGCCTGGTGGAGGAGAGAGAAGCTGGGCCTGTTGCTGTTCCAGGAGTAGCGCCACAGACGCTTAAGCCTCATGGGTATCAGCTGAGGGGATTCCGACAAAAGTAGTCTTCGTACCTGCAGATGTCCGAGATTCAAGAAGGCTGCATCTGCCAGACCCTACAAGAACTGACACCACATGGAATGAGATGACACCCACTGCCTGTGACTCTTAATCTCTGAATTTCTGCATGTGGCTCATCCCAGGGCAGTACAGGTAGCCTGCATGGCACCTGCCACACCAGTCAGCCACACATAAATCTATCCAGGAGGTTATATGTGAGGGCTCACCTGTATATTAACTTGGATCAGGACCAGGCAAGCCAGGATACTAGGACCACGGGCTTTGCCCTCTTAGCAGGCTTGCCCCAAATACGAGGTTTGATTGTCTGCACTAAGTGGTCCAGTGTGCTCCACGGTACAATATGGTGTCATTCATGACCTGCAAGGAGTGCAACTCCCCCAGAGTGCTGTTCACCACACGATGCGCTCCATGTGGGTGTTTCCCAGGAGTGTCCATGACAGCTACATTTGGGGCGCTCTCAAATCCCAGCCATCTTTGAGGGAGAGCAATAGCTGGAGGGGTGGCTCCTTGGGGACAAGGTGTGTCCACTCAGGAGGTGGCTGATGACACCGGTGTGGAGGCCACAGACACCTGCTGAGACTCGTTACAACAAGGCTCATGTTGCAACGTGCGTGGGCAGGCAAATGGCCTGCTGACGATGCTGTTCCAGTGCCTGGACCAGTGGGGGTGCCCTATATGATAGGCCCAAGAAGGTCTCCCACATCGCTGATATCTGTGGTGCTCCCCACAACCTGGCGCAACAGAGGGAAGGCTTGTACTGTGGCAGGAATCATTCCATTTTTCCTTCCGGAATCAACACTCTGCATTTTGTGGTAAGATTTTGCCTATTATAATAACTCTTCTTGGGAACATTAATAATTTTACTACCTTTCACTCATTTGTACCAATTTCAGTTGGTGTTAAATGTGTAAAAAATATGTGACAAACATTGATCGCTCTGCTTTTTATTCAGGCCCACTTATTTGGCTAAATTTATGTAATTTAAGCAAACATGATTCTTTCGTAGCTGGTATTGCATCAACTAAAATAAGTGAATGAAGGGAAATACAACCCCATCTTGCATTATTTAAGAAAGGCTTAACAGAACATCTGAACATTGTGTCATTTCCCCTTGAAAGAATGTGAGCATATTACTTGACAAAGTCACAAGCATTCTGTACATCCTTAGAAACAGGATGGTGTCCAAGGGAAGCGACTGAGATATAAATGTTTTAACAATGCCAAGCTACTCCGATGTTGTAACACTCACCACTTCCTCATCTTCAACCAACACCATGTCGTATGCACTCAAAGCAGCGCAAAAAATAATACACGTAACTCCTTCGAAGCAATGAATCCATTTCTTCCTCTCTGACCTCTGTCCCCCAACATCAATCATTCTGAGAAAAAGGAAATAAAAGTGATGTGCGACAGAAAGAAGATGATTGAGGTAAGGCTAGATTTTCGTAGTGCACATCATGACCTGTTATCTGACATAAAAATGCTCTTCACAGCTAATGTTGACTGGAAAATTCTGGACAACAAAAATAAATTCAAAATGTTTTGACTCCCCACTGACTTGTAGAGTATTTCCAATTGAATAATAAAAGCTATTTTAATACTTCCTGTTGGCAGTGATAATAAAGCTGTTTTGCACTTCTATCAGGGAATCATCACATTCGAACTCAGGGTTCAGCTCACTACCAGAGGTGAGGGAGGATAAAGTTGGATATTGTAACCAATGGGCAGATTGCGTGGCATCAGGCCTCATGCATTATAATAAACGTATATATTGTATATTGGATCACTGGGCCAAGGTGAGAAAATCTCAGTAAAATTAGAGGGAACTGCAGCAAATATTGACAATGAGAAGACGGTACGATATGTTAAGGGTAGCACGCTGGCACAGTGGTTAGCACTGATGTCTCACAGCTCCAGGATTCAAGGTTTGATTCTGGCCTCGGGTGACTGTTACGAGGTTGCACCTTCTCCTTGTGTCTGTGTGGGTTTCCTCCCACAGTCCGAAGATATGCAGGTGAGGTGGATTGCCCAAGCTCAATTGCCCTTAACGTCCAAAGATATGTAGGTCAGGTGGATTGACCACGGTGTATGTGTGGGGTTGAAGGGAAAGGGCTGGAGGGTATGCCTAGGTGTAATGGTCTTTAGAAAGTAGGTGCTGACTCAATGGGCTGAATGGCCTCCTTCTGCACTTAGGGATTCTATAGTTCTATAGATTCTATGTTAGGAAATAAAGACCATAGCTTGAAAGTAATAAGATAATTTGCATTTCAGCCTTTTCTCCCTTTGGTAGAACTCAGTCAAAACCCATTAAGAAAAGATTCCAATAAATGAAACAATATCAAAGACAGCCAATGGGAGAACAGGGGCTATCAGCAAGGTAAAACCTAAGCTTTAATGGATAATAATGTTTGAATTTCCATCAGATCTTCCATGCAAAACAGATGAAAGTGCTTTATGCAGTAATTATTTTTTAAATATAGTGACTTATTGTGTAAGCATAATGTGGCTCTATTCTGCATAAGCAATATCTCAGAGACAGCCGGGGCTAAATGAATGAATGAATGTGATTTTTACTTTGTATTGACTGTGGAAGAAACAATGGCAAAGACACCAGGAGAATTCTTTGCTCTTCTCAGTACAGTGTCATCAATTTTTAGTGTCCAGCTGAAATGTTAGAAAAATCAGATAGGATCATAAGGCTAACGCTATAATGAAAATATTGGCAACTCCAACATTACAGTACTCTGTCAGTACACATTAAGCCCAGATTGTGCACTGAATCACTGTCATAAGAGCTCAAACACACAATGTCCTGATCAAGAGGCGAGATACAGAATTTTTAGGCAAGTCTCTCAAGGTTATGAAACAAATTGGGCCTAAAGGTAGCAGCGTGTGTGTGTGGCTTCTCGGCACTGTTTCTGGGTAACCACTTTACACGTGAGTGGGTTCCGACTGGCAAGGCTGCCTGTCCATTCCCACAAGGCAGGCAACTAATAGGGCGGCACAGTGGTTAGCACTGCTGCCTCACAGTGCCAGGAGACCGGGTTTGATTCCGGCCTCAGGTGACTGCCTGTGTGGAGTTTGCAAGTTCCCCCCCATGCCTGCGTGTTTCCTCCAGGTGCACTGGTTTCCTCCCACACTCCAAAGTTGTGTAGGTTAGGTTGATTGGCCATTCTAAATTGCCCCCTAGTGCCAGGGGGATTAGCAGGGCATTTGCATGGGGCTATGGGGATAGGGCCTGTGTGGGATTGTTGTCACTACAGGCGTGATGGGCTGAATGATCTCCTTCTGCAGTGCAGGGATTCTAATAGGATTCATTAAGAATCTCGTTAAGGGTACCAACTGGGATTTTCCAGCTGGCCTCTTGTTTCTTACCATGATGAGGACCCAGGCACCCAGTGGCAGTCTGCATATAGGTTAGCACTTCTGGCAGGACTGCAAGCTCTCCTTTCTTTCCAGGTTGGGTGCAGCCCACTCCCACCTCTGTGGGAATTGTAGGTCAGTGACTATCTTCACCCCCTTGCCAGAGAATGGTTTAGGATCAGGAAACTGTCCTATTTTCTGTATCCCACCCCCACAGTGGGCCCACGGTGCCCAAGGCTTCTACCAAATGATTCAAACATAGCAACAATGAACTGCACAAGCAGACCAAAGCATTGGTATAGAGTAAATATGAGGAAGGCAGAAGGAAAGGCTGCCTTGTATGGCTGTTTCAACTTGCTTGCAAGGCACTATAGCAGGTCACAGGGTCTAAGCACCTACCTAGATTTTGCAATATTTCTAGCTATGCATAGACTTGTTGAAACCTGTACTATTGGGCAGTTTGTAAGTGGTAATAATCCCTCAAATAAGATAACAGATGGAAGGGATGTCACGTGATGCTTGCCTGCTTTCATTGCTGCAGCAGCGATTTCTACCTTCATATTAATTTCAAGTTAATAGAAAAATAATGTGGAAGGCAGCTCTCACATTGATAAAGCACTTCCTTGGGCTGTCCCAAAGAGTTTTACACCCAATTAAGTAGTTTTGAAATGTAGTCATTGTAGAAAAAATGAAGTGTTTGTGTGGGTGCCTTTGAAGGAAAAGTGGTAAAAAGGGGAAATAAGATTGCTAGACTGGACTGTTTCTTCCAAGTTCTGAAGTTCAGTCCTGAATCTCTTTGGCTGGGATTTTCCAGCCAAGCTCACCCCAGGGCTGGAAAATCCCATCTGAGATCAACAGACCTTTGCATGGTCTGTGTCCCACCTGCTATGGTTCCTGTGGCAGGTGGGACGAGAAAATTCCACCCTCTGCCTCTGTACCCTAATTTACACTCACTAATCCCCAATTATCTTCGTTTGTGGCTAAGTGTCAAGTTTTGTTTGATAATTTTTGCTCCATCAAGGATGGTGTAGAAACATAAGTTTCTCCGTTGCTGTCATTGTAAAGATATTGCTGCTTCAGCTGCCCTGCTGCAACTTGTCCTCTTAGTTGTACTAGCCGGTACACTTAATGGCAATCATCATTCAGGCTGAAAATTTAGCCACCTGAGGGAACTAGCCTCCACAAAAACAATATTGCTTCATCAACACCTTCTGAGCCTTCATGGGAACAACGGACATTCAAGCTTCACATGGTGACATCTCAGCTGGGACTTCCTTTCATTAGTTCCTTTGTCGATTTCTTACACTGTTAGAGAATTTCTGAAGCAGTCAGGATCCCAATGATTGAATGTAAACAAATGAGGGAAATGTGTTTTCTACTGTCGAAGATGAGAAAGCTCGAGGTAACAAGCCAGACTTTAGTAGCGTGGTGATTAGTAGCCCATTGTTAATTATTAATATAGATATTAGCAGGTTTATTTTTACAATAGTGCAGGAAATCATGTCTGGAATGTGGTGTTCTCAGGAGGTCCAACTTTTAAGCATTAATCAAAACAACAGTGCTACTGAAACAATGCACTTGGTGACTGGCAGCAGTTTTCAGCTGCTATAGTGCTTATTATACTGCCATTTACATCATAGAATCATACAGTGCAGAAAGAGGCCATTTGTCCCATCAAGTCTGCACTGACCACAATCCCATCCAGGCCCTATCCCCATAAACACATGCATTTACCCTAGCTAGTCCCTCTGAACTAAGGGGCAATTTAGCATGGCCAATCCACCTAACCCGCACATCTTTGGAGTGTGGGAGGGAACCGGAGCACCTGGAGGAAACCCATGCAGACACAGGGAGAATGTGCAAACTCCACACAGACAGCGACCCAAGTCTTGGAATCAAATCCGGATCCCTGGCGCTGTGAGGCAGCAGTGCTAACCATTGTGCCACCGTGCTGCCCAAATCCTCTGCTCATCCTCTACTGAATGGTTCTCAGTAGTGAAGAACTGATTGAAAAATGAATAGACACAAGAGTTAAAAATCATTAAAAGAAAAGGGAGATAAGTAGTAAACAAAAAACCCCCAGGTTAAAATACTGATAGGAGATCTGTGGGTAGGGGCAGTGGTGGATAGGAATCTGTCCAGCCTTTCACTGTGTGAGCTGCAGGAAATTTTAATTCCTGGTACTCTTTGGTTGCAGTAGATGGCACAGTGGTTAGCACTGCTGCCTCACAGCATCAGGGACCCAGGTTCAATTCCTGGCATGGGTCACTATCTGTGTGGAGTTTCCACATTCTCTCCATGTCTGCGTGGGTTTCCTCTGGGCACTCCAGTTTCCTCCCACATTCAAAGATGTGCAGGTCAGGTGACTGGCTGTGCTAAATCGCCCCTTTGTGTCAGGGGGACTAGCGAGGTAAATGCATGTGGTTATGGGTATAGGGCCTGGGTGGGTTTGTGGTCGGTGCAGACTTGATGGGCCAAATGGCCTTCTTCTGCACTGTAGGAATTTATGATTCTCCTGTTTGAACTCATTGAATGTGGCGTAAGTATCAACCTTCACCATTTTAAAAATTCTTTCAAGGGACTTGAGCATCGCTGGCTGGCCAGCATTTATTGCCCATCCCTATATACCCTTGAGAAGGTGGTGGTGAGCTGCCTTCTTGAATCACTGCAGTCCACATCCTGTGAGTTGATCCACAATGGTGTTAAGGAGGGAATTCCAGGATTTTGGCCCAGTGATGTCAAAACAATGAAATATTTCCAAATCAGTGGTAAGTGGCTTCGACAGGAACTTCTAGATGCTGGTGTTCCCATGTGTCAGATGCCCTTGTCCTTCTAGATGGTAGTGGACATGAATTTGGAAGAGGCTGCCTTAGGGGCCTTGGTGAGTTGATGCAGTGCATCTTGTTGATGGTAGACATTGTTGCTACTGTTCATCGATAGTGGAGGCAGTGAATTTTTGTGGATTGGATGCCAGTCAAATGAGCTGCTTTGTTCTGGATGCTGTCAAGCTTCATGAGTATTGTACGAGCTGCATTTATCCAGCCAAATGGGGAGTATTCTATCACAATCCTGGCTTGTGCCTTGTAAATGGTGGACAGGCTTTGGGGAGTCAGGAGATAAACTATTTGCCACAGGATTCATAGCATCTGATCTGCTCTTGTAGCCACAGTATTTATAGGTCTAGTCTAGTTCAGTTTCTGGTGAATGATAACCCCTAGGATATTGATCCCCAGGGGGAATCATGATGGTAATGCCATTGATTAACAAGGAGCATTGATTAGATTCTCTCTTGTTGGAGATGGTCACTGCCTGGCACTTGTGTGGCGCAAGTGCTTCTTATCATTTGTCAGCTCAAACCTGGATATTGTCTAGGTCTTGCTGCATTTGGACACAAACTGCTTCAGTATCTAAGGAGTCACAAATGGTACTGAACATTGTGCAATCATCAGTGAACATCTCACTTCTAACCTTATGTTGGAAGAAATGTTATTGATGAAGCAGCTGAAAATGATTGGGCTGATGATATTACCCTGAGGAACTCCTGCAGCAATGTCCTGGAACTGTGATGACTGACCTCCAAAAACCACAAATGTCTTCCTTTTAGCTAGGTATGACTTCAACCAATGGAGAGTTTTTCTCCTGATTTCCATTGACTCCAGTTTTGCTGAGTCTCCTTGATCCCATACGCTGTCAAATGTTGTCTTCATGTCAAGGGCTGTCACTCCCACCTCACCTCTGGAATCCAGTTCTATTATTCATGTTGGAACCAAAGCTTTAATGAGGTTAGGAGCTGAGTGACTTTGGGGGAAACCCAAACTGAATATCCATGAGCAGGCTATTACTAAGCAAGTGCTGTTTGGTAGCACTTTTGATGACGCTTCCATCACTTTATTGGTGATTGAAAGTCAACCAATGGAGGTTGGATTTGTCCTGCATTTTGTGTACAGGACACATCTGGACAATTTTCCACATGGTTGAGTACATGGATGGCAGTGTTGAAGCTGTAATGGAATAGCTTGGCTTAGTGTCCTCACTACATTAGGGGTTGTAGGTTTTAAACAAGATTTGCACACATTAATGAAAAGTAACACACAGTAGGTTTATTGAAAGAGATGTTCTCTGCATGGTGTACAAACTGAAGCAAAAAGCAGGAACCTGTGAAACACCCTAATGACATCACCATCATTTTGTCACTAGCTCTTAAAGTAATCATACAGCCATTTAAAGATAACATTCCTTCCCTTTTACTTCTGTGGCCATGTCAACAAATTAATATGGTGTTATACATAGGATCATTAATACTCTAGACAAAGTACTATCCATCATTAATTATTGGACATAGTCGATAAGAAGGTTGATCAGAAGAACGTCTATTCCTCTTTGGTTTATGCAATGTTCTAGAATTTGACTATCCTTGACCCTAGAAGTATGGTTTAACTCTGACTTTTGACCCTCCATGGCAATCACTGCCATGGCATTTAGGCCACTTCCAAGGGTATAATGGAGACAATGGTGGTGTGTTTCTTATTTGTGCTCAGATTGACACTGTCCCAGATTTTCTTCAATCTGGGCATCTAGACCCAGCCACCAAAAATAACGATGTTCTAATAATTTAATCTGGACTATACCAGGATGTCTTCCATATAATTTTCAAGAACTCTTCCATGCAGGCTAGGAGGAATGATCACTTAGATTCCCCACAATAGACACCCAAATTGGATTGTCAACTCAAGCTTTTTTGGCCCATATGGTTTAAAATTGGGATGGGTACAATGCATTCCAACTATTGTCCCTCTCAAATCCATATTAATTATCTTCCCCATCATGAGATTATTTCTGGTATGTCTCTGAACTTGAGAAGCTATTACAGGCAAATGATCTACTTGTGAAAAATAAAGAATATTCGCAAAACTAGGTAGTGGCATCTGCTGAATAGGTTCAGATAAGTATGATAATCCATCATCATTCTTACTGATGATACTTTATACTGTAGAAATGTGCAGATAAGATCAGTGAATCATCTTTGCAATCAGTTAGCCAAAAATAATAGTTAAGGGTTGATGATTGGTCAATAATGTGAAATGACAACCATGTAAGTAATGATGAAATCTTTGCATCAAAAATTTGAAATGAAGAATTATACCCAATGCTTCCTTTTCTAATTGAGCATTGTTAGATTCAGCGCTAGTCAGAGTACGCAAAGCAAAAACTATTGGTCATTCTTTCCCCAGATGCACTATTTATGAAACTACTGTCCCACTCCATAAGGTGAAGCATTGCAAGCAAGCAGTAATGGTAGCTTCAGATTAAAGTAAACCAATACTTAAGACTTCTGCAAAGCATCTTTGACACCCTTGTATGTCTTCTCACATTCTGTTGTCCAGTGCCATGACTGTTTCACACATAGTAAATTACGCAATGGCTTCAATAATGTAGCTAAATTGGGAACAAACTTGACATAATAATTTATTAATCCTAGAAAGGACCTCAGTTGAGTCACATTCATCAGACAAGGTGCTTCTAAAATAACACCCTTTTTTTAGGTGCTTTATGTCGGCCTTTATCATTAATATGTAATGATACTGGACTGACATCCTAAAAAAGTCATACTTTTTTTTCTTGATATGCAGACCATGTGCTTGAAGATATTCCAATGTGGCTTCTAAATTATTCAAATATTCTTATTCACTGGACCCAGTAATTAGAATCTCATCCAGATAACATTGTACACAAGAGAGACCACTTAAAATCTGATCCAATAAATTTTGTATTTGGTCTGGTGTGGATGTTATTCCAAATGGCAATCTTGTATAACAGAAAGGACCTTTATGAGTAACAATGGTAAGCAAAGGTTGAGATTCAGTGGCTACATACACCTATAAATATGCTTGTGAAAGATCAATATTGCTGAATTTCTGCCCACTTGATAACCCAGAAAACAAATCTTCAATTAAAGGAAGTGGATATTGATCAGCACGCAACATTGGATTTTAAGCTGTTTTAAAATCAGCATAAATACAAATGGAGTCATCTGGTTCCATGACAGGTGTGATGGAGGTAGCTCATTCACCCATTGTAACTAGCTCTAACACACCAGTATTAACAAGTCATGCTAATTCTTCTTCAACTTTGGAACAAATTGCATATGGCACCGGTCTTGCTTTGAGACTTACTGATTGACTGTTGGGGTTTACCTTGTTTCATTTGAACTCCCTTCATTAAGCCAAGTGTCTCTTCAAATATACCCTTATATTTATCCAGATGGTGCTCTCAGTGTTCTTTGGCCTTGGCCAATCTGTTAACAGGACTCCAGTTAAGCTTCATCTTCCCCAACAATGATCTCCCAAATACAACTGAAAAAATACCATGGAGCACATCCGCTGTCTTAGAATAGCAGCCAGCATAATTAAGGACCCCACGTGCCCTGGACATTCTCTCTTCCACCTTCTTCCTTTGGAAGAAAAATACAAAAGTCTGAGGTCACATACCAACCGAATCAAGAACAACTTCTTCCCTGTTGCCATCAGATTTTTTGAATGGATCTACCTTGTGATAAGTCGATCTTTCTCTATACCCTAGCTATGACTGTAACACAAATTCTGCACTTCCTTCTTTCCTTCTCTATGAATGGAATGCTTTGGCTGTATAGCATGTAAGAAGCAATATTTTTCACTGTATACTAATACATGTGACGATAATAAATCAAATTAAATCCAGAGACAACTCTACTGTCTGTCCACTCAACCCTATGTTGACCATGATGTGACTTTTTAACAGCACAATTTCTTCTGTGTATGTCCTTAAATCACATATGCTGGTTTAAAGGAAGATGCTTCAGCTTTTATTGGAATGTATTCTCAGGTCCTAAACATACAGCAGCACCAGTATCAACCTCCATCCTAATATACTGTCCACTTAACTTCAGTATCACCCAGAATCCACGCAATTCACCCTACATAGATAAAACGTTCTGTTGGAGCTCTTCATAATATTTCTGGACGTTCTCTTCTTCAGAGCCATAATTCTTTTGTTCCATGTTGTAAATTTCTTTTATCGAGTGCAACTTCTTCTTCTTAAAGATATCCAGATTCTTCTTCTGAATATACTTCTCAGGGGATATTTGTCTAGCCCAACAAACTTTTGCAATGTTGCCCATTTTCGCACAATTCTTGCACTGATCATCCTTGTTTCACCATTCATTTTGGCACATCTATGACATGCTGGTTGCTGTTTTGATTTCTTATGGGCAGCTCCCAACTTATGGATCTTCATTCCTGCACCAAATTGTGAAGCCTCTTTAGCTGCCAGTTTCATCAACCCCACAATTTCTACTGCTTCTTTATAGTCAAAGCATATTCAGTAAGAAATCTTCTTCAGATAAATTCATTTTGGAGATCACAAACTGCTCGATTTCGAAGTGTATCATCTAATGACTCACCAAACACACAATGTTGTGCCAACAAACTGAGCAATGCTTTCGCCTTCCACTTGAATCTTTAGGTGGAACTTGAATTGTTCCACGATGATCTGTGGCTTTGGAGAGTAATGCTCTTCAAGGATATTTGTCAAGTTGTTGTAAAGTTTGGTTCCTGGCTTTGCTGGATGAACCAAGCTCCAGAGCAAGTGAAAGGTGTTACTTCCTATTGTACTGAGAAAAGCTGGTATGAGCAACTCATTTGCAGTTTAATTCACTTGTACAAAGCACTGAAAATACTCAGCACAGGAACTCCATGACTCATTTTCTTCATTGAAAGAGCCCATGGAACCTAATTTACCCATCATTCCTCCTGCAGGCACGAGGAACTCGAGACTGCTCAGTTCATATATCCCCTGTCGCGGTGGTAATGGCAGAGTGGGGGGTATGTCTGGTCATGAGGTGCTTGTGGTTGAGTCCAATTCTATAGCTGCCGCTGATAGCCTAAAGCACCTCATGCTTGCCCAATCTTGAGTTGCTAGACCTGTTTGAAGTTTGTCCCATTCAATACAGCGATAACGCCACACAACACAATAGAGGGTATCCTACATAAGAACATAAGAAATAGGAGCAGGAGTAGGCCATCCAGCCCTTCGAGCCTGCTCCGCCATTCAATAAGATCATGGTTGATCTGAAGTGGATCAGTTCCACTTTCCCACTTTCTCCCCATAACCCTTAATTCCCTTGTCTGTCAAAAACTTATCTACCCGTGACTTAAATATATTTAGCGAGGTAGCCTCCACCACTTCAACGGGCAGAGAATTCCAGAGATTCACCACCCTTTGAGTGAAGAAGTTCCTCCTCAACTCCAATCTAAACTGTCCCCCCCCCGCCTTATCTTGAGGCTGTGCCCTCTAGTCCTGCTATCCTTTCTAAGCAGGAAGAATCTCTCTACCTCTACCCTATCCATCCCTTTCACTATCTTGTACGTCTCTATAAGATCCCCCCTCATCCTTCTAAACTCCAACGAGTACAGACCCAGTCTATTTAGTCTCTCTTCACAGTCCAACCCCCTCAAGTCCGGTATCAGCCTAGTGAACCTCCTCTGCACTCCCTCCAAGGCCAAAATATCCTTGCACAAGTGCGGCGACCAAAACCGTACTCCAGCTGCGGCCTCACCAGTGCCCTGTACAGTTGCAGCAAGACCTCCCTGCTTTTATATCCTATCCCCCTCGCTATAAAGGCTAGCATTCCATTCGCCTTCTTGATCACCTACTACACCTGCAGACTGGGTTTTTGCGACTCATGCACAAGGACCGGCAAACTATTCGTGTCCTCTTCCATGAAGACCGAGGCAAAAAACTTATTCAAGGCCTCAGCCATTTCCTCATCTCCCACCGCTAAATCCTCCCTCTCATCCTCTAAGGGTCCAACATTCACTCTAGCCAGCCTCCTCTTCTTTATATATTTGTAAAAACTCTTACTGCCCTTTTTTATATTTAGTGCTAGTTTAGCTTCATAGTCTATCTTTCCTTTCTTTATCAACTTCTTAGTCATTCTTTGTTGATTTTTAAATCTTTCCCAATCTTCTAATCGCCCACTACTTTTAGCCACTCTGAATGCATCAGCTTTTAATTTAATACTCTCCTTTGTTTTCTTCGATAACCACGGCTGGTTATCCCTTCTCCTACATTCCTTCTTTACCACATCCTCAATGTGAATACGGGACTTTGTCTCCACAAGGACTATGTGGTGATCACTCCTACCCATACTGTCATATATAGTTGCATCTGCAGTAAGCAGATTGGTGAGGACTAAGTCAAGTATGTTTTTCCCTCTTGCTGGTTGCCTCCCAACCTGCTTCAGACCCAGTCTAGCAGCTATGCCCTCCAGGACCTGGCCAGCTCAGTTTATGGTGGTACAATCCAGCCACTCTAGTGATGGACATTGAATTCCCCACCCAGAGCACATTCTGTGCCCTTTCCACCCTCAGTGCTTCCTCCAAGTGGAGTATCAGAGTACTGATTCGTCATCTGAGGGGAGGTGGCACGTGATAATCAGTAGGTGGTTTCCTTGCTTAAATTTGATCTGATGCCATGAAACTTTATGGGATCTGGAGTCGATGTTGAGAACTTCCAGGACAACTCCCTCCTGACAGTGTACCATTGTGCTACCACCTCTGCTGGGTCTGTCTTTCTGGTGGGACAGGATATACCCAGGAATGGTGGTGGCTGGGACATCATCTGAAAGTATGATTCTGTGAGTTTGACCATGTTGCTTGACTAGTCTGTGAGACAGCTCTCCTAATTTAGGCACAAGATCCCAGATAATAGTAAGGAGGACTTTGCAGGGTTGTCAGTGCTGAGTTTGTCATTGTAGTTTCCAGTACCGAGTTATTGCTGTCCAGTTTCATTCCTTATCTCAGTTGAAATTACAATGTTGGACTCTGGGAAATGAATATTTACGAGGTCCCCTTGCCTTTCTCTATAACATTCCTGTGAAGGGCTTTGGGATGTTTTACTATATTGAAGACATTATAGAAATACAAGTTGATGTTGAGATAAAATGTTTGGGGTTTGTGAATGCCCTTTCTTTTATTCATTCATGGGACATGGACACGGACATCACTGACAGGCCAGCATTTATTGCCATTCTTATTTGCCCTTGAAAAGATGGTGGTGAGCTGCCTTCTTGAATCGCTGCAATTCATGTGTGGGTTGAACCACAATGCCGTTAGGGAGAAAATTCCAGGATTTTGACCCAGTGACTTCAAAGGAACAGCGATATATTTCCAAATCAAGATGGTGAGTGGCTTGGAAGGGAACTTGCAGATGGTGGTGTTCCCATGTATCTGCTGTCCTTGTCCTTCTAGATTGAAGTCGTCGTGGGTTTGGAAGGTACTGTATAAGGATCTTTGGTGAATTGTTGCAGTGCATCTTGTAGATAGTACCCACTGTTGATACTGAGTGCCGGTGGTGGAGGGATTGAATGTTTGTAGATGCGGTGCCAATCAAGTGGGCTGCAGCCAGGCAGGTGGGGAGTATTCCATCACACTCCTGACTTGTGCCTTATTTATGGTGGATAGGCTTTAGGGAATCAGGAGGTGAGTTACTCGCCGTAGTATCTCAAGCACCAATATTTAGGCAAATGCATCCAATATGCATACAAAATCACTTCAAAAGCTATCATTGAACTTCTGTTTTCTTAATCACTGTGCTAATTGTCCCTCCCTCAGGCCCAAGGTTCCAATCTAGAACCTGTCAGCAGTGGAACTCATTTACCTTGACAGCACACTCTCTCTCAAGCTGCTTACATCAATGACAAGCTAAATGCAGGAATTGCCACAGCAAGCTTTGAACATCGATCTGAGAATGAAGACTAAGTCCGACTGCTAAATTGATGGTTGAAAGAGCAATAGTTCTGCTCAGTCTGCTGCATGTATGCAGAATTTGGACTGTAAGGGTTACCAATCTTCCAGGATTGGCCTGGAGTCTCCAGGGATTGAAAATCAATCTCCAGGTCACTGCAACCCTGGAGAAAAATCATCGGGATATTAAAAACAATAATTTATTCAAAAAATTTCTTTTAACATTTCTCTTTCCCAGATATAAAAATGTTGAAAATTGATGGGGTGGGGGATGTATGGACAGGCTGTTTGGCTAATAGTCAAGCATCATCCATTTGGCTAATGAGTCTTTCTGCTTTCCATTGGAAGGCAATGCTTCACAAGGATGGATGTATTGGCCGACTACTGGCTGGAATGTTGTGGGGTGACAAGTCATGTGATCAAACCTCCCGGAAACATGCAATTACAGTTGGCAACCCTAATCCTGTACTAGCAACATGCCAAAAAGCTTACTGACTTACACTTGAGCTGTTTCTCAGAGGTTTCTGAAGGTGAGATGGCACACAAAATACCAGACACCAAGGTGCTCACCTGAGTTGGCACTCCAAGCAACCACACCAGACTGAGGCAGTCACAACTGAGAGAGTCACACTGAGCTGGCTAGATGCAGCCAGAAGGCCTGATAGAGGCTCACCAAAACACATCTATGGATAGCTTGAGTCCAGGTGTCCTCGCATAGTTGTTAAAGGAAACTCTACAAGGAGACTCTGCAGGTTTGTTTGGGAGCTTTGATCTTTACTTTGAGTGTGGGTGGAACTCGCTCTGGTGACACCTGGCTGAACCAAATAAAAGATGGTGGGGGCATCCTTCAAAACCAAGTGCATGCCAGTGACAGAGAGAGAAAATGCAAGGGGAGGAAATCCTGTGCCAATCAAAGCTCTAACATCTGCGGTATCCTGTCCTATTTGTGGCAGAAACTTCCGGACCCAGATCACTCTGAGCTGCCACCTACGCATCCACTGGAACCCTGCCAAACATCCCAGATAATTGGCAATGTCACCTTCACCTCTAAGGATGAGCCTGAGGCAATTAGGTAAAAGAAAGCCTTGGATTTACACAGCAGCTTTCATAGCCCAAGGATATGTTAAAGCATTTTACAGCCAATTAGATACTTTTTGCAGTGTGCTCATACGTTGTCATGTAGGAAACATGGCAGCCAATTGCAGGCCAGCAAAGTTTGAATAGGTTGAGTAATTGCACTGCATTAGCAAAGAGTCTTCAGTAAGATTGAGACAAAAGCTTCAAAACAGGAAGACTTACCAAACGTCAGTAAAGCTCGACAAATATAAAGTGGTGAGATGTAGCTGATTATTTCTTACCTTTACAATAACCTCAGGAAATGAAGAATTATAGACCCTTTTTACTAAGACTTCACTCACTTTAAGTTGCTCTGGGATTTCTGAGGCTTCTTAGTTGGAGAGTTACATCGGCACCTGTGGTGGAATAGTTTCTTTGCAGAGATGTTGGGTGGAATTTTACAGCCGCGTTGTGGCAGTTTGCCATTCAGAAGTCCATTGACTTCGGTGGGAATGGAAAATCTCATGGTGGGAGAGACTGTAAAATCCCTAGTAAAATTTTACAGTTTATTATTAGTCACAAGTAGGCTAACGTTAACACTGCAATGAAGTACTGTGAAAATCCCCTCATTGCCTATTTGGGTACGTGAAGGGAGAATTTAGCATAGCGAATCCAGCACATCTTTGGACTGTGGGAGGAAACTGGAGCACCCAGAGGAAACCCATGCAGACATGGGAAGAATGTGCAAACAGAGACAGTGACCCAAGATGGGACTTGAATCCAGGTCCTTGGCGCTCTGAGGCAGCAGTGCTAACCACTGTGTCACCATGCTATCCCTTTGTTTAAAGTCTCCCCAAACTGGCTGGACACCATCAGAAAGAGTTGTGATGAACAGAAACATGCAGTGGTGTTTCCAGGTGTTGTCATTGTGATCACTGTTTTTTTTGTATATATCAATGTCCTGGACTTGGGCATAATTTCAAAGTTTGCAAATGATACCAAACTTGGGATGTAGTGACAGTGAGGGGGAACTGGCTCCAGGAGGGAAATACATATTGGTGAAATGGTCAGACACATGGCAAAGGAAATTGAATGTCAAGAACTTTGAAGTGATCCATTGTGGTGGGAAGAATGAAGAGAAGCAATATTGCCCAAATAGTATCATTTGAAATTGAGGCCGGGATAAAAAGGACCAAGGTATACTTACTCATGTCTTTGAATGTGGCAGGAGAAGTTGACAAGGGATCCTTAGCTTTCTAATAAAAGGACCATAGACTTCATAGAGCTCAGAGGTTATGCTAAACCTTTATGAATCACTGGTTAGGCACCAGCTGATGGAGGCCAATTCTGGGCACTAAATCTGAGGTCAAGGCCTCTCGAGAAGATGCAGAAAATATTTGCTAGGATGGTCCTTGAGTTACGTGGAGAAACTAAAGAAGCTATGGATGTTCTTCTTAGAACAGGGAAAATTATGGGGAAATTTGTTAGAGGTTTTCAAAATCATGAAGGTTTTTAAACAGAAGGCTTGCACCAGAAGACACAGATTTAAAGTAATGGGCCAAAAAAAAATGACATGAGAAAAAAATCTTTTATGCCGCAACTTATGGGACTGATAGGGCTGCTGAAAACAGATTCATAGAAACATAAAAACATAGAAAATAGAAGCAGGAGTAGGCCATTTGGCCCTTCAAGCCTGCTCTGCCATTCATTTTGATCATAGCAGATCATCAGATTCAATATCCTGATCCCGCCTTCTCCCCCATATCCCTTGATTTATTTAGCCCCAAGAGCTTTATCTAATTTCTTCTTGAAATCATACGATGTTTTGGCTTCAGGTATTTTCTGTGACAGTGAATTCCACACATTCACCACTCTCTAGGTGAAGAAATTTCTCCTCACCTCAGCTCTAAAAGGTTTACCCCTTATCCTCAAACTATGACCCCTAGTTCCGGGCTCCCCCACACTTAGGAACATTATTTCTAAGAATACCCTGTGTAAGTTGGTCTGCCTCGTGTCCAACGAGGGGCATACACGTGATGGGTCGTACTGGGGCTGCTCTTGGTCGTTCGAGATTGGCCTAGTGCTTCATGTCATTAGTGTGTGCCTAAACTGGACCAAATACTGGGCAAGCCGACAGCTCAGTGACTATCGCTGATTGCTGTGCAGACACATGGATTTGGGCCGGTGTCTGTGGGAGTTTGCGCATTCTCCCCGTGCTTGCGTGGGTTTCCTCCGGGTGCTCCGGTTTCCTCCCCAAAGATGTGCTGTTAGGCTGATTGGCAGGAATAAATTGTCCCTAAATCAGATTCCCTCAATCTGGATGGCCATAAAACATTAGACAGGGGTCGTGGGTGGAGAGGGGGACTGGTGGTGTTGAGATGGCGGCGCGGGCTTGTTGGGCCGAAGGGCCTGTTTCCCGGGCTGATTTTGTTCTTTGTTCTTAATCCTGTTAGAATTTTATATGTTTCTATGAGATTCCCTCTCACCCTTTTAAACTCCAATGAATATAATCCTAACCGACTTTGTCTCTCCTCATATGACAGACTTGCCATCCTAAGAATCAGTCTGGTAAACCTTCACTGTACTCCCTCTGTAGCAAGGACATCATTGGTCAGATAAGGACGCTGAAACTGCATGCAATACTCCAGGTGTGGGCGCATCAGCAGCCCATACAATTATAGTAAAAAATCCCTATCCCTATACTCGCTATGAAGGGCAACATACCATTTGCCTTCTTTATTGCTTGCTTTAACCGCAAGCTTATTTTCAGGGATTGATGCACGAGGACACCAAGGTCTCACTGAGTATCCACCTCTCTCAATTTACACCCATTCAAATAATAATCTGCCTTCCTATTGTTGCTACCAAAGTGGATAACCTCACATTTATCCTCAATAATAACTTTCATAAGGGAACAAGAAAACATTTGCAGGGTTATACAGGAAGAGTGAGGCTATTTGGATAGCAGATACAGACATGGGCTGAACGGGTGACTTCTCTAATGAATCATTTCTACAAAACTCATTGGAAGCAGCCAGGAAGCATGGCTGAAGGCTCGAGGGTGCTTTGTTCCTGCCCAGCCCTGAGACACGGGAGATAGAGAGGAAGGAAACGTGGCCCATGATTCCTAAATCAGAGCAATTTTTTTCTCAAGCATTGGTTTGTGAACTCTTTTTATTGTTTGTATTCTGCTCCACATATCAAATGCTTAATGGGATGAAGAAAACTATCAAAACTATGGTTGCAAATCAAAGACTCAAATTACTCTCTGAGGTTTGAGGAATAAGATTCAAAGATTAAATTAATGATAAATATTACACAGGATTTGCTTTGCATGTTTAAAGCACGCTAGTCTTTTCTAAAGAGTTGAACAGCACCATCCTGTGGGACTAAGGTGCATTACCAGAGTTTTGGAAGGACGATAATTCCTCAGTTTTTAATTCCACTGGTTAGAACAGATTCACACCCTTGCCCTGAGGATGTTGTAAAGGTTAGGGTTAGGATTAAGATTGGGGTTAGGCAGCTGCAAATGTGAATAGAACATTTTCTCTTATTGGTCACTTGCCCATTGGATGTTATCTTTGACTCTGAGCATGGGGGCCAATCTATAAAATGTTCCAGAAAAAGCAGCACTTAGGCTGACACCATCATGGAGGCCAACATGTTTCCACTCACTCCATGAATGCCTGATCTTGAAAAAAGCTCATGAAGTTCCATCCTGCTCCATCCCCTGACGATTACACTCTGAAGGGGTTGGATGAAACTTCCATCTCTTACAAGGCGTTCAGTAAACTTCTGGGAAATCTCAAAGACCTGACTCGATCAATGTCTGCCATTTACCTGGAGTTTGTCAAGTCACTCACTCATGTTACAGCAGAAGACGAGTGGAATCCATAGGAAATTGTGGAGGGAGAAACTCTTTGTAACGGTTAGGAGGTGAAGCCAATTAACACTATCACGACCCTATCACAAATACACTGCTGTGAAAGAGCCTATACTGTGTGTAATACACATTTAAAGTAACTAACATTTCTCCAACATTAAAAGCATTTCAGAGAAATGAGGTAAGAGGAGTGATGAGCTGAGGCAAGGTGATCAAACATCCTGTGCAAGGTCTGAGGAGGTTTTGGAGAGAAGGAGAGAAGAGTCACAAGGTGGAGGTATTAAGGGATATGGTCCTGGAGTAGTGGACAAAGGTGGCTGAAGATATAGCTGTGTGAGTGAGGAACAGGGGTGCAAATGAGATCAAAGTTGGAAGAATGAAGGCTGCATGCTGACAAGTCAGGCTGAAGTGTACGGCAGACTGTGTTGATGAGGACAAGAAATTCTGAAATCAGAATTTGAGCAATTTTTGAACAATAGATGTTTTCTTTCCTTAACCACTTTCCCTTTTTTGGGCTGGCATGGTGGCACAGTGATTAGCACTGCTGCCTCACAGTGCCAGGGACCCAGGTTCAATTCCATCCTGGGATGACTGTCTTTGTGGAGTTTACACATTCTTCCTTGTCTGCGTGCATTTTCTCCAGATGTCCCGGTTTCCTCTCACAGTCCAAGGGATTAGGTTGATTGGGTAAGGTAAATTGATCCTTAGTGTCAGGGGAATTAGCAGGGTAAATACAGGGATAGGGCCTGAATGGGATTGTGGTTGGTGTAGGCTTGATGGACTTCTGCATTGACGTTCCTTCTGCACTGTAGGGATTCTATGATTCTATGAGTATCAAGGGTTAAGTTAGCATTCATTGCTCATCACTATTTGACCTGGAGAGGGTGGTATTGAGTTGTCTTCTTGAACCTCTGCAGTGTGTTGTAGGTACAGTCACAATGCTGTTAGGGAGGGAGTTGCAGGATTTTGATCCGGTGACAGTAAAGGAATGGCGGTATATTTCCAAATCAGATGTGTGGCTCAGAGGGGAATATTCTGGTGGTGGTATTTCCATGCATCTTCTGCCCTTGACTCAGCTGGCAGAAGTTGAAGGTTTGGAAAGTGCTGTCGAAGGAGCCTTGGTAAATTCCATCATGTAGATGGTACACACTGCTGCTACTGTGCATCAATGATGGAGGGAGCGAATGGTTAAGCTGGCAGCTGGGGTGACAATCAAAGGGCTGCTTTGTCCTGCATGGTGCTGAGCTTGTTGAGTGTGATTGGAGTTGCATCCATCAGGCAAGTGGACAGTATTCCATACACTCCTGATTAAAGCCTTGTGGATGGTGGATAGGAAAGCCAGGAAGTGATTTACTCTCTGCATAATTCCCAGCCTCCAATCTGTTTTTGCAGCCATAGTATTTATTTTCCTGGTCTAATTCAATGGTAACCCCAGGATGTTGCTGGTGGGGGATTTGATGATTGTAATGCCAATAAATATCAAGGAGAGATGGTCAGATTCTCTCTTGTGGACATGGTCATTGGTAACTTAGTGTCATGAATGTTCCTTGTCACTTATTGGCCCAAGTCTGAATCCAGGTCTTGCGCATAAGAACGGAAGATAGTTAGACTGAGGACACTAGCTTGCAGTGACGTCTACGACTGAGATGACTAATCTTCAACAACCACAACCATCTTCCTTTCTGATAGACATGACTCCAATCAAGGGGGAGCTTTCCCCCTGCTTCCCACTGATTTCAATTTTGCTTGAGCTCCTTAATATTACTCTCAGTCAAATGCTGCCTTGATATCAAGTACATTCATTCTCACCTCACCTCTGGAGTTCATGCCAGGATGCTTGTCTATGCTTGGATCAAAGCTGTAATGAGATAAGGAGCTGAACGACCTGGTAGAACCCAAACTAAGCATCAGTGAGCAGATTATTGATGAGTAAGTGCCACTTGATAGCATGAGATGGGGTCAGCCATTACTTTACTGATGATCGAGATTAGCTTGATGGAAGAGTAATTGCCTGGGTGAATTTGTCCTGTTTCTTGTGTACAGAGCATTGTTAGGCAATTTTCCACATTGCCGGGTATATGCCAGTGTTGTGGCTGTACTGGAATAGCTTGGCTAGGGGCACAGCAAGTTCTGGATCACAAGATTTCAGTATCTTGCCAAAATGTTGTCAGGCTTTGTAATATCCAGCACCTTCAATCATTTCTTGATATCATGTGGAGTGAATCAAATTAGCTGAAGACTGGGATCTTTCATGGTGGGTACCTCAGGAACCTCCTCCTCCAGTGAGTTGTTTAATTATCCACTGTCATTCATGACTGGATGTGGCAGGACTGCAGAGCTTAATTCTGACCCATAGGTTGTGCAGTTCTTTAGCTCTGTCCATTACTTGTTGTTTCCACTGTTTGGCGGGCAAGTATTCCTGTGTTGTAGCTTCACCAGGTTGACACCTCATTTTTAGGTATGCTAGGTGTTGTTCCTGGCATGCCCTCCTGCAATGTTCTTTGGACCAGGGTTAATACCCTGGCTTGGTGGTAATGATAGGTTGAGGGATATGCAGGGTTAAGGTTACAGATTATGGTTGAATATAATTCTGCTGCTGCCGATGGCCCACAGCACCTCATGGATTCCTGATTGCATACCTCTGCACTCCAATCTTTGGTGTGCCTATCCTGTTGATGGGACCAGGCACACCCGTGTTGATGGTGGTTTCTGGACATTGTAAAGTATGATTTCACTTTATGTTGTGATGTGGAGATGCCGGCATTGAACTGGGGTAGACATTAAGAAGTCTCACAACACCAGGTTAAAGTCAAACAGGTTTATTTGGAATCATAAGCTTTTGGAGCACTGCTCCTTCCTCAAATGAATGGCTCACCTGATGAAGGAGCAGTGCACTGAAAGCTCATTATTTTATGTTGATTTAATAGGGGAAACTAATCCCATCCTGTCAGTTTTCTGTTAGAGGAGTTGAGTCAAACATACCGCACCAGTGTTATCAACTAAGCCAAGATATCAATGTTGAGGATGAAATATTTTTGTAACTTTGAAAATATAATGTATCCAAGACTGAATTTTCCATTTACTCAAGGCAAAATGTAAGTTTGCAGCAACAGCCTCTTCCAACACTTCAGTTCTCTGATACATCAGGCACTCACTTCCATGTATCTCCACATCACACTGCTGTCTTCAGGAGCGGCTGCAGAGTTCTCTGTGAGTGGAGGCAGCAATGCTGCTTTGCTGTTCAGCTGAGCCAAGCCATGAGGGATGATAAATGAAGTGGTAACTTACTTCCCCCCTTTTTCTGAAGCAAATACTCCAGGGAAATGTCCAGTTAATAACTTGAAATTCATCACCTCTACAGTTTGGTTAATCTAAATTTCAGGCACGACTAAGTTTCAAATCAATTTATTGGTGTGACATGATTGACTCCTTATTGTAATGGTCAAGGCAATGCTATAATTATTTCAGGATCCAACTGACAGCATTGAGAAGTCCCTGTTTTTCACATTCTCCTTAATTCAAGATACTTTTTAACATCTGCATCAATCAGACTGACATTTAATGGCACTACGTGAATTTGTGGGCAACAGATAGCAAATAGAAACTTTGGAGTCAAAGTAGGATTTAAACTAGGCGCTGTAATGGGAAAATTGGACTAATCTATCTTTGGACCACTTGGGTAATTCATGTTATCACATTGAGGAATTACCTGAAATGTAAATCCTTAAATGTAAATTGGGTCTCAATGATTCCTGTTGTCTTCACTCTTGACCGTAAGACGTCCTGTTCTGATGGGATGTACTCAGGAGCTGTGAGTCTATCCAAAGAATTGAGGTAGCTGATAAGATATAAAGAGTTTAAGTTTATTTATTGGTGTTGCAAATGGACACTCACGAACACTGCAATGAAGTTACTGTGAAAATCCCCGAGTGGCCACATTTTGGGGCCTGTGCGGGTATAGCAAGGGAGAATTTAGCACAGCCAAAGCACATAATCAACATGTCTTTCGGACTGTGGGAGGAAGCCCACACAGACACAGGGAGAACATGCAGACTCCATACAGACAGTGGCCCAAGGCTGTGATCGAACCCGGGTCCCTGGTGTTGTGCGGCAACAGTGCTAACCACTGTGCCACCACGCCGAGGGAGCTGTAATTGTGATGCTATTCACTCTTGATTCTCACAATTCTCTCTGAACATTGTGGTTGCCATAAAAAAAATCCCTCGGCCATGTTTTATAGAATAAAGGCTAAGATATAATGGTATCTTATTCTTTTGAAAAAATAAATAAAACTGGCAACAATAATAAGCTGCATGGATATAGCACCTTTAACAGAAATAACACATGAGTCGCAAAAACCCAGCTTGCAGGTGCAGCAGGTGGTCAGGAAGGCAAATGGGATGCTGGCCTTCATAGCGAGGGGGATTGAATATAAAAGTAGGGAGGTCTTGCTGCAGCTGTATAGGGCATTGGTGAGGCCGCAGCTGGAGTACTGTGTGCAGTTTTGGGCACCGCACCTGCGCAAGGATATTTTGGCCCTGGAGGGAGTGCAGAGGAGGTTTACTAGGCTGATACCGGAGTTGAGGGGATTGAGCTATGAGGAGAGGCTGAATAAACTAGGCTTGTACTCGTTAGAGTTTAGAAGAATGAGGGGAGATCTCATTGAGATGTATAAGATGATGAATGGGATGGATAGGATAGAGGTGGAGAGACTCTTCCCGCTCAAAAAAGACAGTAGGACTAGGAGGCACAGCCTCAAGATAAAGGGGAGGCGGTTTAGAACGGAGTTGAGGAGGAACTTCTTCACTCAAAGGGTGGTGAATCTCTGGAATTCTCTGCCCGTTGAAGTGGTGGAGGCTGCCTCGCTAAATATTTTTAAGAAGCGGGTTGATGGGTTCTTGATAAGAGAGGGGATTAAGGGTTATGGGGAGAGGGCGGGAAAGTGGAACTGAGCCACAACAGATCAGCCATGATCTTATTGAATGGCGGGGCAGGCTCGAAGGGCTAGATGGCCTACTCCTGCTCCTATTTCTTATGTTCTTATGTTCTTACTTGTTTTAATTAGTTGGTTAAGCTAGTAGGCAAATTAATTCCACACAAATTTCCAAAGGTCCTGATTTCAAGCCACTGTCTCATTATTTTATAATTCCTTATCATGACACTAGATATATGTAGGTGTTCAGGTTATGTCTCTGAATAAAGAATATACGTTTTCTTTTATTCATTCATGGGACATGTGTGTCACTAGTTGGCCAGTATTTATTACCCATCCCTAGTTGCCCTCGGAGGGCAGTTGAGAGTCAATCACATTGTTATGTCTCTGGAGTCACATGAAGGCCAGACCAGGTAAGAATGGCAGATTTCCTTCCCTAAAGAACATCAGTGAACCAGATGGGTTTTTCCGACAATCAATAATGGTTTCATGGTCATCAGTAATCTTAATTGCGGATATTTTTTATTGAATTCAAATTTCACCATCTGCCGTGGCAAGATTCAAACCCAGGTCCTTAGAACATTAGCTGAGTTTCTGGATTAATAGCCTAGTGATCATACCACTAGCCATTGCCTCCCTGTGCTGTGAATGTTACTTACTATGAGGCAGAATCATTGAGCTGATACTCTGATGCTCTCTCAAAGCAAGCCTGAATTCCTGGATCATTCCAAAGCCGACCGATGATCTCCACAAGTTCTGTTGGCAAACTGCCTTCCTCTAATGAATCAACAAGATTAAAAAGGTGCCGTGCATCAATCTGTGAAGAAAAGGAGATAAATATATTATTTATGAACATCATCATAGAAATGGGTTTAAACACACCTCAGGTTTCATCTGTTCTACTAACTGGGGTGTGGAATGTGCTGTGTAATGTAATATTCACCTGTGTGATGCATTTTGGGATGACTAACAAGACAAGGGAACTCACAATGAAGGGTAGGACACTAGGACCTTGGGATGAATGTCCAATGATCCCTGAAGGCAGCAGGATAGGCAGACAAGGTGGTTAAGAAGATATATGGGATTCTTGCATTTAATAGCTGAAACACTAAAAAAAAAGCAGGGAGGTTATGATGGACTATGAAATGCTTGTTAGGCCACAGCTAGAGTATTGTGTGCAGTTCTGGCTGCCACACTATAGAAAGATAGGATTACATTGGAGAAGGTACAGAAGAGATTCACTTGGGTGTTGCCTGGGCTGCAATGTTTTAGCGATGAAGAGAGGCTGGTTCGTTGGGTTGTTCTCTTGTGAACAGAGAAGACTGAGGGGGGACCTCATAGAGGCGTTCAAAATTATAAGGGATATAGATAGGGTAGACAGGAAGAATCTTTTCCCTTTAGTAGAGGGGTCAATAACTGAAGGGCATAGAATTAATGGAAGGAGCAGGAGATTTAGAGGGGATTTGAGGAAAACCTTTTTCATCTAGAGGGTGTTGGGGATCTGAAACCTACTATGTGAAAGGGTGGTAGAGGCAGGAACCCTTATAACATTTACAAAGCATTCAGGTGAGCACTTGAAATGCCATAGCATACAAGGATATGAACCAAGTGCTGGAAAACGGGATTAAAAAAGATTGGTGCATGACAGTTGACACAGACATGATGGGCCAAATGGCTCTTTCTGTGCTACAAAACTCTATGATGCCATGACAAAGGCAGGCACAGTTTCAGAATTCAGGGTGGGCCATTTAGGGCTGAGATGAGGTGAAACTTCCTCACTCAGAGGATGGTGAACCTGTGTAATTCTCTACCAGAGAAGTAAGACGAAGCCAGATTGCTTAATATATTTAAGAAGGAAATAGATTTCTAGACTCTAAGGGCACAAGAGCATGGCATTGAGACAGAGGATCAATCATGATCATATTGAATGTTGGAGCAGGCTCGAAGGGCTGAATGGTCTACCCCTGCTCCTACTTTTTATGCTTCTATCTAACAGAAGAGAAAGATACCGCAGCTGCCAACCACTTCGTTTTACACAAACTATCTTCACACATCAGTGGTTCTCCCTTAAAATTAATACATTAAAGCAGTCAGTGTTGCAAGTTCATTCACCCCAAGACATCTAAGAAATGGCCTGCACACTGATGCCAGTTTTTGTAAATCCACAGAAGCTGGAGTATGAATGCACCAATGTTGTGGCTCCTTTGCTGAATTACCTCAGGTACTTTACATAACTATTAAAAAATCTTCATTAGCCTGGATAGGAAAACATGAAGATTAAGAATGCTATTTTGTGACTATTAATAGATACTAATTTTTCACTGATTAATAATGTGGGTATGCCATATATTCCTATCAGGCAGAAGAGGCCATCCGGCCCATCGAGTCTGCACCAACTTCCAAAAGAGTACCCCACTCAAGTCCTCCGCTCTTTACCTGTAACCCCGTGCATTTACCATACTCTCCATCTGCATCTCAATAATAGCATCAGTTTAACATAACAGAAATTGAGTGTTTTTAACATCTCTGTTCAACTCCACCTTACTTTAATAACTCATTAACATTTTGATTCCAGGATTCCAGCCTCATTCCTGACAAGTTTCAATGGTATGGGCAAGGAAGAAAGTTGTAAGCCCGCACCCAACTTCCCTGATGATGCTGACTCCATTGTGGGAGTGGACATTTCAGATCAAATTTTAAAGTTTATTTATTGGTGCAGATAAGCTTACATTAACACTGCAATTAAATTACTGTGAAAATCCCCGAGTCGTCACACTCCAGCGCTTGTTCAGGTTTACTGAGGTAGAATTTAGCATGGCGAATGCACTCAACCAGCGCATCTTTCGGACTGTGGGAGGACACCAGAGCACCCAGAGGAAACCCACGCTGACATGGGGAGAATGTGCAGACTCCACACAGACAGTGACCCAAGCAGGGGATCGAACCGGGTCCCTGGCACTGTGAAGTAGCAATGCTAACCATTGTGCCATCAATTGCTGCCCCAAAACCTTCATCACTATGTGAAGGGCATCCAGTTCACAAAATACTTTACTTCTGATGTTACTCCAAGTAAGAAATTACAAGATCAGGGTCATAAGTTGTTGCTTCTTTGGTAGACCATAATCTGTATCCATATATCCACTTCATTCTTCCATTGGTTATATGACTCCGATTCCAAGATAATCAGAGAGTAATCACACAATGACAATTCTGACTTGCTTTCTGCCATTTTCCACAATGGTTACTGGATTTGAAGCTTCCTCTCATTTTGTTTTTCTTAGCTTCAAACTTTGTCTTTAGGTAACCATTCTCTGCTGTCATATTCTTTCCTTCACTTCCAGTAGGATTTGACCTTTAATGATAGTTCTTGGATGGAATTTACAAGGAAGATGATTATTTAAATCTTGCGAGGCTTGGATAGCTTTTAGAAAGCAAATGGGTATTCCAGGAAGGAACTGTGGAAATGATTAGATAAAATTCAGTTTCAGGATTCCTGGATGAGGATTAGTGTTCAAGTTGCTGGATTGTATTGAGCTGTTTCATATAGATATTCATAGTATATCTTCCACAAGCAAAACTTGTGCAATTAAACTAATAGAACCCTTAAAAGGCTAACAGGTCAAAGAACTGAAATCTTATTTTTTAGTTTGAATAATTTTGCCCATGGATCTTCTTTTTAATCAGCCATGTTTTCTATCACCGACTATGATAAAGGGTGTTTTCTCTTTGTTGAATGTTAATTATATATTAATTAATTTTGTTTAATAGTATGCAGTGGTGGGTACTAACTGATGATTTAATTGAATCCCTATAAATAGATAAACAGCAGGATTTTCTGGCTGTGCTCACCCCAAAGCCTGAAAATCTTGCCTCAGGTCAACAGATCTTTGCATGGTCCGTGTCCCGCCTGCTACGATTCCCATGGTTGAAGGGGCAGGAAAATTCTGCCCATAGGTTGAAGCTGTGGCTATTTGTTCAGGAGATGTACATTTGTAACTTTGAAAAATAAATATAAGAATGTGTAAAGATTGGCTCCAGTTCTATCCTTCAACTGGTCTTCCAGAATAGAACACCATCAAGTTATCAGCCCCATACTTTCAATTAAATAGAATGTTGAAAAAATAATCAGCTGTGCTTAATACAATTTATTAATCCTAGGATGAAGCCAGCTCTAAAATTATTCCCTTTTAAAAATCTTTGGTAATGTTTGAGAAAAAAAATGTCCATTTTAGAGTTAAGGAGTGCGGCTGCAGAAAATATCACACTTCAATTGATTGGTTGCTTAGGCAACCTGAATGAAAAATGTCTCACTCTTTACCAGAAGAGAAAAACTGTCCTCTCACAGAGGAACCTAGATATGCTGTGATCTTATTCGAAAAAGTACATGACAATATGTAGAATAGATTCTTCAGAGCCGAGTCCTATTCTTCAGTTGAATGCACACATGCGTATGAATGTGACACTTCTCTGGAGAGTTCAACAATTCACTTAACCTCTTCAAAAATCCATTCAGATTTCTGAATATTTAAAGCAGGGTTCTGGACATTTTAGGGATGAAAAGCCTGAGAAGAAACACATGTCAGGAAGATATTTTGCACAAGCAAAGCAATGAAGCTTTTGTGAAAAATGTCTGTGATATTGAGCTATGGAAAGAGCAAGCTTTCACAGTTAATTCGCAAGTACAACAATGATCTTTTTATTCTTCTGATCTGAATGAAATATAACCAAAGGGCTCACTTAGAAGTGCAAATTATTAGACCTATAACATGTACAAATTGGGACATAAACTAGGAGAATCAAATTTGTTCAAAATAATCCGTCAAGGGCATTTTGCTGTTGAGATGAATGACCTGACAGCTGAGGATCTTAAATTAATTGTGCTACGCTCATCTCAACCTAATTCTAAATGGAGGACAATGTGTCTCACAAAATTATTCCACCTGATCCAACATTTGAGGTGTATGAAAATACTGGTCCCCACGATTAAATTTAAATAACTCAAATAAGGAACTTGCACAGGTGAGCTGTGTAGTTTTCTTCTGTGCTGCAAAAGTACTTGATTTGATGAATCTGAATGGATAATCTTAGTGAAGGGAGCTTCAAAGATGGATAGTTTTAAAAATAGACCTGCCAAAATGCTAGTGGAGATGGAGTTATTGTGGCAGTTGAGAAGAATTTTTGAACTGCATACAAACCATAAGGGTACAAAGTGCAAGTGTTGTCAATCAGCAGAAATCACTCATAACTTGGTCATTGTAACAATGATGTTGGCATTTATTGCAAAAGGACTGGAGTATAAAAGCAGAGAAGTGTTGTTGCAATTGTATAGGGTGTTGGTGAGACCACATCTGGAATATTGTGCCCAATTTTGGTCTCCTTATTTGAGGAGAGATTTGGTGGCAATGGAGGCAGTTCAGAGGAGATTCGCCAGATTGATGGGGATGAAAGAATTGATGTATAAGGAGAAATTAAACAGTTTGGCCTTATACTGCTGAAGTTTAGAAGGGACTCTTCTTTTACACATTTGCTTCTGCCTAGCAGGAATGCTGTCTCAATTTTCCAGCTCGGGCCTGTGACCTTAGTGTACCTTTAAGAAGTGTTTTTTTTAATCACGTACTCTGCAATTAGAAGCAAACTTTTTCAGTTGGTTTTTCTCATTGTTGCCGGGACGTCTATGAGAGTCTTTTTATTGCTGTATAAATGGGGGTTTGTTTATTTTTACTGGGATGTTTATAACATTGCATTATTAGGGGAAAAACTGGTCAGGTGATAGGAGTTCTTTCTTTCATTGTCAGTTTGGAGCTGCAGGTTTGAGTTTTAGTTTTAGCAGAAGCATCAAGCTCTCTCTTCCTGGCTTTGGAAATTCTTCTGGTTCGCTGAAAGCAAGGTCTTGTCTTTTTGAAGGGGGGAATCAACTGTTGCTGGTTTGCTTAGAGTCCCTGGTGTTTTGGGAAGCTGGTCTGACTTCAAACTGTTCTGAGTCTATCCAGAGAATTGCAGACTTCATCCAAAGATCTCAAATTCAGTATCACGTGAGCATTAGTTTTTGCTGTGTTAAACCTGTTTAAAGGAATTTGCTTGCGGAAAGGGTTTTGTTTGATTGGAACACATTAGATATATTTGTTAAGAGTTATAAATTATAGTAGTTGTTTTGTTTCTTGTTTGTAATTGATAAGAATTCTTGCTAATTTTCTTAGTATACAAGTTATCTATATTCTTAAACTGTTTGATGAAAGTTTTCCAGTGGGTCATTTGAATCATAGCTGAAGTGAAACATATCATGCTTATCCTAGTCAAATTCAGGATGCAAAACTTATGTTTCAGGCTGGCTCCATAAGATACTGAACCACAGCAGGCCCCAGTTCAAACTGAACAGGGTCTTGCAGAGGTAATAGGATCCTAATTTTCACAAATTTATAAGGCTCCCATTTTCTATAGCTGGGCTCTTCATCCCCCTGCAAACACTCACCTGGAAATGGTTGAGATTTGAGTAGGTAAGTCATTTTTAGTGCTTACTCAGTTCGTGTGAAAGAGAGACATGCAAAGGAAATTGCTTCATTCCCTGCCCCTGCGGTACAACAATAACCAGTCTACACCGTGATGTGAATCATAGAATCATCACAGAATCTCAACAGTGCAAAAGGAGGACATTTGGCGCATTGAGTCTGCACCGATTCTCCAACAGACCATCTTACCTAGGCCCACCCCACTGCCCCATTCTCTTAACCTCCCACGTTTACTCTGCTAATCCCTGTAACCTACACATCTTGGGACACTAAGGGGCAATTTAGTCACGGCTAATCCACCTAACCTGCATATCTTTGGACTGTGTGTGGAAACAGGGACACGCAATGGAAATCCACGCAGACATCGATATGAAAATATGCAAATAATTATGAATGGCGTAGCAATACCAGAAACCCCAGTGGGGAGGAACAATTTTACTTTCATTTTAAGCAAGTGTTGTAATTGGTATATGTTTCTTCTAAAATCATAAAATACTTACTTTCCTGGCTGGATCTTGGTAGCTGATTCCTAGTAAGGACATTGCTCGGACAATTGCCAACATGGACTGTATTATGTTGCTATAAATGATAGTTTTAAATTCCATACATTCGTAGTCTGTGTAGCCATCTTTATGGATGATTCTGTGAGGGAAGGAATGTATCAGTTTCAGAGCACAGGACAGATTTGACACTGAAGCTGCGATGGTGTTGCTGAGAATATCCATTTTAGTCAGTAACTTAGCACCTAGATGTAGCACATTAGCATTCATTTCTAAAAGGCATTTCATCTGTTCAAGTAAGCGAGTGTGATCATAGGAAATAATAGCTTAGTTTATAAGCATAACAATTGAAATACTATCCATTGGATATCCAAATAAGACTATATTCATTCATTTGAATGAATTCATTTTAATGAGCAATTATAAATATTGTGGAGTTCACTATTCTGCGATCATCCTGGGGTGCAAAGGTAATCTCCATCTTCCCTATTGCAAACTACCTTCTTAAACCCCTCTTCCCTATCACCTCTACCTTCAACCCCAACAAAGATTGCGAAGATCACATGGATTTCTTTGTCACAAAGATTGATTCTATCCATATGACTGCATCTGTCACTTCCCTTCCTTCAGCTAACCCACCTGGGAAAGTTTCCTCGTAGGTTCTCTTTTGTTCTAACCTGAATGTGCATTTTTCTATGGCTTCTTTCCCAACTCCCATCCTGTCCTTTCAAGTTCATCTTATCTATGAGATGGACATCCTGCTCCCTTGACCCCATTCTCACCAAAGTGCTGACCCACTTTCCCTTCCTGTGAGACATGGCTTGTTTCAATAATTCATCTTCAAAATGTGAACAATAAACTTAAACATAACTTGATGATTCAACTTATACTTATAATTTAATAATACATTCAGTGAGATACAATGAGATGGAAGATGTGGTGTAACTGAAATAGTTCACTGTGTAAAATAATTGCTGAAGTCATTTGCATCGGGTATCATCAAACCTCAGGTGTGATCTCATTTAACTCATGTTCTTTATTTGAGATATCAATGTTGGAATCAGATCAATGCTTACAAATGGTGTTTCCAATGCTTTGAAGTGTTGAAGCATGTTCCGTGTGGTGATGTGTGAACTGTGCTTAGCAGTGATCATTGATCATTTTGTATTGGTTGCAATAAATGGTTGGATGTCATAAAGAGTTCCATTATGACCATCATGCTTTACAAGCACTTTATCTCCTCCCTTTAATTGTTTGGCCCAAAATTTTATGTTCTCCCTGACTCTCAATCGATCCTTCTCTTCTTGATCACTTCTGCATACATGTTGATTATTAGCTCCACAGGCTTACTGACGAAGGTGTGTTTGCATACAATGCGCAAAGATGAGTATAGCTAGAGGCTAGTCGAATAAGAAGTCACTCTGTAATTGAGAAAAAAAGCAATACAACTCTCGCTTCCATCACTTGCTTTCAAGACATCTTGAGTGGACCATGAAAATTTGACATTATAATTGCTTGACATGGCAAACATTGGCTTATTTTGTGTTCTATCATATGGTCATTTCCTGAGAACTATACCTTTCCCCAAGGAGTTGTTTAGTTTTGACAATTCCCTGGTGACATTCATTTGTTAAGTCGCAAAAACCCAGCTTGCAGGTGCAGCAGGTGGTCAGGAAGGCTAATGGGATGCTGGCCTTCATAGCGAGGGGGATTGAATATAAAAGTAGGGAGGTCTTGCTGCGGCTGTATAGGGCATTGGTGAGGCCGCAGCTGGAGTACTGTGTGCAGTTTTGGGCGCCATACTTACGCAAGGATATTTTGGCCTTGGAGGGAGTGCAGAGGAGGTTTACTAGGCTGATGCCGGAGTTGAGGGGGTTGAACTATGAGGAGAGGCTGAATAAACTAGGCTTGTACTCGTTAGAGTTTAGAAGAATGAGGAGAGATCTCATTGAGACGTATAAGATGATGAATGGGATGGATAGGATAGAGGTGGAGAGACTCTTCCCGCTCAGAAAGGATAGTAGGACTAGGGGGCACAGCCTCAAGATAATCTTATGTTCTTCTACATTCCTTCAAATGATTGTGGAATGACAATGCAGTTGTTACATAATAGGAGATCAAATGTGGTTGTAACAGTAAGCTCATTTTGAACTTGTCATGTGTGAGTGAGCGTGTTTGTAGATGCTCTTTCGATCATGTCTTTCCAGTTTTGAAATTCCATAGCCAACACACATTATTGTGGTGCCTCATTTTGCTTTCATGGCACCTAGTTTTGGTGGCTTTGTCATGGCATTTATATTTAAGCACTTAAGATATTATTCAACAACCTTTTCCTCATGATTAGTTAGACTGAGAGTTGGGCACAGACGTCATGAATTGAGCTTGCATTGCTGATATGCAACATGGAACTCAATCTTGTCGTTTGAGTATCCCATGCTCTATTTAAGCAAATGGTTTACTCAGTGGATTGTTGAACAAGTTTACTAGTTGCCCATGGGCAGTTATGATTCAAACTCGCTTCTGTACAAAGAGAGGTGAAAATGTAGAATAGCTCATGTTATTGAGAGTGCTTCTCTCGGTATGGGAATAATATTACTTTATGGGTGTTAGTAATCTGTTTGCCATTACAATTGATGGGTTCCTGCCTTGTTTTTTTGCACAGGAATATACCTGAATCAACTGGGTTTTATGTCATAGGCGGCTGGATATAGCACTTGGGACGAATGGGATCAAAGGTAATGGGGAAAAAGCAGGATTAGGCTCGAGTTGGATGATCAACCATGATTGTAATGAATGACGGAGCAGGCTTGAAGGGCCAAATGGCCTCCTCCTTCTTCTATCTTCTATGTTTCTATGTTCTATGATTTCATCCAAGAGCAGCTGGATAACTTCTGCAGAGTCAAAATAGGTGTAGATGTAACTTGCTGGCAACCATTGTTTGATCTGGTGAACACCCTGTTTGTGTGATGAAGTCCATTGTCACTTGGTGGATTTCTTCTGTCAGATCATGTCGAGGGGCTGAAGTCAGGAACGAAACAACTGCAGCACATGACGAGTTTTAGCAGACTCCAGACTCTCTGTACGTCTGTAGGATCCACAGAATTTAGAATGGTTTCAGCTTCCCGTGGAACGTGTGATGCTCCTTCACCACTGAACTCATGACCAAAATATTTGATCTGTTTTCACAGAGCAAGCGCTTGTTGTTCAAGGTGAGGTTACATTCTGTAAGATGTTGTAGGCATGTATGTAGGGGAATATCCCAAGTTCATGGTGACAAGAATATCATCACTGATTTTCAGCGGATCTTTAATGGCTCTATCCTTGAAACCCCACGTAATGCCCCTGACACTAAGGGGAAATTCCAACCAGACTTGTTCCCTGTAACCCCAAGTATTTACCCTGCTAATACCCCTAACCTATACATCTTGGGACAATAAGGGGCAATTTAGCATGGCCAATTTACCTAACCTGCACTACTTTGGAATGTGGGAGGAAACCGGAGCACCCAGAGGAAACACAAACCACACAAACAGTCGCCCGAGATCCCTGGCACTGTGAGGCAGCAGTGCTAAGCACTGTGCCAATGTGCTGACCTAATGACAATCCTGCTAGCTCCAAATGGCTCTGATGGCTTTCTGTGGTGACTGTCTCTTTATCAGTAACACAGCAGAGTAAGGATTGTGCGACCAATCATGATTCAGATCACCCCATGGTGAGAAAGAAGCTGAGGCAAGAGATGTTTTGGGAGCTGGCTACAGCCATGAGGATTCTCAACAATTATTTTTAATAAATAGTTTTTGTGTTCATTAATGAAATCTGTGAAAGTGCATCTTTATACTTTCTCAAGTGCTTTCCAGTGTAATTGGCTGGGGAAAAAATCTTTGAGAATTTGTGTTTTTAGTTCCCTTTTAACATGCTCCACATTGCCCAAGTCACATCTGGTTGCTACTTGCCTCAAGTAATACAGATCAGCTGTCTCACTGGCTTCTGGCTTTGTGCATCTGAAGATGATTGTCTCATTTATTGTGTTTCTCATGGGCATGAAATGGGATCTTGATGTCTTTCTGTCTGAGTCAGAGTCACCTCACTAGTGTTACACTAGGTAGTGTTTCAAAAATGTCTTCTAACTCTTCATCAGAGAGGAGAAGTAAATCATGTTTCCATCTATGGTCAGTGATGGCAAACCTGCCATTGGCGCTTGTCGGTCATTTTGGCCAACGTGGGAATGGCTCCAGATACACTGCAAAAGGTGATAAATTGGACATAGGCCCTCTCATTTTCAATGCCATCAGCAACTGTGATGAAACTTCTCTATGAAGCTCTCCTGCTTGTTTGATCTGAGATTTTGTGCCTTTGAAATAGCTTTACTGTTTAGAGTAAAATGCTGCCTGTGATTTAAAATGCTGTTTTCACTGTAGAAGGTAAGCAAAACCCTTCAGGAAGATTAGTACCTTCTTATTTGGCATTATCATCATTGTCAGCATGAAGAAGAGATTTGAAACAGCCACTACAGGTGCAGAAGCAATATCACTACACCAACCAGCAGAAATAGGTTCCACTGACCTGATAGCTCCTATTATTCTCCTGAAATCTTTAACCAAATAACCCCTTAACTGCCTAAATTCTAAGGAGTATGACCCTCGTGTAATCACTTATCATTAAACATTGGAGTCTAGCACACTATTAGTCTTGTGGATTATTTTCTGCAGCTATCCATGATCTTTTTACCTGCAGCCCTAAGTCTTGTTAAACCTCCACCAGTTTTGACTTTTCAGCATTTAGTAAGTGCTCTGATCTATTCTTTGTTGACCCAAAGTAGGTGACTCCTCATGTTTGGCTGCATTGAAATCCACTGGTCAAATATCTCTTTGTTAATTTGTGCTTTGCTCACAATATCGCCTATATTAATGTAATTGGCAAACTCGGATATGTGGCTTTGTATCACCAACACAGATCCCTGGGGAATACCAAGCTGGACCCAACTTGCCTGCAATTCCATGTTTGATTTCCTCCAATCAGATTTCTTCACATCCCATGGCAGTGAATTGGCTATTATCGAAGTCACTGTGATTGTGACATAGGAAAAGAAAACCCTCCTCATTCTACTTAACCTGTCTGTGCCTTAGACAGTTTACCACACCACCCTGCACCATGACCCAGTTTACCACACCACCCTGCACCATGACCCAGTTTACCACACCATCCTACACCATGACCCAGTTTACCACATCATCCTGCACCATGACCCAGATTACCACACCATCCTGCACCATGACCCAGTTTACCACACCATCCTGCACCATGACCCAGTTTACCACACCATCCTGCACCATGACCCAGTTTACCACATCATCCTGCACCATGACCCAGATTACCACACCATCCTGCACCATGACCCAGTTTACCACATCATCCTGCACCATGACCCAGTTTACCACACCACCCTGCACCATGACACAGTTTACCACACCACCCTGCACCATGACCCAGTTTACCTCACCACCCTGTACCATGACCCAGTTTACCACACCACCCTGCACCATGACACAGTTTACCACATCATCCTGCACCATGACCCAGTTTACCACACCATCCTGCACCATGACCCAGTTTACCACACCATCCTGCACCATGACACAGTTTACCACACCATCCTGCACCATGACCCAGTTTACCACACCACCCTGCACCATGACCCAGTTTACCTCACCACCCTGTACCATGACCCAGTTTACCACACCACCCTGCACCATGACCCAGTTTACCACACCACCCTGCACCATGACCCAGTTTACCACATCATCCTGCACCATGACCCAGTTTACCACACCATCCTGCACCATGACACAGTTTACCACACCATCCTGCACCATGACCCAGTTTACCACACCATCCTGCACCATGACCCAGTTTACCACACCACCCTGCACCATGACCCAGTTTACCTCACCACCCTGTACCATGACCCAGTTTACCACACCACCCTGCACCATGACCCAGTTTACCACATCATCCTGCACCATGACCCAGTTTACCACACCACCCTGCACCATGACCCAGTTTACCACACCACCCTGCACCATGACCCAGTTTACCACACCATCCTGCATCATGACCCAGTTTACCACACCATCCTGCACCATGACCCAGTTTACCACACCATCCTGCACCATGACCCAGTTTACCACACCATCCTGCACCATGACACAGTTTACCACACCATCCTGCACCATGACACAGTTTACCACACCATCCTGCACCATGACCCAGTTTACCACACCATCCTGCACCATGACACAGTTTACCACACCATCCTGCACCATGACACAGTTTACCACACCATCCTGCACCATGACCCAGTTTACCACACCATCCTGCACCATGACACAGTTTACCACACCATCCTGCACCATGACACAGTTTACCACACCATCCTGCACCATGACCCAGTTTACCACACCATCCTGCACCATGACACAGTTTACCACACCATCCTGCACCATGACCCAGTTTACCACACCACCCTGCACCATGACACAGTTTACCACACCATCCTGCACCATGACCCAGTTTACCACACCATCCTGCACCATGACCCAGTTTACCACACCATCCTGCACCATGACACAGTTTACCACACCACCCTGTACCATGACCCAGTTTACCACACCATCGTGCACCATGACCCAGTTTACCACACCATCCTGCACCATGACACAGTTTACCACACCATCCTGCACCATGACACAGTTTACCACACCATCCTGCACCATGACACAGTTTACCACACCATCCTGCACCATGACCCAGTTTACCACACCATCCTGCACCATGACCCAGTTTACCACACCATCGTGCACCATGACCCAGTTTACCACACCATCCTGCACCATGACCCAGTTTACCGCACCATCCTGCACCATGACCCAGTTTACCACACCATCCTGCACCATGACACAGTTTACCGCACCATCGTGCACCATGACACAATTTACCACACCATCCTGCACCATGACCCAGTTTACCACACCATCCTGCACCATGACACAGTTTACCACACCATCCTGCACCATGACACAGTTTACCACACCACCCTGCACCATGACCCAGTTTACCACACCACCCTGCACCATGACACAGTTTACCACACCACCCTGCACCATGACCCAGTTTACCACACCACCCTGCACCATGACACAGTTTACCACACCATCCTGCACCATGACACAGTTTACCACACCACCCTGCACCATGACACAGTTTACCACACCATCCTGCACCATGACACAGTTTACCACACCACCCTGCACCATGACACAGTTTACCACACCATCCTGCACCATGACACAGTTTACCACACCATCCTGCACCATGACACAGTTTACCACACCATCCTGCACCATGACCCAGTTTACCACATCATCCTGCACCATGACCCAGTTTACCACACCATCCTGCACCATGACCCAGTTTACCACACCATCCTGCACCATGACCCAGTTTACCACACCATCCTGCACCATGACACAGTTTACCACACCATCCTGCACCATGACCCAGTTTACCACACCATCCTGCACCATGACCCAGTTTACCACACCACCCTGCACCATGACACAGTTTACCACACCATCCTGCACCATGACCCAGTTTACCACACCATCCTGCACCATGACCCAGTTTACCACACCACCCTGCACCATGACACAGTTTACCACACCATCCTGCACCATGACCCAGTTTACCACACCACCCTGCACCATGACACAGTTTACCACACCATCCTGCACCATGACCCAGTTTACCACACCACCCTGTACCATGACCCAGTTTACCACACCACCCTGCACCATGACCCAGTTTACCACACCATCCTGCACCATGACCCAGTTTACCACACCACCCTGCACCATGACCCAGTTTACCACACCACCCTGTACCATGACCCAGTTTACCACATCATCCTGCACCATGACACAGTTTACCACACCATCCTGCACCATGACCCAGTTTACCACACCACCCTGCACCATGACCCAGTTTACCACACCACCCTGTACCATGACCCAGTTTACCACACCACCCTGCACCATGACAAAGTTTACCACACCATCCTGCACCATGGCCCAGTTTACCACACCATCCTGCACCATAACCCAGTTTACCACACCACCCTGCACCATGACCCAGTTTACCACACCATCCTGCACCATGACCCAGTTTACCACACCACCCTGCACCATGACCCAGTTTACCACACCATCATGCACCATGACCCAGTTTACCACACCATCCTGCACCATGACCCAGTTTACCACATCATCCTGCACCATGACCCAGTTTACCACACCATCCTGCACCATGACCCAGTTTACCACACCACCCTGCACCATGACCCAGTTTACCACACCACCCTCCACCATGACCCAGTTTACCACACCATCCTGCACCATGACCCAGTTTACCACACCACCCTCCACCATGACCCAGTTTACCACACCACCCTGCACCATGACCCAGTTTACCACACCACCCTCCACCATGACCCAGTTTACCACACCACCCTGCACCATGACACAGTTTACCATGCCATCCTGCACCATGACCCAGTTTACCACACCATCCTGCACCATGACCCAGTTTACCACACCATCCTGCACCATGACACAGTTTACCATGCCATCCTGCACCATGACCCAGTTTACCACACCACCCTGCACCATGACACAGTTTACCACACCATCCTGCACCATGACCCAGTTTACCACACTACCCTGCACCATGACCCAGTTTACCACACTACCCTGCACCATGACACAGTTTACCACACCATCCTGCACCATGACCCAGTTTACCACACCATCCTGTACCATGACCCAGTTTACCACACTATCCTGCACCATGACACAGTTTACCACACCATCCTGCACCATGACACAGTTTACCACACCATCCTGCACCATGACCCAGTTTACCACACTATCCTGCACCATGACACAGTTTACCACACCATCCTGCACCATGACACAGTTTACCACACCATCCTGCACCATGACCCAGTTTACCACGCCATCCTGCACCATGACACAGTTTACCACACCATCCTGCACCATGACCCAGTTTACCACGCCATCCTGCACCATGACACAGTTTACCACACCATCCTGCACCATGACACAGTTTACCACATCATCCTGCACCATGACCCAGTTTACCACATCATCCTGCACCATGGCCCAGTTTACCACACCACCCTGCACCATGACACAGTTTACCACACCATCCTGCACCATGACCCAGTTTACCACGCCATCCTGCACCATGACACAGTTTACCACACCATCCTGCACCATGACACAGTTTACCACATCATCCTGCACCATGACCCAGTTTACCACATCATCCTGCACCATGGCCCAGTTTACCACACCACCCTGCACCATGACACAGTTTACCACATCATCCTGCACCATGACCCAGTTTACCACATCATCCTGCACCATGGCCCAGTTTACCACACTACCCTGCACCATGACACAGTTTACCACATCATCCTGCACCATGACACAGTTTACCACATCATCCTGCACCATGACACAGTTTACCACACTATCCTGCACCATGACACAGTTTACCACACCACCCTGCACCATGACACAGTTTACCACACCATCCTGCACCATGACACAGTTTACCACACCACCCTGCACCATGACACAGTTTACCACACCATCCTGCACCATGGCCCAGTTTACCACATCATCCTGCACCATGACCCAGTTTACCACACCACCCTGCACCATGACCCAGTTTACCACACCATCCTGCACCATGACCCAGTTTACCACACCATCCTGCACCATGACCCAGTTTACCACACCATCCTGCACCATGGCCCAGTTTACCACATCATCCTGCACCATGACACAGTTTACCACACCATCCTGCACCATGGCCCAGTTTACCACATCATCCTGCACCATGACACAGTTTACCACACCATCCTGCACCATGACACAGTTTACCACACCATCCTGCACCATGACACAGTTTACCACATCATCCTGCACCATGGCCCAGTTTACCACACCACCCTGCACCATGACCCAGTTTACCACATCATCCTGCGCCATTGCCTTTCCTCCATTGTCCAGCTGGCTCAGACTGTGCTAACCTGGTCCCATTCTTATTTAATCGTAGTTGGTGTCATGTATCTTTCACTATATGACTCAATATCAATTCTAAACTGGGTTGGGTTTTTTGACAATTTGCATGGGTGAGACCCAAAAGAGAGAGACATCCCCAATATTTACCTCCTTACACTGTCAACCTCCACTCCCCCTCCCCACCCCCTCATCTACATGCTGCCTCTCAGTGACATTATCTGAAAACAGGTCAAACTCCACATATATGCTGCCAACACTCATCATTCCTCAACATCACCTTTCTCAATACCCCTAATGTCTCTGATTTTTCACATTGCTTGTCCACCATTCAGTACGGGACAAAGGTTTCCTCCAAATAAATACTGGGTGGACCATTGTCATTGTCTACTTTCCATGCTTCAAGTATTGTTTCACAGGATCCCACTCCACCCGTTGGGCACTGTCCAAGACGGAAACAGCCTGTTTGCAACACCAATATTGCATTTGGCTCAGAAATGAACCTTCAATCATTTATCATCCGACTTTGACTCAGTTTAACCTCATCAGTTGCTGTAGTCTTCAGCCTTGCCTTTGTTACCTCTATCCCTGAAAGTTGGCACCCAGGTTGATAAGATTGTTAAGAATGCGTACGGTGTGTTAGCTTTTATTGGTAGAGGGATTGAATTTTGGAGCCGTGAGGTCATGTTGCAACTGTACAAAACTCTGGTGCGGCCGCACGTAGAGTATTGTGTACAGTTCTGGTTGCCGCATTATAAGAAGGATGTGGAGGCATTGGAAAGGGTGCAGAGGAGGTTTACCAGAATGTTGCCTGGTATCGTGGGAAGGTCTTATGAGGAAAGGCTGAGGGACTTGACGTTATTTTCGTTAGAAAGAAGAAGGTTAAGAGGTGACCTAATTGAGGCATACAAGATGATCAGAGGGTTAGATAGGGTGGACAGTGAGAGCCTTTTTCCTCGGATGGTGATGGCTAACATGAGGGGTCATAGCTTTAAATTAAGGGATGGTAATTATAGGACAGATGTCAGAGGTAGGTTCTTTACTCAGAGGGTAGTAAGGGCATGGAATGCCCTGCCTGCAGCAGTTAAGGACTCGCCAACTTTAAGGACGTTCAAATGTCAGTGGATAGGCATTTGGATAACATTGGAATAGTTTAGGTTAGAGGGTCATTAGATTGGTTCCACTGGTCGGCGCAACATCGAGGGCAGAAGGGCCTGTGCTGCACTGTAATGTTCTATGTTCCAGATTGACAAGGTTCTCCAGGCTGTTTTCCCACTTTCCCACCTTACATAGACATGAACGTATTAAAAATCTGCTACCTGTATCCTAATTTGCACCATTTGTTATTTATCCATCACTCCTCTGCTTTCTGAACTACACTGGTTCCAGGATTGACAAACTTCAATTTAAATATTTGTATACTTGTTTTCAAATCCCACCATGGCCTCCATCTCTGTAATTTTCTCCAGCTCTACAATTGTCCAAGATACCTGTGCTCCTCTAATTCTGGTCCCTTGGGCATCCTTGCTGTGCTTTGATGGCTGTGTCTTCAGCTGCCTAAATCCTAAGATCCTTAAACTTTGCAGCCTATCTACCGTCCTTTCTGATTTTAAGAGGCTCCTTAAAAGATATGTCTTTAACTAAACTTTTGACTGATTGTCCTAATACCTCCTTATGTGGCTTGGTGTCAGTTTTTGTTTGATAATGCTATAAAAGGCTATAAGTTCACTGGTTTGACTGATCTGTGTTTGATCATGTTAGCTTTCTAATCTGTGTACTTGATTACTTAAGCCTGTGGGTGAAGATAGAGATCTGAAGAAAACTGTGACCTGACAAATATGTAACCACTCCTCTGAAGCACTTCAGATGTTTTACTATGTTAATACTTTAGAAATACATGTTTTTGTCGCAAGAAATTAAGACCTCGCACTGTACATTTTAATAACATATATGCTCATTTCTATTTCTAACTTTTAAAAAACGGACTGTAGCAGAACAGGATCCTTAAAATAGCTGAACCTACATCTGCCTGTGATCCCAGGATGAAAACCCCTCTGCAATTTAGGAAAACTCACACCTCATTATCTCTGAGAAGCCACTAACAATCACCTCAGGATGGCATAGGTCAACTTCAAAGTGAGCTGTACAAAGACATTTGAATTAGATAATCCACGTTTACCAGCAGGACACTCAAATTCTGCTAAGCCAAAGGCCCTTCCAACCTTACTTTCAATTCATAATGGCTGAGTTATTTATCAGTCTTTGACACCCAGCCCAATTCCAGGCAATGAATGCACATCCATTGTTGACCACCTGGTGGAGACGTGTGGGGGACAGTCAGGTGACATAGGCCTTCATCTTGTTGAGCAAGTAATATTGCTTTGCTGAGCTGAAAATCTCAGTTTGCTCTTTAACATCTGACTAGTAGCCACACACAAAAAGGAGCTCTGCACAGGTTGAACGTGGTCCCATCAGCACTGCTTCTGATGGAAGTTCTGTGCCATCGCCTACAAGCTGACTCATCTCTGTATTTCTATCATACCTTGTGATGTCAACACTGGAAAAGTGAATTCTACAAAATCAATGTTCAGCCCACCAAACTTTGTGAAGGAATATCTAATTGGACTTTGATTCTAGTCTCTAGAACTCACGTGAATCAATGTTAATTTTCTCTGTGGTCTCTGCGCTGTAAATCTTTCTTTTCTCTATCCCTCTTGAAATGATCTGAGTATGAAGGCAATGTTACAACCCTACTTTCGCATTTTGAATGTGTGCAAATAAAGTAGCGGTTAAAGTGGGGTTACTAAAGGAAAAGTAGCTCACACAAAAACTGAGGGGTTGGGGAACATTTCACCATTTATAAAAAGGACAACAAATCAAAAAACCTTCCTGTTCATGGGTGAGTAGTGACAGGAGAAATTGGTGTTGTTTAAAATCATCTCTCCCCTGTCTGTCACATTGTTACTAGACAATGAAATGAAGTTTTAACAATTTTAATGCTCAATTTCACCAGCCTCAAAATTTAATACAATATTTCTTTATTATAGAATCCCCACAGCGCAGAAGGAGGCCACTCAGCCCAACAGATTTGCAGTCAGGGCATCGTACCCAGGTCCACCCACTACCCTGTCCCCATAACCCTACACATTTACCCCACTAATCCCTCCAACATTTAAATCTCAGGACACTAAGGGGCAATTTAGTATGGCCAATCCATCTAACCTGCGCCTCTTTGGAGTGTGGGAGGAAACCGGAGCAAACCCAAGCAGACATGGGGGGACATATTAACTCCATATGGACAGCAACCTAAGGATGGAATCGAACCCGGGTCCCTGGCCCTGTGAGGCAACAGTGCTAACCACTGTGCCACCATGTCACCATGCTATTGTGAAACCTTTTCTCTGTCACACTTCTCTCTCCTTAATTCCCATTCTACTTATACTGAATTCAATTGGATCTTTGACAGCAGATTGGATCATTTTCTTTACTTGATTAATAATACCTTGATGAACTTTTTATATGATCAAGAACTTTTACAAAGATAACTAATGCTATTGATCATTTATACTATAATACAATACACAGCATGCATTTATCGAGTTACCAAATTAGTTTCAATTTCTGCTACTTACTTCATCTGTTTGACTATTGTACTCTTACCCGATTCACCAGCACCTGGAACATAAAATGAAGAAAATAAAAATCAATAACGTGTTTAACTAATATTCTGGTGATGCAGAGAAGCCCTCTTATTTGCCAGCCCACTGTTCTCATTTGAGCAAAGAGAACCATCATCAGCAAAAATGAGAACTTGAATCTGAAAATATGTTTTTAAAAAATATAATGAGATGCTTTCTTGATTTGATTTGATTTTGGTTTAATTTATTACTGTTACATGTATTTGTATACAGTGAAAAATATTGTTTCTTGTGTGCTATATAGACAAAGCATACCATATATAGAGAAGGAAGAAAGTGCAGCGTATAGTGTTACAGTCATAGCTAGGGTGTAGGGAAAGATCAACTTAATGTGAGGTAAATCCATTCAAAAGCCTAATGGCAGCAGGGAAGAAGTGTTCTTGAATCAGTTGGTACGTATCCTTAGACTTTTGTATCCTTTTCGTGATTGAGAAAGGTGAAAGAAAGTATGTCCAGGACGCTTGGGGTCCTTATTTATGCTGGCTGCTTTTCCAAGGCAGCAGGAAGTGCAGATAGAGTCAATGGGTGGAAGGCTGGTTTGAGTGATGGACTGGGCTTCGTTCATGACCCTTTGTAGTTTCTCACAGAATTGAAAAGAGTAGGAAATATACCAACCTGTGATACAACCAGAAAGAATGCTTTCTATGGTACACCTGTAAAAGTTGGTGAGAGTCGTAGCGGACATGCCAAATTTCTTTAGTCTTCTGAGAAAGTAAAGGCATCGGTGGGCTTTCTTGACTGTAGTGACAGCATGAGGCAGTAGGACAGATTGTTGGTGATCTGGACAACTAAAAACTTGAAGCTCTCGACAATTTGTACTTCATCCCAACGATGTCGAAAGGGGCATGTCCTTCTCTATGCTTCCTGAAATCACTATCTCATTCGTTTTGTTAACAATGAGGGAGAGATGATTATCGTCACAACAGTTCACTAGATTCTCTATCTCTTTCCCATACTCCACTTCATCATTGTTCCAGATCTGACCCACAACGGTGGTGTCATCAGCAAACTTGAAAATTGAGTTGGAGAGGAATTTGGCCACACAGTCATAGGTGTAAAAGGAATATAGTAAGGGGCTGAGGACACAGCCTTGTGGGTACTGGTATTGAGGATGATCGTGGAGAATGATCATGGAAAAGGTGTTGTTGCCTATTCTTACTGATCGCAGTCTGTGAATTAGGAAGTCTAGGATCCAGTTGCAGAGGGAGAAGCTGAACCTTAGGCCACAAAGTTTGGAGATGATATTTGTAGGAATAATGGCATTGAAGGCTGAGCTATAGTGGATAAATAGAAGTCTGACATTGGTTTCTTCATTATCTAGGTATCCCAAGGTTGAGTGTAGGGCTAGGACGATGGCATCTGCTGTGGACCTGTTGCAGTGCTAACCACTGTGTCACCGTGCTGCCCAAGACTTGCTACCTTTTCTCCAAAAAAAAAGGATTTGAGCAAATGGATGCTCCAATGTGTCTGACACTAACTTTTCCCCTCCAGGACCTGAGTTCAAGCTCCTTGCCTGGTGCTTATAAGGGTGCTTTGTGCAATGAGTTTGGTAGCCCCACTACTGTTCCTGGAAGGTCTTGGCCTCCACTGCAAATCTGTATCTGATTCTGGCAGTGCTTGGCATTCTCAGTCAATGAGACTGCAGGAGGGCTGGTGTGGGAAAGGGGGGAATGTCATTCTAGTGTGGTAGGGCTTGTTCTTCTGAAATTCTGGCTGTGGTGTGTTGTTGGGGCAGAGCTCAGTGAAGTTTGGTAGTGATATATCTGACCTAGAGAAGAGCTTGCTAATGACACTGGGTATCTGAAATGGGAAGGATTCCATTCCCAAACACTCATACCTTCACTGTGACAGGTAAAAATCAGAATAAATGCAACAGATTATATTAATAAAAGTAAGTGGAATAAAAAGGAGTAATGGAAAAACAATCTGCAATGTAGGGGCTAAAGCCTTCCGAAGATCTCAGTACTCATTTCAAGTTAAAGAAATAAAAATAATTAAATCTGCTTGCTTCTGCATTATTAAAGCAGGTGGTGTAAAATCCTCAATAATTAAATGTACACATGTGGTACTGAGCTATATAAAGAAGTTCCAGATGCAATCAGTGGCTTGGATAAATTTTGGGAAGTGGGGGCTACAATTCACCTTAGCATCCTCTTTGATAGGGAAAGTATCCTTTGCTGGAAAATATATATCTTTGGGACTCTGGGAGAGGACAACATTTAAGATGTATGTAGCCTATGGAACCTCATTGACTATGATCATATGTTAAGATTTGATTCCAGTGCCCATGGAGACATGATCCAACAAGAGTGGCTTTTAGGAGAGAAGACTATAATAGTTAAAAAATACAAAACTTAGCAACATGGTGGCACAGTGGTTAGCACTACTTCTCACAGCACCAGGGACTCATGTTCAATTCCAGCCTTGAGCGACTGTTTGTGTGGAATTTGCACACTCTCTCCATATTTGCATGGGTTTCCTCAAGCCACTCCAGTTTCCTTTCACACTCCAAAGAGGTGCAGGTTGGATGGATTGGCCATGCTAAGTTGCTCCTTAGTGTGAGGGTGATGAGCAGGATAAATACATGGGTTTAAGGGGATGGTGAGGATAGGGCCTGGGTGGGATTGTTGTCGGTGCAGACTCGATGGGCCGATTAGCCTCCTTCTGCACTGTAGGGATTCTATGATTCTAAGATTTTGACAGCAGTGTTCCATAAATCGTTCCAACAAACCAGCCACCAACTCAACATTACTTGTCAAGAAGAAAAGATTAGTCTACATTTTCCTGTCAGGACTACAGTTTACCGATATTTTAAAAATTCCGTGGGTTCCATCATTTTCAATGAAATAGTGACCTGATTCTTTCTGGGATGTCACATTTGATCCTGAATGACGCAGAATAGATTCTCATTAGGTTACGCCAAAATGTTCTGTGACGCCTTTAGCATCTACCACTGTGAGTTTAGTGTTGATTCAGGAGCAATGCAGTTAGTAACCACTGACAAATATTTGCCATCAATTCTAATTTTAATCACTTGAATGATATTTCAGAACATGTCCTGTTGTTATTCTGGTAAGTAAAAATGCGTATGCAACCCAAGAAAACCCATTTTGATCATTTACAAAAAAATGTTAGCTGCATTATTTAAAATTCTTTTCAAGTTATTCATGGGTGTAATATGAATAGTGCATATTACTGCAATTTCTTGGGCTCATTAAAACCTTCCAAATAGGAATTGATTTAAAATATTGGTGGGCAAATTAATTTCAAAACATTCATATTGTTTTATTGGAAGCTCAGTGCGAGAAATGTAGGTAGTTTCTATTCAATAATTTATTTCTCTAATATCACTGCCTTTAAATTCATACCAGGCACATTGTTTCTAAGAATCATCTTATACCTCTTCAAAACAACAAATTATACATTTATTCCCTCAACAAAATGCTTCCTGATGCAATATCCCATTTGTACAGAATTTAATATCATTAGACTTGTCAACGTAAATTCCAAAAGGATCACACATGGGACCATGTTACAATTAGTGACTGATGCTGTTAAGGGACCAGCATGGAGCAATGAGTCGATATAAACATTAAATGGCTTTCAAAAACTCAATTCCATTTAACAGGAAACATTCCAGCCAGCTGGAATGTCTGACGGATAATTATTTTTAAATCCACTAAATAAATTGACAGAACTCAGTGAAAAAGACATCTTTGTTTCAGGGAGATCGATCCTAAATCATGCCTCTGTCAGATGCAGTGCAGTTCCAGTTCACTGTAAGTGGCAGATTTGACCAACATAGCAAATTGGATACCGTCACTGATCTCACTGGGATAGTGGGTGCAGACCAGTGATAATGGGATTCTCACTGGGGTAGCGAGGACAGACCAATGCTAATGGGATTCTCACTGGGGTGGTGGATGCAGACCAATAATAACGGGGTACTCATTGGGGTAGCGAGGACAGACCAATGATAATGGGATTTTCACTGTTGGATAAGTTTCCGTTAGCTCATTTCTCTACTCCCTCAGAATTATCAACCTATTTTCTTCAAAATCCAAACCTGGATGAGCTGGTGTTTCCTCCAGATTGACACGGGGAAGACAAAGATGGAAGTTGATTTACCCCCCGTAAAAATTCTAAGTGCCCAAGTGTGCTTAGTTCAATGAATTTATGGCACTCAATTTATGGCCGTCAGGAGATTCACCCTGCTAAGGTGGGATGAAGCTTAATACTACTGAAGAGGCCAGAATGAGGGGGCCATTGAGCGTGCGGTATATTGGAAGATTGGTTGACATGCTCCCCACCCCCAGACATTGCTGGCCTCCCAATTGTCAGCCTGGATCTCCCCCATCCTGAACACTGGCAGCCCCGATACTTGCCCCCAAACCCACCCAGGTCATCACTGGCCCTGAACCCCCCACTGCATTCCGATCGCTGACCTCCTAATGACTGGCCCCCAACCACCTATTGCCGGCCCTGACCTCTGCTGCCCAGCCCCGTTCCCTGTTGGCTGGCCCTGACCTCTGATGACCAGCCACGGCCTCTGATCACTGGGCCCACATCAATCCACACATCCCCCCACCCTCCACTGGGGATGCCACCATATCAGGTCCTGATTGCTGGGGTCCATACCTGTTCCCCTTTGATGGGAATCTTCTCCGATGGGTTTGGAAATCCAAGTGAGCCTGGACAATACCATTCCAGGTTTGATCAGTGGATTTAAATGACGTTGTGAATTTTGTAATCAGTGTTGCTCTGTTCCCCAGTGCGAGGCTGATTACGTCAGAAAAAGCAGCCTGGGAAGATTGTGTCCAGTCGCACGCCGGGCATAGTTCCTGTTTTCAACCTCCAGCTTAAATTTCCCACCCCTCGGGTTGGGCAAATAGCGCCCAAGAGCTTTGACCCCTGCCATCAACTTGTTCATCATCACTGATTCCATTACCCATTCTGGCCATTGATCTTTTTCAAACCTGAGTGGACTTTCCCTGATCTGACGTTCTCTCCATCACCAAGATGGTGAACAGAGAGAAACAGGACCATCACAGCAAGTCCCCATCTCCATATCCCATTCCAAAGACTTGAGCACATAGGAGCCACTTCAACGAAAGACCGATGGACATTTGCACTCTGGAGGAGGCATCTTTTGGATGAGATGTTATACTGAGGCACGGTCTCCTCTTTCAAGTTGAAATTAAAGATATTGTGGCACTAGTAGAGGAAGAGTATGAGTTTTCCAGGTGTCCTACCTAATTCTTATTTCTGAAACAACATCACTAAAACAGATTCGCTGGCCATTATAGTCTATTGCATTTGCTGCTCCCAATGCGGTCTACTCTACATTGCAGAGACCAGACACAGACTGGGTGACTGCTTTGCTGAACACCTTTGGTCCGTCTGCAAGCAGGACCCAGGCTTCTGTTGCTTGCCATTTCAACAGACTACCCTGCTCTCCTGTCCACATGCCCATCCTTGGCCTTTTACAATGTGTGGAGATGCCAGCGTTGGACTGGGGTAAGGACAGTAAGAAGTCTCACAACACCAGGTTAAAGCCCAACAGGTTTATTTGGTAGCACAAGCTACAAGCGTTTGGAACACTGCCCCTCCATCAGGTGAGTGGGAGCTGTGTTCATAAACAGGGCATATTAAGACACAAACTTAATTTACAAGATCTTGTAAATTGAGTTTGTGTCTTTATATGCCCTGTTTGTGAACACAACTCCTACTCACCTGATGAAGGGACAATGCTCAGAAAGCTTGTGGCTTGTGCTATCAAATAAATCTGTTGGACTTTAACCTGGCGTTGTGAGACTTCTTACTGCTTTTACAATGTTCCAGTGAAACTCAATGCAAACTGGAGGAACAGCACCTCATATTCTGACTGGGTACTTTACAGCCTTCTGAATTGGACATTGAGTTCAACAACTTCAGAGCATGAACTTTCCCCTCCGTCTTCACCATATTTCCATTTATTTTATTTAGTTTCGCCTTCTTGTCTCATTCATCCATTTTTATCTTTTTATTCTTATTTTTGTTTAACCACTGCAGAAATCTCGTTCTCCATCTTGTCTCCAAACCACCACCGCCCAGCCCTCTCCCCACCCAACCCCAGGGCCAGCTGCCACATTCCTCAGGTAGCCCCCTCACAAACTGTACCTTTGTTCTGCCATTCACACAGTCCAATTGCTTAATGGGTGCTTTTAGCACCTTTCTCAGTCTTTATCATCACCATTTACATTTTACCTGTCCAATTACAGCCCCCCGCAACCGTACCCCCATGAGATAAATCTTGTCCAATTTTCCTTCTCTTCAGCTCTGAAGAATGATCATCTAGACTCAAAATGTTGGCCCTATCCTCTTTCCACAGATGTTGTCAGACCTGCTGAGTTTCTCCAGCATTTTCTGTTTTTGTTTCAGATTCCAGCATCCATTGTATTTTGCCTTTATCTTAGCCATGAAGTCATTGGTGTTTGTATGAGCTGGTACGTGCATGAGTTGGCTACCATGTTTCCTATATTACAACACTTTAATAATACTTCATTCCCCTAAAGGACTTTGGGGCATCCTGTGATCATGAGATAATTTTTTTGTTCTTTGTTAATTTCCCTACTGTTGTGATTTTCCAGCATTGCTCAGGGAACCCATCTCAAAATGATATACAGCTGGAGTCAACAGAGTACCTCAGTAATGGGAGACCTAGGCTAGTGAATGGACTGCATGAGTGGCCCTCAATCATTGGGATTGAAATTGGCCTTGTTCTCTAACCATGGACCCAAGAATAAGATTAAATACATTTCATACGTGTCGAATATTTCATGAATTATAGAAAATGCTTAATCGTTTATATATTAATAAAATTGTCAAAGTGGTAGAAACAAAAGAAATATTTATGTTTGATTGGACGCACGGCTCTCACAGTCAGTGTGTGTAATCAGTATGCACCTCACTTCACCTGAGTAACACAGCCGTACGGACAAGCAAGAGCTTGGATTTGATTCTCATTCTACGTTGAAGGAGCAGTCACCTCGGTAGGGATGGCTGTGAGGTTACCACTGTTAGCTACCATCGCCCTAGGTTCTTGAGAGGAATCAAGACTTCTTCAAGTTTCTGCTTCACATTACTACTTCTAAGTGCTCCTATGCATGTGTAAGAATACATAACAATCTCAGCTTCAACTGCAAGCCAGTAATAAACAAATAACTCTCACGGTGAAGTTTTCACAAATCAATAAAGACTAAGTGAAGAGAAATCTGTTGAGTTTTTTTCTTAAAAATTGAGGCGTTTTCATTTTGAGAAACTGGATTTTGCAATAATTTGTGGTAATTAATCATACAAAATAAGATATTGAACAGATTCCTTTAAAAATACTTCTCAAAAAATTAGCACAGCACTGTAATTGTGTGCATTCACATGGTTCCATGTGACTTGTTGGCTTTTACCTTGGGAGCAATTAGAATGAACATTCAGTTTGTGGTTATTAAAAGTGTTAAGAATTCTGCAAATTGTATTGAGCGGATCTGCATGGAATTAAAGCTGATCCGGACCCTCTGCTCCTAAACATGGAGTACATAAGAACATAAGAAATAGGAGCAGGAGTAGGCCATCTGGCCCCTCGAGCCTGCCCTGCCATTCAATAAGATCATGGCTGATCTGTCGTGGCTCAGTTCCACATCCCCGCCCTCTCCCCTTAACCCTTAATCCCCTCTCTTATCAAAAACCCATCAACCTGCGTCTTAAAAATATTTAGCGAGGTAGCCTCCACCACTTCAATGGGCAGAGAATTCCAGAGATTCACCACCCTTTGAGTGAAGAAGTTCTTCCTCAACTCCGTTCTAAACCGCACCCCCCCTTTATCTTGAGGCTGTGCCCCCTAGTCCTACTGTCCTTTCTGAGCGGGAAGAGTCTCTCCACCTCTATCCTATCCATCCCATTCATCATCTTATACGTCTCAATGAGATCTCCCCTCATTCTTCTAAACTCTAACGAGTACAAGCCTAATTTATTCAGCCTCTCCTCATAGCTCAACCCCCTCAACTCTGGCATCAGCCTAGTAAACCTCCTCTGCACTCCCTCCAAGGCCAAAATATCCTTGCGTAAGTACGGCGCCCAAAACTGCACACAGTATTCCAGCTGCGGCCTCACCAATGCCCTATATAGCCGCAGCAAGACCTCCCTACTTTTATATTCAATCCCCCTTGATATGAAGGCCAGCATCCCATTCGCCTTCCTGACCACTCATGCACAAGGACCCCGAGGTCCCTCTGCACCATCGCCTGCTGCAGTTTTTCTCCACGTAAGTAATAATCCTTCCTACCATTATTCCTACCAAAGTGGACCACCTCGCACTTGCCAACATTAAATTCCATTTGCCAGTTCCTGGCCCATTCGCCCAGCCTATCTAGATCCTTCTGCAAACTCTCCACACCCTCCACGCAATTTGCCGTTCCATCAATCTTGGTGTCATCAGCAAATTTCGACACTATACACTCGGTTCCCTCCTCCAGATCATCTATATAAATGGTAAATAGCTGAGGCCCCAGCACCGACCCCTGAGGCACTCCACTAGTCACCAACCGCCAATCAGAATAGCACCCATTGACCCCCACCCTCTGCCTCCTATTTGACAACCAGTCCTCTATCCACGCTAACACCCTACCCCCAACTCCATGTCCCCTTACCTTCTGCAATAACCTCTTGTGAGGTACCTTGTCAAACACCTTCTGAAAATCAAGAAAGACCACATCCACCGGCTCTCCTCTATCCACCGCCCTAGACACATCCTCATAGAACTCCAGTAAATTCGTCAGACACGACTTCCCCTTAACGAAATCGTGCTGCGTCTGCTCTATCAAGCAGTTCCCCTCAAGATGCCTCGCTATTTCCTCCTTGATGACGGATTCTAACATTTTACCTACAACAGACATTAAACTAACCACCCTATAATTCCCCGCCTTTTGCCTGGCACCCTTCTTAAACAACGGCGTAACATTAGCCGTTTTCCAATCTTCCGGCACTTCCCCGGAATCCAGCGACGTCTGGAAAATAACCACCAAGGCATCCACTATCAGCTCCACCATTTCTTTCAGAACCCTCAGATGCATATTGCACGTCGTTTGCTCCTTTGTCAGAATTAATCAAGACATTAGCATGAATAGTGGTAAATTCAATTACCCAAGAGGAGCAGCTTCACAGTCCTAGCTTCTCTCTTTGCACCTTCTTGGATTTTCTTCTCCAGCTCTTTAGTTCTCCTGGATAATTTCTGACTGTCTGAGCTTGCTGCATTTCCCATAATTTAATGGATCTCCTCAGACCCTGACTAAGCTGTGTGCAAGCCTGAGAGAATTTCACACCCCGAGTTACATCAGCCAGAACCACTGCACTGCCACAGAACGAAGAATAAAAGTAAAGCCCATTCCATTTTTGCAGCCTGCTTTCTGACCAGGCTGTTTTATCCATCATGTGATGCAAGGAATCTAGTCAGATATTCACACATAAGAAGTGCCTTTGAAAGAGCTTTTTGTGCCTTGTCCATTGCTGAGATGCAAAAGAAAGATGACAGAAGTGATCATCCACAATAAACTTCTGCTGCAGGTTTGAAAGGAGTAAATGTAACTCTGTTTTAGGTTTTCAATATGTGGAAATGACTCTACTAATATAATGTAAACCATATTAAAACAAACAGGATATCTCAAAGTATTTCAACGTAGTTGCAATAAAAGAATATGTAATGATCTTTTAAAAAAAATGAAGTCTAGATTTTGTTCTTTTTGTATTTCTTCACCTTTTTCATATTGTTACGTTCATTTTCTTGATGTATTTTCCGAACACTGTGTAAAGCGAATAAGCTGCTCCAGTAAAAAATCAGTTTCATATCTTCATTATCACCTTATATCTAAACTTTTTTTTTGACTGGTTGACTATCTTAACTTTGAGTGGGAAAAGAACTTTTGAATGGGCGGCACAGTATTAGCGCTGCTGCCTCACAACACCAGGGACCTGGATTTGATTCCAACCTTGGGTGACTGTGTAGAGTTTGCACATTCTCCCCATGTCTGCGTGGGTTTCTTTTGGGTATTCTAGTTTCTTCCCACAGTCCAAAGGTGTGCAAATTAGATTGATTGGCCATCCTAAATTGCCCTTAGTGTCAAAAGATGAATAGGTTAAATGAATTAATCATGGCAAAAATGCGTGGAGTGTGGAGTGGTGCCTGGATGCGATGCTCACTCGGGGAGTCAGTACAGACTTGATGGGCACGATGGCCTCTTTCTGAGCTGTTTTAAAGTTTATTTATTAGTGTCACAAGTAGGCTTACAGTACACTGCAATGAAGTTACTGTGAAAATCCCTGAGTCACCACACTCTGGCACGCGTTTGGATATACTGAGTGAAAATATGGCATGGCCAATGCACCTAACCAGCGCGTCTTTCAGAATGTGGAAAGAAACTGGAGTGCCTGGAGGAAACCCATGCAGACAGGGGGAGAATGCGCAGACTTTGCACAGACAGTGGCCCAAGCTGGGAACCAAATGCAGGTCCCTGGCGCTGTGAGGCAGCAGTGCTAACCACCGTGCCACCGTGTGGTACTGTAGGGATTCTATGGTTCTAAGGGACCCTTACACTCGAGTGAAGCTCTCATGTTGGCAGTTTGCATAATCCAGTCCTTTTTTTTGTCCTTTTTGGAAAAGCAATATTCTGCAAATGCGGGAGCTTTCTACCTTTGAATACATCAGAAGTTTCTTCTCAGTCATTTAATAAATGAGTGCTCCAATTGCTGAGGGCAAATATTCAGACAAGAAGGTTTTTACAGTAGGATCTCAGCACTACTGATAAAGCAGGGGTGGATCCCAAAGTGTCAGAAACTGCCCTGGGTTCACTATGACCTGGTTTGTTCCAACATCCTCTGTGAACACATCAACACCAGCAAAGCAATTCCTGTCGCTTAGCAACTAACAGGTTCATAATATGATCTTCATAAGCAGTCTCTGGTGGCATTATTTTGACATCGTACCCAATATTAGGAAAAATCTGATGATGATATTAAAAGATAATTAAAAGTAAATATAATCACTGGACCTGGGAATTTCCCTTAAACAACAAATCCCTAACTACAGTTTTAAGCTTCATCAAATGAGTCCTGTTGTTAATAGAGAATCCTCATATTGTCTAAGAAATACTCAGCTGACATTTTGCAGTTTGCAAAGGATATGCATGATTAGTGAATATCATCAAACAACAAATTAGCCTGCTAGAAAATAATACAATACGTGCATTACAATCCCTTTGCACTTAGAAATTATGGTTAAAAAATAATACTTTTCATCACACAAAAGGTTACAGTTTTCAAAGCACTAATCAAATTACATACAAGTAGATACTTGTGCAAACCCATTTTTACGTGCATGCCCGAACTGAACTCGGATCCCTGGCATTGTGGCACCATGCTACCCTGACAGTTAAGGAGCAATCTCACGCAGAATATCAACTACTAAATGATTTAGATATGGTCAATATAGAAATTAATCAAATCTAAACATGACAATAGGGCAATAAGACCAGGGCACATATATTTTAATTTAACATAAGTCTTAACTTAAACATTGACAAAGACTTTGAATATGACAGTGGAATCAAGAATGTTTGTGATGGCTAAAATAACATTGGATGCCAGTTAATGCATCGGAGTACCAGAGGGATGTGTTGTAAGGGACCAGATTATTTTTTCTCAAATTAAACATTAAGGGAACTTGGGTGTGACTATTGTAACAAATGGAAATAGACTTGCTAAGTGAATGAATAGAATAAGCCTTTAAAACAATAACTATAACTGGGCCCAAGATGTAATTTCAGGAATAAGAGAGGGAAGGAGAATGTCAAATAAGACGAGAAAACAACAAATGATTTTTTTTTACTTGATTTATTATTGTCACATGTATTAACATACAGTGAAGAGTATTGTTCCTGGTCTGCTATACCGACAAAACATACTGTTCATATAGAAGGAAAGGAGAGGTGCAGAATGTAGTGTTACAGTCATAGCTCGGGTGTAGAGAAAGATCAACTTAATGCAAGTAAGTCCATTCAAAAGTCTAACAGCAACAGGGAAGAAACTGTTCTTGAGTCGATTGCTACGTGACCTCAGACTTTTGTATCTTTTTCTTGACGGAAGAAGGTGGAAGAGAGAACGTCCGGGGTGTGTGTGGCCCTTAATTGTGCTGTTTTGTCAAGGCAGTGGGAAGCGTAGGCAGAGTCGACAGATGGGATGCTGGTTTGTGTGATGGACTGGGCTATATCCACGATCTTTTGTAGTTCCTTGTGGTCTTGGGCAGAGCAGGAGCCATACCAAGCTGTGATACAACCAGAAAGAATGCTTTCTATCATGCATCTGTAAAACTTGGAGAGAGTTGTAGCTGATATAATGGGATTGAGCTCAATCAAAGCAGTTGGCAGAGTTTGTGGCTGGAGACCATGAGGGCCCTACAATTTGCGACAGTCTCTGAAAATTGTATATTTTACAAATAAAACACTGGTCACATCTGCCAGGCCATTACCCTTCCTGTGGCCCACTTATGCTATGGTGGGAGGAGATCTAAAAGAGGCCTTATGGACCCCAGGTACTTGCTTTGGCCTCACTAGGACACCAATCCACCACCAGGAAATTCTTGTCGGTGTCTTCAATCTGCCCAAAATTGGACACTTAAATATACAGATTGGCTGTCCATTGCTACCTCCCTTCCCCGCCCTGCTCCTTCCACCGACCTGACACCATACTGTTTCCCCTTCCCTCTCCCATCAGACCACCTCCACGGGACTGGATTATTTCAGCCGGGAAATCAAACAACTCGATTTCTATATTTAGTGACAGGCTGACTGATGGTCAGATTAATGTCAGATAGATCAGCCAATTTCTTATCTCAGCGAAATATTTGGAAGCATTTTTAAACATCAAGGTTTTCAGTCTTAGTCCAGATAGGGGGGGATGTTTTGTAGCCATGTTTGCTTCTACTCAATATTGCTTGTTGTCATTTTTGAAAATAAACTGAACTATGGAAATGAATCATGAAGTGAAGACTTCAAAGTGGAAAGTCATCAATGGTTAGTTATTTTCACCATAAACAGCTGCTCTGTACTTGCAGTTGAACATGAGAAGCCTTTCATTTAAGATGTGGTGCAATACCAATGTGGAGAGAGCTGCAGAAAGTTTTACACGACTTTGTACATCATTTCAGTTCATATGTAAAATAGCCATGTGCCACACTATTTCATAGAATCTCTACAATGCAGGAGGAGACCATTTGGCCCATTGAGTCTGCATTGACCACAATCCCACCCAGGTCCTATTCCATTAACCCACCCTACTAATCCCCCGACATGTCAATTTAGCGTGCCACTATATGAAACAAATTTGCCCTGTAGAGGTGCATACCATTGCAACAATACACAACATAGGTCTTTTTGACTGTATGATAGTGTATAATAGGCGACTGTGAATCAGCAATATTTTATATGTCTCTTCTGAATGTTATTTCTATGGAAGTCAATATAATTTATCATTTTAATTGGATCCAGCCCTCCTGAATATTTCTGATGAAATATTTACACTAAAATGGACTGTCATCTTCCATATAATAACTCCTGTGACTTAAGCCAGTTCACCAGAGCAGCTAAACAAGAAATACAAGTTTCAATTTTGTTTGAACTACCAAATCTTGGTTTTGTTCAGCGACTAGGAAAACGGGTTTTCCTGACTTCTTATAGGAAATCAGTGCGGATTAAAGAAGTAATTTCAATTATATAGTGTTTTTTCACAATCAACTAGCATCTCAAAGCTTTCTTTCTACAGCCAATGATGTACACCATTGCAATGTAGGAAACGTAGGCATCCAAATCTTTTGCAACAATTTCCCAATGTGGTAATGAACAGATAATCTGTTTTTCTGATATATTGACAAGAACACTGGGGATGATACCCCTTTCCCTTCTTCAGAATGACGTTATGGCATCTTTTATGTCTACCTGAGAGGGCAGACAGCTTAATAGGGGAGGTAATGGCCTAGAGATATCGTCGCTAGACTATTAATCCAGAAACTCAGCTAATGTTCTAGGGACCTGGGGTTCGAAGCCTGCCACAGCAGATGGTGGAGTTTGAATTCAATAAAAAGTATCTGTAATTAAAAATCTACTGATGACCATGAAACTATTGTCGATTGTCAGAAAAACCCATCTGGTTCTCTTTAGGGAAGGAAATCTGCCATCCTTACCCGATCTGGCCTACATGTGACTCCAGAGTCACTCTCAACTACCCTCTGAAATAGCTAAGCAAGCCACTCAGTTCACGGGCAAGTAGAGATCGGCAATAAATTCTAGCCAGCCAGCGATGCCCATGTGCTATAAACGAGTACAAAGAAATCCCATCCAAAACACGCCACCTATAATAGTGCAGCACTCCCTCACCATTGTATGGGGTATCAGCCTTGATTTTCTTAAATTTAAGTTCCAGAGTGAAACTTGAATCTGGAATCTTGTAATTCAGAAGTCAGAGTGCTACTGATTGAGCAATGGTTGACACACCTCAGAGAAATGATATACAAAACTATTTACATTGTTTCCACAGAATTTCCATTGACTTTCCACTGAAACAATGGCTGAATATCACTGAGTCTTTCGAAATTCTAACTCTAATGATTGACCACTAAATCAATTCATCTGATGACCTCAAGTTTGTCGTTTTAGTAGAGGAATTTGCCCATTTAAAAAAAAATCTCAGGAGTATAATTCCATTCCAGTGCCTTCGTTCCATGACTAGATGCTGGCTGAGTTGGACTGAAATTATGCAGCTAAGTTCTGAAATCATGCCCAAGGTTTATTTTTCTACACTACACTGCCATACTCATCACTATTCTCTGCTGAATCTTGACAGAAATACAGTATCTAAATAGGGATGAGCAGTCATTCTCTAACAGGCTTTTGTTTTGACCTAATTTGAACTGGTCAGTGGCCAGACACTCATTGATTTTGCTGCATTAGCAAATTACCTTGTGGTTTCTAATGTCATAATTATAGACCTTACTGGATAATTGTATACATTCCCGGCTTGGACCTTTGAAATGCATGCTATGAATGCAAAATTATCCTCTCTCTCCTTACAATGTGAATGTCGCATTGGCTGCCAGGCAATTTACCACTCGCGTGTAACACAATAACAATTCTGATTCAGATTTCAAAGCAGCAAGAAATAACAGAGATTTATATCACTCAGTCGTAGGTAACATCATCAGTGTCAACCATCAATTTCTCTGCCATTTGATTCAAAAATGTTATCTCTCGATGTAACTAATTCAATGACCTAGGTTCTGGGAAGAAGCTGGAGAGAATATAAATCAGAGACACTTAAATGATTTGAAATGCAAAAAGCAATTATTTTATGCAGATAGATAATTATTGGAAAATGTTCTGGTGTACACAATTGCATTTAAATTCATTAAAATACTAGTACAAACTGAAGTGGATACATTTCACAATAATTTCATTGCCGTGTTAATGTAACTCTACTTGTGACACTAATAAATAAACAAACTTAATTAAACAGACAAAATGTGCCATAAAAATGAATGACTTAATGGACCATTTATTTCCACAAACTTTCTCAATGGATTATGTTTTTTCTTATTTGCTTCTGCCTGTCATTTCAATCAAAAGGTTGATTACCACTAGAATACTTTGATCAGGAAAGTTCCACTTTGCATAGGGATTAAAGCAGAAGTAAGCAAATTCAGCCCTTTGACCCTGCTCCACCATTCAATCAGATCATCGCTGATCTCTCCCTGGCTTCAAATCCGCCTTCCCACCTGTTCCCCATATCCCTCTTTCTCTTTTTTATGTCTATCTCCCTCTTGAAACTATTCAACAATTTAGACTCTATCGCACCATGGGGCAGTGAGTTCCACAAATTCACCACCCTCTACGAGATGTAGTTCCTCCTCATCTCAGTTTTAAATTTACCACCGTTTTTAAAGTTTAACGTTTATTTATTTGTATCACAAGTAGGCTTACATTAACACTGCAATGAAGTTACTGAGAAAATCCTCTAGTTGCCACTCTCCAGCACCTGTTTGGGTGCACTGAGGGAGAATTTAGTACGGACAATGCACCTAACTAGCATGCCTTTCGGACTGTGGGAGGAAACCGGAGCACCCAGAGGAAACCCACGCAGACACTGGGAGAACGTGCAGACTCTGCACAGTCAATGACCCAAGTTGGGAATCGAGTGCAGGTCCCTCGTGCTGTGAGGCAGCAGTGCTAACCACTGTGCCGTCCATAACTTTCTCAACCTGTACCTGTGACCTCTTGTTCCAGATCGCCCTATAAAAGGAAACATTTGGTCTACATTTACTTTATCAATCCCTTTTAAATTTTTATATACCTCAATCAGATCCCCAGTGAGTACAACCCAATCCGTTTAACCTCTCCTCTTTAGATCACCACTCACCCAGCAGTAGAAGCTTCACCACAAGAGCTGTCTTTTGCCCTTCCTGCTGCAGTAATTTATCGATTGCTCTTGATTGCCTGCTGGCTTCTGATCTTCTGCTGCTGCAGCCACTACCCATGACTTGGCCGATTGAGGACATCAACAGTTGTGGCGATTGGCTCCAGGAGTGTATCAGAATCCCCATGTATTGAATGAAAATGTAATTACAGCAGAGCAGAAGGTGCCTGTATTTGCAAATCAAGGAAAACAATACTCATCACCGAGACAATAGCCACTTCATCTTGCAACCCACGTGCTAGTCAGACAGATTTTAAATTACAGGAGAGAAATCATGTTTCACTTAATTCAGTCAGTTCAAATAATTGAAAGCATTCATGAAATATCATGGGTTTAATATATAAGAAAAATTCACCCTCTGAATGAAGGAATCAATTATATTTTGACAGATTTAACGTGAAATGGTATCAAAGAGACACAATGTTGGAAGTTATTTTCATCACACATTTTTACTCATATTGGCAAATATCTGCAAAAACGTCAATTGCATTGTAACACAGCGTCTTGTCACCAGAATGAAAATTACACAAAGCTTTCTCATGCTTCACTCTAAGACAGAGAAAAGATGTCAAGAATCTTTCCTTAAGTACAGTGCCCCTTTAACTCTCGAAGCAATAAAATAAATTATCCATTGCTTCTTGCAACAAATCAATTGCAAAAACAGTGCATGCGATATTTTAATGGAAAACAGTCAGAACAGAATATGTAACCATTACATAATTTGCAGGGTTGAAGTAATCTCAGAGGAAATTATTTTTGGTATGGCGGCTCCTTGATACCTAAAAGAGAATTTACTCAGACACTCACATAAAAGGTTTGCGCCACGATTAATGAGTCCTGACACCAAAATCATTGTTGCTATTTGGAAAATAGCATTTATTTTATGCAAAATAATCAAAGCCTAGATGATGTTGAGAATGAATGCTGAATAGTGATAAAAAGGAAATTATCAGCTACTTGCTTATTTTCAGACAGAAAAAATACATATTTTTTCCATTATTTGCTTCTCCTTTCAAGCAACATTGCAACTGCGTTAGACTGAAGCAGAAAAATTTCATATTGATTCATTGACTTGAATGCTCAATGATAACCCCATCATGAAATGGTAGTGATAAACTAAAAAATACATTTTATTGTGTCAGTGCCTTTGCTTTAAAACATAACAAAGTAATTACCAACATGTTCAAATCTTGATCTATCAGCATCATTTTGCTCTTTATTGTCTCGTAATGTGGGGATATTATCCAAGACTTTGCCAGATTCATATATATTTGTTGGCATTTTATCGATGGTACTGCATCATTACTGATGTGAATAATAATCATTTTCCACTAAATACCATTCTTCTGGTGCTTCTTGGAAGCTGTGTCATTTGAAAAATAGTTGAACTTAGAGTCTACTGATGACTCTAACACAGTAAGATTACCCACAGATTGGTGCAATTAAACAAAATGCCATAGATTTTGCTGTACTAATTCATCAAACATTTAAAAAGAAGCACAACACTGTATGATAACAATTACCCCACCAAACAGAATGAGCATTTAAGTAGATTGGGCAGTCAGACAGAACATTATCTCCGATCTTAGACATAGAAACATAAAATTATAGAAACCAGAAGCAGGAGTAGGCCATTCAGCCTTCAGAGTCTGCTCTTTCATTCATTATGATCACGGCTGCTCATCAAAATCATTTTCTGATCCTGCCTTCCCCCAGTATATCTTGATCCATGATGATGAATAAAAGATAATAGAATTTTAAAGGTACGGTGCGACCAGGGTACCCTGGTTTGACAGGGACAGTTTTTCACTAAGGTTCCCAGTGTCCCAACATCAGCTTTCTCCAAGAGGCTCAAATGCCTTGCTTTCCAACTTTGCTGAGGCCTTTCCTCCTTAATCTGCCCCTCATATTCAATTTACTAGCAGCAAAACAAAACCTTTGTGCTGCGCTGCACCCTGGCCATCAAAGAACCATAGAAACCTACAGCGCAGAAGGAGGCCCATAGCGTCTGCATCGACCACAATCCAACCCAGGCTCTATCCCCATAACCCCATGCATTTAAACTAACTAGTCGCCCTGAAACTAAAGGGCAATTTAGCTCGGCCAGTCCACCTTACCCACCCATCTTTGGACTGTGGGAGGAAACTGGGGCTCACAAAGGAAACTCACGCAGACACAGGGAGAATGCACAAACTCTGCACAGACAGTAACCTAAGCCAGGAATCGAACCTCAGTCCCTGGTGCTGTGAGGCAGCAGTGCTAACCACTGTGCCAGCGTGCCACCCCAAAGAATTACCACTGGCTGGTTTAAAGTGGTTTTTGGAACATCCTGAGTATCAGATATTTGGGTTTCAATTTGTATCATGGTGCATCTTTATATTGATGGTTTATTAATCCCTAATTAACCAAATAATTCTAAATTTGAATAGAGGCTACTCCTATAGACTATGAGCCAAGTGCTGGAAGATGGGAGTTCAGGTGTTGATAATGTGTCAGTGCAGACTCAATGCCTGTTGTACGCCCTTGAGAATGTAGTGTTTGGTGAAGTGCACCCTGGCAATCAGGGCCAGCTCCACTCTGCATTCACCAGCAAGTGAGCAATGCCCACCACTGTTGTTCATACAGCCAGGAAGAGCAGGAGCTCCGTCCAAACAGGTTATCATGACCATTTTGATGCTACCAGCCCCATTGCTAATGATGCCTTTTAACCATCCCCTGGGCACTCAGCTACTCGCCCAGCTTACCAGACACCACAGCATGGGCTGCTCTTGTCTAACCTGCTACTCCAGCTGCTGACTAGATGCTTGCCCCCTCAGCCCTACTCCTTTGCAATCCCATTGGCTCCTGCTCCAGAAATCACCCATGCCAATGTACCACCTGGGTGGCTGTGAGGAGCTGTCAATCACTTTGCAGGTTAGGATGATCTTGTCCCACTGGTCAGGTTGACTTCTTGAGCAGCACAACAATCTGTTCACAGCAGACAATGCAACTGCGTGATTAATCTTCTAGAATCATATAGTGTAGACGAGGCCTTTTGTCCCATTGGGACGTCTGTCCGAGGTTCATACAATCCCGTCCTAGGCCCATGGATAATGGTGTTCTCTAAGCCTTGTTGACCCCCGGAGTTGGAGCAAGCATGCTGGTAAAATTCTGGCCATTGAGTCTGCACCAACACATTAAAGACACCTGAATTCCCACTTAATCCCATCTTCCAGCATTTGGTCCATAGCCTACAGGATTAGCCTCTATTAGAGTTTAGAATTATTGGTTAATTAGGGATTAATAAACCATCAATATAAAGATGGACCAGGATACAAATTGTAATCCAGGTATCTGATACTCAGGATATGCCAATTACCAAACACATTCATTTGTGGAAATAATATTTAATGATAATTAATAATGTTCATAAATGCAATCCTCCTGCCATACGCTAACACAATCTGTTCAAAATCTGTAACGAGCAGACTGGGTTGCTCCCAATGCTGTTCTGAGTGAAAAATATATTGTTATATTTCAAAGTGTTTTATGAAGTCTGCCTGAAGCATAAGTTTTGCATTTTGAATTTGGCTTGGGTGAGCATGAGACATTTCACTTCGGGTATGATTCAAATGACCTACTGGGGAGCTTTTCTCAAATAAAGTTTACTTAAAAATACAGTTAACATGCATAGAAAGAAAATAAGCAATAACTTTTACCAATTACAAACAAAAAAAATTATGTTGAAATGCCAGTATTGGACTGGGGTGGGCATAATAAGTAGTCTCACAACACTAGGTTAAAGTTCAACAGGTTTATTTGGTAGCATGAACTTTTGGAATGTTGCCCCTTTACCTGACTCACCTCCAAAAGCCCATGCTATCAAATAAACCTTTTGGGCTTTAACCTGGTGTTGTGAAAAAAAAACATGATATTGGAATAAACCTTAATGGTGAAATATCATCCCAACCAAACAAACTTCTCTATACAAAACACTTGTCACAGGTTTAGCACAAAAAATACAAATGTTCACATTATGCTGATGCTGGAACTCAGTCCTTTGGTTGGAGAATTGACTTCCCAGCCTTGTAACTTCTAGCAGCCCTCTCTTTACACAGACCAGCTTGAAATCAGAACAGCTTCCCAAAATATCAGGGAGATTGACTCTAGGCAAGCCAACTACCAACAGCAGATTATCCACTCCAGGAAGGTCAGGAGACCTTCTTCGAGCGAACAGCAGAATCTATAATACCAGAGGGAGAGAGGGAGAAAAAGCACCTGCGTCCAGGACAGCTTTAACTCGAAAACCAAAACTGAAAATGAGTCCTTAGATCCTTCTGGGGATGAACCACCTGATTTTGACTTGTCAATCAATCTTCCCCTCACAATGCAGGGTCACAAAAGATCCCATAAAGTACTTGAGGCTCAGAGTAAAAATGAACAAAACCCCATTTAAACCATTGAAGCAGCAATAAAAGGACTTCTAACCAGACAGCCCAGCAGCAATGGAAAAAACCCAAAACTGTTTAACTGCAGAGAACATGATTTTAAAAAACTACATTTTTTGAAAGGTTCACTAACACCACAATATGAACAAACATATGAATTAGGAGCTGGAGTTAGCCATTCAGCCCCTCAAGCCTACTCTGCCATTCATTAAAAGTGTGGTTGATCTGATTGTGGCTGCAACTCCACATTCCACCTGCCCCCAGGAACCTTTGACTCCCTTGTTAGTAAAGAATCAATTTGTTTACAACTTTTTTCATTCACAATTATTCATAAAAACATATAAAATAGAAACAAAAGAAGGTTATTTGATCCTTTACACCTGCTTCACCATTCATTACGATCATGGCTGATTATCCAACTCAATAGCCTAATCCTGTTTTCTCCCCATAACCTTTGATCCCATTTGCTCCAAGTGCTATATCTAGCCGTCTATTAAATACATTCAATGTTTTGGCATCAACTACTTCCTGTGGTAATGAGTTCCACAAGCCCACCACTCTTTGGGTGAAAAAATGTCTCCTCACCTCCATCCTAAATGGTCTACCCTGAATCCTTAGACTGCAACCCCTGGTTCTGGACTGCCCCAATATCAGGAATATCCTCCCTGCATCTACCCTGTCTAATCCTGTTAGAATTTTGTAAGTCTCTAATGAGATCCCTTCTCATTAATCTGAACTCCAGTGAAACCAATCTTAATCTTTCCTTATTCTTCAGTCCTGCCATCCCCAAAATCAGCCTGGTATCTCTACTATACAATCTCTTATCCCTCATAGTGAATGTGATTGTGCAAAAGATTCATGGAAATGGGAAAACAGCAGCAATATTTGGCACAGTGGTTAGCACTGCTGCCTTACAGTGTCAGGGACCCAGGTTTGATTCCTGGCTTGGGTTACTGTCTGTGTGGAGACATTCTCCCCACATCTGTGTGGGTTTCCTCCGGGTGTTGTCCTCCTGTTTCCTCCCACAGTTCCAAGGATGTGTAGGTTAGGTGGATTGGGCATGCTAAATTGTTCTTTAGTGTCAGGGGCACTAGCTGGGGTAAATGCGTGGGGTTGAGGAGATAGAACCTGGGTGGGATTGTGATCAGTGCAGACTCGATGGGCCGAATGGCCTTTTTCTGCTCTATACGATTCTATGCATTTACATAGTGCCTTTATTTTTCTATTCATTCCTGAGACATGGGCATCACTGGCTGGCCAGCATTTACTGCCCATCCCTAGTTACTCTTGAGAAGGTGGTGGCGAGCTACCTTCTTGAGCGACTAATACAACTGAGGGGCTTGCTCAGCCATTTTAGAAGGTAGTTGAGTGTCAACCACATTGCTTTGGCTCTGGAGTCACATATAGGCCAGACCAGGTAAGGACGGCAGATTTCCTTTCCTAAAGGACATTAGTGAACCAGATGGGTTTTTTGGACAATCGGCAATGGTTCATGATCATCAGTAGATTCTTACTTCCAGATTTTTTTTATTGAATTCATAATCTACCACCTATGGGATTCAAACCCAGGTCCCCAAAACATTAGTTGAGTTTCTGGATTAATAATCTAGCGATAACACAACTAGGCCATCGCCTCCCTTTAAATGCAGGAAAATTTTCCAAATTACATTCCATTTTAGGTAAACCGACACAAGCTGTCCTGTAAGTTATACAGAATACCAAACAAATCGCACTTACGGTGAGATTTCAAAACTGCACGTTATTGGCTGTAAAGTACTTAAGGACATCCTATAGCCATGAGGCACTATATTAATGATGGTTGTTTTCCTTCAGGTCATTCTGTGCTATTCACTAACAAACTCCAGTTAACAGTTAAACACATCTAGAAACCTAGGGCTAAAGTATACATCTATACTAATAACCCTTTCAATGTTTATAACTATGTAGATAACCATGTGAGTATACACATGTGGTTGTTTGCTATATTTATCTATGCTGAGTCTGAGACTAGTTTTTCATTCTAAATGTTTAAAAGAAACAACATTTTGAATAATTTACCCAATTGGCTTCTCCTAGAATAAGTATAACCATCACGAGAAATTAAGTCCAAAATGCAAGTTGGACAATGATACAACATAGATATTACATTTCTTTTAATAAGAGAAATCAATTGTGAATTTCCGGTGTGCTTATTGCACATATTTTGTGTAAAACCACAACGATTTGACCTTTCCTCATTACATTAGAGAATGTTCCTCTGTCCAATTGTCTTTCACTGGATGGCAAAGAAAAATGGGAACAGCTAATGTACTGTAAATAATTCAAGAACAAGTCAACAACTGAAACAAATGTATTGTCAGGATAATTTGTGATGGGACTGTGAAAAGAACAAACACGCTGATCACTTTCAAATATTAATGTATTTCTGTCTTGTCTCTGTCCATTTGAATGATTGCTAGGCCTTGACACTAATTTTAAAAAATATAAGTAGCAGTAGCCATGTAGCATTATCTTCCTACTCCATCATCAGTTTGATGGAGAGCAAATACAAACTGAGAGTTTGATGCTGAAATATTCACGTTTGCTGATGTCTTTCTTCCTCATTATATTTCAAAGCAGAGACATGACAACGTAAGCTTGTTAATTTATGCAAGGTTGCCCTGGTGACAGGTGATGCGTCATGCTACTTAGGACCAAGCTATTTGAATTGTCTGTCAAGTATGAGCCGAAACATCGAAAGACACTGTCAAAGACACTGGGAGGGGAAGTCAGCAATCCTGTTTGCCAATGATGGATAACTCAATGGTCTGCTGTTAATATGGTGTTGGGGCTGAAATGGGATTGCTGTTGGGTGGCAAAGTGTTTCCCATTCACCTGGCCAGTCCCACGGGCCCCGATCAGGTTCCCAATAATTATTCAAAACCCATATTTTAAATGTGATTAGTAGGCTAGAAATCTGATTCAGTGCCCTTGCCTCCCCGCCCTCCACTATTTACCCACCTCCCCTGTGGGAACTGTACCGGGCAGGTTTAGGTGCAGCTCATGACCAGCGTTGACCTGGCACATTGGACAACGAAGGGCTTAAGGAGGTAAGTCCAGAGTCCATGTGCCCACTGCCACTGCTATGCTGCAGAGGGAGAGTCCTCAAGAGTCCAGAGGATTGGGTGGACTCTGGCTAGGGGCAAGGAGTTGATCTTGACACTCTCCCCCAGTCCTGGCTGGACTCTTCTAGCCCTGGGAAACTTGAACATCAGTCTTGATGTGATGATTTCATGCATCTCACTGGTCAAAGTCTTCATTCTGGTCTCTGGATTATGAAAACTTTGAAGTGGACTGGTCACTTTAATCTTCATGCCCCTGGACAGCAAGGAAGACTTCCAAATTCCAGCAGCACTCCATTTTGGAGAAGGGATTCCCCTTCTCTAACAAGCTGCAGGCATAAGAGGATCCTCTGACTGACAGAAGTCAGTCACTTTTACCAAGGAGGAATTTCCTTCTCCACAGCTGCTCACTTAGCCCCATTCTTTTAACACAGCATTGATTTCAAGTCTTTGAACCTTCACAGAAAGCTCCAAGCCTTTGAAATGCCTTCAAACTTTCTGAACAGTTTTGTTTCTATTCAATTTCAGTCCAGTCCTTTTAACTCTCCTTTGATTGACCACTTAATGGTTTTGAGACAGCATGCAGTCAGCTTTGTTTGTTTACCTTTCCCTTCAAGCTGAATGCATCTGAATTACCCCCATGGTTCCTGTTGCAATGTTTATACAAAAGAGGAACTGAAAATCACCAAGCAATCACTTTTGAAGTTGCTTGCCATTGCTTATGGTCACAGGCTGCAGGAAACTTCAGCAGATGCCTACAACAGTTTTCCAGGGCTGGGGGGGTGCGGGGAGGTTAACACCTTGCCCCAGCCCGAGCCCACCCAACACCCAGGGACCCTTTGGGGATCTTCCCCCTATAGCCTGATTACAACAGGGTGGACACATGGGCACTGGATACACTTCCTTGACCTCCACCTCGAGGTCCAAAGCACAGGCCAAAGTGTCACTGCCAAGGTGTCAGTGCCAGCTTGTTCGGAGGCAGTGCATGCATGGCAGTTCTGAGGGGGTGGAGTGGCTGAGGGGGAGTCTGGGGGCTGGCTGGGTAGAGGACAGGTCACCCTCATGCTTGTGTGGAGTGTGTGGGAAGATGACCCATTACCATAGTGTTGAGGGGTGTGCATGCCCCTCTTTGTTGAGGGGAGGGAGGTGTTCCCACGGTCAGCAGAGTGTTATCATTTCTGCTGTAAGGGGGAGGAAGGCCTCTACGAACATTGAGATCGGGGCACACTTTAAAAAGGGCGCCCCCATCTCTGAGCAGCCGAGCTGGCTGGTGTCTTTCACGCTCTGTATAAATATAACTGGTTAAGGTCTGTGAATCCCACCTCACAGCTGTTGCCATTTTCCATGAGCGGGAGCATTTAGAGTGGAAATGGGTGAGTTTCACTCAATGACCCATGCTTTAAATGCTTGAAAAAACACAGCAGCTGGAAAGTCTAACCTTTTCAAAAATCAATCTGTTGATTAAAGGCTCCACCACACTGATGGGATGCTTTCCACCTTCTTTGACAGGTAAGGCTCAAAGCATTCAAGAAATGTATCACCATTTAGTTCAAAGAATAACTGGTGTTACATCCGTTAAACATCCATGTTCTCCACCACCAGCATACTGTGGTTGCACTGTGTACTATTTAATTAAAGTTTAAAGTTTATTATTTATTAGTGTCACAAGTAAGCTTACTTAACACTGCAATGAGGTTACTGTGAAATTCCCCTAATCGCCACACTCTGGCACCTGTTTGGGTCAATGCACCTAACCAGCATGTCTTTCAGACTGTGGGAGAAAACTGGAGCACCTGGAGGAAACCCGCACATGGGGAGAACATGCAGATTCCGCACAGTCAGTGACCCAAGCCAGGAATCAAACCTGGGTCCATGGCGCTGTGAGGCAGCAATGCTAACCACTGTGCCACCGTGCTGCCCACAAGTGAGTGTGCCACCTACAAGATACACTGCAGCAAGTTGCAAAGCTTCCTCAGCAACGCCTGTGGCTTCCACTACCTAGGATGGTGCATGAGAACATCGCCATCTTCAAATTCCCCATCATGCCAACTTAAGCATATATCCCTGTCCCTCCATTGTCACTGCATTATTATCTTGAAACCCACTACCTAATGGCAGCACCTTCATGATGATACCAACTGCATTTGTTCAAAAAGAGACTGACAACCATATTCCCAAAGGCAACCAGAGAAAAGGCAACAAATGTGGCCTTAGTCAGTGATGCCCATAGACCTGAGAAGGAATCATAATAAAAAGTGACACTTGTCTCATCAGAATTCAATCAGCCTTCAAAATTATTAGCACAACCTGTTTTTCCATTACCAACGGATCGCTATATTAACATGTGTCAAGGTGATGACAATTCCTCTCTCCTGTAGAATAACAAGGCTACTGCAGAAATTGGCTGGTGGCATGCATACATTCTCAAAGCGCTATGGAAGTTTAATGATCGGTACCTTTCTGCTTCCTGAAAGCCTGGTGGCTGCAGGTGTTCAGCTTGGTTTCATGTGGACGTTAATTTAATTATGCCCCCAATACCTTTTGTTGCTCAGCAGTGTGTGTGATAACAGTTGTTTTCTATTACACTGGCATCAGATTACAGGGAAACACAATTATGGTGACCAGAATCTGTCAACATCCAGATGGAGACACATGGGAGAAATCAATACTCGCACATCCCAGCCTCTCAGGAACAGTATTCTATAAATTACCTTGTGATTGAAACATTTCTTGTGCTACTGCTGTTTGTAAGAGTATCTCATTCCTAGAATGGAACATTTTCATTCCCACTGAAAGGTTACAATACCTATCTTTTAACATCATCCATAGTCTGAAATCTAAACAGAAAATATTCAACAAGTCGAAGCGTAGAAGAATGATAGAATCCCTACAGTACAGGGGGCGGCCAATTGGCTCAACAAGCCCGCACCGACAACAATCCCAAGCAGTTTTACTCAACTTCAGACTTGTAAACTGTTTAAAAATTTTCTTTAACAAATAATTTATGACAGACTAAAAAAATTTGTCCAGGTCTGTAGGACTTCCATTAAACTTTGTAAACTGAACTAATTTAATACCTGCTTTTAACTTTGATTTCTATAATATAATATTAGTCCTTCATCCTGGAGAGTTTGTGTGGTATTACAATATGTTGTAGAAAATGCTGACAGAATGTCCAGAATGAAGACCAAAGCTTTTAGAAAACTCTTTACGATCAACATATTGTTATTGTAAAACAAAAAGGAATGGGTACCTGTTAATGAAGCATACTGACTGACTGCTTAAAATATTGAAACAGTCACTTATTAACCTGTTTTGGTCCCACATTTCCCCACATTACAAAAGTGATCATATTTTAAAAGTATAGATGCTTAGGAATAAAGTGCTTCAATATTGATTTAAAAAAAAAGATGTGCTATCAAAACTTTTCATCTTGCACTCATCAGGACAGAATTCCAAGAATACCAAATTTCAAAGGGAACAATCTATACCACATGAGAAAAGGCTGCTGCTTGGTTGGCGAGGGTGCTGATTAGTTGAAGCATTGCCATGGGGAATGCACCACGGTTTTGTTTGGTTGAAAAGTGTGTTAAAGGTTTTCATTCTAAAGATGCTTCATTGACAGATAAGTGATTTGGAACTTTCAAAAGTAATTAAAAGCGCAGCAGAAATTGTATGCTATTTCTAACATTCCTATCTTTTTAACACATCCCCCAGCATTTGATCCTTTCACCACACTGAACAAGATTAATTTTGTCAATTTTGAGAACCATTTTTTTGCTGGGATTAATTTTGTGCAGATCAATTTTCACAATTCGCTTTAGAAACTTGAAAAAGTCAGTTAGAGAATCTTAGTCACTTCTTTGAGGAAAGCAAGTTGAAGTAAATTCCTGAGCTCGGGAATCATCTTCTCCAGATTGCTGTGACTGTTTTGTATAATTTTAAAGATTTATTGTTGTGCTTTTCATTCTCTGCTGTCCGATTTGAGCAGTCAAGGGACATGGTGGTAGCTGTATTATAGCTGCTTCATCATCCACCCTCAGCAGTGCAATGGATTTTTACTACAGAAATCCCTCTATACTTGAGCTATCTGAATGAGATGGAGGACTAACAGACAATAATGAGGCAAATCAGGCCTTACCTACCAGCAATGCATCCTGGAAATTTAACCAGTTCATTTAACAAAATAGCAATAGAATGCTAATTTGAATGAGTGAACAGGACAAGAAAATTGACTCCTATATTCCTGATTAGCTTTAGTCTTGTCTTTAGCCATTCATAGACTAGTACAGCCTAAGAGGCTATTACACTCATGTTTCCTGTGCTGGTTCTTTGACAGCACTATCCTATTAACTCTAATCCTGAGCTCTTATCCCCAAACCCTGCAATCTATTTTCCCTTTGAATATTTATCCAATTCTTTTTTGAACTGTTACTATTGAATCTGCTTCCACCACCCTCAGCCAATGCATTCCAGATCACAGTAACTCATGATTTTTGACACCTTTGTCAAATCTCCTCTTAAGCACCTCTTAACCTCAACCCCTACCGTGTATTCACCATACCCTCTGACCTGACCCCCTCTCTGATGCTGAACATCCTGTACTCAGCAAAGGATAGAGTCTCATCCTGTCATCTCAGTAAATTAGGGGCGGCGATGGCCTAGTGATATTATTGATAGACTATTAATCCAGAAACTCAGCTCATGTTCTGGGGATCCACGTTTGAATCCTACCACAGCTGATGTGGAAATTGAATTCAATGAAAAGTATCTGGAATTAAAAATCTGCTGCTGACCATGAAATCATTGTCGATTGTCAGAAAATCCCATCTGGTTCACTAATGTCCATCAGGGAAGGAAATCTGCCATTCTTACCTGATCTGGCCTTCATGTGACTCCACAGTCACAGCAATTCAACTGCCCTCGAGCAACTAGGGATGGGTAATAAATGCTGGCCAGCCAGCGACACCCATGTCCCACGAATGAATTAATAAAAAAAATCCTCTTCTGTTGCCTTACTCATTTCTTTAGGCAGGAATCCACCCCTCCCCCATTCAATGGATCCTTTCACCCACCTCCACTATTCTCCCTCTACCTGGACCCCTCCTTTTAGCCTCCTACTTGCTCTTGATCTTTTCATTGAAAACTGTTGACATGACCTTGACTGTCTCAATTGCTCTGCACCTCTTACCCAGTCTAATCTGTCTCCTTCTAAACTTGCTGCATCCCATTCTCTCAAGTCCAACTCTGACAAGGGTGTTGTTGTTTGGCGTACCGACCTCTTTGTTGCAGAGGCTGAGAGCCAACTCTTGGAAGCTTCCTTCTACCTCCCCCTGGACCATGACCCCATTGTTTCCAGGCTTGTCACTGACTTTATCTCCTTGATGATCTTCCCTCCACAGTTTCCAATCTCATAATCCCCCAAACCCATCACAACCCACTTCCACCTCCTTCCCAAAATGTACAAATAGGACTGCCCTGGTAGGCTCATTGTGACAGACTGTTCCTGCCTCACAGAACTAATTTCTTCCTAACTTGACTCCACTCTGTCTTTCCTTGTCCAGTCTCTTCTCACCTACATCCACATTTCCTTCAATGCCCAACATCATATCCACAATTTCCAGTTCCCTGGCCCTAACGGCCTTCTCTTTACTATGGATGTCCAAGCCTTCTACACTTCCAACCACTGCCAGCATGATCTGAGGGATTGTCACCTCATTGTTGAGCAGAGACTCAAACAATCCTGGTCCACCTCCACTCTCAGCCACCTGGCTGAACTTGTTTTCTCACTCAACAATTTCTCCTTTAATTTGCCTCACTTCCTGCAAATGAAAGGCATGACTATGGGTACCTCCATGGGCCATAGTTATGCTTGTCTTTTTGTGAGGTGTGTGGAACACTCCTTGTTCCAGCCCTACTCAGGTCCTCTCCCACTACTCTTTTCCTATTACATTGATGACTGTATTGGTGCCACTTCATGCTCTCATCTGGACCTGGAAAAATAATTGATTTTGCTTCCAATTTCCACACCTCGCTTGCCCTCACAGGGTTTATCTCTGACTCATTTTTGATAAGGTTCACCATGGTAGGCTTCTGCAGAAAATGCAGATGTATGGGATTGGGGGAGATCTAGGGAATTGGATCAGGAATTGGCTAGCGGATAGGAGACAGAGGGTGGTGGTTGATGGTGAATATTCATCATGGAGTTCGGTTACAAGTGGTGTGCCTCAGGGATCTGTTTTGGGGCCACTGCTGTTTGTAATTTTTATTAATGATCTGGATGAGGGTATAGTTGGGTGGATTAGTAAATTTGCTGATGACACCAAAGTCGGAGGTGTGGTAGATAGTGGGGAAGGGTGTCATAGTTTGCAGGAAGACTTAGACAGGTTGCAGAGCTGGGCCGAGAGGTGGCGGATGGAGTTTAATGCGGAGAAGTGTGAGGTAATTCACTTTGGTAGGAATAACAGATGTGTCGAGTATAGGGCTAACGGGAAGACTTTGAATAGTGTGGATGAGCAGAGGGATCTAGGTGTATGTGTACATAGATCTCTGAAAGTTGGGAATCAAGTAGATAAGGTTGTTAAGAAGGCATACGGTGTCTTGGCGTTTATTGGTAGGGGGATTGAATTTAGGAGTCGCAGCGTTATGTTGCAACTGTACACAACTCTGGTGCGGCCGCACTTGGAGTACTGTGTGCAGTTCTGGTCCCCACATTACAGGAAGGATGTGGAGGCTTTGGAGAGGGTGCAGAGGAGGTTTACCAGGATGTTGCCTGGTATGGAGGGGAGGTCCTATGAGGAGAGGCTGAGGGATTTGGGGTTGTTTTCGCTGGAAAGAAGGCGGCTAAGAGGGGATCTTATTGAAACATATAAGATGATTAGAGGTTTAGATAGGGTGGATAGTGATAGCCTTTTTCCTCTGATGGAGAAATCTAGCACGAGAGGGCATGGCTTTAAATTAAGGGGGGGTAGTTATAGGACGGATGTCAGGGGTAGGTTCTTTACCCAGAGGGTGGTGAGGGACTGGAATGCCCTGCCTGCTGCAGTTGTAAATGCGCCTAGTTTGGGGGCGTTTAAGAGATCCGTGGATAGGTTTATGGACGAAAAGGGATTGGTTTAGGTTAGTGGGTCATTGTTTTGTAACTGGTCGGCGCAACATCGTGGGCCAAAGGGCCTGTTCTGCGCTGTAATGTTCTATGTTCTACCTCTCTTCCCTTCCACCACCTGTCTCCATTTCTGGTGTTAGACTGACCTCTAATATTTATTACAAACCCATCAACTCCCATAGTTACCTTGACTACAGCTCCTCATCCCATTCTCCTCATATTCTGTTGTATTAGTTCTGATTATGCCATCTTCAAAAGCAAGGCTTGGTCTATGTTTGTCTTTTTCTCAACTGAGGTTACACTCCCCCCACCTCTGTGGTTGACAGGGCATTCAACCGCGTTTGACCCATTTCCTGCACCTTTGCCCTCACCCATTCTTCTACCTCCCAGAACTGTAATAGGGTTCCCCCTTGATCTCATTTTTCATGCCACCTGCCTCAGCATTCAAATTATCATCCCCACCAACTCCAGTAAGATGCCACCATGTCAGCATTCCACCAGGACCACTCCCTCCATGACATCCGACTCCATTTCTCCATCATGACCAACTCCTCATCCCCTTCCCATGGCACCTTCCCTTGCAATCGAAAAAGGTGCAATACCTGTCCCTTCACTTCCTCCCTCCTCAGCATCCAAGTCACCAAACACTTCTTCCATGTGAAGCAGAATTTCACTTGCATCTCCTTCAATTTAGTCAACTGTACTCGCTGCTCTCAATGCAATCTCCTCTGCATTGAGGAAAAAAGTCCAGAATGCATGGCTGCTCAGTCTGTAAGCATGACCCACCTTTCTGGCTATTTGCTATTTCAACTCACCATTCTGCTCTCATGCCACATGTCCATCCTTGGCCTGCTGCAATGCTTCATTAAGGCCAATGCAACCTGGAGGATCAACATCTCATTTTCCGATTAGGCAAGTTATTACATCACATTTCTATATGCTTCAGCTCTAAAGAGGAGTCATACAGATTTGAAACATTGGCCAGAATTTTATTGCCCTGCCCATCATGGGAATTCAGGGCTGGCGAGAGGTGGACACTAGATCTGTTGACATTGGCTGGAATTTTACGCTTTTGGGATGAGCGAGGCTTTAAACCACCTCCCCCCACAACTCTGTTTCTTTCTCCATAGATGCTGTTAGACCTGCTGAGTTTATCCAGCATTTTCTATTTTTATTTCACATTTCCAGCATCCACTGTATTTTGCTTTTATTTTCTCTTAACCTTCTTTGGACAAAGAAGAACCACAGCTTCTTCAGTTTGTCTGAATAAATGAAGTGCCTCATTCTTGTATCCATTCCAACAAGTCTCCTCTGCAGTCTCTCCAAAGCCTTAGTATCATTCTTTAAGTTTGGTACCCGGAATTGAATACAACTCTCTAACTGCGGTTTTATACAGCCACCTTATTCCGTTAATAAAGTCAAGGACATTTTTATCATCAAAGATTTGTGTATACGTGTTCTCTAATCTTGCACTAAATTTAAAATGCTACAATTTAATTTGCATCGTCTATCCTCATTCTTCCTCTAAAGAACTTCACATTTCTTTGTGTCAAATTTTATCTGTCATCCATCGGTCCATTTTGCCAGTCTATTAATTTTGCCAAAGTTTATTACTATCCACGTCATTGTTTATTACATTTTTGAGTTTTGTCTGAGTGGAGACGTTTTAAATGGTAACTTTATTATCTCAGATTAGATACTCTAATGGTGGAAAACGTCCTTTGTCCATCATAAAACTGGTAATCACTAATACATCTCTGCATATCTTTGAAGGTACGCCCATAGCCAGATAAATGAGCTGCAACTGGGTGTAACATGTTTTCTGGGATCTAGAGATTACCATATGTATATATAATCCAGTTGCCATGATGCTTGTCATGGATGCTTCTAAACTCCAGATGATACCAGTTGCTATGATGCTTGTCAGTGAATTTCAATCAAGTACATCACACTATCCTGGTTAATCAGGTTCATGAAAGCAGAAAGTCTCCCCTGTGAACATTAGAGACAGACTTTTCCTCAGTTTTCCAAAAGTTTAGCATTGACATTCCTAACATCCAAGACAATGAAAATCAATAACCACAGGGTGATCAAGTGGAATATGGTCAGAAAGTCCAAACAAAAAGGAATGACCAGCAGCTGGATCTTTAGAAACTTTAGAAAGGCTTAACTTAACAAATTGAGGGACAGGAGGGAGGCACATTGAACTTCTTTTCCTCTCCCTAGCTCTCCGTAAGCAGCCGTGTTCTTGAATTAATTTTAAAGTTGGCTGTGGCAATTCTCCCCAAGCCCTCAGAGTTTCTCTGATCGAAGTACCACACAGCAAACTCTCTTTACCACTGACTCGGAAGACCAGGCTATTTCACACTCAAATCTGAGAGTGAGCAGGTTGTGGGGAAGGAAGATATTCACAACCTCACACACATACACAAACAAATACAGCAAGGGAGATGGATATCAACAGCAAAGGAATCACACATTAGTTCAGTGATTTCCAGAATCTGGCAAGTTAACGTCCAGGATTTTTTTTTCCCCTCTTGTCAGAGTTTAGTCCAAAGTGTGCCTGGGTCCCTGGTTGGAGACAGCAGCATGAATGTGCTTAAAATGAATGATGCTGTAGCACATTGCGATTTCTGTGCTTAGACGACTCAGCTCTACATTTGAGACTCGAGAGGCAGGAACCATAACCATAATATGTAGAAGTAGGCCATTCAGCCTATCGTGTCTGCTCAGCCAATCAAGGGTGTCATGGCAGATCCATGACACACCTCAACTCACTTTCTTATCTTTCCCCATAACCCTTGATTCCCTGATTAATCATTAGTCTACCTCCTGCTGAAACATATTTATCATCCCAGCCTCTGCAGTAAAGAAATCCACAGATTCATTACCCCCAAGGGAGGAAACACCTTCTTCTCAACTCTGTCTTAAAATTATGACTCCTTATTCTGAGATTATGCCCTCTAGTCTAGATTCTCCCGCAAGGGAAAACAAACTCAGCATCTACCCTGTTAAGTCCCATGATAATCCTACATGTTTTAATGTGACCTCATTCTTCTACACTCCAGTGAGTACAGGGCCAACCTACACAACTTTTCCTCATAAGAAAATCCCTCCATACCTTGGATCAACCTTGACAACATGCTCGGTACTGCTTCCAAAGCAGTATATTTTTTCTTAGATAAGGGGACCGAACCTGTTCAGTGCCAAGTGTGGTCTAATAATGCCTTGTATAGTTTTTTGCAAGACTTCTCTATTTTTGTTCTCCATTCCCTTTGGAATAAATGATGTTGAGATGATGGCGTTGAACTGGATGGGAACAGTAAAAAGTCTCACAAAACCACATTAAAGTCTAACAGGCTTATTTGGAATCACAAGCTTTCGGAGCGTTGCTCCTTCATCACGTGAGTGGAGGTTAGTTCACAAACATGGCATGTATAGGCAAAGACACAAATGCAAGATAATTACAGATCAGAATGTGGAGAATGGTTGGAATGAGTCTTTGCAGGTAATTAAGTCCTTACAGGTACAAACAGTGGAAAGAGGGATAATTACAGGTTAAAGAGGTGTGAAGTGTCTCAAGCCAGGATAGTTCATAGGATTTTGCAAATCCAAGCAGTATGATGCTGTTACAAGTGGTGTGACACGAACCCAAAACTTGGTCGAGGCCATCCTAGTGCGCGTGGAAGTTGGCTATCAGTTTCTACTCGGCAATTCTGCATGGTGTCTTGAAGGCGACCGAAACACCTCTGCTTTAAAGATGCACCTTAAATACTCTGTGACCAAACTTTTGCTCACCTGTCTGAGGTTCACTGTCAAATTTCGTTTTATAACATTCCTACGAAGCACCTTGGGACATTTTACTATGCTAAAGCTTCTACATAAGTACACGTTATTGCTGTTGATGTCAAAGATTTCTTGGTATTTTTCAAAGTGGATCAGAATTCTCTGATGGTCATTCTTTTGGCAAATCAAATAAATTAAATCAAATCAAACAGGACAAAGCCCTATGATGGGGTGGGAGGGAGGGGAGGAGGAGGGGAGGAGGTAGGGTGAGCAAAAGAGAGAGAGAGAGAAAAAAATCACCTGAAACAAAAAGACAAAGTGTAAAGGAAACTTAAAACATTCCACCAAAATGTGATTAAACGAGTCAATAACGCATCCCAATCCTTGTGAGGCCCGGAAGGCCTCAACGACATCCATGGACATTGCATGCTCCCTCTCCAGGGACATCTCTAAGTGCTTAGGCTAACAATAAATCATTTTGATCAATAATACAAAGGCAGCTGATTTGAGCATTTAATAAAGTGGTGTCTGTTGGGCTTTACTGTGTGAAAATTGCCCACCATGTTAACCCAAGCTGCAAAAGCATACAGATTTCAAGTGCCTTTTTTACTTTCATCTTGCAGCAGTGGAACAACGCACTGCACACTTATCATTAGTAGCCTGAAATCAAAGCTGAAACTTAAGAAATTGGAATATAGACTGGAAGAGGGCTACAAGAGGTAAGAACAGCATGGTTCACATTTCCTATCTAATTTTGCTGGTAGCCATTTTAAGAACTGGATGAAATCCTGTAGCAATCTAAAAAGCAATCTGAGATGTTCTGAGAAGTCATCTGTACAAATAACATGACACATAACATTTAGAAGGTGAACACTAGAAGGTGCTGCGTTGAAATATAATGGTATCAATGAAATGTCAACCACGTGATTTATCACTACAGCTTGATTTATCCGATAGAAGTGATAGCTTGTCAAATATTGACAAAACTACTCTCGCTGTTAGTGACCTGCAACTTCCAGCACTGAAAAATGTAAGAAGTGTCCTTTCCTGTCTACTTAATTGTAAAGAGCATCTTTGGTAGAAATGTGGTTTGCAGGGCTCAGTATCAGCAATAAATCGCCTGGGCTTTACTCATGACTTATATACGAGCTCATGTGAACACAGGCTTAGTCCTGCTTTGTCACCTAATCCATATATTAAAACACAGCAAAACAGAAAGAAGGACTGCAGGACAATCGGGATTTTGCGCACCAATAGCAGGACATGAAGATTATTTAATGTGGTACTTATATTTAAATACTAAATATACTGCACTACCTGTATAGTATTCCAGTATTAATTTGGAGACTGAAGTCTGAATTATGGTCAAATACATTCAGCGTCATTAACCAAACTCACTTTTGTAAATGATGAATGCTACTTTAACTGGCACCTTTTATTGTGTTTAAGTATCACCACAGTTCGTGTTACATGTTGACAGTCTGCAACGAGAATGATACCTACTGCTAACCATTGACTGACGGAGTGTAAGAGACTGCAATAATAACTAAGAACTCTATTGGTTACTTCAGCTACATATGTGGGTGTTCAGTACAAGTTTTTCACAGGTTAAGAGTCACCTGCCAGCCAGGGGCCTGTACTGAAGTTCTCGCTCAAACTGTTCTGCTGTCAGACTCCCTTCAATAGCCTTACAGCCGGGATTGAACACAGAATATGCACTAATTTCACCTTGCTTCTTTCTTCCAGGGTCTCGGGTCCCAACGTAAATCCAATAGAACATTGACAGTACAAAATATACCAGTCCGAACTCCAGCTCAATGAACAGACCGAGCAGGACCAGCCAGAGCAGCAATTTCAGGATAGTCACAATCCAGGAGTTAGAGTGATCAGATTCAACTGGCTCTTCCAGAGATCTCTGTGGGAATAAAGTCTGGACATTTTCTTTCTCCCCCTGAAAGAAAAAGAATTTGAGTTTTAAGCCGTTTGGACTGGAGAGCAACATTGCTGATTGCCCAATTAGTGTAGAAGAACGCAAACATTTGATTCCACATTTGATTCACTGACGTGTCACAAGAATGGGACAGATTTGTGACAAGAAAGGCAATCGTAAGAACAACCAAAATTACAGGCATGTACAATCAATGAAGCCAAGCTACGGTCCTGCAGAAAGCAGGCAAATCTACTCAGCATTGGGATGGTGGGAACAGATTCATTGCTACTGGGGAAAAGGGAGATGGATAAACATTTGAAAACTAAACATTTGCAGGATTATGGAGAAATAGCACAGCACCTGCCCTTATTGGGTAACTCAAAGAACTGGCACACTTACTATGGACTGGATGGCCCGTTTGTGTGCTGTATGGCTCTGTGAATCACCCCAGCCTGCATTCTTAGCGCCTTACTTCCAACCAAGTGGAGTCTTGAGTATAAATCTTTTAAATAACTGATAAGATCCAGTGACTAAATGTTTAACCCTCATTTCAACTAATTCAGAACGCACTCATTCAGAACGCACGAAGCTCACTGGTCTCTTGAGTTTCATCATTTTATAATGTTATCTCTCTCTTCCATAATCTAGATGTTTCTATCTCACTTCCATTTGTAACGTTCCCATGTATAACCTAACTTGGTGATAGGAGGGATTATTGTGCTTTCAAGCTCACTAAATACAGACAAGCAAAATTCTGTGGATCTGGACAAACTTGCGTTGTGCTACAAGGGCAGCTGGTGGTTTTTTTTAATAACACAGGTAGGAGGTTTCAGAAGAAGAAAAACCACAGTCTAGCCAAAGCCACAGCTGCTGCACACACTGCAAGGACTGATCACCAGCCTCTCAGAACACCGAGGAATGGGCAAAAAAAAACATTGCCCTGTCAGCACTACCTACATGTCCCACGAACAAACAGAGAGTGAGGGATTTTTCCAAGGGGAAATACACACAAGTGAATAAATCTTGATAGAATATTAAAGAGTGTCGTTTAGATGTAAATTATTCAGGGGTGACTCATGCACGATATGCACTCTTTAATCATTCTGTTTTATCAAGGATGGGTTCTGCTTTCACATGTCACGCTCTGAGGGTGACTCAACTTCACCCTTCGTTTCCATTTCCAAGAAACGTGCGAATGGATCCAGAGGTGGATCCCAAATTAAAGCATTGGGCAGAAAGGGGGAAAGTACAGGAAAACATTCAGTTCATAGAAACATAAAAGATAGGAGCAGGAGGAAGCCATTTGACCCTTCAAGCATGCTCTGCCATTCATTACAATCGTGGCTAATCATTCAACTCAATAACCTCATCCATATCCATAATTCATGTTGAGAGTTTGTAATTAATACCCATTTGGACTTTAAAAAATCTCCACCCAATTAAACTTCCATCTTCAGCTTCTCCCATCTCTGGCAGATTGCATCATCTCTCAGCACCAACTCTTTCCGACAGCTATACTTGTCACAGCCTCTGGGTTCTGGAAGATGTCGAGTCTCGTGTTTACATGTGAATGGTGAAAAACGAGTCTGTTAAATCATGTCACAAGCTCCACATTGGGCAAAACCGAGATCTAGCTTTTGTGACATTCGTGGGAAGGTTTTTAAAAATTTACAATTTATAATCGCAGAACACAATACTGTGAGGCAGAAATAAGTAGATAAGACTATCAGCAAACTGTAAGGACATTGCACTCTCCTAATGGGTTCAATTTGTGACAACAAAGATACATTGTTCTTGCCAGCTACCTGTGCACTGTGAACATTGGTTGGCAAATGGGATCACTGCCAAATTTGACTGTTCCGATGCTGTCTAGATAATCTTCCATCCTGCACCCATTTTAAACATCCAGCTCATTATGAACTTTATTCGATTTATTGTCATGTTAAATACAGTGAAAAGTATTGTTTCTTGTGCACTATATGGACAAAGCATACTGTACGTAGAGAAGGAGAGAGTGAAGAATGTAGTGTTACAGTCAAAGCTAGGGTGTGGAGATAGATCAACTTTATGTCCTGTATCCTACCTTGAACTAGCTCCACTCATTCGTCACGCTTTGCCTTGACTTACATTGGTTCCCATTCATTACGCCCAACTTAAACTGCAGGAATCCTCCCTGCCATCACCCACTGGCTATAGAGGGGCAACCAGAAAGAAAGCCAGCAAAGGTTTGGGAATTCTCCCAGTTAAAACAGTAGAGCAGCAACATGAGTGGAAAGCAGTAAGGAAAGTGATTCATAGTCAAGGCATTGTAATTGCAGACACCAGTGCCACAGGATGGCACAGTGGCTCGCACTGCTGCCTTCACAAGACCAGAAATCCAGGCTTGATTCTGGCTTTGGGTGACCATCTGTTTGGCATTTGCACATCCTCCCCGGGTTTACATGGATTTCCTCCCACACTCCAAAGATGTGCCACTTAAGTGGATTGGTCTTGCTAAATTGCCCCTTACTGTGTACGTTAGGTGGATTATGATGGATGTACTAGCTTGGGGCAGGAAGTGGGGCTGGGTGAGATGCTCTTCAGAGTCAGTGCAGATTTGATAGTGCAGGAGGAGGCCATTCAGCCTGTCAGGAGTCTATCAAAGGGCTGATTTGTGGATTGAGAGAGTGGGAATAGAAATATGAATACACAAAATAACATGTTGAGACGGTTTTAAACTATCCAAAGCTATCTAGTGGCGAGATCTTGCTAACAGCTAGTGAAAGTGACAAAGCAAAATGGGATGGAAAATATGCAGCAATTTACAATGGCAAATAATAAGAAAGTGACAGTAAAAATTCCAGCAACGGGAAGACAGAGAATGCACAGCCTAAACGAGCTTTAATATATAATGTGATTCAATTGTGTTTTTGCATTGCATTTGGTCAGCACGATGGCACAGTGGTTAGTACTGCTGCCTCAGAGCACCATGGACCCAGGTTCAATTCCCAGCTTGGGTCACAGCCTGTGCAAAGTCTGCACGTTCTCCCCATATCTGTGTGGGTTTCCTCCCACAGTCCAAAAGCTGTGCAGGTTAGATGCATTCTCCCTCAATGTACCCAAACATGCACCAGAATGTGGCAGCTAGAGGATTTTCACAGTAACTTCATTGCAGTGTTCATGTAAACCTACGTGTAACTAATAAGTAAATTTAAATAGAAAGCAGACGCTCAGATTAATGCTGAACAGGAATCTGTGATAATATTCAGGCCAGTCAGGCTTCCTGGCTCTGCATTAAGCTCTTGTGTATATCTGAGATTTCTGGCTCTGCATTAAGCTGTGTGTGTGTATATATATATATGTATGTGAGGTTCCTGGTTCTGCATTACACTGTGTTCCTGCATGAGGCTCCTGGCTCTGAATTAGGCTGTGTGTGTTTGAGATTCCTGGTTCTGCATTAGGCTGTGTATATGAGATTCCTGGTTCTGCATTAGGCTGTGTGTGTTTGAGATTCCTGGTTCTGCATTAGGCTGTGTATATGAGATTCCTGGTTCTGCATTAGGCTGTGTATATGAGGTTCCGGGCTCTGAATTAAGCTGTGTGTGTTTGAGATTCCTGGTTCTGCATTAGGCTGTGTGTGTGTATGTAGGGGTTCCAGGCTCTGTGTGGAGGTGGCTCTGTCCAGGCTAAGCCTCTGCTCGGTCAGGGCCCAGAGGGTTGTCCCTGCCCCACTCACTCACTTTGCCCTCAGCCGTGTCCTGCAGCCGCTCCGGGCTCTCTGCCTGCTCTCCCCGGAGCCGCAGCCGCTGCCACAAGGCGGTGAAAAGCCCGGATTCGTTGTCGCTTTGCGGCTTCTCCAACCGCTGCCGAGTTCGCCATTCCGCCAACTTCCGCTCCATCCTGCGGGGCGGAAGTGTCCCTCAGTAAAGTGTCCGCCTAATCCTGCGGGGCGGAAGTGTCTCTCAGTGAACAGTGTCCGCCCAACGATTAGGGAGATGTTCAGGCTCTGGGACAACTCCGCAAAGACCCGCAATTCCACCACTTGCTGTTACACGTTAAATTAAAACGTCTTTAAAAATCACGCGTCCTGTTTGATGCAGCATTGCGAAAGTTTTTTTGTGAGCTTAAAGAAAACATGCCACTTAATGTTTATGCTGTTAAAATAAACTATGAACATGTACCCCTAGATCTCTTTGCTCTGTAACTCTCCCCAACGTCCTACCATTAACTGAGTAAGTACTGCTCTGGTTCAATCTACCAAAGTATGTCACCTCGCATTTATTTAAATTAAACTCCAACTGCCATTTGTCAGCCCACTGGCCCAATTGATCAAGATCCTGTTGCAATCTGACTTAACCTTCTACACTGTCCACTATGCCACCAATCTTGATGTCATCTGCAAACTTACTAACCATGCCTCTGAAATTCTCATCCATATCATTAGTACAAATGACAAATAACAATGGACCCAGCACTGATCCCTGAGACACACTGCTGGTCACAGGCCTCCAGTTTGAAAAATAATCCTCCACAACCACCCTCTATCTTCTGTCATCAAGCCAATTTTGAATCCATTTGGCTACCTCACCCTGAATCCCGTGAGATTTAATCTTATGCAACATCCTACCAGATGGTACCTTGTCAAAGGTCTTGCTAAAGTCCAGGTAAACAACATCAACTACACTGCGCTCATCTATCTTCTTGGATATCCCTTCAATAAACTCAGTCAAATTTGTGAGACATGATATTCCACTCACAAAGCCATGCTTAGTGTCCTTAATCAATCCTTGCCTCTCTAAATGCCTGTAGATCCTATCTCTCAGAATACCTTCTAGTAACTTACCCATTACAGATGTGAGGCTCACTGGCCTGTAGTTCCTATGCTTTTCCCTGCAGCCCTTTTTAAACAAAGACACAACATTTGCCACCCTCCAACCTTCAGGCACTTCACCTGTGGCTGTCGATGATACAAATATCTCTGCTGGGGGACCTGCAATTTCCTCCTTAGCCTCCCACACTGTCCTGGGATACACTTCATTAGGTCCTGGGGATTTATCTACCTTGATGCACTTTAAGACTTTCAGCAACTTCTTCTCTGTTATATGTACACTCCTCAAGACGTCACTATTTATTTCCCCAAGTTCATTAATATCCATGCCTTTCTCAACAGTAAATACTGATGAGAAATATTCATTTGGGATCTCACCCATCGTTTGTGGATCTGCATATTGATGACCTTGTAGATCCTTAAGAGTCTCTACTTTCTCCCTGGTTACATTTGCCCTTTATATATTTGTAGAATCTCTTTGGATTCTCCTTTGCTTTATCTGCCAAAGCAATCTTGTGTCCTCTTTTTGCCCTCCTGATTTCTCTCTTAACTCTACTTCTACACCCTCTATACTCCTCAAGGGATCCACTTGATCCCAATTGCCTATGCACATCATGTGCTTCCCTCTTCTTCTTGATTAGGGCCTCAATATCCCAAGTCATCCAGAGTTTCCTATGTCTACCAGCCTTGACCTTTACTCTAAGAGGAATGTGCTTACCCTGAACCCTGATTAACAAACTTTTTGAAGCCTCCCACTTACCAGACACTGCTTTGCCTGCCAACAGACTCCCCCAATTAACTTTTGAAAGTTCCTGCCCGATACCATCAAAATTGGCCTTGCCCCAATTTAGAATTTTAGTTTTTGGGCCAGACCTGTTGTTCTCTGTAGCTAGTTGCTGCAAAGCATCAGTTAGAAGAGAAGTTTTTCTCGTCCTGAAGCTATGGATACAAACATGATTGTTTCAATTTAATTCAGCTGCTGAGTTCTTATTATGAAAATATTTTCTGATGATTGTGTGCAGGACATTGAGCAGTAAGGTTCTACCACTGTCCCTACTCCATCACAATTTGTTTGCTCAGTCCAGGCAGTGCCCAGCTCTTGAAGGTCCCATCTTCTTTTTCCATTGACGATAAAAGTAAAATACCACGGATGTGGGAATCTGAAACAAAAACAGAAAATTGTGAGAAACCTTAGCAGATCTGACAGCATTTGTGGAGAGAGAATAGAGCCAACGTTTCGAGTCTGAAGAGTCATCTGCCGGATAAATATCTGCACTGTTCGAAGAGCAGGAGGCTGTTCTTGCAAATCCAAACAGGCAACTGCCTGTTTTTTTCCCTCTGCAATCTATGCTCTTCCCTTTCGCATTCCTGTCAATCAACCTAATTAAACCCTACTCTGAAATCTCAGGCAACAACCCAAAGAATAAACAAAACCACATTAGCTCAGATTAAAACAAACACTCCAATAACTAGAAGCAATTATTGTTCTGAATTCTCAGCACATGGGCTGCCTGGAGCAGACAAATCGGCACCATAATCTGAGCTGAAGTTTAAAATATTCCCTTCAGAAGAAACATGACTCAAATACATTTCTTAAAGATACAGTATCTCTGGCTAGAATTCATGCCAGTTACCTAAATAATGTGACTCCTTATTTAAGAGTGAAAAATGAAATTGAAACTAAGTTGCGGTATGTTTGCAACAGGTAACTACAAAATGGATGAGGGAAAATGTTATCAGCTGCAAGGCAGGATCTCCAAAGAATGTGCTGAGAAAATGAAAGAAAAGTTCAGGCAGCACGGTGGTACAGTAAACAAAGAACAAAGAAAATTACAGCACAGGAACAGGCCCTTTGGCCTCTAGGCCTGCACAGACCATACTGCCTGATTTAACTAAAACCCCCTACCCTTCTGGGGACCATATCCCTCCATTCCCATCCTATTCGTGTACTTGTCAAGATGTCCCTTAAAAGTCACTGCCATATCCGCTTCCACTACCTCTCCTGGCAACGATTTCCAGGAACACACCACCTTCTGTATAAAATATTTGCCTCGTACATTTCCTTTAAACCTTGCCCCTTGCACCTTAAACCTGTACCCCATAGTAATTGACTCTTCCACTCTGGGAAAAAGCTTCTGACTATCCACTATGTCCATGCCTCTCAAAATCTTGTAGACTTCTATCAGGTCACACCCCAATCTCTGTTCTTCCAGTGAGAATGAACCAAGTTTCTCCAACCTCTCCTCATAGCTAATGCCCTCCATACCAGGCAACATCCTGGTAAATCTTTTCTGTGCCTTCTCTAAAGCCTCCACATCCTTCTGGTAGTGTGGTGACCAGAATTGAACACTATATTCCAAGTGCGGCCTAAATAAGGTTCTATAAAGCTGCAACATGACTTGCCAATTTGTAAGCTCAATGCCCCGGCTGATAAAGGCAAGCATGTCCTGTGCCTTCTTGACTACCTTCTCCATCTGCATTGCCACTTTCAGTCACCTGTGTACCTTTATACCCAGATCCCTTTGCCTATCAATACTCTTAAGGGTTCTGCCATTTACTGTATATTTCCTATCTGTATTAAACCTTCCAAAATGCATTACCTCACATTTGTTTGAATTAAACTCCATCTGCCATCTTTCCGCCCAAATCTCCAACTGACCTATATCTTGCTGTATCCTTTGACGGTCCTCATTGCTATCTGCAAATCCATCAACATTTGGGTCATCCGCAAACTTATGAATCAAACCAGCTACATTTTCCTTCAAATCATTTATGTATATTACAAACAGCAAAGGTCCCAGCACTGATCCCTGTGGAATGCCACTTGTCACAGCCCTCCATTCAGAAATGCACCATTCCACTGCTACCCTCTGTCTTCTTTGACTGAGCCAGTTTTGTATCCACCTTGCCAGCTCACTTCTGATCCCATGTGACTTCACCTTCTGCCATGAGGGACCTTGTCAAAGACCTCACTGAAGTCCATGTCGACAACATCCACTGTCCTCATCAATCATCTTTGTCACTTCCTTGAAAAACTCGATCAAGTTAGTGAGACGTGACCTGCCCTTCACAAAACCATGTTGCCTCTCACTAATACATCCACTTATTTCCAAGTGTGAATAAACCCTGTCTCGAAGAATCCTCTCCAATAATTTCCCTCCCACTGATGTAAAGCACACTGGCATGTAATTACCTGAATTATTCTTGCTACCCTTCTTAAACTGAGGAACAATATTGGCTGTTCGCCAATCTTCTGGGACCTCCCCTGTAGCCAGTGAGGATACAAAGATTTCCCTCAAGGCCCCAGCAGTTTCCTCCCTTACCTCTCTCAGTATTCTGGGATATAGCCATCAGGCCTTGGGGACTTGCCTACCTTAATGTTTCTCAAGAACCCCAATACCTCCTCTTTTTTAATCTTAACATGGTTCAAAGAATCTATACATCCCTTCCCAGACTCATCATCCAACAAGTCCTTCTCTTTGGTGAATACTGACTCATGAATACAAAGTACTCATTTAATACCTCACCCATTTCCTCAGGCACAATGCATAGATTCCCTCCCTTGTCCTTGAGTGGGCAAACCCTCTCCCTGGCTACCCTCTTGCTCTTTATGTGTGTATAAAAAGCCTAGGGATTTTCCTTAATCCCGCTGGCCAATGCTTTTTTGTGACCCCTTTTAGCCCTCCTTACTCCTTGCTTAAGTTTCTTTCTACTTTCCTTGTATTCCACACTTGCTTCATGTGTCCCCAGCCTCCTAGCTTTGACAAAGGCTTCCTTTTTCTCTTTGACTAGGCTCACAATATCTTGCGTTATCCAAGGTTCCCAAAACTTGCCAGACTTATCCTTCATCCTCATAGGAATGTGCCAGTCTTGAATCTCTATCAACTTACACTTGAAAGCCTCCCACATGCCAAATGTTGATTTGCCCTCAAACATCTGCTTCCAATCTACATTCTTCAGTTCCTGCCTTGTAATTAGACTTTCCCCAATTTAGGACCTTAACTTGAGAACTACATTTATCTTTATCCATCAGTACCTTAAAGCTTACTGAATTATGATCATTGCTCCTGAATTGCTCCCCTACTGAAACATCAACCAATGGTTAGCACTGCTGCCTCACCGTGCCAGGGACTTGGGTTCAATTCTGGCCTGGGGTGACTATTTGTTTGGAGTTTGCATATTCTCCCCATGTCTGTGTGGGTTTCCTCCAGGTGCTCCAGTTTCCTCCCACAGTCTAAAGATGTACAGATTAGGTTGATTGGCCTTGCTAAATTCCCCCTTGGTGTCAGGAGGTTTCAGGGATAGCAATCTGGATGGGACTGTAGTCAATGTAGGCTCGATGGGCCAAATGGCCTCCTTCTGCGCTATTGGAATTCTATTCCATGTTTCTGGGAAGTGAGTGCTTCAGCAGTTTCAGGCAGGTCTCCTTCCCCTCAGAGATTCTGTGGCTGCCAAGCAATTGCAGAAGAAAGCATTTACACTGGGATCACAGCAGCAACCAGAGCTCTGGGTCCACCACACTCGTTGTTCCCCCTCCCTGCCCTCTTCACCATCACCCAATCCTATTTCTTTTCTTGGTCTTTCTCAGGTTCCTGCAGCGTGCACTGTTTAAAAGCTACAGCAGCTTGTGGCACACTTGCAAGCCTCCCATGCACATCAGTGTGCCATGGCAGAGCAGTTGGGAATTTGTCTACAGGATCAACACTAACTTTAGTTACTCCTTTCCTATTTATTTTCTTGTAGAGATTCTTACTATCGGTTTTTATATTTCTAAGTAGGTTCCTCTCATACTCTATTTTCTCCCTCTTATTATATTAGTTATTTATTCTTTGCTGGGTCTTCAAGTCTGATCAATCCTCTGACCTCTACCACTAATATTTGTAGATTTGTATAGTGTTTTCTTCAATTTAACACTATTCCTAATGCCCTTATTTAGCCATGGATGCTGCATCCTCCTCAAAGAGTCTTTGTTTCATACTTGGATAAATCTTTGCAGATTTATTAAATGTCTCCTTAAAAGTCTGCCATTGCATCTCTGCTGCCTTATCTTTTAACTTCATTTTTTAGTTAGTTCTGCTTTTATATCCTTATTAATACTTTTATCTGGGCTTGCATGGTGGCATGGGTGGCATGGTGGCACAGTGGTTGGCATTGCTGCCTCACAGCGCCAGGAACCCGGGTTCGATTCCCAGCCTTGGGTCACTGTCTATGCGGAGTTTGCACATTCTCCCCGTGACTGCGTGCGTTACTTCCTGATGCTCCAGTTCCCTCCCACAGTCCAAAAGATGTGCGGGTTAGATGCATTGGCCATGCTAAATTCTTCCTCATTGTACCCGAAACAGGTGCCCGAGAGTGGCAACTAGGGGATTTTCACAGTAACTTCATTGCAGTAATAATATAAGCCTATTAGTGACAATAATGAAATAAACTTTACACATAAAACAATAGCCTTAGACCCACAATTCTCCCCTTCAAACTGAACATGAAATTTAATCATATTATGATCACCATAACCTGAAGGTTCCTTTACATGGGGTTATTGATGAATCCTGCCTCATTGTTCTTTATCAGGTCTGGAATAGCCTGTTCTCTGGTCCTGCTCAAAGAGATTATTCCCAATGCTCATTACAAATTTACTTTCTGGGCTACTTTTGCTAATCTGGTTCAGCCAATCAACATGTAGATTAAAGTCACTCATGGTTATTGAAGTACCTTCCTTATCCCAATGGCATGTCCCACGCTCCCCCCCACCCCCACCCCCATTTACTTCTTCCTGTATGCCCTATCCTACCATGTAGCTACTATTAAGAAGCGTATCAACTAGTCCCACAGGTAACCTCTTTCTTGGTTCTAACCTCTGCCAACTATATCTACACTTTGTTATTTTGAGCTAAGATCATGTCTCACTATTGACATCCTTAATAACAGAGCTACTGCTTCCTAGTTTCCTTTTTTCAAAATGTTCTATCCTCTTCAATATTTAGATCCAAGTCGTCATCTTCCTGCAACATGTCTCCGTAATGGCTATCAAGCCATACATATTTATTTCTATCCATGCTAACAAATCAAAGACTGCACACATTCAGATACAAAGCCTTTAATTCTGCCGTATTGCCATTTTTTGCAATCTCTGACCTTATCTGCTAGTGCACACTATATTTGTGTTCTCTGTCCCTTTCTGCCATGTTCTGGTTATCATTACTCTAACTGGTAACCCACTTCAGTACATTGTTCTTACCCTTTGATTTACCACATCTCCTCTCACATGGTATCTTCCCCCATTATTATGTTTAAAACTCCCTTTATACCCCTTAAGTACTACCTCCTTCTCAGTGCAATCTATGTACCAATATGGACAATGCCAACTGGATTTTTCTTCACCCATTGCAAGCTCCCTTCTAACCCAGAGCAGATGTCCTGAATCCTGGCATTGATCAGGCAACACAGCCCCTATTTGCATCCATATAGGTTGTAAATTCCTCAAATCTGTTGGACAATTATAAGGGCTGATGCTCAACCACTTCTACCTTCTGAGTCCTATACCTGCCTCACTCACAGTCCCACCCTCCTGCCCCTGACCACTGACTAAATCAGAAGACCCTACCATAAGGGGTGTGATCTCCTTCGGGAACAAAATTTTCAGGTAACTTTTCCCCATCCCTGACAACACAGTGTCTGCAGCTTAGCCTCCAGTTCGGTAACTCTGAGTTAAGCTCCTCAAGTTACAGGCACTTACTGCAGCTGCGTTTGCTGTGGATTACACTGACATCCCAGAGCTCCCCCATTCTGCAGTCGCAACACGTCACCTACCCTGCCACCTTTATTTATTAATTCATTTATTTTACTGGATTAATTTATCATTACTAAACCCTACCACAACTCATAAGCTTTCCTACTATTTGGAAACATTGCTACTACTAATTAAACCTCACAATTACTAATAGATTATCAGAGTTTTGAAGGTAAGAAGAAAGATTAAAAAAAACCACTAAACTACTTAGCTGTTGCCCTTAAATATTTTTAGAACTCTGCCAGTCCACTTTGGAGCCACAGACTAAACTGTTCTCTAACACTCTTTTAAACTTTCCGTAGTTCTTCTTTTCTCTTGTACACTTTTTAAACTCTCTGCCTCATTTTTCCCCTTCAAGAAACTTCTTAAAAGGCTTTTTGGCCTCTGCTCTTGCATCTCCTTCTCGGTATCTTACTTTGCTCCAGGGTGGCATGGTGGCACAGTGGTTAGCACTGCTGCCTCACAGCATAGGGACCTGGGTTTGATTGCGGCCTCAGGTCACTGTCAGTGTGGAGTTTGCACATGCTCCCCATGTCTATGTGGGTTTCCTCCAGGTGCTCCAATTTCCAAAAAGTGTGTGGTTAGATGCATTAGCCATGCTAAATTGCCCCTTAGTGTCCCAGATTAGGGGGTTTAATGGAGTAAATACATGGGGTTATAGGGTTATGACCTGGGTGGGATGCCCTGTTGGAGAGTCAGTGCACTAGATGGGCTGAATGGTCTGCTTCTGCACTGTAGGATTCTATGATTCATTCTATGAATGCCTTGGGATGTCTTATTTTGTTAAAGGCATGATATGAATATACGTTGTTGTTCAAACTTATAACATCATTACAGTATTTATTTGCTTGTATTGTGTAGTGCCATCAATGAATGAGAGCAGAAGTGCAACAGAGGACAGCCAAGCTATATCAGATTGCAAGAAGATTTGAGAAAACTACTTTCAAAATATTGGCGTCAAAAGTAATGGAAGAAATGTGCAGAATTTAGCCAGGGATCTCTTTCAGCATTGGGATTAATGCTGGGAAATATTAATTTAAGAATGACAGAAATTAATGCAGAAAGATAGGAACCAAGAAACCAAACTGAATGGTTTTTAGTGCAATATGCCTTTATGATCACAAGTTCTCAAAGGCCAGAACATGCTTTTCATACATTTAATATCGACTCAATCATTTCAGAGCCACAAAACCCAGGAAATCATGCCTTTAGCTATTTATATTCATTGGCATAACAGATAAGAACCATCCAAACTTTGAACCATGGATGATCTTCAACTTCAACTTCTCTTTTCCACAACATTCATGTGGAAAGTTAAATACCATATTTATTGTATCATGGATTATTTTATCTCCAACTGGGATTAGAATGCCACCAAGTATCAATAACGATGCACCAGCAACTAGTCTAACGTAAAATAAATTTTTTTGTCACAATGCATTATTCCCAATCAGTTTCAGAACAGACAAAGTTGCAGCAGCCAGCAAATGTTGCGAAAAGGCAGCTCAAGAAAACGGGAATCAGTTAAACGTCCAACTTTTCACCAAAGGGTGAAAGAACATTTGAGATCCAATCAGAAGAGCAAAGTGCTGATAACACAGAGTTTGACTGGTGTCAGGTTCTACATCACCACACATACAAAGATCACACAACAAAGTTCACATGATAAGAAACATGCTGACAATACGAGTGGATGCAGTTTCCTGTGGAACTGCTGTTGTGTCAATTTAGTTTACAGGGGGAGGCAGTGGTGTAGCGATATTGTCACTGACTGATAATCCAGAGACCCAGGGTAATACTCTGGGAAAACAGCTTCAAATCCCACCAAGGCAGATTGTGCAACTTGAATCCAATAAAAATCTGGAATTAGAAACCAATCTTCCTATCTCTATATTCACTTAGATTCTAGGAACCTATCACTCCCAGCCTTCAATATACTCAAGACCAAGTATCCATACACATTCCAAAGATGCATGACCCGCTGAGTGAAGAAATCAGTCCTAATGGTTGACTCTTCATTCTGTTACATGCTTGTACACCCTGTCTACATGGGGAAACAGCTTCTGACCTTTTTCTTTCCCTAATTGCCCTCATCAGGGCATTAAAATGTCAATCATATTGCTGGGGATCTGGATCCATACGTAGGCCAGAATAGGTAAGGTTGGCAGATTTCCTTTAAAAGGCACTACTGAACCAACTGGATTTTTACATTGGTTTTTAATTCCAGATATTTATTGGATTCAAGTTGCACAATCTGCCTTGGTGGGATTTGAAGCTGTTTTCCCAGAGTATTACCCTGGGTCTCTGGATTATCAGTCAGTGACAATATCGCTACACCACTGCCTCCCCCTGTAAATTAAATTGACACAACAGCAGATCCATAGGAAACTGCATCCACTCGTATTGTCAGCATGTTTCTTATCATGTGAACTTTGTTGTGTGATCTTTGTATGTGTGGTGATGTAGAACCTGACACCAGTCAAACTCTGTGTTATCAGCGCTTTGCTCTTCTGATTGGATCTCAAATGTTCTTTCACCCTTTGGTGAAAAGTTGGACATTTAACTGACTCCCAATTTCTTGAGCTGCCTTTTCGCAACGTTTGCTGGCTGCTGCAACTTTGTCTGTTCTGAAACTGATTGGGAATAATGCATTGTGACAAAAGAAATTTATTTTACATTGGACTAGCTCTTGGTGCATCGTTGTTGATACTTGGTGGCGTTCTAATCCCAGTTGGAGATAAAATAATCCACGAAACAATAAATAAGGTATTTAACTTTCCACATGAATGTTGTTACTTTCGCTTTAACGATCTGAATTGATGTGCCGACCCTTATCTTTAGACGTATGTTTCTGTAACACTATCACCAGAATTCTACCGCCTCGCCTGCCACAGAATCGGAGCAGGCGAGAGGTGGACAATGGAAATGTCTGTTGATCTCAGGCGGGAATATTCGGTCTCGCTCGAGTGACGCTGTACAATCCTGCCCATCAATGCTGACATTAATGGTATGAGTGTGCTGATAGATTCCTGTTTTGTTCATTCGCTTGTTAAATCATCTGATGTTCACTGAGATGTGCACTTTACTACCACACTAGCCTCACATCTTTGACACCTGGGCTTGAATCCAGGTTAAAGTTTGCTCCCTCTCTCTCTGCTGGCTTTCACAAAGCATTTCATAAACAGCATGAATTCATTTGTAAAAACTGGAAGAAAAATAAACTGCAACTTCCTAATTCAAACAGCTGAGCAATATTTTTGTCAGCCAATCTCCAGCCATCCTCCAAAGGGAGGCAATGGCCTAGTGTTATTAACGCTAGACTATTAATCCAGAAACTCAGTTAATGTTCTGGAGATCTGGGTTCGAATCCCACCATTCAATAGAAATACCAGGAATTAAGAATCTACTGATGACTGTGAAGCTATTATTGATTGTTGGGAAAACCCATCTGATTCACTAATGTCCTTTAGGGAAAGAAGTCTGCAGTCCTTATTTGGTCTGGCCTACATGTGACTCCAGAGCCACAGCAATGTGGTTGGCTCTCAACTGCTCTCAGGCGAGTAGGGATGGATAATAAATAAATACTGGCCAGCCAGGGACACCCACGTCCCACAAATGAAAGAAAAAAATCAGCTGTTGACAGAAGATGGAAATACAGAAAGGAGTAAATGAGAATTTCAGGCACTTCGTGTCCTTGACTCCATTTGAGAAACATTTCTTGACTTCACTGGACATGGGAGCAGTGAAGAGACAGATCCTGCACATCAGTATGATATATAACCGTCTGGTGTTCCTGTTATTCGCAACTTGGGTGCTGTCAATGCAGCTGTATTTCATAGAAAGCAGATGATTTATTGGTCACACCACTGCTGTGATGGAAGAAGACTTCAGGGTCTTTTGCCAATCTCCCACCAGCACTGTTGCTGACCAATGCCACCAGTACAGCTTCCTCTGCTCCCCACCACCAACCTCATCCTTCTCCTACAACCATCTGCATTAATATTAACCCACGTACCCATTCACTGTATGTAAGTAACATGTCCCAAATCTTTCCAAGGGGTTGAGGAGTATAAGTCATTAGTGTGGAAGACATTTCACATTAAATCAAGGACACCACATTGCTTGGAGAAGTGGGCTGATTGGTTTTCTTTAATGATGAAGAAATTGAATCTTTCAGTACTGGTTATTTATTTCTATTTCTGGTTATTGATGTCTAACAACGGTTCTCTTTTTAAACACTATTATAGGAGGGCGTTCTTGAAGAAGGCACACTCGCATATGAAAACTGGATACAAACAGGGAGTCCTGTCTACAGGCAGTTCTGGCTCTTTCATGTGAAAAATCCATCAGAAATTATGAATCATGGAGCTAAACCAATGCTTGAGCAAAGGGGACCCTATACTTACAGGTACACATCATAATACAGGATGTAACTAAGATGAATTCTTGATAGTTTGGCCCCACAGTTATATTACATGATCTGTTCTGCTGTTGTGACACTCAACTATTGGGTTCCCTCTCTCCCTCTTCACTCATTTCTTACAAACATTAACTTTCCAATCAAACCCTTTAACTCGGTATCATGGGAAAATATCTGAAAATGTCACAGTGAATTCTCCTGGTGAGTGTCTCAGCCATGTAACAAGGATGGTTCTATCGATCTTGGCCTGTGCTGAGTTAGTGGGGCAGTCAGGGTGGGAGATCTGACCTCATCACCCCAGTGTAAGGACTCCTGTTGCTAATTGCCATCCAAGGACACCCCTACTCCTTGAAAGATCAAAAGTAGGCCTTTCAGCCCATCGAGTCTGCTTTGCCATTCAATGAGATCTTGACTAATCCTCAACTCCACTTTCCCACGTTATTTCCAAACCCCTGATTCCCTGACTCCTTAAAAATCTGTCTATCTCAGCCTTGAACATACATAACGATCCAGCCTTTGTAGCCGTCTATGGTAAAGAATTCCACAAATTCACTACCTTCTGAAAGAAGAAATTTATCCTCATCTCCATCTTAAGTAGGAAACCCTTTACTCTGAAATTATGCCCTTTGGGCCTAGACTCTCTCATTAGGGGAAACAATCTCTCAGCGTCTATTCTGTCAAGACCCTGAGAATCCGATATGTCTCAGTAAGGTTGCCTCTTATTCTTCTAAATTCCAGGCTTAATCTCCTCAACTTCTCCTCATTAAAAAATCCCTCCAAACCCGGGATCAACATCGTGAATATGTTCTACGTTGCCTCCAATGCCGGTGTATCTTCTTTAGATGAAGGGACCAAAACTGTTCACAGCATCCCAGGCGTGGTCTAACCTCTAGGGAGGTTTTAGCAAGATCTCCCTATGCTAATACCCTATTCCTTTGGAAATAGAGGCCAATATTCCATTTGTCTTCCCTACTACCGACTGAACTTGCATGCTAGCTTTTTGCAATTTATGCACAAGGACCCCAAATCTCTCCGTGCTGCAGCTTTCTTCAGTCTTTCTCTATTCAAATAATATTCAGCTCTTTCTTCCTATCAAAGTGCATAAATATACATTTTTCTAAATTATATCCCATCTGCTGAGTTGTTTTCCCACTCACTTAATCTGTTTACATCCCTCTGTAAGATGTTGGCTGAGTATGGCATCAAGTTTGAGTGTGATGCTCCATGTAGGAGGAAGTGGTTGAGGTAGGGTCATTGACAACATTTAACAGGCATTTGGACAGATCCATGGATAGGAAAGGTTTAGAGAAGTATTGGCCAAATGCAGGCAAATTGGGTTCACTTAAATGGGATTTTTGTTTGGCATGGACCAGTTTGGGCTGAAGGACCTGTCTCCGTGCCATAGATTCTATGATTCCATGATATAGCAAACAGCCTAAATACAAGGCCTCACAGATGAACAATGGGAGAGCTGTTGGCATTCCCCCTGAACAATACTTCAGGAAGAATTCAAAAGTTTCAGGAGATGAAGACAGGGATAAACTGATGAGAATCTAAATAAATATATCTTGTGGCAAGTCCCGTGTATTTAAAAATTAAAAGGGACGCAGGATTAAATTTTAAAGACATGACATATTTTGGAAATGCTCTTGTGGTCTCTGAAAGCATCTAATTTCCTTGTTTGATCACATCATATCTGTTCTGCATCATTATAATACCCGCCAATCATTTTATCTACTTCTGGTAATTCCAAAGATTACAAAAACAAAGGTCAGAGAATATTTTTAATCGTCTGGTAAGTAGATTACAATGTTTCACAAGAGCGGATCAAATATATACATTAATGTCCTCTGGCATGGCTTCAGATGTGACATTATCCTCAAACGCACTTAGGCAACCCCATATTACCTCACTTGCTCAACTTCCTGCAATGACTCTCATTTTAACCATAATTGTAATGAAGAATATCAGGCGAAAAATTCCACCACTATGGCAGTACTGAGGGGCGATGTATCTGAAGCTTCACACACTAAGTCTATATGGATAGAACTGAGAAATAAGAAGGAGAAATCACTTTGATAGGGTTGTACTATAGGCCCCCAAATAGTCAGCAAAAAATTGAGGAGCAAATATGTAAAGAGATTACAGATAGCTCCAAGAAAAATAAGGTGGCAATAGTAGGGGATTTAAACTTTCTCAGTATTGACTGGGACAGCCATAGTATTAGAGGTTTGAATGGAGAGAAATTTGTTGAGTGTATTCAAGAGGAATTTCTTATTTAGTTTATGGATGGTCCAACTAGAAAGGGGACAAAACTTGACCTTCTCTTGGAAAATAAGGACAGGCAGGTGATAGAAGTGTTAGTGAGGGATCACTTTGGGACCAGTGACCATAATTCCATTAGTTTTAAGATAGCTATAGAGAATGATAAGTCTGGCCTAAAAGTTAAAATTCTAAATTGGGGCAAGACAAAGGGACATCTGGTAAGTGGGGGTCGTTGAAAAGTGTTCAGGGCAAGCACATTCCTCTTAGAGTGAAGGCCAAGTCTGGCAGAAGTAGGGAACCCTGGATGACTCAGGATAGTGATACCTTGGTCGAGCAGAAAGAGGCACACAACATGCATAGGCAGCTGGGATCAAGTGAATCCTTTGAACAGTACAGAGGGTGTAGGAGTAGATTAAGAGAGAAATCAGGGAGACAAAAAGGAGGCATGAGATTGCTTTGGCAGATAACGCAAAGGAGAATCCAAAGAGCTTCTACAATACATAAATACAGAAGAGTAACTAGGGAGAGACTAAGGCGTCTTAAAGATCAATAAAGTCATTTACGTGCGGATCCACAAGAGATGGGCGAGATGCCAAATGAATATGTTTCATCAGTATTTACTGTTGAGAAAAGCATGATATTAGAAAACATGGGGAAATAAATCGTGATGTCTTGAGGGTACATATAACAAAGAAGAATGTGCTGAAACGTCTTAAAGCGCATCAAGGTAGATAAATCCCCGGGACCTGATGAAGCGTATCCCACGATGTTGGAGGAGGCAATGGAGGAAATTGCAGGTCTCCTAGCAGAGACATTTGAATCACCGACAGCCACAGGTGAGGTGCCTGAAGATTGGAGAGTGGCAAATGTTGTGCCTTTGTTTAAAAAGGGCTGTAGGGAAAAGCCTGGGAACTACAGGCCAGTGAGCCTCACATCTGTAGTGGGTAAGTTGTTAGAAGGTATTCTGAGAGACAGGATCTACAAGCATTTCGAGAGGCAAGGACTGATTAAGGACACTCAGCATGGCTTTGTGAGTAGAGTATCATGCCTCACAAATTTGATTGAGTTTTTTGAAGGGGTAACCAAAAAGATGAGGGCAGTGCAGTTGATGTCATCTGCAAGGTCTTTGACAAGGTGCCACATGGTAGGTTGTTGCTTAAGGTTCAATCACACTGGATCCAGGGTGAGGTAGCCAAACAGATACAAAATTGGCTTGATGACAGAAGACAGAGGGTGGTTGTAGAGGGTTGTGTTTCAAACTGGAGGCCTGTGACCAGTGGTGCACCTCAGGGATCAGTGCTGGATCCATTGTTATTTGTCATTTATGTTAATGATTTGGACAAGAATTTAGGAGGTATGGTTAGTATGTTTGCAGATGACATCAAGATTGGTGGCATAGTGGACTGTGAAGAAGGTTATCTTGGACTGCAATAGGATCTTGATCAATTGGGCCAGTGGACTGACGAATGGCAGATGGAGTTTAATTTAGATAAATGCAAGGTGATGTATTTTGGTAGATCGAACCAGGGCAGGACTTACTCAGTTAATGGTGGTGAGTTGGGGAGAGTAATGAACAAAGAGATCTAGGGATACAGGTTCATAGCTCATTGAAAGTGGAGTCACATGTGGACAGATTGGTGAAGGAGGAATTCAGCATGCTTGGTTTCATTTGTCAGAACATTGAATACAGGAGTTGGAACATCTTGTTGAGGCCATACTTGGAATACTGTGTACAGTTCTGGTCACCCTATTATAGAAAGGATATTATTAAACTAGAAAGAATGCAGAAAATATTTACTTGTTTGCTACTGGGACTTGATGGTTTGAGTTAGAAAGAGAAGCTGGACAGTCTGGGACTTTTTCCATTGGAGCGTAGAAGGCGTGATTTTATAGAGGTCTATAAAATAATGAGGGACATAGATCAGCTACTTTTCTTAAAAGTAGGGGAGTCTAAAACTAGAGGGCATAGGTTCAAGGTGAGAGGGGAGAAATACAAAAGTGTCCCAAGGAGCAATTTTTTCACACAGAGGGTGTTGAGTGTCTGGAACTAGCTGCCAGAGGTAGTGGTAGAGACGGGTACAATTTTGTCTTTTAAAAAGCATTTATATTGTTACGTGGGTAAGATGGGTATAGAGGGATATGGGCCAAACACGGGTAATTGGGACTAGCTTAGGGGTTAAAAAAAAGAGCGGCATGGACAAGTTGGGTCGAAGGGCCTGTTTCCATACTGTAAACCTCTATAACTCTATGACTCTCCTATAATCTGGTGCCCCAGAATTACAAAAAAAGCTGACAGCATTATGATAGTTCTTATTCTTCCAAATGTGCAGTTTGTGTGCAGGGTTTTGTATTACTAATGTACCATATTGGGCAGGTTGACAAAAAAATTAAACTGTTGAAATAAGCCTCATAATAAGATGTTTTAGCAATTTAAAAATGTGTGTTAGTGCCAGTTAATTAAATAAACCTATCAACATCACACCTGGGCAGGGTGAAAGTTTGAGATGTCAATGGAAAGGCTTCTATCATAATTGAGATTAGCCAGTCTCAAATCAGAACATAATGAATGTAGGCTACAGCACAAAATTCCCAAAATTCAGAAAAATTGTTGATCTCACTCAGATTAACAGTGAGTATGAAGGTATGAACCTAACAAAATTCCCAGTGGCACAGTGAAGAATTATTTTCTCAAGTTCAGACAGGGAAGTGTTGATTTTGAAGACAGTACAGTTTAATCTGTTAAACAAAATATTGCAGATGCTGGAATCTGAAAAAATAACAAATAATGCTGGAAAATCTCAGCAGGTCTGACAGCATCTGTGGAGGGAGAATATAGGAACTTGGAACATGGGAATTAGGAGCAGGAGTAAGCAATTCTGTTCTTCAAGCCCACTCCACCATTTAACCATGATTGTGGTTGATTTTATCCTGGTCTCAAAAATAAGAGTAGGGCTAACGTTCCCAGTCTGATGACTCTGTCAGAACTTTATCAGAGTTTGATCTGTATCTGCTCTGATGATCATGTTAATGCTGACAGGGGTTAACAATAAGCATGTCCCTCAATTTGTCAACAACAATAAGATGTAGAAATAGTTTTCATTTGTTAAATCTTTCAGACAAAAAATGAAGTTGTTCTGAGGGTGAAATGCAATTGGAAAACACCTGAGATTGTTGATTTTAAATCAAAGTGGCAAAACTCTCATAAACAAGTGCAGGATCTTACCAGCTCGCCACACTAATAGACCAGAGTGGCGAATCAGTAGGATAGAGCAAGAGGTGGACAATTGGTTTCGCCTCTCGCAATCTTGTCGGCTTAGTATTCATTAATGAGCTTGGGACATCCGGGCTCACTTACCTTAATCGCCTAGCAGACCAATGTCCTCACTAGCAAGGATCACAGATGGCCTCACTGGTGGGACTGGAGGCCACTGGGTGGTTGGGGTCAGGACAGGGCAGTGCTCGGGGCCGCAATCAGCCGGATCTGTGATTGGTGGGGCAACTGACCAGGGCTGTGATTGGGGATGGCGGTGGGGGGCGTCTGCACAGTGGTACCTCTAGAGCTCAGCAGCCAGCCTCACAGGCAAGCTGAGACTCCACACCCCTCTACTCCCCGCTCCTTTCCCCTTACTGGCAAGATTCAGATTACAGCCTATGAATTGCACAGAATGGTATAAATTACCATTACTTATCTTGTTGAAAAATCGACTAGAAAACCTCCCATTTTCTTGCCCATATTTTACCAGAATTATTTTGAGAAAATACTGCTCCATATCTCTGAAGCCCGTGTCTACTCTCTGCGCTGCGGCAGGTGTTTTTCAATCAGAATTTTTGGTTTCCACGCTGAAGTACTGACCCTGGAGAAGCTGCAGCCCAGAAAATATCTTTGTCAATATCACAGACAGCAGGCTGTCCTCAGTTAGGAAAGCCATGTTTCCAGCCTGAGATCTGACGACTGTACTGGCTGAGGTGAAGAAAGCAGCAGCTTTATTACAGATCTAATATCCCCCGAAGTGGGTGTGTGAGGATTTTGAAGTGGAACATTTTGCACAACACACTAAACATAAAATACACATTCCGCAAGCAAATAAATTGTATCTGCTTACCAGGCATTATTGCCAGCGTGGTTTATATTCATGGGGGATGATGCACCACTGATCACATTTTCAGTAGCACTGGAGACCTAGTTTGCTCTGAGTCTTTGTGCTCTCATCAGGGTCATTTACAACTAAGCATTGCTTCTCTTTAGGTTTTTTGCTGTTCTAGTAACAGGAGTGTAACCTCTGTATTGTAACCCATGTTTACTTCATAAAATCTATTACTGTAGCTTAGCAATAGAGTCTTGGACCATAGAAACCTGGATCTATAAATCAGAATAATGGAGTGAGTTTTAACAGTGTTACCTTGGGAAGCCAATGGTCAGAGTTTACTCCCTGGTTATCAAAACTGAACAAATACATAAGCTGGGAACTCAATTTCCTTCCTTTTGGGACAGTTTATCAACATTATACAACCTTAACAACCTTCACTGGAAGTGGGAAGAAAACTAAATAGAAAGAGTAATATGGGGAGATCAAAAATTCCCGAGCACCATATTGTTAGTCAGATTCTTAGTTATTCTTAATCAACCATCTTAAACTGTGGGATTAAGGGCAACTTCATACAACTATTAAAAGATCAAATATGAGATTTATAAACTAACTTTCAATCCATAATGGTTTATGTCTGAAAAAAACTCATGATTTTTATAACAAACCTCTTGATTTTTATGAGTTTGAATTGTAATTTACACGACAGTGGAGTTGGTATTACTGAGCTCAATTTTAGTTTGAAATTGTGAGTGTTGGCAGAGCTGACCATAGAGCTCCATAGTCACTTTATTGAGGATTAATTCGAATAGGCAGCAACTTTTCTCAATCTATACACCCCATCAAAAAAACAGCAAACATTTACAAAAAAAAATGTCCAAGTCTTTTGAAAAACATAAAGAACCAACCAGCACAATTTCAGTTACACCTGACCACCACCAGTGCCTTCATTCTCTACTTTTAATGTGATTTACAGAGTTTAAGTTCAAGTTTAAGTTTATTTATTAGTGTCACAACTAGGCTTACGTTAACACTGCAATGAAGTTACTGTGAAAGTCCCCTAGTCACCACATTCCGGCACTTGCTTGGGTCCACTGAGGGAGAATTTAGCATAGCCAATGCACCTCACCAGCACGTCTTTCGGACTAAAGCTTCACTTCACTATGATGCTATTTCTACAATATTCTCTGATATAAGAACATAAGAAATAGGAGCAGGAGTAGGCCAACTAGCCCCTCGAGCCTGCCCCGCCATTTAATAAGATCATGGCTGATATGTCGTGGCTCAGTTCCACATTCCCGCCCTCTCCCCATAACCCTTAATCCCCTCTCTTATCAAAAACCCATCAACCCGCGTCTTAAAAATATTTAGCGAGGCAGCCTCCACCACCTCAACGGGCAGAGAATTCCAGAGATTCACCACCCTTTGAGTGAAGAAGTTCCTCCTCAACTCCGTTCTAAACCGCCTCACCTTTATCTTGAGGCTGTGCCCCCTAGTCCTACTATCCTTTCTGAGCGGGAAGAGTCGCTCCACCTCTATCCTATCCATCCCATTCATCATCTTATACGTCTCAATGAGATCTCCCCTCATTCTTCTAAACTCTAATGAGTACAAGCCTAATTTATTCAGCCTCTCCTCATAGCTCAACCCCCTCAACTCCGGCATCAGCCTAGTAAACCTCCTCTGCACTCCCTCCAAGGCCAAAATATCCTTGCGTAAGTACGGTGCCCAAAACTGCACACAGTACTCCAGCTGCGGCCTCACCAATGCCCTATACAGCCGCAGCAAGACCTCCCTACTTTTATATTCAATCCCCCTCGCGATGAAGGCCAGCATCCCATTAGCCTTCCTGACCACCTGCTGCACATGCAAGCTGGGTTTTTGCGACTCATGCACAAGGACCCCGAGGTCCCTCTGCACCGTCGCCTGCTGCAGTTTTTCTCCACGTAAGTAATAATCCTTCCTACCATTATTCCTACCAAAGTGGACCACCTCGCACTTGCCAACATTAAATTCCATTTGCCATTTCCTGGCCCATTCGCCCAGCCTATCTAGATCCTTCTGTAGACTCTCACCACCCTCTGCACAATTTGCCTTTCCACCAATTTTGGTGTCATCAGCAAATTTCGACACCCTACACTCGGTTCCCTCCTCCAGATCATCTATATAAATGGTAAATAGCTGAGGCCCCAGCACCGACCCCTGGGGCACTCCACTAGTCACCATCCGCCAATCCGAATAGCACCCATTGACCCCCACTCTCTGCCTCCTATTTGACAACCAATCCTCTATCCACGCTAACACCCTACCCCCAACTCCATGCCCCCTGACCTTCTGCAATAACCTCTTGTGAGGTACCTTGTCAAACGCCTTCTGAAAATCAAGAAAGACCACATCCACCGGCTCTCCTCTATCCACCGCCCTAGACACATCCTCATAGAACTCCAGTAAATTTGTCAGACACGACTTCCCTTTAACGAAACCGTGCTGTGTCTGCTCTATCAAGCAGTTCCCCTCAAGATGCCTCGCTATTTCCTCCTTGATGACGGATTCTAACATTTTACCTACAACAGGCGTTAAACTAACCGGCCTATAATTCCCCGCCTTTTGCCTGGCACCCTTCTTAAACAATGGCGTAACATTAGCCCTTTTCCAATCTTCCGGCACTTCCCCGGAATCCAGCGACGTCTGGAAAATAACCACCAAGGCATCCACTATCACCTCCGCCATTTCTTTCAGGACCCTCGGATGCATTCCATCCGGTCCTGGGGACTTGTCCACAATCAGCCCCTCCAGTCTGTCGAGCACCACCTCTCTAGTAACAGTAATGTCATCGAGACCCTCCAGTCCTACCACCTTTCCATCTCTAACATCCGGCATATTATTCACGTCCTCCTCTGTGAAGACAGAAACAAAACAGTTATTCAAGACCTCAGCCATTTCCCCATCCCCTACCACTAAGTCCCCCCTTCTCATCCTCTAAAGGACCAACGTTCACCCTAGCCAGCCTCTTCCTTTTTATATATTTATAAAAACTCTTGCTATCCTTTTTTATATTAAGCGCTAGCCCAGCTTCATAGTTTCTCCTACCCTTCTTTATCAACTTCTTTGTCAATCTTTGTTGACATTTAAACCTCTCCCAATCCTCTTCTCGCCCATTACTCTTAGCTACTCTAAACGCCTCCGCTTTTAATTATATGCGTATACAGGATTTTGTTCCTTTTCATTTTCAAGTTTTTCCATCCCATTTTTTGCCACAGCTCACCACTATTAACATCACCTTTCCAATTCCTCCAGCCTTTCTGTTACAGATTGGCATCTATTTCTCCCCATGCTATATTTTCAAATATTCGCTACATTAATGCTACTGCATAAGTGTAAGTTGCTTGTTTTCCAAAAAAAAATACTTTATCCATAAAATACTAGTTCAAATTTGACATTAGCCAGGGTGCAGTACAGTTCTATTTCTTTCAATATAGCATGTGTCACTCTGAGATATCTTACTACTCTTGCACCAAACTTGCTGTAAATTGTTATGATTCCACACCTTGTTGTTGTTCAACACAGTGCTTTTCCTGCTTTTTATTTACTCTTCCAGGATACGGCAGCTCCCGAAGGACATCGTTTCTGTAAACAGTAATCACACAATCTCATACCAACAACCTTTCTCAGCCGTCTTTCAACCTAACATGTCTGCTGGCTCAGACACGGAGCAAATCACAGCCCTCAACCTTGCTGCTGCAGTAAGCGACACTTATTGAAAATATCAATCATAAAAAGGCAGGACTAAATTTTCAGGACAAGTTCTAGTGCTAATTCTGCACTCATTCCGCACACTTCGTGATGATATTTCTATATAGTAAGTGGCCCCTTGATTCAGCGGAATCCTCGATTGAAATTTTCCATTGGGTAGTCAACTGATGCAATAGCAAACAAAGATCTAGAATAGACTGAAGTATTTTATCAATAAGTTTTAATGTTGAAAATCAAATGTGTTTGTTGGGATTTTCCAGCCATTCCCACTGGCACAGCTTCCAGTCCCGCTGACTCAACCCTCCACAGTAGCTTCCCCGGCGGCATGACTTGTGAGCCACCAAAATGCTGCAGGCATCAGCGGGACTGAAAGATCCCATTGGCAGTCAATGGCTAGCCATGTCCACCACTGGGTTGGGGGTAGGGGAATCCAATTTTTACACCTTGTCTTTCATTGTAATGCTGCACATTTGCGAAGCAGCCCAGATTCTTAACATTAGGGGAATTCTCATGTTGTTTTCTCTTTGGATAGCCCCTCTAAGCTGACACAACATTTTTAAGAGCTTGATTGAACCTTTTAGATTTGCGCTTTGCACAGTGTAGTTACTTGGGTGGTGCAGAGTTTGAAGCCTGTACAGAATGGCAAACTCTGAAAGCCATATGTTGAAATAGGCATACATAGACCAACAACAACTTATATTTTTATAGCATCTGTAACATAACGAAATGCCTGAAGTAGCTTCACAGGAGTGTTACGAAGCAACATACTACACCAAGCCACATCTGGAGATATTGGCTAGGCTTTCAGCCTCAAGGCAGGTAGCAGCAGGTAGCAATTTGGAATGTTCCCAGCTCCACCCACCAGCCTTGGGAGAAAGTGTCCACGAAGGCAGGATTTTCTTGCTGGAGTAGGAGCTGACGGAGTTGGGGGTGGTGGTTGCTGTGAGTACATGTGTGGACTGGAGTTGGGCCACTTGACCTCAGAAAATGTTTGGAGGCAGCCACAGGGGGTGCTGAGCGGTCTGTTTAAAAGGGACACATTGGTGCCCTGAGGCTTTGTCCCAGTTACAGTAAAAACAGGGAGGTCTGCCAACCCTCTTCCCTCATATCCCCTTATCCCACCCCTCCAATCCTCCATCCATGCCATCTCATGGCCCAACAAACCCTTATGGCCCCTCAGTCCCCCAGGGCCATGTTATGACATTTCCTCAAAAGGTGTGCAGAAACAATGAAACCTAAAGTAGATTGTATTATGTGTAAAAATGCTATAAAACAAACAGTCATTCATTGATAAATTTCCACTTTATTTAAAACAATGTTTTTATTACAGGGCATTTATCCAGCCCCTTTAAAGTTTCAAAACTGTAGGAATGTGAATCCTCTTAACCTTGTGTTATAACATTGCACAATTGACAGCATGGCCAGAGAGCCAGAGCTGTCAATCAAGCAATGTTTTCTCTAGGGCTCAGGTGTTTTAGTACTCTAATGGGCTCTTAGCCAAGAATACATAATGACGCTTGCTAATCAGTTAACTGTGCCACACTGCTTGATTGACAGATCTGGTTTTCACAATGTTTATTTAAACAGGATTAAGTGGTTTCAAGAGTTTGTGATTTCTGTTATTGATACATTAAAGGGTCTGGACGTTTTATTGTCTCGCAGTTAAAGGACTTTCTTTTAATAACATAGTATAAAGTGCTGAAAGAATGGAAGTTTTTTAAAAGATTTTTTCAGCAATACTGTTGTCAATTTAGGCTACATTGGTCTGTACAGTGTATAATGGATACATGGGCATGTACGTGCCATGGTTTGGAGTAGGGACATGAGGGACAATGGGTGATGGGTGGAAGTGCATTGATTGGCATAGAGATCATGAGGAGCCATGTGAGTGGGTTCAGTGCCATAGCTTGGCAAAGGGTGGACCTTTGGAAATTATCTTTTCAAATATCCTCTAATGTTCTTTGCAGAGTTGTGAACTACAACTCTTAAAACCTGGCCCTACACTTGTGGAGGAGTAGCCGATGTCTATCTTCACAAGGGATCTGACCAGGTTGAAAGTACCAGATGTGGGCTTTTGACAGAAACCAGCTCAGACCCTTCAAGACCATTCTCAAAAATCAGGCAGCCTAGGATTTGGATCAGGAATCCTGAAATCGCCCATCATTCTGACTCAAAAATTCAGCCCTGAAACAAACAAGGGGAAAATTTTCTCCTGTTAACCAGTGAATAAAATTTCCAGTGACAATGACAACATTTAAAGATCATTTGGGCAGAATGATGATTTGTGACAAATGTCAGCTTCCTCCCTTCTGTATAAAACACTTCTCGGACATTCAATTCTGTTTGATAGATAACAAATAGAACCATAAACATGATATAGATTCTTTGTATGGGAGTTGCTAAATACTGAAATATTTCTCTTTCACAGGCTGTACCATCTCTCTATCCACCAATTTCTCATGATTTTGTCAATCTAGTATTGAACATGGCAAAGGCATCCTTGTTCCAGAATAGAACAGTGGCAGAATTACTTTGGGGATATGATGATCCAATACTGCAAGCAATAAAAGCAAAGGACACAACAACTGGTTTATTTTACCCAGTAAGTATTCAAAGATTTACTGTTAGATTTTATGTACCTTGTGATGGAGCCTCAGAGAAACACAGAAAGACAACATGTGATAAATATGATTTTCTGAACATGTTGAATATCAGTTTGAAAACCGTGTGGCGCAGGCTGGTAGAGCTCGCTGCTGGAGAAAATTCAGAATATTTATCCAACATTAATTTGAGAACATGTCACTATGTAGTGAAGCCAGCAATGCTGGCTGATGATAAAGTTTACCTTCTTTGTATTTTACTGCTTTGCCCAGTGACCCCTTAATTCTTTAAAGGCCCTTTTCCACTGATTAGGGCTCATGGATTTAAATGCAAGGAGTTGGTGTTAATATATTAGCATGGATGGGAGGGTTGGCTAACAGACAGGGAATAATGAACCAGAATATATGATGCATCTTAACTATTGTGGAGTGCTGTTAGGCTGAATGCTGGTGCTTCATGGCCTGAATTCTCCGGTCATTCATGCCGCCGGGATTCTCCACTCCCACCGGCAACACCCCCTCGCCCATGGATTTCCAGCTGGAGTGGGGGTGATGTCATTGGGAATTCCCATTGACAGTGGCAGGATTAGAAAATCCTGCTGCTAGCAAACAACACGCCACCTCCCGCTGGCAGGAAACATGTGGCTGGGAGGCCAGAGAATCTCGCCTCATATTTTTACAATCTATAATGAAGACTTGGACAAAGATACAGAGAGTAAAATATCTAATTTTCCTTTGGATAAAAAGCCAGGTGGGAAGGTTAGCTGTGAGGAGGACACAAAGAGACTACAAATAGATGGAGACAGATTAAGTGAGTGGGTAACATAGAGCCAGATGAAGTTTAATGTGGTAAAGTGTGTGGTTCTTCACTTAATTGATACTAACCAAAAAAATGCCTTTTAAAAGGCATGAAAGTTTGAAATGTTAATGTTCAGAGAGACATAGTGGGCTTTTACAAACAACACGGAAAGTTAGTACGCAGGTACAGCTAGTAATTGGGAAGGCAAATTATGTATTGGCCTTTATGGAACAGGATTTGGAATACAAGAATTCTGAGGTGATCCAGAGGTTATCAGAAAATGGATGGCAAGGCTGTGGGAAACAAATTGGTCCATCAGTTGGTTTGGTTTTTAGTTGTTTTGCTCTGACAATTGTTTGTATCTCTTGCCCTATTGCTATAATTTATAATGATGCATTTGTGACTGATTGACACATTTGATTTGTCTGTGCCTCTAGTACAACGGAACAACTGATGGAATCTATAATGTGTACACTGGAAAAGATGACATTAACAAAGTTGCAGTGATTGAAAGCTGGATGAATAACACGTAAGAGTGAAATGAGGTTGTAGCCACCTTTTCATGTGTTCTCTGAGCACCTTTGGTAATGAATTAAGATACATTTGAATGCCTTCTAAACATTTGTGTCAAAACATAACAGTGGAAATTCTCCAATTGTTCATGCCAGTGGGATTTCCCAATCCCGCCATCAGTGCACCCCTACCCATGGGCGTGGATGACACCAATAGGAAATCCCATTGACAGGGGCTGAGTAAATAATCCTGCCTCTGGTGAATGGCACACTGCCTTTCACCACCGGGAAACACGTGGCTGGGAGACCAGGCAATCTTGGCCATCATTTCCAAAAAATACTCTAACTAAAATATACAGGTACTAACAACAGGTACTCAATCCTTTTATGACGTTCATCATGAGTTTAAATGCTAAAACTGTGTACCCACCAAAATCTAGCGGCAGAATTTTACTGTCCCCCCCAGGTGGGTTCTGAGGTGGGGATTGTTGGGAGAGTGTAAAATTGAATGGATGAGATCCTCCACCTCCCCCCTACCCTCCCCACCCCCCCTCCCCCCCCCCCCCCTGCCTCACCCCCTTACCCCCCCACCACAGGAACCACAGCCCAAGCCACTGGCTTGGAAACTCATACATTCATCTATGAAAGTGTTTAAGTAGCAACTTAATGGCCTTATCCTGCCCAGCCTCAATTCTTAGGCTGGTGGGAATGGGTGCGGGAAAAGTGGGAAAAGTGGTGTAATTTTCCCTGTCTTGGGCAAGAAGGGAGGGACACCTTGCTCTGAAGGTTTCCTCAGAGTTGGGGGGCCTTTCCTCTCCCCAGGATGTTCAGCTACCCCAAGCCACTCCTCCAACATCCAAACCCCCGCCCCAAGATGCCCAGGGGAGACTCAGTGGATTGACTGGCCTCCTTCTGGACTGTAGGGATTCTATGACATAACATATCACATTTTGCTGAAGCAAAGGGCCCAAGTATTCAAACTAATGCAAACTGGGTGAGATTTTTCAGTTGAGTCCACTCTGAGGCAGGAAATTCCCACCCAAGTCATAGAACCTTTAAATTGTCTGCCAAATTTTCCATCCCACCCGCCATGATTCCCACAGTGGACAGGACTGAAAAATTTAGCCATGGTGTCCTGTAGATGGGTCATACGGACTCAAAATGTTAATTCTATTTCTCTCTCCACAGATGCTGCCAGACCTACTGAGTTTACCCAGCATTTTCTGTTTTAATGCCCATAGTACTAACTTTGCCCAACCTACGCCTTACAGTTCAGTGCAGTTGCGTATATGTCTTAATCTACAATTTAAATCTACATTTAGATGGTGATGCGGTGCGTAGTTAATCAGGATTACCAGATACAAAATGTACCATATGAAATCCCCCACCTTACCATTCATAAGCTGCTCCATCATTATCTATAACATCCTAATATTTTTAATCTAACCAGTTCAATTTTACTACAACATGAAGCATAATTTTTTTTGTTTTTAGAAAACTCACGTTCTGGGATGATCCTTATTGTGACATGATCAACGGCACAGGTAAGCCTGATATTACAGTGGCACAATGGTTAGCACAGCTGCCTTGCAGCATCAGGGACCTGGGTTCAATTCCTGGCTTGGGTCACTATCCATGAGAAGTTTGCATGTTCTCCACATGTCTGCATGGGATTTCTCTGGATGCTCCAGTTTTCTCCCACAGTCCAAAGATGTATGGATTGGCCATGCTAAATTGACACTCAGGGGAACTAGCTAGGGTAAATGTGTGGCGTTTTGGGGATAGGGCCTGGGTGGGATTGTGGTTGGGCAAACTCAATGAGCTGAATAGCCCCCTTCTGCACTGTAGGGATTCTATGAGTCTAACCTAACTTTGTCTTGTTTTCCAAATGGTCTCAAACAAACATGCTAAAAACCCAAACAAAAAATATATCACGATTTCTTTTTCTGAGCTGGTGGCTTCCATCAATCCTCTGATTGTCAATGACTGTGGATGATTAATGTTTGGGAATTGAAGAGCAGAAAGTAATAATGCGACAGTCTGGATCATTGATGTTCTGCTGCAGTGAGAATCAGAAGTGAAAATGTTAATTGTTCTGGATAGGTAAGGGACACATAGAATGTCAACACTATGCTTAAAGTCGATTGCCCAAGATAAATTTAAGGTGAGGGATTGAAGTTGGGATAAAGTAGAAATTTTATGCATGTGAACATCGAAAATCATACTTGCAATGTGCACTTTATTTATTTTATTTAACCTCTATTTAGCCACCTGAGTCAGTTGAGAACTAATTTGCATTTACAATAACGACCTGGCCAAGAGATACTTCAGCATGATTTGGACAGGCTGAGTATGTGGGCATCTGCATGGCAGATGTAGTATAAATGTGAGGTTATCCACTTTGGTAGTAATGATAAGAAGATAGATTATTCCTTGAATGGGTGCAAATTGACAGAGGTGATACTCAACGAGACCTTGGAGTCCTAGTGTATGAATCACTGAAAGTAAGCAGGCAGGCACATCAGGCAATAAAGAAGGGAATGATATGTTGGCTTTCATAGCGAGAGGATTTGAGTATAGGGATAGGAATGTTTTGCTGCAATTGTATTGGGCATTGGTGAGGCCACATCTGGAATATTGTGTGCAGTTTTGGTGTTCTTATCTGAGGAAGGTTTTCGCTGCTAGAGAGTTTAATGTTTATTTATTAGTGTCAGCTTACATTAACACTGCAATGAAGTTACTGTACCTGTTTGGGTACACTGAGGGAGAATTTAGCATGACCAATGCACCTAACGAACATGTCTTTCAGGCTGTGGAAGGAAACCAAAGCACTTGGAGAAAACCCACACAGACATGGGGAGAATGTGCAGACTCCCCAAGTGACCCAAACTGGGAAACAAATCCGGGTCCCTGATGCTGTGGGCTCGATTTTACCATTGCATCATCTTTGAAAACAGTAATGTCAGTCGTGGATGATTAGTGTGATCCGCGCCTGCTTCCGCGCAGATGCCCACTTTACCAAGGCCCGAAAATGGCCACGTTCAGAACCGTGCCCGTAACATTTGCATGCATTTAAATTGATTTAATGGGTTGCCTGCACAGCTTTACCTGCATTTCCCCCCTTACCATCGCGTTCACGTGCCCAGATTCAGCATGAAACAGACATGCTCAGCAAAGGTGTGTTTTGGGCGCTCCAGCTGCTGAGGAGGTAAGTTCAGAGCTTCTGGCAGCTCTCTGACTCGGATCGGTGGTGGAGGGTATGGAGGGAGGCAGGCCAGATCATTCTCTGGTGAGGGGCATTGGGGGGGGAGGGGAGGGTGGGTGGGGGGTGGGCGGGTGGGAGGGGAGGAGGAGGGAGGCCCAGTCATTCTTTGGTGGGGAGGGAGAAGGGAGGCCAGATGGATCTCTGGTGGGGATGAGTGGGGGGGACCACTGCTACTCTGCGAGTGATCGGTGGGGGGAAACGGGGGTTGCCATCAGTCTGGGTAGTGGGAGGGTGGGTAGGTAAGGGGGACAGTTGTGTTGTGGGGTTGAGGTGATATCTCTAGGGGCCATTGCTCCCAAGCTGCTTTATCTGCTTTTTGTGGCCTGGGAGTGATGTGACAGGGGTGAGATTTTTCAAACTTTTTTCTCATTGCACAAGTGCAGTTCAAAGCTCCGATTGGAGCTGCAGTGTTTCAGACACAATAAGCCCTGCCCACAGCATGAGCCAGACTTGCGATTTCTTTTTCAGGCTGAGTGTGTATGGGGGTGCCTGAGAACAGGTTTGCAAGTCAGGTCTGAATTGTGCCCAGATTCAGCACTTGGAATCAAAATGTTATAATCGGGTCCTGTGAGGCAGCAGTGCTAACCACTGTGCCACCGTGCTGCCGAGGGTACAGAGCAAAGGTTTACCAAGCTGATTTCCAGGATGGCAGGTCTGTCATATCAAGAGAGACTAAGTCATTTAGGACTATATTCACTGGAGTTTAGAAGAGTGACAGGAATCTTATAGAAATTTATAAAATTCTAACAGGTTTAGACAGGGTAGATTCAGAAAGATTGTTGCCAATGGTAGGGAAGTCCAGAACCAAGGGTCATAGTTTGAGGATAAGGGGTAAATCTTTTAGAACTGAGATGAGGAGAAACTCCTTCATCCAGAGGGTGGTGAATGTACAAAATTCATGAACACCAAATGTAACTGAGGACAAAATGCTGCCTGATTTCAGGAAGAAATTAAATATAGCTCTTGGGCTAAAGGGTCAAGGGATATTGTGAGGAAGGGGCGGATCAAGGTATTCAATTTGATGATCAGCCAGAGCAGGGTTGAATGGCCTACACCTGCTTCTAGTTTCTATGTCTCTGAGTCATAGAATCAAAAAAATCCTTATGGTGCAGAAGGAGGCCATTCAGCCCATCGAGCCAGCAGTGACAACAATCCCACCAACGTTTAACAATAACCTCACATAATAACCCTGCTAATTCCTGTCATCCTGCCGCAACTTAGCATGGCCAATCAACCTAACCTGCAAATCTTTGAGTGGTGGGACGTAACCAGAGCACCTGGAGGAAACACATGCAGACAGGGGGAGAATGTGCAAACTCCACGCAGGCAGTCATCCAAGGCTGGAATTGAACCGGGGGTCTCTGGCACTGTGAGGCAGCGGTGCTAACCACTATGCCATTGTGCTGCCCTCAGTCAACAGAACCTTCTATGTAAGGCATCCATGGTAATAAAATTAGTTGCCTTCAGCTTCAGTTATACTTTGTTCCAGTCACTAGCAGCCACGATCTGAAATGAATTATCACCAAGGACTGTGCTCACTCTTGGAGTGGCCAGTTTGATCAAGGTACATGACGTCAGATTATTGTTAAACTTAGTAGGTAATCATTGACTGATGTTTTTCACAACAGCTTTGTACTTTTTGACAGATGCCAGCTCGTTTCCACCATTTCTTCATGATAGGAAGCAATTACACTTTTTCTCTTCTGACATTTGCAGGTAACGTACCACTGAAAATACACACAAATTGTAGACATTGGAAGTTCCCTGGGACTCTTAGAGATTAACAATCTTGTCCACCAGTGTAAATGTAACTATTTCAAAGAACACTGATAAACACCGGCCAGCTTGTTTGGTGAACTAAATGTAAATGATTTTCTCAAGACAAAGACACTATCTCATCTAAATTATTGATCAGCACGATACAGGAATACCCAAGATGGATGCTGCAGATTCTCTGACAGCAGCTGAGGGGAGAGAGTGGTGCAGCAGGCTAGTAAACTATGTGCCCAGGCTAATGGTCTGGGGGCACGGGTTTAAATCTCGGTTGTAGAATTTAAAATCGAATGAATAAATCTGCAATATATCTTCTGATCCTGCCAATGGTGACTGCTACCCCCTCCCTCGTCCCTACAGTGTTTTCCTTGGCAGTGGTGGGTTTGGGCCTGGTACAGTGGTAATATTCCAGCTCTTCACCGAATAACGTAATTGGATATTTTACATCCAACTGAACAGGCAAGGGGTGGCTTAATTTAACATCTCAAGTGAGAAATTGCACCCCCAATAATGTACCACTCTCTCAGATGCTTATTTGGATGGGTCAGTGTGGACTCAATGGGCTGAATGGCCTCCTTTGGTGCTGTAAGGATTCTAAGGTTCTAAACACAATCTTCGGTGTTTGCAATGGATGAACAAAGCTAATTCGGTTTTACTGATTTGTCTTCTAGGTCCATCTTTGCAGAATTTGAACTAAAAAAGAAACTGAAGGGAATTCCAGTCCATCGTTTTGTTATACCTCCTAAAGCTCTTGCATCTTCTCTCGAGAACCCTGACAATCACTGTTACTGCAAAGACATGTCCGTTTCCCAGAATTGCACTTTCGGAGGAATCCTGGGAATCAGCGTTTGCAAAGACAGTAAGTTCTGTAGATCATTAGGTGAGAAAAGTTTAAGTTTGTTTATTAGTGTCATGAGTTGGCTTACATTAATACAGCAATGAAGTTACTATGAAAGTTCCCTCATCACCACACTCTGGCGCCTATTCGGGAGAATTTAGAATGGCCAATGCACCTAACCAGCATGTCTTTCAGAATGTGGGAAGAAACCAGAGCACCCAGAGGAAAACCATTCAGAACGTGCAGACTCTGCACAGACAGTGACCCAAGCTGGGAATTGAACGTGGGCCTCTGGGGCTGTGAGGCAGTAATGCACTATGCCACTGTGCCACCCTGTGGAATAAACCAACTCTGGAATCCTACTATTAGGCCACAGAATTGTGTCAACACAACTCTAAATAATATCATTAAACAACATATTACACATTAGCTTAGCTTGTTTACTATTTTTCCATGAGGTTTTTCAATAGGAATTTTGCCTTCAGATTCAAGGGGATCTTTCAATGAGCCCTTTGTCACTTGATAGAAGTGTTTCATAACATCTAACATTCAACCATTCAACTCAGCTGATTAAAAAGGTGCTGTTGAATAATGGCTGCTGTTTAACATCATTGTAATATTGGCATGTGTTCTACTAAGCAATGTTAGGAAACTGTGCTAATGTCCCAAATCATCAGCATAGTGAATTCTAAACTCAGCCAAGAGAACGGAAGGGTGCTTGTATAGGGCCCAACTAGAAAGTGTAATTTTCATAAGCCTTAAAGACAGGTCTAGAAAAATACCAAAGTAGTTAAAGAAAAGGAAATATAGCACAGATCTCTACCGACAAAACTCCAAAAACACAAAGAAAAAGTCACCAAGCACTTGTTATGGGTGGCACAGTGGTTAGCACTGCTGCCTCACAGTGCCAGGGACCTGGGTTTGATTCCCAACTTGAGTGACTCTCTGTGCAGAGTTTGCGCGTTCTCCCTGTGACTGAGTGGGTTTCCTCCAGATGCTCCGGTTTCCTCCCACAGTCCGAAAGACATGCTAGTTAGATGCTTTCTTTGGCCATGCTAAATTCTCCCTCAGTGTATCCGAACAGGTATCGGAGCGCAGTGACTAGGGGATTTTCACCGTAACCTCACTGCAGTGTTAATGTAAGCCCACTTGTGACACTAATCAATACACTTTAACTGGTGACTGGCTGTAACAGATGTCTTCTGCTGTATTTTGTATTGATGTGTGGAGATGCTGATATTGGACTGAGGTGGGCACAGTAAGAAGTCTCACAACACCAGGTTAAAGTCCAACAGGTTTATTTGGTAGCATGAGCTTTCGGAGTGTTGCTCCTACTTCAGGTGAGAGTCTCCAAGAGTCTCCGGAGCGACTCTCCAAAGCTCGTGCTACCAAATAAACCCGTTGGACTTTAACCTGGTGTTGAGAGACGTCTTATTGTATTTTGTACTCCCAGATTAATGAAAGTACAGCATGTTGTGTTTGCTGTCTGCTATGTGCCAAAAGTTGGAGATACTTATTTAATTAACCACAAAATATTATTAAGAGGTTGTTCTCCTTTCTTAATAGGGAGTTGAATGAACAGAAAAGCAACAATCAAGTGCAATGTTCAATGTGTTGGCACTTGAGCTGTTCAGATAATGAAAGTCAAGGAAATAAATCAGTTATGGCTGAATTATGTAGGCTGCAGCATGGAAAGACAAAGTATAGATTGAACAAACTAAAACTAAATTATTATGGATACTGTGGAAATCTGAAATATTAACCGATAGTTAACAGGTCAGGCAGCATCTGTGGAGAGAGAAACAGAGTGAGCAGTTTAAATTCCCCAGCCATTCGCATCCCATTGTCACCGTCAGCCAGGATGGAGAATTTGATGCTCAGCCACTGAGCGAGACTGAAGAATCCCACCCAACATTTCAGACTGATGACCTTTTGTCCTAATTGGAGGAAAATAACAGACTTGACATATTCTTAAGGAAAAACAGATTGGGAAAGAAAGGCCTGGCGATGGTGGTCAAAGTGAGGAAAGGACAAAAAGAATGGTCTATACATCAAGAGCAGAGTCATTACAATAACTTGCTGCCCGTAAGAATAGAAACAATGGTAATGATCTGAAATGATTGAACCTGCTGCTCAGAATGGAATGTTGCAAAATGCCCCAACCACAGGTGAGGTGCTCTTCCTTCAGCTTACATGGAATGGTATAGGAAGGCCAGGGCAGTGGGAGTAGGGCAGAAAATTGCATTGGTAAAATGAAACTCAGAATCACATTTACAGACTGGACAAAATTGCATTTAGTCTCCTCAAAGTAGATGAGACCACATCATGAACTGTGAATACCATACACTAAATTGAAGGAAATAGAAGTAAATCGCTGTTTCAACTGGAAGGTGTGAATGGGACTCTGATCAGTGAGAAGGGAGGATGTGAAGGATAGCTGTTGCATCCCTCCTGATGCATGGGAAGGTGCAGTGGGGAGGAAAGGATTGAAGAATGGACCAAAGTGTTGGAGAGGGGGCAATGTTCCCTTTGGAATTTTGAAAGGGTATGGGAGGGGAAAGTGTGTTTGATAGTAGCAGAAATGGTGGAAGATGATCCATTGAAGGAGGATGATGGTGCCTTAGAATCTGAGGGCAAGCGAATCCCGTCATGATTCTGGGGTAAAGGGGAATGGGTGAGATTAGAAAAGGGTTGGGTGTTCTGGAAATTGTCAGCCTTTTGGTTGAAGGGAAAGTAAGACCTATTGGAAGCACTGGTATGGAAGGTGACACATACCTTGTGAACAGATGTGATAGAGTTGGAGAAACTGGGAGAATGGAATAGAGTATTCATTGAAAACTGGTTGGGAGCATGACAATCATGATAACTGTGGGGGCTAATGGACTTGCAGTGGGCATTGATTGATAGCCTGTCCCCATAATTGGAGATAGAGATGTCCAGGAAGGGGAGGGGAACATTGAAGATGGAAGATGCAAGTTGAGGAAAGGATGAAAATTGGAGGCACAGTTCACCAAACTTCCAGTACAGGTGAAAGCAAGAAAGAGCACTGATATAGCTGATAATGTATCAGGGAAAGAGGTGAGGGAGGAATTAGATTAGGTAAGAATCCAAACAGAAATTGGTCTGGGGGAGAAATGGGTTGGATGGATTGAATAGCTTTTCTCATTTTATGCTTCGACTGATCTTCTGCTGTGTCATTTGATAATGTAATTATATCACTTGTGCAATGAATATATGTCCAACTTTTATTGATTCATTAGTTTCCTTGTTCAAAATTAGTTGATGCGCAGAACACTCTATGACATGACTTAAATACTCCATATACTTAAATACTCTGAAGTACTCCATTGAAGTGTACTGCAACTCACAACTGCTGTGTTTGAATTTCAGAGAAACCCATTTATATTTCACTCCCTCACTTTCTGTATGCAAGTGATGAAATTGTGAATGCGGTAGATGGGCTGAGTCCCAATAAGGAAGAGCATGAAACTTTTCTGGATGTGGAACCTGTAAGTGGCAACTTTTAATTTTACCTCCCAAACATTAGGTTGAACAAATCCTAGCTCATTTCCAGCAAAAGCAGCACAAAACTGCATTTACACTGAAGAATAAATTAGTTAGCAAATGAGGATAACGAGCTCACAACTGAGCTATTTTCCTTTCCTGGCACTTTGCTGCTGGCAAATTTATCCTACATCCTGCTTATGGCATTCAGCACTCAATAAAAGTCTAATTAAAAGCTTGGTGAAAATATAATCCATTAAGGGCCTCGCTAACGCTTTTTCCAAGTAGTACATATGAATGATATCATTGTGCAATTTATGACTGATTACAATAGCACATTTCTGACATATGTTAAATTAGAAACAGGGTATGCTTTGCCAAAACTAAGTTGCTGAAACATATCATTTTCCACCTGGATTCACAATCTTAGGGATAAGCAGATTGGCTCTCCAGTGACCAGGTTTTAGCTGCATGTGGGAAGCATAGGAATAAGCTTGGGGGTGGTGGTGGTGGGGGTGGTGGGGGGGTGGTGGGGTGGGTTGCGGCGGAGAGTCACTTTTACACCCCACCACGCAGGGAATGGGTACGGAAGGAATGGGTCAAAAATTCAAAAATAGGAAAGCTGACAGCCAATTCCTCTGCTTTTGGTTTTGAACAGAAGTGGGTCGGGCAAGGGCCATTAAACTGCTCCCCAGAGTTAGGGCCATCATTTCATATGTCAATTAAACTGTGTGTCTCAAATTTAACCACCGTTTTACTTCGATCGTCTGCTGAAGGGAGGTTGAACCTGGGGGACCAATAGTGAGACTTTCCAACAGCATAGTGACATTCACAGTGAGGCTGGCATCTCAGAACAATACACTACCAGAATGGGTTAAATTATCTCTTTATATACTATACACTGTTTAACCTGAAATATTCAATAAATCCTTTCTCTTTGAACGATGTCTTTACTTTTTTTTCACTCTGCAGGTCACTGGATTTACCTTGCAAGTTGCGAAACGAATACAAATCAACTTAATGTTTAAACCGTCAAAGAAAATTAAGTACGTTTGATTTGTGTTCGTCCTTCAAACATATCCAAATGATCTATTACACCAAAAATACTAGTACTTTGAAGTGTATTTGAAGATAAATTAGCATGTTGAAGAAAATATCCCGCTTTAATCGCTTTCAGCCAGGGCTTTAATTTATTATGACGAAAATCAAGCAAATTCCTGCAATCTCCAATCATTCAGCAACAGGGATATCAACTTGCGTTTATATAATGTTGCAAAGTGCTTCGCAGAGGCAGAATTAGATAATTCAGCCAATAAATTAGAGAGTGGGACTCTAAAACGTGGTCAAATAGATGGGTTTTATGGATCGCCTTTGAGGAACAGGGGAAGGTGGGGAAATGAATGGAACCCCAGTGTGTGAGGCTGACACAGCTGGAGAAAACACTGCCAGTGGTGGGGATGAAGGGAAGAAGAACATGCAGCTGGCCGGGCTGAGTAGAATGTGGAGTTTTGGAAAGGTTTTAGAGATGGAGGATGTTACGGAGAGAAGGGAGGAACTTGGAATGTGCAGGGTGTTGGGGGGTTGTGGGAGGGGATGGTGAGTAATTGAATGGGAGGGGTGGGCAGGAGGTGGTTTGGTTAAGGCCATGAAGGGATTTAAAGACAAGAATGAAAATTTCAAATGTCAGTCTTTGTAGGACTGGGAAGCAATGTAACCAGTAAACAGGGTTGATGTGACCACATGAGGGATAAGTTACACATAGCAGAGAATTGGAGGAAGTGAAGTTTATAGAGGATAGCACCACTTTGCAGGCACTGAAGAAAAATTAAAATGTTTTATTTTTCAAGTTGCCTTACCAAGTGACAAACTCATTGTTACAGAACCTGGCTGTTGCACATTTTTCAAATTATGTATTTTTCCTTGTAGAATATTAAGGAAGATTAAGAAGCCAATATTTTTTCCAATCGTCTGGCTTAATGAGGTAAGGGCACTATAGATTTACAACGGTAAGCAGCTGCTTTACAAGCAAAACCAACTAAAAGGTTGATGCTATATTATTTTCAGTTCTCAGTGATACCTAGAATCAGTTCTATAAATTAAACAATTTTATTTAAATTATAGCTAGCCATATTACATAATTTCAAAAGAAACATGTCTGAAGAATTAATGAATTGGCAGTGTTATACCAAAGACAAGTGAATTATGCAAGGAAGTTGAAAGATTAAGATGTTGGCAGACAAATACTGCTATATGGAAGTGAAGATGGGAAGATAAACAATTGTCAAAAAAAGTGAGAAATAACAAAAAATATGAAAAACTGAGTAGGAGAATAAAATCAATCGAACAATCCAAATATATTTATTTGTTTGATCTTATGAGATCACCAGCAAGGTCGTATTTATTGTTGTTCTGAGGCCATTGGCATTTGGCATTGGAGTCACATACATACCAAATACAGCAGTGGCAATTCAATGCTAAAAACATTGCTAGAATGCTAAAGCGCCATTGCAGTGAGAAGGCTATGAAATGATGGCAATTGCAGTCCAGGTGAGTTTGGGGACCAAATACACTGTGACTACATGCAGGAAGGAAGTGTGAGGGTAAGTTGAATTACTAATAATCATTATAGGGTAGAAAGGATGGATCAGTGCTAAGTAATTAATAGGTGGAGGGGTAGGACATGACCTACCCCTTCACAATTTCATGCTGGCTCTCTTTGATCCGCTGAACATTTTCAAGGTGTTGTTTTACGCTATCCTTCATTATAGACTCCAATAATTGCTTGGCAAGAAATATCAGGCTAGCTATCGTTACCTGCTTTCCCTCTGTCCTTCTGAAATTGTGATGGGCACAATTTTCCAATCCAGAAGGAATGATTGCCAAGAACTTTGGAAGATTGGAGTTTGGGCACATGCAACACTCTCATCTGCTTCCTTTTGATAACGTAAATTGGAAACCATCTGGTTCTGGGGTTTTGCCACTGTTCAGTGCTATTATTTTCTTCATTATTGTTAATTTGTTTATATTATTCTTATTGAGTCCCTATCGCTAATTCAGTATTCGTTTCCTTGGGATGTCTGATATGTCATCATCTACAGTAAACAAAGATGTAAACACATGATGTCTGCCATTTCCTTGTTTTCATTGACATTATCACCAATATTAGTTTTCAAGGCTGCTGACCATCCTTTCACTTGATATAATTATGTGTTGATTTTGATGTCTCTTGCAAGTTTCTATTTCTATTCCCTTTGTGTCATCCTTTGTGCTCTTTTAATCTTTCTCCTTTTGCAAGACCTGAGCTTTCTATGCATTGTGTATGCTTTCATGGAGTTAGGAAGCAGTCAAATGTTTACTTGCAGTTAAGATGCAGAGTTAAGATCAGCCATGATTTAGTTGCCTGGCTTGAGGCCTGATTAGCCTACTCCTATGTTCAGAGTTGTAGAATGAGTGGAATTTATTTACACTTTTACTTGTGGACTTTACTGATAGAGACTAATGCTATAAGGTGCAACACATAAAGTTCTGAACTTATTTTTAATGCCAGACTGGAACTGTTGATAACAAAACTGCAGAGATGTTCAAGAATACTCTAACAGACCGCATGACAGCACTTGGCTTTGCTCAGTTAATCCTGATATGCGTTGGAAGCCTAATTTTCCTTTTGTGTGCAGCAGCTCTTTGTAACACTGCACTGAACGATAAGGTAAGCAGAAAATATACTCATATACCTCTTATCAGTACAAGACTAAAGTTATGTTTTTGGTCCATTTTGCAAGTGGTCAGAAATGTCAGGACAAAGAAACAACATTTTGAAAAATTATAGAGGTTATTTTAAAGATATAAACATTTTATTCAAATGACCACGATGAAGGATGTTCAGAAATACAACTCACAGGTTGGCTTGGAAATCCAAGTTTATCAAAAAAGCATCAAAATTTGATTGGCAGGAAGACTAATTGAGGTCCGATCTGCACTCCTCCCTGCTCTCACAGATGATTGCTTGTTGTTGCACCATACAAGATGAAGTGAAGGGTGATGTACAACTCACATTGACAGATGCAAGCATATTGTGCTAGGATAGCTTTCTTGACTTGATCACAAGTGATAAGCATTCATTGCAGTTTAGGAAGAGCGATCACAATCATAGAATCCCTATAGTGAAGAAGGAGACCATTCAACCCATCGAGTTTGCAGTGACTCTCCAATAGAGCATCCCATTCAGGCCCTATCCCCATACACCACATGTTTACCATGGCTTATCCCCACAACCTATACATCTTGGGACACTAAGGGACAATTCAGCATGGCTAATCCACTTAACCTGCACATCTTTGGACTGTGGGAATACACTGGAGCACCCAGAGAAAACCCATGCAGACATGGGGAGAATGCGCAGACTTCACACAGATAGTCTCCCAAGGCCAGAATTGAACCCAGGTCCTTGGCACTGTGAGGCAACAGTACATATCAATGCTCAAAGCTTATGACAAAGATCGTACGACGTGTGGAATGGGACAAATGAGTGACTATCTGCTGCAATGAATAGCATCAATGACTGCATCATAGTGGAAACATTGTAAATGTTTCCTCCTTCCTTGCATAGTGCTATATTTAAGCTGACAGAATTACCTATCACTTTATATAATAAAGCAGTGATTGGTTTTGACACATTTGCTATTCAAGATAGTGACATCAGAAATGTTATTTTTATATGAATGGGTTATAGCTAGGGGGAATCACTGTTCTTTTGATTAAGATGATCTGACATAAACCCAAAACTACTGATTCAAACTGTAAACTTTCATTTGATTAAAATGGGAGGTCCACTCACTTCCTGTAGGGAGACAGTAGTTGATAGATTCTCAAATTAGTTCCAGTTATTTGATCCTCAGGATTGATGCAAATCATTATGCTGGATGGAATGCCAAACATGCTTCAACATGTGTAATTCCACAAAAGTAATTTCAATGTTTCCTTGTGTTTGAATAGACAAAGAAGAATGTTGGAATGTAAAGATTTTAATCCTGTTTGATGTGTTGAACATGAGGAACAAATTCACCTCTGGTCTGAATATCTACAGAATACTCTATGTTGAGAAGATTGCTGATTTTTGCCAATGTTAATTTTTTATGGCAATTGACCAATGTTAGTGCCGCACTTATTGCACTTTTAAATGTACTTTTTGTGAGTCGTAGCACAGGAGAGAAAGAACAGGGAGAGAAGGAACGTAACATATGTTAGGGATCTGCTTCAGTCATAACATAGCATACTTTCATAGAGCAATGAGGTTGCGCTTATTCCTTTTATCCTTTGTCTCTTAATTTTGGGATAATTAATAGTAACTTGTTACAGAGAGAGAGGTAGGTAGATAGATAAACAGAGAGAGAGAGGATGAGAGAGTATTCCCAAAGAATGAGGTACATTAGTTTAACTGACTCTAGTGAGAATGGAGACATTACTCCATGCATTCTTTCTGACACAGAGTCAGTGTTGTTGCCTAATTATAAATATTACAGAAGGAAGGACTTCCTTGAAATGTATTACATGCTAACTGAATAAATCTTTCTTGAAAGTTAACTGTGTGAAGCTTATTCTTCCTTGGTTTCCCAAAAGTGAGTCCTTTAGTCAAAAAGGTTGTCTGTCCCATCCTCAGGATTTTATTCTCATTATTGTCAGTAACATTATCAGGAAGAATATATTTTCCCTCTATTCTCCTGCCAGATGTGAGCTTATTGGGGGAATACTGCAAGCAGTCACAATACCAGCAGGTTGCAGGAAATATTGCCAAGTTGCAGGATATTCTAGTAGTGATCCACATATCCAGGGAAGGTGACTGGCCCGGATTGGGTACCCAGATGTGCACTTAGATTCAGTGCGGATCAGCTGGCAGGAGTATTCACTCACATCTTCGACCTCTCTTTACAACAATCTGAGGTCCCTATCTGCTTCAAGAAGATGACCATCATCCTGGTACCTAAGAAAAACCAAGCAGCATGCCTTAATGACTAACGACCGGTAGCTCTGACATCCATCACTTTGAAATGCTTCGAAAGATTAGTCACGGCACAAATCAATTCTAGCCTGAATCCATTACAGTTTGCCTACTGCCACAACAGGTCCACAGTAGATGCCATTTCCCTGGCCCTGCACTCAGCCCTGGAACACCTAGATAACAAGGACACCTATGCCAGACTCCTATTTATTGACTACAGCTAAGCCTTCAACACTATTATTTCAATGAAACTCGTCTCCAAACTCTATGGCCTGAGCCTCAGCACCTCCCTCTGCGACTGGATCATGAACTTCCTAACTCACAGACCACAATCAGTAAGGATAGGCAACAACATCTCCTCTATGATCATCCTCAACACCGATGCCTCACAAGACTGTGTTCTCAGCACCCTGCTATACTCCTTTATATACCAATGACTGTGTAGCCAAATTCCCCTCCAATACAATTTCCAGGTTTGCTGATGACCCCAGCAAATGTAGGATCTCAAACAATGACGAGACAGAGTACAGGAATGGGATAAAGAATTTGGTGAACTAGTGTGGCAACAATAATCTCTCCCTCAATGTCAACAAAATGAAGGAGGTTGTCAGTGACTTCAGGAAGTGTAAAGGAGAACATGCCCCTGTCTACATCAATTTGGAATAAGTAGAAAGGGTCGAGAGCTTCAAGGTTTTAGGCGTCCAGATCACCAACAACCTGTCCTGGTCCCCTCAAGCCAACCAATGCCTCTACTTTCTCAGAAGACTAAGCAAATTTGACGTGTCAGCTAGAACTCTCACCAACTTTTACAGGTGCACCATAGAAAGCATTCTTTCTGGTTGTATCACAGCTTGGTACGGTTCCTGCTCTGCTCAAGACCGCAAGGAACTACAAAAGGTCATGAATGTAGCCCAATCCATCATGCAAACCAACCTCTCATCCATTGACTCTGTCTACACTTTCCACTGCCTCAGCAAAGCAGCCCAGACATTCTCTCTTCCACCTTCTTCCTTTGGGAAAAAAATACAAAAGCCTGATGTCATATACCAACCGACGCAAAAACAGCTTCTTTCCTGCTGCCGTCAGACTTTTGAATGGACTTACCTTGCATTAAATTAATCTTTCTCTACACCCTAGCTATGACTGTAACACTACATCTGCACTCTTTCAATTCCTTCTCTATGAATGATATGTTTTGTCTGTATAGCAGACAAGAAACAATACTTTTCACTATATGTTAATACATGTGACATTAAATAAATCCAATCAAATCGAATCAAATCATTACCTTGATCCTGGATTATCAGTCCATTTACTTTGCCTGCTCCTAGTATCAAAAGGTGCATAGAATTTGAAATGCCGCTGTTGTTTTCCATGTTATTTATTCTGAAGCAAACATGAACAACCACTTTGACTACAAATGAGCAAGAAGAAATGGCCAGATTCTGCCCCTGATAGACATTGTTTTCATATTCAGTGAGATTCAACAGTACATTTCAAAATGAAATTGGACAAAACCAGGAGGGGAAAGAGTAGAAAGACAAAATGTATAGCTCATTCATAGAGCTGGCACAAATGTGATGGGCCATTTGGCCAGCTTCTGTGCAGTGTAATGCTACGATTTTAAGAAGTTCCCATCCCTACAGCATGGTCAGCAAATCCCTTTTTTAAAAAAAACAATGCCTTCCTGTTCCTGCTATTTTCCACTGCTTCAAACAGTAACTACTGATCTTATCTTGGCCTTAACAGTAAGTGATTGACATTCCAAGTGATCATTCAGTAATTACGGTGCATTAGAGTCAGACTGGAAACTGCTCCTGGTGTGGCTGAGAATAAACTCCATCAATGAATTTCACACAAGGTGATCCAGCTATTGGTGTACATTGGAGATAATTTTGTTCACCTAACATGTTTAGAATCAAGTTTGTATAGTGGCATAATTGCTGACTTGATACAGACCAGCACACTGAATTCAGTGCCTGATTTTTTCCATGTATTAAGAGTTTCTAATTGCTGCCACGTATGTCTGTTGGATTGTTGGATGATATCAACACCATCTGCCTTCTTATAATAACTTGCTACCCAGTGATATATATTACTATTGTGTATCAAAATCTTCCTGACTCTGTCTAATCATGTAAATTATGATATATAGATAACCATGCATATAGAACAAAATTCAGCCAAGGTACATTACCTCCTAAGTGCAGGGTAGATAATGTTTACTGTACACAATTTGTACAAGAATAAGTGGCAAACAGTAGTTGGAGTCTGCCACCCCAAACTCTTAAGTCTTTTCATGCAATGAGCTCGATTCTAATCAGAAGACAAGGTACTTAAATGTATGAAGATTATTGGTCTCTTTTTGTCAGTAGGGCTCTGCTGTGTGCAAATTGACTGCTACATTTGTCCACCTTACAACAGTGGTTACATTTCAAAAGTGTTTCATTAGCTGTGAAGTATTCAGCATGGGCTTGAGGTTTTAAACATTGCTATATAAATGCTGGTTCTTTACATAAATATTATCTCTTCAGAAGCTTTAATCTATCAGGGGTGTTGTGCTGAAGATGATAGTTAAACATTTTATAGTCTATACTTAAGATAGCCCATAACTAGGCAACAAAGTTGTTCCTGTTTTTGCATCGACTGTATTATTTAATCAAATGTTGTGTAATTGCAATCAGGCACTTCACAAGGTGACAGGAAGAGAAACTCTTAATGAGGGTTTGTGTTGAATCAATAAGACTGTCGACCATGAGCGAAGTCTTGCTAAAAGTGCTCTGGTTATGTTTGAACTGGTGAAATTGATGTTGGAGGATTGATTTGGGTATCAAAGGGCAGGATTTTATGGCCTCATTCGAGCGAGACCAGAAACTGCCCGACGTCAACAGACTTTTCCGTTGTCCGTCACTCGCCCATTCCGATTCCATGGCGGGCAAGGCGGTAGAATTCTGGCGAAAGTCTTTCCATCAAAGTGACTGTGAATCACATTTGATACAATAATTGAATTTGCTCATAAATCATTTTCTCCATTTCTGACTTGGTAAAGTAAAGTTTAAGTATTATTTATTAGTGTCACAAGTAGGCTTATAATAACAATGAGGTTACTGTGAAAATCCCCTAGTTGCCACATTCCAGCACCTATTTGGGTAAACTGAGGGACTATTCAGCATGGCCAACGCACCTAACCAGCACATCTTTTGGACTGTGAGAGGAAAACAGAGCACGCAGAAGAAACCCACACACATACAGTGTTCACAGACTCCACAAAGGCAGTGACCCAAACTAGAAATCGAACCCGGGTCTCTGGCGCTGTGAGGCAGCAGTGCTAACCACTATGCCACCATGCTGCCCCAGCCTTTACCTTTTATAAACTGTTTTCATAAACAGTTGTTTCAGTAAAAGTTACAGCTGGGTTGCCAGATTGATTAACAGATTGGCTGGCCATTCACTTAATTACTGTTTGTGATTTGTTGCCTTGGGCGGAATTTTATGAGATTGAATTGAAGTGTCCAACTAGAGTGAGAATGTGAGAGTTCCTGATCCATTTTTTGGGCAGGTTTTCACGCCCAATCTTATATTCTGAATCACTGAAAAAGATTTAGATTGTTTCTAGCTGCTTCAGGCAATGGGCTGGGCTTAATTCACCAGCCGGCCTGTAGAGGGGGCTGCTGCACATGTACAGACTCTGATTCTGCACATGCTCAATAGCAACTGCATGGGTCTCACAGACAGAGAGAGAGAGAGAGAGCTATCAGGCCCCTGCTACTGCAGACAGCTTCAACTAGCTTTCCCAGCCCCCCACAATCATGGGGGTCTGTGGTGATCACGAGTCCGACAACGCAAGGGCATCTAATTCCTGCCACCCAGACTGATTGAGTCCTCCCTCTCCCCTGATCTGATCACAACTACAGAGTGACAGCGGTCCCCCTCCTCCCGATCTGATCTGGTTGCAGAGTGGGAGCAGGGCCTCCTCCCATCTGATCTGATCCCATTGCAGAGTGTGCAGAGGCCCCCTCCCTCGATTGGGCCCCCTTTCATGCCAGGCCCCCAAATGCTCCGCCCCCCACAGCCATGGCCTTCTGGGCAGTGCCAATGTGTCCACTGGACATTGGCCAGAAGCCAGGCCAGCAGCACCAAAGTGCCAATCTGGCAGTGCCAAGATGCCAGGTTGACACTGCCAGGCTTGCACTGCCCATGGGGCACCCCGCCTTGTCCTCGGCTTCCTTGGGAGGCTTCAATGGCCTTTGGTTCCACTGGCAAGGCCAACACAACTGTTTTCCTTGCCGGAGAGAACCTCTCCCGGTGAAGCTATAAAGGCAAGTGAGTCTGGACGATTCAGCGCTGGGTTCACTAGACACGTAGAAATTCAAATTTAAATATATTTAAATATATTATCAAGCCTCGCACCCATTTCTGGGCAGAGGCTGCGCCCACTGGAAATCCAATTCTCATAAAATCACGAGAGCTGAGAAATTGGGCGTAATCCTGAGTTCTCAGCTCTCGCACGATTTTATCCATCGATGGGCAGGGCTATCCAGTAAAATTCCACCCCATGTTTGCATACGTAACACCACTCACTGTACATCAAAAGGTGTCTGAGACATTTCAACAGGAAACGCAGGCACTGTATAAATGATGGCACTATTTTCATAGGAAATTCTTAAAGAGAAATTCTTAAGTTTCCAAATTGTTATTCATCTAAACAGAATCAGAAATCAAGATCCCATGACATGAAGCAAATCCGACAAGCTGCGTAAACACAGAGAATGCAAGCCAAACTGTACTATTGAACTCTAGAGTCTACCACAAATACTTTTCATTGCATTGCCCCACATTTTCCAAGGAGTGGTAATTATCACCCGAATATAGTTCCCTGACATGATGCTGCTCCCCACTTCTGGGAATTTCCCAGCTCAGCTATTCCAGAAATGTGGAGTGCGGCATCCAGTGGGGAATTTCTCTGAAGCAGGGTAGAGTGGTAGGAAGACAGTAAACCCTGACGTTTTCTGATACTGGCTGCCGTACGGTAAGTTTAAATGTCCAGCTTTTGAATGTTAATGAATGGATGGAGTGGGTGAGGTGGTCAGGGTGGATAGGGCAATAAGAGTGGGTGAGAGGTGTAGCTGGGCAGGATGGATAGGGTGGGTGAGGTGGGCAAGGTGGATAGGATGAGTGTGGGCAGGGTGAATAGGATGGGTGAGGTGGGCAGGATGGATAGGTCAAGTAGAGTTGGTGAGACAGGTAGCTGGGTGAGTGAGGAAAGTGGGTGCTAGGGTAGGATGGGTAGGTGGGTAGCCAGGTCAGGGTATTTTAGATCTGACGGGATGTGGGTGGCTGGGTTTGGGGCTAATTGGGTCTGGTTGGACGGTGGCAGTGCCAGCTCAAGTGGCAACATGTCCAGGTGGCACCTTGGCACTGCCCACTGGGAATTGGGCAGTGATGATTGGGTGGGAGTGGGGGATCCCGCTGCCGCTCTGCATTGGGATCGATCGGGACTGGAGAGAGGCCAGCAACTGGGGCAGGTTGGGGTGAAGTTCTGCCTCCCATGGGGGAAGGAGGGAGTGTGTCACTGCTGGGGGAGCGGGTGGCAATGGAGATTGGGTGCTCCGGGGCAGGAAAGTGGGTGTCAAGGCTGGGCACGAAATGGTCATGGGGGCCACAACCAGGCTGTGGGGGTGTTGTGAGGGCAGCACTGTGGTGGTCCCGGGCTGGCCAGCAAAATGCAGGCTGACAGTTCGGGGCGCAGAGTTCCGTGAATAGCCACCCTCCCCCCCCCGCCCCCCTCCCCCCCACCATCACCGCTGACCCCCACGAGCTTTTAATGACATTCACGATTGTGAGCTCTGCACTGTGCACAGAGTGTGGCAGATTCGAGTCTGAACTCCCACTGAAAAAACAGTCGTGGGTTACATCAGTTTTCCCGTGAATTCAGCACTTAAAACTTCTTTGGGAGAATTGCCCCCGTAAACACATCTATATGATGTATAATATCATCTAAACTCTAATTTCTAGTTTTACTGTATAATTATGTCATAGGGTAGAGCAAAAAACGACTTTTCAAAACAGAGAAATAATAAATTAGTTTTAGTGAATAAAAATAATTCCAGGAAAGAATGATGGACGAAAGATAGAAAGATGTATGGCTGGATCAGAGCCTGGAGTGATGCGTGTTACATTTGTGTACCATGCAGGTTGACTATGTCTGGATGAAGCTTACAAAGGTTGCACACCTAAAGCTGAAAGCTGTTGAATTTGAAAGTCAATCAGACACATTCCAGATCAATCAGGAGAGAAAACAATTTTTAGAAACAGATTTTGCAGAACCTGGTCCCCTCACCCAGCAGATTGTTTAGGAGCAGAGAAACTGACAAAGGAAACTGAGTGACTATCAGCAGTCAAGGCAGTGCGTGGTAGTGAGGACAGGAAAAGGAGATGGACTTTCCGAATGGCTACGTACAAAATGAGCTCACGTTTGGGCGGCACGGTAGCACAGTGGTTAGCACTGCTGCTTCACAGCTCCAGGGACCTGGGTGTGATTCCTGGCTTGGATCACTGTCTGTGTGGAGTTTGCATATTCTCCTTGTGTCTGCATGGGTTTCCTCCGGGTACTCCGGTTTCCTCCCACAGTCCAAAAATGTGCGAGTTAGGTTGATTGGCCATGCTTAAAAATTGTCCTTAGAGTCCTGAAATGCATAGCTTAGAGGGATTAGTGCCTAAATATGTAGGGATATGGGGGTAGGCCTGGGCGGGATTGTGGTTGGTGCAGACTCGATTGGCCTGTTTCTGTACTGTAGGCTTTGTCTGTACTTTAATATATGTGATTAAGGCAGCAATGTTACGAGCCTGCACCGACTCTATTACCCAGCCCTTCGTCCTCACCCTAACCCTGTAACCCCACACATTTCCCATGGCCAGTCCCATCTAACCTACACATCCCAGGACACTCAGGGATAATTTAACATGGCCAATCCACCTTACCTGACATATCTTTGCCCACACTGGGAGGAAGCGGGAGCACCCAGAGGAAACCTATGCAGACATGGGGAGAACGTGCTGACTCCACATAGACAGCAACCAAAGTCAGGAGTCGAACCCGGGTAGTGCTAACCACTGTGCCGCCCTAAGGGGATCCCCATTACACCTTCAGCATATTCCAAATGTGATTAGGTGATTAGCTAATTTTGAAGTGTGGTCACTGTTGTTTTGTGGACAGGAACAAAAACCAATTTTCAAATAGCAAAGTTACGCCATCACAAATGAAATGAAAGGCCACCTAATCTCTTTTTGATGCCTTCGTTGAGGGAGTAATGCTTGCCAGGACACTGAGAAAACCCCTCTGTTCTTTTACTAATAGAATCACAGGAGCTTTAACACCCACACAGAGAGATGTGGCCTCACCCAGGGGGTCAGCACCTGACAATGCAGCACTCACGATACAACTTGGCTTGTTAAGGATCAGCGCAGTGGAAATTAATATTATTTAGATGGCTATTATTTCAAATGAAACTTGCTTTGGATGCCAAAAATCTAATTTTTTGAGAATTACAATGTTATGGTGACGCAATAATAGTCAATGGGATTAAGTTTGGTTGCAAAATCCAAAGGTATCCCATTAGTTAGTATTTCCCTTGTGCCCAGTAGGTGGTGCCATATCTCACAGAAACTACTGAAGCTTGGGCTCCTGAAGACTGCCTACCAAAGATTGTTAAAATCATAAGATGGATCAATAACTTACCAAGAATAGAAAGAAAGTTTGATCTATAAAATCATTTCAGGAGAGGAATGTTTACAGTGCCTTGCTACTCACACACAAATGACTGAGAACTTCGGAAAAATGCACTCTTGACTGAGAAATATTCAAGGGAGAAATTCAAGCTTGCTTGAATTGGGTTACACTGCCCTTTTAAACATTGAAATATTTCACAGGCCAGTGCCCCAGCAGAGGGTGTTATAGCTGGGTTTAAAAGATGGTTCAGCCAGGGGAGGCAATTCGATAAGAGGTATCACTCTCTGATAACATCATTGCTTGCCTCAGCAATTTTTCTACTATATTTGGGCAAATACCCAGGCATCACCTGGGCTCGAGTGTAAGTGGGCATGACACCATGTCAGAGGAGTAGGCAGAAATTTACTGATTCAGTTCTCCGAAGAAATGACAGGCAAAAGGTGCAGATTGTCGGGTGTGCATGTCACCAAATCATCCAGCAATTTAACTGTGCCACCTGGGGGAAGGTGGTAACAGAACTGAGTGCCGATTTCTTCACCTCTGGCACTGCAGAATGTTCAATGACCTTACCAGGGCTGGCAAGGTGACACACTGCACTTTCTCGTCCACCATGGACACCTGCGTAGTCTTCACTATATTAAAAAAATATTTTTCACAACTGACCCATTACTCTGGGTTGAGGGTGGCTCTAATTCTGTGTTTATCTTGTATTAAAGCACTTTGCTTTACAAACCCAGGAGGTTGAAAGTATTTTTTCCACATCCTTTATGTGGAAAAATTATCTATTCATTTTGAAAGGTGACAAATGTATTACCTTTTTCATTAAGATGAACATGTCTCGGTATTCCTCTAGTCAGTGAATAAAATTACTCTGACCTTCCACTTGCTGCAGGCAGGAAGAGAGAACATCTGATGACATCTAGTGGACAGGTTTAGCAACCTGAATGTAGCATGGGAAACACACCCACTACCTGATCATGATATAAAAGCGCTGATTCCCTAATTCTGGCAACATTGGAAAGAGACATTAGGATGGATTTTGCTATGAAAATGATGACGAGGCTATCTGACTGTTGTTTCTCTTCCCACACCAAATAGATACATAAAAGCGTAGAAAGTAGAACCAAGAGTAGGCTATTCAGCCCTTTGAGCCTGCTCCAGCACAGAGGATCTACGCACAGCTTGGATGCAGCTGCAAATAACAGTAGCCATCAGGATGAATGTGATGTTGGGTATATTTCTTCCTCCTTTATCCAGGGATTGGTACATAGTACCCCTTCAGACACACCCATCTTGGACCTCCAGATGAATTTAAATATGGCTTGGGTAACTGTTGTAATGCAGAGTTTTGGGGTCGGACAGAAAGAGGACATCTCCCCTTCTTGCTCTTCAGGTTTTTCGTTCACGTCCAATCCTTGTGATGTCTTGCCCTTATATTGTGGCTTCTTGTCTTCTAGTGCCCTGGAGATTTGCCATTTTTATTCATGTTAGTCTTTGTTGTGTGGAGTGGTGGATGAGAGTGTATTTGTATGAAGGGGCAAAAAGAGGAAAAGACCAATTCTTTTGTTTGTGGGGTAGGTGGGGGGGAATGGAAAAACTTGAGGAGCTAAAGAGATAGCCTGAGGGAGGGGAGCTTGTGTACTTCATTGGGAGAATCCCAAAATATTCTGCAAATGTAGTGATTAACAAGGGAAATGCTGAGGCCCTTTGGGGACTGAGGGAGCGATTGTCCATGTGAGAGAATGCCGGTTGTTGTGAGGGTGATGAGTGAGAACCTCAATGTGAAGCCAGTCCTGTTTGATTACTGTGGATACGAAGATGCAGATATCTCCTGCCTGGAAGATTTCTCCAGCAATGGAGACATTGACGTTACCTTCAAAGGACACTGCGGGATGCATCAAACTTCTGAAGGTGTTCAGGGGGAAAGGCAATCAGGGTGCCTGTCCATCCTGACTACAGAACCTCTGTTTACTCTGCCATGACACTGGAACAAGGTTGTCACCTTCCACCTGTACAACTCCCACGTCCCTGTGGTGGATGTGTTCATATCCCTCGCTAGGGACGTGGAGCTGAACAGAAACAGCACTGAAGTCAAAGACACTTTTGGGATTTGGAGCAGCAGATGCCAGGTAAAGGTGATCTTGAAGACGGATGTTAATGGAGCTATCTTGTACCCTCCTTCCAGATTTGCCATCGGAGGAAGTTGAGGCTATATCTTCTAAGCAGGACATCCACGACTGTGCCACACCTGCAGGAAAACTGGGCACACTGCTGCCAACTGCACCACCACCTTCTGCCGAACATATGTGAGGGAGGAACATATAAGACAAGACTGGAAAGAAAGTAAGTGCTGTAACCTGTGTGGGGAAATTGGCCACATTGATAGTGCCTCCCCAAAATATACAAATAATCTGTAGGGGAACAACAAAGAAGGTACCACAAGGGAGACTCATGTTCCTTCCTCCACAAGAACAAAGACACCACTGCACAAGATGCTGCAAAAAGCAAGGCTCCTGAATAAAGTCTCAGCAAACTCTGAAAAAACACTTCCAACCCCACAGGAAACGGAAGGATCAATGGAAGAGGAGGCAGCAGAACAAGAAGGATCCTGGCAAATGGCGACCAGCAAAACTCAGGAACGTAAAACACTGAACAAATTACAAGCTGCCATTCTGGTGAACAGTTAGACCCGTCTGATTCTGGCCTCGGGTGACTGTCCATGAGGCATTTACATGTTCATCCTGTATCTGTGTTGGTTTTCTTCGGGCGCTCCAGTTTCCTCCCACATCCAGAGATGTGCAGGTTAGGTGACTTGGCCATGGTAAATACACAGGGTTATGGCAAGAGGGTGGGGGTATGGACCTGGGTAAGATGCTCTTTCAGAGGTTAGTGTGGAGTTGGTGGGCTGAATGGCCTCCTCTGCACTGTACGAATTCAATGGTTTATTGTGACATTTCACATTCAATTCATGTTATTGTTGGAATCACTGTGATGAGGAGGGGTAAAAATCCTTACTGATGAAATGTTTAATCATCACCAATTCACACTGGAATGGACAGGAGCTGTGGCTGTTAACTGATTGATAACTTGACAACTTGACACAGCATTTACTCAGACAAGTAGCTAATTGGGTGAAAGTGCGTATTCCCTTCAAAGGAAAGCTCCAGATGTTCCAGTGAAGCACAATTAACTCAACCACAGGGGTTCAGATTGTAACTTACCACAACAAGCATTGAACAGATGATTCTATTTAAACTCATGTATATAATTGGGGGTGAGGAGTGGGGTGGCGGTGGAGGTGGAGGTGGAGAAACCAATGGTTTTTCCATTTATTAAATAAAGTAAGTCTATTGTTTTGCTAAGGTGAGGAAGTAAAGTCAGAAGATCCACATGTTATCTTCACCAGTGCTACCTTATGCTTTTAGTTACAGAAAACTGCATTTTGGGAATTGTCCCATGGCACTGTGTACTAGCGATCAAATTAACTCTTTCCTTACATGAGGAAGAGGATCCTAAACAGCGCTGCAAAAATCCACAGACCACACAGCTATGGGGAAAGATGATTTCTCCCTTTCATAAGAACTGTGCCTTTTATTTTGATGAGTTGATTTCAGAAATAAAACAGTTGTCTGACAAAAATGATGAGGGCAGCGTGATGGCACAGTGGTCAGCGCTGCTGCCCCACAAGGCCAGGGATCTAGTTCAATTTCCGGCTTGGGTCACTGTGTGTGTGGAGTTAGTACGTTCTCCCTGTGTCTGCATGGGATTCCTCCAGGTGTTCTGGTTTTCTCCCACAGTCCAAAGATGCGCAGGTTAGGCTGATTGGCCATTCTAAATTGCCCTTTAGTGTCAAGCTAGGATAAATAGGGTTATGGGAATAGGACATGGGTGGGGTAGTGGTTGGTACAGAATCAATTGGCCAAATGGCTTCCTTCTGCATTGTAGGGACTCCACAATTTCTATGATGACTAAAGGGTGGAATTTTGACCCTGCATTAGCTGTCAGTGAGAACAGCGATGGGGATGAAGAATCCTGCGAGGGTCAGGAAACGAGATTCCCACTGGCGAGGTTACATTCCCCAATTTTCCACGTTCCTCGTACTGATGTACTGAGATTCCTGCCCAAGAAGGTCGGGAACCTCATTTAAATACATTATAATATTATTAGTGAGTCCTCCTGTCAGGACATCGCCACTCTCTATATATTCATTGCACACTGACACGACGTCATTCCCGGCACGATTGACAGCAGCTGCTTAAAAGCAAGGACATGGCCACCCCACCTTGGAGGGGATAACGGAGGGGAGCACTCAGGCTGCCAGCACCCTCCAGGGTGTAAAATGTAAGGGGTCACTGGTGAAGAAACGGAGACCCTGATATCGGAACTCAGGGCCAACAGGGATGGGGTGGGCGGAGGTGGGGGGCATGGGAGATGTGGGGGCATAATTGTGACTCAGCATTTTGGAGGGGGAGTGGGTGGAGTGGCAAGGGGTTACTTATAGGCCTAAGTGGACTCTTCACTGTGAGGTCCCTGGGTCGGGTTCCGTGAAATGTCAGGCTGTGTGGACAGAGTGACTCTGACAAGGGATGTTGGGGGTTCATTCTGACTGCACCCATCCTCCTCGCTGTGAGGCTCTTCTATCCTCGCGTAGTTACTTTTTAAAATACATTCGTGGGACATGGGCATCGCTGGTTGGACAGCATCCCGAGTTGACCTTCTCAGTCAGGAATATTTACAGAAATGATCAAAATCCAGTAAGATTAGCAGATATCTCTCACCTTAGCCTTTCCCATGCCTTTTGTGAATAAATTGAAGTGAAAACAGCGTCAGTGTCTGCATTATGAAATGGTTGGAAGTATGGCGAGTAACACATCATTGTTACAAAAGCAGCTGAAGTTAATATTAAATGTATAATCATTGAGTTATTATCATATGCACAACCTATGATGATAAAAATTAAATCTGTCTGCAAATGATTCCCAATGTCACAGTTTGTCAAATGACACGATTTAATCATGAAGATTGCTGCCTGGCTATCCCTGTCAGGGCACTACACCACCCTCCTGAAATAAAATAGTTTGACATTGGTGCGAGAGGGGTGAATTTTAATGAAAAGGTAGGAATGACTAGTGACCATTTTAGAATAAGTCCCTCTAAGAGTGTAAAAGGCAATAACAGATCTCAATCTAAATGTGTGCAAGGTAGACTTGAATCACAAATGGTTTTGGATGCAATGCAATATTCTGTACAAACTCATAACCAGCTACCCAATGCATGCAAGATTCTATGAACCATAGATGTACTACTGTCAACAAAGCAAGACTGAAGTGCCAGGAATGCATCTTTCCGTCGGAATGGACTAATTAGTTTTGTTATCGAGCTTGGTGGGCCAAACTAGTAAACCCTTTTGTTAACATAGTGGCATACATAAAACAAACACAAAATGAAATCATTATTCAAGTTGGTATACATACATATACAAAGAATTATGTTACTCCGGAGGTTATACATACCATACGTCAGATTTAAGACTAGAAGCCCATTAAGAAACAAAATCCTTTAAAAAGATGTCAGCAAGCTGCAGGAGTGCATTGATTTACTGCCATGACTGCATTTCACAAACAACAATTTGTAAGATGCCTGCTAATTAGTTAATGTGGCTTCTTAACTCCTGATGCTAGCTTCAGCTGGAAAATGACTGAGTTTAATTTTCAACAGTTTCCATCACATAAAATTGCATTTGCAAAGCTCCTCTTGTAACCTTAGAATGTGCCAAAGCATTTTACATCCAGTGAAGTACTCTTGAAGTTTAATCAAGTTTGCCATGTGGGAGATCACAGACAGGAAGAATTGCATTGAAGTGTCGGTGCACATTATATCCTCAAGTTATCTGCAGTGGGACTTGAACCTACAGCGTCCCAACTCAATGATGATTTTTCCGCACTAGGTCAAGATTGACATAGATCAATAATTGATGCAAACCTAAAATGATGCAGATTATGGCCAACTGGGATGCTTAATTCTTGCTATTGTTATACAACTTCAGTCATCAGTCGGTGCACAAAATGCCATCCTTTCTCAATAAAACGCAGATTAAGCAAGAATAACCTGAAACCATTTGATTCAATGCTAATCTCTTTTTGCTATACAGTCACCATGAGCTTATTAAACAGCATCAAGGGCAACAATGAGAATATGTATTCTAAATTGAAATCAAGTGTGGTTTCCAACTTTCCGTTTCAAAATGTATTGAATTTTACCCTGTGGAGAAATTAATTTTAAAATGATCAGATACACTAACAGTTCTGCCTATTAGAAATATTGCAATAGGCCATTTCTACATTAAACATACCACATAATGCAGTGGTTCTCAAACTTGTTTGATTTAAGGCTCCTTTTCAAATGTATAAATAATGGAACAACCACTGGTCAGCTCCTTCAATCTAAATTATAACACTGTATACTAGTCCAAAGATGTGAAGGGTGCTTTGATAATGCTCTTACAGTGAGCTGGATCTGCTCATTCTCACTGCAAGTCAGGCAGTCAGCCCAGGCTGCACTGTTCATGTGGAAGTTACACTTTGCTTGAGGCTTGCACCAAGGCTGCCTCACTGACTGTCACTGGCTCACATACTCTTGGCCATCTGGCTCCTGACTATGGCATCCATGTGTAAGATTGCCCTTGCTCAGTCAGCACCCTTGCATTGTTTTGCAAGACCCCTTGCAAAGTCTCTACAGTTTTCCAGGGAAGAGGACTCCAGTTTGAGAGCCACTGACCCAATTTTAGATTAAACAGCAGAAACTGGAGCTTTTCTGGTCATTGTGAATCTTTACGCAATATAACATCATGGCCTCTAGGTGGCTGTCTGCACCATTAATTTAATTTCACTGGCAACAAACACTCGACGTGGACATTTCTGACAAAGCTCCCATTTATTGCACATCCCCAGCTCACATCAAGAAGGTGGCAGCGAGTCTTTTCTGCAGCTGGTGAAGGATCAGTGGAAGGGGAGACATTCTTGGATCTTGTTCTAGCGTAGATATTTCCCATAGATATAGGGAAATTCAATGTATTTTGAAATGAGAAGTTGGAAATCACTCATTGATTTTAATATTGAATAGATAGTTTCATTGTTGCCTTTGAAACTGTTTATTATAGAGCGAGTACAGCAAAAGTTTACTAGGCTGATTCCTGGGATGGCAGGTCTCTCATATAAGGAGAGACGAAGTTGGTTAGGATTATATTCATTGGAGTTTAGATGAGTGAGAGGTGACCTCATAGAAACTTTGAAAATTCTAATAGGCTTAGATAGGGTAGATTAGCGAGAATGTTCCTAATTGTGGAAGAGTCCATTTAGTTCTGGCTCTATGACTCGGGGGTCGTAGTTTGAGGATAAGGGGGTAAACCGTTTAGAACTGAGGTGAGGAGAAATTTCTTCACCCAGAGGCTGGTGAATGTGTGGAATTCCCTACCACAGAATATAGTTGAGGCCAAAGTGTTGTCTGATTTCAAGAAGAAATTAGATATAGCTCTTTGGGCTGAAGGGATTGAGGGATATGGGGGGAAGCAGGAATCAGGATATTGAATTTGATGATCAAAATGAATGGTGGAGCAGGTTCAAAGGGCCAAATGGCCTACTCCTGCTTCTATTTTCTATGTTTCCAACATGAAGATAATTAACATGAATTCAGATTTTAGCAAACTATTCGTCATGGACCACCTCCTGGGCCATTTATTTCCCACCTCCCTGCCTTTGAGATTGGCCGCTGCAGAACCTATTTCTTTTCTGAGCTCCTGTGGTCTATTTAAAGCTTGTCCTATCGATCTTGAAGCTTAGTGTGTGACTTCCCTGTGGCTGGGCTGTAAGGGAGGGGAGAACAACATCCTGAAATTGTTACTGCACCAAGCTCGTAGGAGCCTGAGTCCCTGCAGCTGCCCTCTGACCAAGTCTTTTGAATAGCACTTCACTACTGCAATGTGACTAACCCTTTGATGACCTTCCTCTCCTTTGCTCATTGTTCCTCCCTTGCTGGTGAAGGCAGTTGTCAACAGCTGGGCTGTGACAGGCTGTCACCCAGAGCTTCAGAGTGTGCATTGTGATATGAGTCTGAATAATGGATTTTCCATGGACACCGTGCACACAGTTGGAAGAGTCTAATTTAAAATTGGAGTATCCCTTTGTTCTCACTCTCTACTCCAACATACTGCCTGGAACTGTTGCTCCATTAATGTCTGTTGTTACCTCAGTCTCACAGGTTTAAAATCCAACAGGTTTATTTGCTAGCAAATGCCACTAGCTTTCGGGGCTCTGCCCCTTTGTCAGGTGAGTGGGGAGTTCTGATCACAAACAGGGCATATAAAGGCACACACTCAGTTTACAGAATACTGATTAGAATGCGAGTCTTTACAGTTAATCAAGCCTTGAAGGTGCAGACAATGTGAGTGGAGATAGCATTAAGCATAGGTTAAAGAGATGTGTATTGTCTCCAGACAGGACAGTAAGTGACATGTTGCAGGCCCAGGCAAGTCACGGGGGTTACAGATAGTGTGACATCAACCCAAGATCCTGGTTGAGGCTGTCCTCATGTGTACAGAACTTGGCTATCAGTCTCTGCTCAGCGACTCTGCACTGTCGTATATTGTGAAGGCTGCCTTGGAGAACGCTTACCCGAAGATTAGAGGCCGAATGCCCATGACCGCTGAAGTGTTCGCCAATAGGAAGAGAGCAGTCTTACCTGGTGATTGCCGAGCGGTGTTCATTCATCCGTTGATTTGCTGTAAAGACTCGCATTCTAATCAGTATTCTGTAAACTGAGTGTGTGCCTTTATATGCCCTGTTTGTGATCAGGACGCCCCACTCACCTGATGAAGGGGCAGAGCCCCAAAAGCTAGTGGTGTTGCTACCAAATAAACCTGTTGGACTTTAACCTGGTGTTGTGAGACTTCTTACTGTGTTTATCCCAGTCTAATGCCGGCATCTCCACACGATGGTTACCTCAATCTCTCACAGTCCCTTATCTCTTGTGCCTTCTTCCCACTTTTCACATACTCATTGACTTGAGTTTTTGTGGCCCTTCCTCAACCAGTATGGAGCTTCAAATCCCAGTGGAGACGGTGGCACAGTGGTTATGTCACTGAACTTGTAGGCTAATGCTCTGGGGACGTAGGTTCAAATCCCACCGTGGCAGCTGGTGCAATTTAAATTCAAGTAGTAAAATTTGGAATATGAAGGTATCATTAATTGTCATGAAAAAAAAAACTATCATTGATGTCATTTAGGGATGGAAATCTGGCTTGGTCTACATTTGACTCCAGGCCCACAGCAATGTGGTTGATTCTTAACTACCCACTGGAATGGCTGTGCAGGCCAGTCTCAGGCAGCCAGAGGTTGATAACAAATTCTGGCCTGTGTTACTCCACAATCCATAAAAGAATAAAGAAAAGCAGTTCAGAATTGCGGAGTATCTCAGCCCAGTGAAAATGTATCCAGTGAGGGGCCTGATTCCTGCATCCTGCAGAGAGGCTTAGCAGAAACATTCAATAAATGGCTTTGTATCTAAAGTGAAAAAGAAAGCAAAAAGGAGGCTGAAAAACATGTAATTAACCCATCTGTATATCTCATCTTGCTGCTTGCAGGGAGGATATCATTATGACAAATGCCAGCCAGATCATATGGGACAATGCTGTTTACACCAGCCATTGATCTATACAGCAGGGAATGATCTCCACTACTCATCCCAGTCAATCACTATGAAGAGATCATTACAAACATCTCATCCCGATTTTCACAATTCAGTGAAGATTACGAACAATGCGTGACCTCCATTCAGACAAAGGATAAAATGCTCTTTTGGACTGTCAGTGCAGATTGAATGAGCCTCCTTCTGCCATGTAAGAATTCTATGTTGAGTTAGGCCGGGGAATCAAAGGTTACACAGATTTTTTTATACAGAGAGTAGTGGGTGCCAGGAGCTCATCGCCGAGGGAGCTGGTGGAAACAGATACAGTAGTGAGTTTTAAGGGGGGTGGTCTTGACAAGTACATGAATAGGATGGGAATAGAGGGATATGGTCCCCGGAAGGGTAGGGGGTTTAGTTAAGTCGGGCAGCATGGTCAGTGCAGGTTTGGAGGGCTGAAGGTCCTGTTCCTGTGCTGTAATTTTCTTTGTGTTTTGTTCTTTGTTATTGGGGGGAATGTAGATGGGAATGTGGAACTTGAAACAGATCTTATTGAATGGCAAAGCAGACTTGAGGGGCCAAATGGCCTACTTCTGCTCCTATTATGTCTGTTCATGTGGATGAATGCTCATGGTTCAGCAGTGAAAAGTAGTCAGGGACCACTGTACATAGTTTAGTTATGTGTAATAAACCTGTTAATGTACAGATATCCCAACATCTGAGTCATCAATCTGAGGTTAGACTCGCCAACACACAACGTGGTGCCAGCGGATTCCAAAACATTGAAAATTCATCTTCCAAGAAGGTTAATTGTCAGACATGTAAGAGTGGCACCAAATCTGTAGAACCCTGTAAGGAACAAAGGAAAGAACGCCAAAGCTACTCCACTGATGAATTGGAGGCAGGAAGAATCAGAAAGTCAACTTTTAAAGGCATTCAGGGCTGCACCACAGCAAGTGGTGATCTGTGAAGGAAATCCTAATCCAATGATCAGAGAACCAGGCAATGACTGTGGACCTGGTGGGAAACTCTGACAAAGTGTAAAAAAAAATTTAACAGCACAATGATCAGGCAAAACTGGGAAAATCAGATCCCGGCAAGGGCGGACTTCCGTAAACCTTACAGTCTGGGCCCAAAGTCAGTGCCATTATACATGGCAACCATGAGACAGCAAAAAATAGTGGTTGCAAATACTAGATGTTCAAAGGAAAGAGGAGAAGAGGTTATTGAAATAACTTCAAGTCAAGCAGTTTTTTGCAACTTTCAAGAAACAGCTGTGCTGTGAAGCAGAGAGATCCCCAGGCAAAGACAGTCACCACATTGGGTTTTGGTGAGAGGTGGAACAGGTCGGGAAAACTTACAATACTGGAAGGAAAATTTAAAGCTTCAGATAAACCATTGAAAAGCTTAGAAAAGCCACAAATCCTCAATTTATACTCCCTGAGAAGTTTGGATACAAGGGATGACCAAATGAAAGTCGAAACACTGGGCACTTTGGAAGAAAAGATTATTAGGTTTCTGAATCGCTTCAGGATTGGACAGTCTGTCAGAAGCTGAACAGGTCAATACATTACTTTATTCCACTGGAATAATAACAGACGATGTTATCGCAAGACAAACCTCTACTAAATCTGAAGAAGTCTTAAAAGCTTTGATAACCATTTCAATGAATGCCATAAGACCTTAACACCATCAGCTGTAGTAGCAGAAGTAGGCCATTTGACTCATTGAATCTGCTCTGCTATTTAGTAAGTAATTCCCTGTGTGACCCAAATGAGTTTTGTTTACCAGGTTCCCATTTGTCAGGACCTGTTTTAAATCACACTGCTGTGACTTCAGACCAGTGGGGTGGAATTCCCTGTGTGGGAGGATGATATAGTGTTGCTGGGTTCACTACCACCCCCCCTCCCCCTGCCACACCCCAAGCCAGTCCCTCCCACCCCCCACCCCCTGCCTTTCCACTTGCTGACACAGGGACACAGGGGTAGATAATCCTTCCCCCACAGACCCCCAAGTCTGCTGGATTTTGGGGGAAACCAGGACTTAGATCAGGTGGATTTCTCACAGCTCCCCTTCTTACTCAATGATTTACTTCCAGGATCAGAAGTCTCAGGTTCTCTGAGAGTTGAAGAATGAGAGATTGCGAGTAACCTTTGCTCCAGAGGTAAGGAAGGGCAGAAATACAAAGAAAAGAGGGCAAACACAAGAAAGAAGAATAAGAGGCACGTGAAACCTGCAAAATGAAATAGAGAGAGAAATATGATCGAGAAAAGTATGTCAGTAACGGGAGGAAGAAACAGATCATGTAAATATCCAAAATATCCAGAAGTTGGGCCAAGGGAAAGGACTAATAGTCCTGAGAGATTATATTCAACAGAGATATTATTAACAACAAGGTTTGGTAGGTAGAAACTGGAAGAATACTATTCCTATTCATCAAGGACCACTATTTGAAAAATTTGGAAGAGCCAGACATTAATCAGAAATTAATAAAGTACCAAATATTACAATTTTCAATGAAGATCATTCACATTAAGAAAAAAAAGTTCAGAGGTTCACTACAGGGATGATTTTACCATTTTTTTCCCCTTAAGTGTTAGGAGGATTCAGACTGTGAGAGTTTCAGTTTTGTCTTTTGCGAGTGTTTTCAGGCCCCGCCCCCCCGCACCCCCTGCCGCCCCGCCGCACCCCCTGCCACCCTCCCCCCCCCCCCCCCCCCCCGCCCCCCAGAATACGGACTCTGTCTGCAAAATTTTCAGTGGGTCTGTTGCTGGCTGCAGCAGACTGTGGATGGGGCTTAACACACCTGAAAGCCTGCAGAGGGAATTAGTGCACATGTGTAGGCCTCTGATGCGGTACATGCACATTAGCAGTAGCAGGGGACAGACAGAAGAGAGCGAGCCGTCAGGCCCCTGCAAGAGTGGGGGACCATGGCTTGGGATATAGCCCCTGCTAACCCCCACCCCCACTGCCCAGACTGATCATGGACCCCTCCTCCCCTCACTGATCATTGACCTGCCACACCCACCCACCAATCCCTGCAGAGTGGCAGTGGGCTCCTGCCCCACATTAGCCCCTTCCCCATTAGCCCCCCCCCACCCCCCAATTAGCACCACCACCATTAGCCCTGCCTCCACTGGTCCTGACCCCATTAACCCCACTCCACTGGCCCCTGCCCGATTGGCCCTACCCCTCACATTACCTGGTGGGCATTGTCCGTGTGCCAGGGTGCCACTGCCAGTCTGGGACTGCCCAAGAGACACCCTCCCTTGCCCTCAGCCTGCCCAGGGGGGCCTCAAGGGCCTCCAGTTTCACTGGCGTGGCCAAGTCGACTGCTCTTTGTTCATGGGGAGCATGTCTATTCCTCACTGGCGAGAACCTTTCCTGGAGCCTGGACGATTGATCGTTGGGCTCACTAAGCAGATGTAAAACAGCGAGAGGCTGACCGTGCTGGAAACCTGGCGCTTGTAAAATGGCACCGGTTGTGAAAACCGGTGCCAATTGTGTTAAGTGCTTTACGCCCCACTTTACCACTGCATCACACCAACAATGATAAATAGTACAGCTCATCGACCCTAACTGGAGCAGTTCAATGTTCAGTTTGATCATGCATGAGCACTACTTTCCTGTGGGGGTCTACTTCCCTTAATCAGAGTGTTTGGCTCAATGAAAATGCAACTAATTGGATTATCGCCTGAAGAAGTTCTAGCGTCTACAAGGCAAGGTTATATGAGGTAGTCAGCCATTATCCTGACACTTTCACATTTAAACTTTTACTGAAAACATCTTGGAGTAGAAATTCTTCTTGAACTAAACTGAGAAATAGGTATTATTTATTAGTGTTTATTAGTTTATTATTTTGTAAACAAAAAGAAACTTAAACTTCTTTGAAACCTGTCTTTTATGGACGTGCCAACATATCAGTAATCATTTTGAAGCCAAACTAACCAACACACAACACATATTAACAGCGATTTTATTGTCCTGAAGCAAGGAGGGGGCAAGGTGACTAGTTTTCTGATCTTTGATCACTGTCATGTAAATCCTGTTGGAGATGGGTATCTATATTTATCAAACGTTAGAGTGAAATATTATGGATGCAGGAAATCTGAAAAGAGCAGGGAATGCTGCAAGTACTCAGCAGGTTAGGCAGCTTCTTTGGAGGGAGAAACAGAGTTAATGTTTCATGGAAAATGAGCTTTCATCAGAACTAGGTGAAGTTGGGAGCTCCACGAATTGATATATTGGGCGGGATTTTATGGCCTCACTCATCCCGAAGCTGTAAAATCCCGCCCGAGGTCAACGGACCTTTCCATGGTCCGTCCCTTACCGGCTACGATTCCCTTAGCGGGCGGAAGAGTAAAATTCCAGCCATTAACTCTCGTTTCTCTCTCCCCAGACATTGTTTGACATGCTGAATATTTGCAGTATTTTCTGTTTGGAGTGGGGGGTGTAACAGGTTTTAAGCCTGTGAAAAGAAGGGTGGAGGGTTAAAGAACAAAAGTCTGTGATAAAGCAGAAGGCATGAGGGACTAAATGACAAAAGAGTTGAAGGCGTAAGGCCAAAGGGCTTGCAACCATTGTCGGGAAGAAGGAATGCTCGGATTGTTGAACCTCCTGGCAACTTTTGCAAATTCATTTCCAATGTTTCCCATCATTTTGTAATGTCAGTCGAATGTGTCCTGAGGTAATATTCATAAATTAAATTAGAGTATCAGAAATGAAAAATGCAAGCATGATTACTGCAAGACCATAAATCTAGTGTAAAGCTTTAATAACTATTTGGATGCTGTGGGGATGTTTTCCAGCCAGCTTGAGATGCTGACTTTTGTTGATATAACGAAATCTGATTTATGTTAGCGAATTAACTGAGGAAAAAATGCACTTGGAGACAGCTACCAAGATGTTGGTGACTGTTCATTAATAAAAAAACCTGCATCACTGCGTTTATCTCAAGTGGTATCTGATGGACTGCCTGTCATACTCCCAGTCCAAAGGTCAGTTTTGTTGACATTTTATTATTCATTCGTGGGACATGAGCATCGTTGGCTGGCCAGCATTTATTGCCCATCCCAAGTTGTCCTCGTTCAGAGGGCAGCTGAGAGTTAACCTTATTGCTGTGACTCTGGAGCCACATGTAGGCCAGATCAGGTAAGGATGGTAGATCTCCTTCCCTAAAGGATATTAGTGAACCAAATGTGTTTTTTCGACAATCGTTTCATGGTCATCGGTAATTTTTAATTCCAGATCATTTTTATTGAATTCAAATTTCATCACCTGCCACAGTGAGATTCAAACCTGGGTCCCCAGAACATTTGCTGAGTGTCTGGATTAGTAGTCTAGAGATAATACCACTAGGCCATCATCTTGCCCAGTCAATGACACTGGATGCGGGCCGAGGTGTGCAACAGGCGGCCCATGCAATACCACCCATTTCTCAGTTTAGTTCAAGAAGAATTTCTAGTCCAAGATGTTTTCAGAAAAAGTTTAAATGTTAATGTGCCAGGATAATGGCTGACTACCTCATATAACCTTGCCTTGTATAAGCTAGAACTTCTTCAGAACAATAATCCAATTAGCTGCATTTTCACTGAGCCAATCACTCTGATTAAGGGAAGTAAACCCCCAGGAATGCAGTGCTTGTGCATGGTCAAACTAAGCCATTGAACAGCTCCATTTAGGGTCAATGAGCTGCACCATTTACCATTGCTGGCGGCTTAACTTCACAGCTGATGTAACATGCCACGTGGTATAATTGCAATAGGGCCTCTCAACAGACAAAATATATGTCAACAGTAACACAAATTAACTCTTAGGTGTTGAAGGTTCTGACCTGATGCAGCAATGTAAGTCTTATTAAAAAGTGTCCTGGATAGTTTTGCTAAAGTGCATCATTCCATATGTGGTCTGCACAAGTCATGGAGAATTCAAGTTCGTGTCACATCTGCCAGGACTCCAAGTTACAGCCCATTATTCACATTTGCTAGAAAATCTGGTAATATTATTCATAATATCAGTGTTGAATGGTTAGGTACTGAATGGAAGCATTTTATGACTGAAAACTGAGTAACAGCAACAGGAGGGACGGAGCTCCATAGAGTGAAGGCTGCATCCTAGTTCAATGAGACCCTGGAAAATTACACTGTGGGACTGCTTAGAGGACGGCACGGTGGCATAGTGGTTAGCACTGCAGTCTCAAAGTGCCAGGGACCCGGGTTCGATTCCGGGTATGGGTCACTGTCTGTGTGGAATCTGCACACACTCTCCGTGTCTGCCTGGGTTTTCTCCGGGTGCCCCTGTTTCCTCTCACAGTCCAACAGGGTACAGTTTAGGTGAATTGGCCATGCTAAATTCTCCCTCAGTGTACCTGAACAGGTGCCGAAGTGTGGGAATTCGGCGGTTTTCACAGTAACTTCATTGCATCGTTAATGTAAGCCTACTTATGACACTAATAAATAAACCTTGAATTGCTTGTTGTGACCATTCTGATAGACATTCACTGCATGTGCACTAATGCCTCACCAAATCCAGTGTGATTTACTTCACCTGTGCAAACCAAGGATGCTATTTTGGACTAAAGGCTTTCATAGTTCCCAAAGAATGGAGGTTAACAAGTTCAATTTATTGTTTCCATGTACTTGAAATGTAACCTCCACTGATGGGGGAATTCTGATTAGTATTCTGAATCTATATCGCATTAGCCAGTCTCAGTGAGCAGTAGTAGACAATACCAATGGCCTCAGTACCAGTGAACTATGGAAATTAAAAGAAAAATCCCTTCCTGTCTGCTGTCCAATGACACCCACAAAAGTATACAGTTCTGGACACCGGGAAAATACATCATAGAATCCATATGGTGCAGAAGGAAGCCATTCAGTCCATTGAGCCTGCACCGACAACAATCCCACTCAGGCCCTATCCCCATGTATTTACCTACTAATCCCTCTGACACTAAGGGGCAATTTAGCATAGCCAATTAACCTAACCCGCACATCTTTGGACTGTGGGAGGAAACCTACACAGACATGGGGAGAATGTGCAAACTCCACACAGACAGATACCCTAGGCTGGAATAGAACCCAGGTCCCTGGCACTGTGAGCCAGCAGTGCTAACCACTGTGTTGCCATGCCACTCATCAGGATCAGATTCACTCATCCGGTATCATCATTTGAGTTACATACTTTAGTTTGGGGAGGGGGACAATGTTGGTGCCCAGAAAGAATCCATACTGCCGGAACTGGCAATGAGAATGAATAAAAGGTTGAAGAATATTAATCTAGACAACGTGTGGAATAATGCATGACGTAGAGAAAAGACATGCACTGGAAAAGGTTAAATGTGTCTTTGAAGGTTTATTATCATCACTATGAAAGTACATTGTGTCATGTTTGCTTTACATAAATTAGTCCAGCAGAAGTGTTTAATCTATACTTCGTCTACACGTTAATTGCCATTCCTCCAGAACACCAAGGTCTCTATTTGTTTACTGTGCCGATATTCTGATAGCAATTTAACTTCAGTAAAAAATGTACACTAATATTTAATCCTTCTTCCTGGTCAATTTAAATTGCAGTTTGCATTGGCAAATGGAAGAGAAATGTTTAATTTCATGAGATTTTGTACTTTACACAGAACAGCATAACAAGTAACATTTAAAAATATAGAATAACATTTAAACATAACAAATAATACCTTAAAACATTTCATTTACAATAAAGACTCGGAACACATTCATCTTTACACATTGCAGGTCTAATCCTAACAGGAATGATGGAAACAATATTTATGGCATTTCTAGATATTTATGGTTCACAAGGATGTGTTTAACAACATTAGTCAACGTGCTTTGAGGTTTAATGTATGTTTGGGTCACTCAGTGAAGTTTGTCTGTGAATCTACTATTTACCTAGTGAAGATCTGATTTTTTTAAATGACCCAGTTTTGTCCAATTTCCATTGTAGACTATTTGTACGACAAGGGACAGTGATGATCTTAACATGATTCTACCATTTCTATGATTCAATGTCAATGCACAATACAAAGCATAAATTCTAAAAATCTGAAATAGAAGCAGACAATGTTACAGATACAGAGCAAAACTATTGATGCCGGAAAGATAAAAAGGGGCTAATGATTTGGGAAGGATCCTTGGAGGAAGATCATTTCTGCAAAATGCTAATCATAATTTCTTTGCAAACATTGACTGATCTGCTGTGTATTTCCAATATTCCCCATCTTTACCTCAGTCATAAAGCAGCTTGAACTTTTCCAGGTAACATTTTCTTTTGTCTCCTTCTGCACATCATAGTTCATCTCGCCAATATATTGCAATACGTTTAATGGGTATTTACACAACTTTATTCTTGAGAGTTTAAGATATTTTTTGTGAACTTAAAATGGCTTTACCCTAATATATCACAGCATTATGTGTAACACTAAAATGTAGGTCCAATTATTCCTTTGACCTGCCAGACCCTCACTATACTAGGAAGTCATGGGTCATTAGAATGGAAATGATACCACACCACAGTTGATTTTAACATTTTCTTGTGAATGAACTTTGGTCCACCCCGTTCATCAACTTCAGATAAGCTCATCGAATTCATTGGCCTCATCTTAGAAACTGAATGTTAGTGGGACAAAATCAAAGAGCTTTAGGTTACAGGATGTAAGCATATGTTTGAACCAGGTTGCTGTTAAAAAACAGTCTCCTCATGAGGGAATAGATGGGAATTAAATCTAAATACATACATGGACTTTACATAAGAGAAAGGCATAAGATGGCAGAAATAACAGCATCAAATGCTCTGTTAATCACAGCATGCTCAGACATTACTTAAGAATTTAGCTGTACTTTGGAAATATAAAAAAAACCAAACGACTACAGGTGTATTCTGTACAGTTTATATTAAATAGTTTCATACCATCAAAGAATTATCACTTAAGGCAGTTCTTTAAGTACCAGGCAACTGGTTTCTTCTATTTCGACTTTTCCTTCTATCGATGAGTGCCTTTAGTTTCGGGTGATCTATTCTAATTGATTGACCTTTCTCAGTCTGTCTCTGTTGATGCCAACTCTCCTTACAGTACTTGTTGATGGCCTGCATTTCTGAGTAACTGAATAGTCCGACCATGTCCTTGTGAAGGAGCTGCAAACCACTCAGGCCATGAGCACCCCCCCATGACCAGGATGTCCCTTTGTTGATTATGGGAGGTACGAGATCCGTATCCACAACCTTCAGCTTGATCTTCATCACCGTGCTTTTAAAGTTGTTCTCCGTGGCAATGCAGTGGTAAATCCCTCGGTCAATGTTTTGTACAGAACGAATCAGTAGTCCGTGCTCGGTTACTAGAATTCTGTCATCTTGCTTCACCTGTTAAGAAACAGACGTTCATTTTAGAAGTAATTTTTACCGTCTAAACACATCAGAAATCACTTGGAAAGCAGTTTGCCCAACCTGGACTGCACTGTCATACCGGTGTCAACGTGCAACATCACAAAGGTCACAAAGATCTTACCGGCTGTTCATAGCCATGCTCCTGCTGCAGGGAGGTAAGATAAACTGGAGCCCAGCCAAATCTCCGTTCACTGCAGCGGGATGGGAAAATCCCACTTGTGTGAACGGCGTAACATTCTGGCCACAGATTCGGACTATGGGAGAAGTGTAAAGAGTGGTAAAGATGCCCTGACCCATTCTCATCCCTAACCTGGGGGCTTGTCCACAATACTATTGGTGGAATCATTGGCTCACTCTCTCAACCATGACAATACATAATGTGGGGAAGCGGGGGGCGGCAGGAGAAACAGGAAAATGAGGAAAAATTAAAAAACATAATGTAAAAAAAACTCCAGTGAATAAAAGAAGAAAGTGATCATATCCCTACATTTTTTGCATAGAATATTTAAATATCTTTATTACCCATATGGAAGAGAGAACAAACCAATGTTTTCAAGTGGATATTGGAATGACGATCTAATTTTTCCCTTCTAAATCATTGGTTCATTTTATTGAAAACAGCTTTGCTTTGCTCAATTCCAGTCAATATCATCCCAGCGCCAGCAGAGCATTATTTCATAACTAAAGTATGGTTGCCAACAGTCCATTTTATGAATGGACTGCACGTTTTTCAATTAGCCGTTTGTGAGACACCTTGTAAGATAGATATTTGCTCGCTCTGACATACATGGATTGAATGGCTTCTGACAGGCATGGGATTGTGGGTAGTATGAGCCACCATTGTCCTCCATTTTCAAATGATAAACATTCACTGAAAGCTGTAATCCCCCCATCCCAGAAAGTGTGAGCCCTGCCTCTTGGTTTGGATTATAGAAGTGTGTCAACAATCAATGGACATCGAGGAAGAGAAGAGAGCAGGGCAGGAAAGGACTGCTCAAGAATTAATTCTCAAAATCTATGAAGAAGGACTGAATAAATGTTTTGACTTGATTGATTATTGTCACTGTATTGGTATACAGTGAAAATTATTGTTTCTTGCATGCTATACAGACAAAGCATACATAGAGAAGGAGAATAAAGGAGTGAGTGCAGAATGCAGTGTTACAGTCATAGCTGGGGTGTAGAGAAAGATCAGCTTAATGCAAGGTAGGTCCATTCAAACAGTATCAGGGAAGAAGCTGTTCTTGAGTCGGTTGGTATGCATCCTCAGACTTCTGAATATTTTTCCTGACAGAAGAAGGTGGAAGTGAGAATGTCCAGGGTGCGTGGGGTCCTTGATTATGCTGGTTGCTTTTCCAAGGCAGCGGGAATTGTAGACAGCGTCAATGGATGGGAGGCTGATTTGCGTGATGGACTGGACTTCGTTCACAGCAAGACAGTGAGTGTACCAGATTCTGGGCTTTACAGACAGGTCAGAACAGTACTGTATCTCCCAGAATCTAAGACATATACTATCCTTTCTGTAACTGTACTTTTGCATTTGATAGACTCACCATCCTATCCTGTGTCCAAGAGCTCAGTTCATTCGCTCCTTCCCCAGAGAGTCTGATTTTTCATCCTCAGGTGACTCCCACCTGTCCAGCTATAGGTATAACTTGGGTGTCTAAGGATGGCCAACTTTTTTCCCTCATTGACTTTCCTCTGCTGATTGCCCATTATAGATAGAAAATAGATGCAGGAGTTGGCTAATCGGGCCTTCGAGCCTACTCTGCCATTCATTTTGATCATATTTGGTCTTCAAAATCAACATCCTGATCCCGCCTTTCCCCCCAAATCCCTTGATCGCTCTAGCCCCATGAGTTTTATATTTAATTTCTTCTTGAAATCACACAATGTTTTGGCCTCAATTAATTCCTGTGGTAGTGAATTCCACACATTCACCACTCTCTGGGTGAAGAAATTTCTCCTCACCTCAGTCCTAAAAGCTTACCCCTTATCCTCAAACTATGACCCCTTAGTCTGGACTCCCCCACCATTATTCTGGTGGAAAGCAGATAGGTGAGCACTGAAGGGCAGCCCTCATGATTTTATCTCTTCATAATCTGAAACATTGATTCATAGAGACTGTACGAGTTGCATTTCCCCTCTGCTTCATCCGTTGCCAGGACTGCCGATGAATTGTTTTTCTAAATCGCCATCTTTTTGTGCAATATGCCTTTAATTAAATCACTTAAACAATTATGCTAACCTAGATATTCAGGAATTTCTAGACCAAAAGCAAGATTAGCACGGTTGTGCTATCCAATTCAAGCATGATTTAATGCTGTCATGCACATCTGAAAAAGACAACAAACAAGCGGCTGAATACCTTATGTACACTGGCCCTTCTTGGCAATTAAACTAAAGAACAGCAATAAAACCACTCTTTAATACAGAGGGAAAAAAGTCTAAATTGCTTCATAGAAGCAAATAAAATCAAAGTCCAGTCACACTGACAAAATCATGGTAAATCTCAATGAAAAAGAATGGGTTTTAAGGAAGGGTCATCAGGAAGAAGGGGGAGATGGGGAGATGGAGAGGCTTTAGGAGGATTATTTGCCATTGCAGACTGCTATCAGAATGGATAAGAGGAAGGGGGAGAGTTGCTGCTCAGCATCTCCGCTCACTATGTCGGCTGTGTTCAGGAATGTGCGGAGGTAGTCCAGTTTGAGAGGGAGGAGAGCAGAATTTTAAACAGCATGAACCTATTGATAACAGAACTGAAATGACAGCCTTCATTTCAATTGCTATGGCTCATGTAAAATAGCTTGACGAATCTTTTTAACCATTTGTTTGCAGGCTCACTTTGAAACAACGTCAACTGTATTAAAAGCCAAAAGTTAAATCTAAAAACTGAAGAAGCCATGTCATTTTTATCTTTTGTTTATATAGGAACTCACTCATGAACACAAAATTATCTCCTTTGGATGCATTCAATTGTTACTGCAAAAATACAACTTGCATCCTCTTTTCTATATACTAAGAGCCAATATAATGCACTGAAGGTGTTACAAGGCGGGAATGGGGGTGGAAAATGTGGCAAGTTGTTCCAAACTTCATTGACTTAGTTGGGCAAGAAGATCCCACTAGAATCACAGAATCCCTACCATGCAGGAGGAGGCCATTCGGTCTGTTGAGTCTGCCCAGACTACAATCTCACCCATAACCTCTCATGTTTACCCTGCTAATCCCCCTGATACTAGGGCTCAATTCAGCATGGCCAATCAACAAAACCCATGCATCTTTGGAGTGTGGGGGGAAACTGGAGCACCTGGAGGAAACCCACGCAGACACAGGGAGAATGTGCAAATTCCACACAGACAGTGACCTGAGGCTGGAATTGAACCCCGGTCCCTTGCGCTGTGAGGCAGTAATGCTAATCACTGTACCGCTGTGCCATATTTTAAAATTCCACCTTAGATTTCAGCACTCAGCGAGGGTTAAGAATTTCTCAAAGTTTGGGGAAAAATAAAAAATTATGGGGAGCTAACACAGTAATTCCTGGAGCAGGCCGCACTGAATCCAGCCAGCCAGGCCAAGCATAAGAAATGCATTGTTCAGAATTTAATCTTTTTCATGTTTTCAGAGAATCACCAGGAATTCTATTATTAATGCGACCTCCTGCAAATCTGGCCTCATGAAAGTCAGTGGTATTCTCTGCCTGCTCGCTACTTTTCTGCTGTTTGCTCATATTAAATAGGATTTTCTACTTTGACATGTTTTACTGATTACTCAAACATTCCGGCATGTGTGTGAACCTACTTCTCTGTTGTCCTTGGTGAATTAGTTGCTACTGGGAGATGGCATTGTTTTTTTTCCCCATAATTAAAAGCTCGCTGACAGCGGCGAGCTTACTGATAGTGAGAGAGAATGTTTTCAGCATGCTAATTCTTTTTTAGACATTCTTTGGAAACCCTTGACTTAGGCAAGGAAAGAAAAGCTGGTGCAACTGATGAGTTTGTTGCTTCGCACTTACCTTAGCAGCCAAGTATTTAGGCCCAGGTACTTCCAGCTGGGTCTGACTGAATAGAGCTTTCTTTATCATCTTTAAATCCTATGTTTGGCCCCAACCAAGTTACGTCACATTCTCAACAGGACCACTGTACAAGTACCGTCGCAGGGACAGTTCTATAGTGGCAAAGAAAGTGACCTCAGCAAGAGAGCATAAGCACAGCAGCCAAGGGTCAGCCATATTGCCCCTCAAGCCTGCTCCACCATTCAATAAGATCCTGGCTTATCTTCTGCATCAACTCTACTTCTCTAGTCAGGTGAAACCACTTCTCAGCATTCTTCTCAATTCCAGAAAATATAGACCCATTCTCCTCAATCTCCATTCTGCCTCCCATCTCAGGGGCCAATAAAGTGGATCACTGTTACAATCCATCCGAGGAGACATTTCCCAGATGTCAGTAAGTCAGCAAAGCAACACATCAAACAAATGACACAAAACCTGTTTGCCAGAGAGAACACTTTAGTAATTTTCCCAGTGGAGATGAGACAGCAGCCCATGGAGGGCACAGCACTCAATATTCCCAGTTGGTGGATTTTTCTAAAGTGCAGGGCCTCATTGATAGTGCAGATGTGGCTCTCTGGATCCCAAGACAACCCAAAGCTCACAGGAATAAGGAAGCGTTCTGCTCTGCTAATGTACAGTTGGTACCAGACAATAGAACCAGAATCAGACATGTGAATGCACAATATGAGAAGAGCAGAGGAACGCAGATGTTTCCCTTGAATTCTGGGGAAACTCCCACTCGCCTGCTAAAGCAAGGATTCCACCGTCTGACAATAACAGGGACATGCTTCCTCTTTTCCTCTGGGAAAGTCGCCAAAATTCTCCAAGTCTGTCGTATGTTGTACTCCACTGTCACCATGAGAAGCCTGAGACTCTGAAAGCTAGTGCTGCCAAATAAACCTGTTGGACTTTAACCTGGTGTTGTGAGACTTCTTACCATGAGAAGAGCCAGAAGATCAGGAGATGCAGCCTGGCTGAGGAGCAGGAGGATGTGAGAGTGGAAATGGTTGATAGGGACATACAGCAGACAGGTTCATGAGTTAGTTCTTGACTGAAACGATTTGACCCTGAACCAACTGTCCCATCCAATGAAACACAATAGAGTGACCTCATGAACATCATAGTGACAATTGCAATAAATGGTGTTTCAACCATCATATGTATCCGTGAGTGTTTCGTCATGGATTTCGGGGTGGAATAATACAGGGGATGGGGTGGGGTAGGGTTGGATCAGGTGTCCACTTCTCCCCCACCCCCAACTGGGGTTTCTTCTTCCTCCCCCATCAGTAACCACCTCGGTGTGAAGCTGGCCAGTGTACCAGTCCCGTAGTAACAAAGCGCTGCCGGGCTGGTTAACCAGTGGGACTTCCACTCCTCAGTGGAGCAGATGTCCTGTCTTGGAAAGTGCCTGGTCAAGCTCCATCAGCCCATGTGGTGCCAGTGGCAGTTGCCGGAACTGCGGCTGAAGAAAGGAGCCCAAGGCCTCAGATCCCCACTGTAGGTACACCCAGGGTCTAGAGCCAAGAAAGTTTCGGAGTGTTAGGGAGGGATGCAATGTGAAGGTTGCGGGGGTTTGGGAGAAAGAGACAGAGAGAAAGGGTGGGTTTAAGAGAGGGAATGGGTAGGAAGGAAAACTGGGGGGAGGGGGGTGTGGCAAAGGGCAACCCCTGAAGACTGAGATTTGCCTCCTTCCTACCCTTTGATCAGATTTCCAGCTCCCAACCTTGTTTCTCATGTCAAATATATTTTGTGGGGAGCATTTTATTTGGGTCAGTGGATTTGATAACAAATCTAATTGTCCCTCAGCTGGTCTTTTAGATGTGGCAATATAGGGATCAGGCTGCCTGTTCCAGTGTCTGACACCCTCCTCTGTCTTCTAGCAGTGAGCTTGAGGCTGGGCAGAAGGTGGTGTGATGGATGCCCACTCCATTTTACACGCCCTTTTATTTCACTGTAGTTTGGAATACTGTTCTGTGAAGAGGGGCTGAATTGTAGATGGCCCCCAATGGGCATGTTTCTTATGGGGTGAATGGGTGGGTGGGGGGACAGGAACACTTATAATTTAGCCCCTCTTCTCAAAAAGATATTCAGAACTACAGTGAAGTAAAGTCCATTCAGTTTATTATCCATTTAATCTGTGATGTATGTGCTATTACTGTATCTGCAGTGTAAGGTGTGTAGGTTGTCCCCTACTTGTTTGAAATGTTTCCATGTGACAGCAGTAAATATGTTGGAAGATTGCTGCTCCTCAGTAGAGGTCTCCTGTGATTCATGTGGTCATGTATTGGGTACTGAGATGTTTCAGTAATGAACGCCAACACACATCAGCTGGCAGACTGGGTTTAACTGCTGTTGTCATATCCTCAGAACATCCTGCTGTATCCATGTCTCCCCTTATAATGATCCTACTGTTCGGCATTCCTTCCAGATAACTAGAGATCCACATTGGAGCAGACCATTGGTCGTCACTGTGGAATGTGAAGCCTGCTGTCAGGATTCTTCCAAGCCGATTTCCGAACTTCGCTGATTGGAAGCCCCGGGATTTGGAGATTTGAAGTACACCTGCATGTTTCTGCTTTACTGTAGCAACTCCACAGTTGCTCATAAAATTGTCACACCTCTCCTCCCACGTATATGAATTGTCCATGCATTGCTGCAGGTATGTGTGAAACATGTGCAGTTGTACAGTCTCGCTACTGTATCTTACAAACTCTTGTGTATATTCTGCTAAAGGGTTCATAAAGCGTTTCTGTTTGCTTATAAATTCCAGCCTGAAGCCAGACACCATAAAGTGAGAATCCCAAGGCCCTTGCAGTAGAGGAATGTATGGATCTGAGCCTCCATTTAGCTGATTCTTGATCCTATGCTGCTTCTGCCACTTACTCCCTCTCGCATGTGTTGGGTGCTCTTATGGAATCTGGTAGAATGAATTGCCCAAGGTGGACATGTCTGAGCAGTGCGTGTGTGAGTAGCAATGTGAGATGGGTGGTCCTGTGGTGGATTTGCCTCCTGAGACACTTCACTGGGAAAGTTCTCCTTTAAAAACAGAAAAGGAATGTGTTATCAATTGAAATGGAAATATACAAGCTTCCAACAGGAATACTTTGAATGCTGTGCTGTTGTACCGTAGCACAGAAAGAACCATCTTCCTAGTGAAGAAGTAAATTTGAAGGTGAAAGTAGTTGCAGTAAAAGAGAGCATTTGCTTTGCTGGAGCAGCAATAAGTTTTTGATTTCTTCCACCTATAGATGCTTTCACTCCATACCAACTCAGTGCAGACCTCTCCCCTTACAGAAAGAGGCTTCACAGATCATTATCAATCCCATAGCCATGGGAGGCCATCCCCTGTAAAACCAGAGAACAGTTAGAACTGTCAGCATTTATAAGTACACAAAGAGTCAGCCCATGTAGTTGACTTTGCAAATGTATGAGAACGCAATATACACATTGCTTTCAGGAGCCAGTCTGAGTTAGATTGCACCATGCAAAGGTTAGGTATCATTAGAAACCATAACATTTTGCAGTATTAGAGACAGGAGAAGGTGCAAAAGATTATGTTCGTATTTCCCATTAAATTTCGTGTACTGTGCTTGGAGGTAATGCTCGCAAAGACACTATTCCAGTTGGCAAGCCTTACCTCGAAATAGTTTTTCATAGATTTGAAAGTTGAATCAACATGTTGACTATCTCCTGTCATTGGTTGGTGTATGTTGTAGTGGAGAGGAGGGTTGTTCTCACCTCAAGTATAGCTGCTGTCCTTTGCTGTGCCTGTTCCAAGTGAACATCCAAATTTTCTTCCACAAAGGGAACATCTCTTGACTCAATTCCTTCGCTGGCTGGCAGATTTCCCCAAAGCAAAATCACAGGTGTCTTGAAATGAGCTGCTATTCTGTGTGAGGTCAACTCCTATTCCCAATACTGCAGCCCCTGTACAAGGGCAATGATCCCAGCACCATTTTAGCCAGGGCCCACTGCATCAACCTTCATGTACCAATCAAGCATATTTCTAATCATGGAGAGATGGTCAAATGAAGAAGAACAAATCTTGAGAACTTTAAGGCTTTGCTGAAATAATTATTCGATATTCAATTATGTTGCAAGTTGATATTGATGGACTGAATGGCACCCTTCTATGCTGTAAACCTCATCACTTTATGGTCAAACACTAGAATACTGAAATGCTTCACTTCTGTTTCATTACATTTTACCAAGAAAAATCTGTGATGTAGTTATATGAATACACACCTCCTTTCTTCTGTCGTTTGTTTTCTGCATCAACCATTTCACTGAAGCTTGGGGTGACTTTGGTGTACATTCAAGGAAGGCCGTGCTGTTTTTCACTCCATATTGTACAGACTCCACTGCATTTCTGTATGCTGTAATATATTCCAAGCATACACAATAACACATATTACATTCAACACAAAGCCAGAATCAGAGCAAACTTGAAATCTATTTTGATATCTCAAGATGATAACTTCTGACACACATTGAACAGAATGTAGAGTACTGAGATTGTGCAGTAAAGGGACAATAAAATGATCCAATGGGTATCGTATTGCGTGGGCTACATTGATACCCAATGAAATAGCTCCTCTAAGGCCGATGTCCCTTCACCAAATTTAGATTTATTTACATCATAAGCAACATTCAGACAGGTACTTCCTCAGACAGAGTGTAAACCCGGTGTGCTAGTAACTCTGTCACATTATGTACACGTGCAGGCCTCCCTAATTAGTACTGGCTTAATCTGGGAGCTCGTATTCTAAGCGGTCCACATCATGGGCTTCGTTATAGTCATTACATCCAATGAGCAGAATAAAATTCATATCCCATACAGCAGCACTCTGCACTCCATACATTGTACTGGCTGGGAACTGGGTGGAACTATAAAGAAAGAAAGCAAGATGCAAACATTAATTTAAAACTGTGCCAATGAGTGAATTCAGCGGCACCAGTGAGTGGGATCCTTCTTACAGCCCTGTCCATTCTCTCTTATAGCATTATCCCCAATCAATCCAAAAAATAATTAAAACTCATAACTCTAACCATATGTATTGCGGAAATCATAATTTAGCAGAAGAAACATAACAAAAGGAAAAGAAAATCTGCAAAGCATGTGGTGGCATTTTAAGTTTGGATAAATGTTTTTATAAACTATGAAGTGATTCTGTTGGGCAGAACAACTGACAAAATAATCATTTAAAAGCTAAAGATTTTCCCCCCACAATGATGCATCATCAGGATTGAACATTTCTTTTTCTCGTACTTGAAGCACATGGAACACAGCCTCAACATGTGGTATTTGTAAATGAATTGCCGCAAACAGTCTTTTTTTCTGTTCTCGATTTTTTTTAACCCTCCCTAGGCATTACGAAAATCATCTGACAAAGCAGCATAGAAATATGAAGGAAAATGTAAATACTCGTGAGATGAGGCAAAAGGCGGACTGAATTCTTTCCGTTCAAAAGCCCAGCAGCAATTATGTCTGTGCAAATATTTGGACTTATTTTAATAAACTTGAGACTTAATTTTAGCTTCTGTCTATTCACCAGCTCTGTGTATTTCTGCCATTCAAAAGGACAAATTAACCTTCGGATTTTATCCGTTGGTGCAGTGCTGCACATCAGCCAAGGAGACATTGGGAGAAGGAAGATCAGAATAAATTATCATTTTCCTACAGTGGATAATTCATCAGGTGAGGCTGACAAATCTGTTATTTTATTGAGAGGTTTTCTGAGATACTTTCAGAGCAGTGTACAAGGAGGAAGAAATGAGTGTATGCAAGGGAGTGGGAAGGTGATGAGTTAGGTTTTTATGAGACTTCTGAAGACAAGGAGATAATTAGTGAGCCTGGAAACAAACTCCAGAGGGTGTAATGGCTGAAGGATCAGCTTCCAATAGTTGTGTGGAAGAGTCGGGGAAGAAGCACATTAAAAGGATACATTTACCTCTTTTTCAAGTTTCTAATATTATAAGAAAGTAAACTCGCCCAGCAGCTCTCACAACATTAAATAAAACGGTCTGCCTAGGAGTTAAACTCTGCACGCGTTCCCAAATAAGTATGCAGAGGGCTCCTTTAATATTCATCTCATCACCTGCAGCATGGCACAGCTAGTATTGTAACTCTGCAATGCATCAACTACACATTGTGGTCCACAGATGCCAATTTGAAAATATAGCCGCATTGTGGCTTTAAAGCGTGCTTTCATCAAATGATCAATAAACTGCTCTCTTTTAAAAAGGATGGAATCCCGCAGGAGCATGAAAAACCTGGCACTTACCAGGGAAGATGCGATAAAACAATAGGAGGCATTTTAAATTCACTCTAAGGGGCGTCCTTCGCTGTGGTTTTATGCTTTCAGGTTTTATAAGTGTGCAAGCGATATTTGCTCTCGGTTTACTTGGTAGACAGCTCTCGGATCTTCTGCTGGAGGATGCATTGTTAAAATAACAAATGAAATCTATTTTGTAGATTTGTTGGCTTCTAACTCACTTTCAAACCTTGGGATTACTTTGAGAAAATGTGGGAATCTATCAAAATAGAGGCTCCTAATCGTCTGGATAAGGAACCACAGACAGACTTAGAGCAATGCCACTAAAATTGCATTCGCAGAAACTGAAGTTATAGAGCAGTGAGGATGAATTTTTAAAAGGCTTTTAAAAACTGGAATTAGAAGACTCCATAGAAACACCCCCCTTGTCTCCCTCACCACCATCATGGAGCCAGCCCATTGAGCACGTCTCCTCCATAGAAACACCCCCCCTTGTCTCCCCCACCACCATCACAGAGCTAGCCCATTTGATATGGAATCCAACTCCCCCATGGAACACTCCCCCACCATGGAAACCACCCCTGCCCCCCTCCCTCCCTGCTCCACCACCACCATAAGAAGTCTGACAACACCAGGTTTAAGTCCAACTGATTTATTTGAAGTAAATTCAAATAAATCGGTTGGACTTAAACCTGGTGTTGTCAGACTTCTTTCGGTGTTTACCCCAGTCCATTGCCGGCATCTCCACATCACCACCGCCACCATAACAGACCCACAAATTAGCTGCATTATAACAGTGATGCCATTGAAATGGCAGTGAGGATCTGTGGAATGTACAGTAGTCATGGTTGGTGCTATATAAATGCAAGACTTTTTTTTAAGCGAAAGATGTGTATGTATCCACATATCAATAAATATTATCAATAGCCATTTCCAGGTGATACTGTTCCTTGGAGCATAAGCTGACCAATAACCAATACAGCCAATGTTATGGATCACAGCATGGATTCATGAAAGGAAAGTCATGTTTGATGAATTTACTGGATTTTTATGAAGATGTAACAACTGCGGTTGACAGAGGGGAACCGGTGGATGTGGTGTTTTTAGATTTCCAGAAGGCATTCGATAAGGTGCCTCACAGAAGGTTGCTGCATAAGATTAAGGTACACGGAGTTGGGGGTAAAGTGTTAGCGTGGATTGAGGATTGGCTATCTAACAGGAAGCAGAGAGTTGGAATAAATGGGTGCTTTTCTGGTTGGCAGATGGTTACTAGTGGCGTGCCGCAGGGATTGGTGCTGGGACCTCAACTGTTTACCATTTATATAGACGATCTGGAGGAGGGGACCAAGTGTAGGGTAACAAAATTTGCTGATGACACAAAGATGAGTGGGAAAGTGAATTGCATGGAGGACGCGGAAAGTCTGCAGAGAGATTTGGATAGGCTAAGCGAGTGGGCGAGGATCTGGCAGATGGAGTATAACATTGGCAAGTGTGAGGTTATCCACTTTGGAAGGAAAAATGGACTATTATTTAAATGGTGAAAAATTACAACATGCTACTGTGCAGAGGGGCCTGGGGGTCCTTGTGCATGAATCACAAAAAACTCAGTTTGCAGGTGCAGCAGGTGATCAAGAAGGCGAATGGAATATTGGCCTTTATCGCGAGAGGGATGGAGTATAAAAGCAGGAGGTCTTGCTGCAATTGTACAAGGTACTGGTGAGGCCGCAACTGGAGTATTGTGTGCAATTTTGGTCCCCTTATTTGCGAAAGGATATATTGGCCTTGGAGGGAGTGCAGAGAAAGTTCACCAGGTTGATTCCGGAGATGAGGGGGTTAGCTTCTGAGGAGAGATTGAGTAGATTGGGCCTGTACTCGTTGGAGTATAGGAGGCTGTGGGGGGATCTCATAGTGACATATGAGATAATGAAGGGGCTAGACAGGGTAGATTATTTCCACTTAGAAAGGAAACAAGAACTAGAGGGCACAGCCTCAAAATAAGGGGGAGTCAATTTAGAACAGAGTTGAGGAGGAACTTCTTCTCTCAGACGGTAGTGAATCTTTGGAATTCTCTGCCCATTGAAGCAGCGGAGGCTACCTTGTTAAATGTGTTTAAATCACAGGTACATAGATTTCGGATGAATAAGGGAATTAAGGGATATGGGGAGCAGGTGCCTAAGTGGAACTGAACCACTATCAGATCAGCCATGATCTTATTGAATGGTGGGGCAGGCTCGAAGGGCTAGATGGCCTACTCCTGCTCCTATTTCTTATGTTCTTATGTTCACAATATAAGTATTAGGATATAACGCTAGATGAACTTAACCAGTTTCAAAATGCCATAAAGCAGATGGCACTCTAAAAAACTGAAGCGGGAAAAGCAAGTGTAGCACTCTGTCCGGATGCTGACCTGTCTTTCTCCTTTTAGAGACCTAAAACTGCAATGCAGGTTAATAAGGCAATGTAAACAGCAGACTAAACACTGGGATTCACTTTTAGTGGATAGAATTAAAGAGCAGAGAAGCTATGTTAAACATATATAGATTCATGATTGGAGCAGACTTAGAGTAGAGTACCATCAACAGTTCTGGTCTCCAGTTCATAAAAAGAATACAAGAGCATTGGGTAAGTTGCAAAAAAAATTATGAGAATGATACCAGAAATGAAAGATTAGGCTGAACAGGAATGATTGAATTGGCTGAATCTCTTTTCTCTCAAAAATAAAAGACTGAGGGATGACTCTATTTTTAAAATTATTGCAGGGAATATGGGCATTGCTGGCAACGTCAGCATTTCTTGCTCATCCCTATTCATCCTTGAGAAGGTTGTGGTGAGCCATCTTGTTAAACCATTGCATTCTCATCTAGTGAGGGTACACCCACAGTGCTGTTAGGAAGGGAGTTCCTGGATTTTGACACAGCAACAGTGAAGGAATAGTTATATAATACCAAGTCAAGATAGTGAGTGGCTTGGGGGGGTGACTTGCAGTGGTAATGATCTCATGTGTCTGCTGCCCTTGTTCATTTAGGTGACAGAAGTTGTGGATTTTAAAAGATGCTGTCTAAGAAGCTTTTGTGAGCTGCAACAGCGTATCATGTACAAAGCCCACATGGCTGCCACGGTGCATTGGCAGTAAAGGAGGTGAATGTTTAAGGCAGTGAATGGGATGTTGATTAAGTGGATGGTTTGTCCTGGATGGTGTTGAGAGTCCTGAGCGTTGTTGGAGCCACACTCAAACAGGCAAGTGGAGAGTATTTCATTACACTATTGATTTGTGTCTGAGTGGCCAGGCTTTGGGAAGTTAGGAAGTGAGTTTAGCACTACAGAATTCTCAGCCTTTGATTTGCACTGGTAATCATGGTAGCAATGGTAACACCACTGAATGCTAAGGGGAGATGGTTATATTCGCTCTTGCAGATAGTTATTGTTTGGCACTTGTGTAGCATGAATGTTACTTGCCACGTATCAACCCAAGCCTGAATCATAGAATCTCTGCAATGCAGAAGGAGGCCTTTTGGCCCTTCGAGTCTGCACCGACAACTATCCCACCAAGGCCCTATCCCCATAATCCCATGTTTCCCCTACTAATCCTGCTGACACTAAGGGGCAATTTAGCATGGCCAATCCACCTAACCTGCATATCTTTGGGCTGTGGGAAGAAACTGGAGCACCCAGAGGAAACCCACGCAGACACAGGGAGAACGTACAAACCCCACAGACAGTCATCCAAGCCAGGAATGAACCCGGGTTCCTGGTACTGTGAGGCAGCGGTGCTAACCACTTTACCACTATGCTGCCAATGTATCCTAGTCTTGGTGCATATGGGCATCAACTCTTCGGTATCTGAGAAGTTATGAATAATATTGAACATCTCCACTTCTGACCTTATGATGGAGGGAATGTCATTGATAAAGCAGCTGAATATGACTGAAGCTAGGACACTACCCTGAAGCTTGGACACTATCCTGCAGTGCTATCCTGGGATTAAAATGATTAACCTCAAACATCTTCTTTTGTGTTTGGAATGACTAAGGCCAGTGAAATGTTTCCCCGATTCCCCTTGTCCTGATGGAACTTAGTGTGAGCGGGCTATCGCTGCGTAAATGTTGCTTGATAACTCTGCTGGCCACATGTTCAGTCACTTAGTTCATGGATGAGAGTAGACTGAAGAGGCAGTAATTGGTGGATTGGATTTGTCCTGCTTCTTCTGTGCATAATGTACCTGGACTGTTTTTCATATTGTTGAGTCGGTGCCAGTTGAGACTGTGCTGGAACAGCTTGGCTAACGGTATGGCCAGTTCTGGAGCACAAGTCTTCAGTACAGTTATGGGGATGTTATCAGGGCCCATTGCCTTTGCAGTGTCCAGTGTCTTCAGCCATGTTTTGATATCACAGAGTGAATTGAATTGGCTGAAGTTTTGCAACTGTGATGCCGAGGACCTTAGAAGGAGGCCGAGATGAATCATCCACTTGGCAGATGATGGTTGCAAATACTTCATTCTAGTCTTCTACACTGACGTGTAGAAGGGTTCCCTTTTCAGTAAGGATGGAGATATTTGTGGACTCTCCTCCTCCTGTTAGTTGTTAATTGCCCACTACCATTCATGACTGGATGTGACGGGACTGCAGAGCTTAGATCTAATCAGTTGGTTGTGGAATCGCTTACTCTGTCTCTTGCACGATGCTTCCACAGAAAGGAGCCCTGTTTTGTAGTTGACACCTCAGCCTGTGACTGCTCCTGGCACGACTCTTGCACTCATTTAAATTATGAAAGGGCTTTGTAGAGTAGGTGGCCCCACTCCTGAGTGACTGTTAACTACAGGCCAAATATAAGGTCATCACTAATAAATTAAATACAGAATCCAGGATAAACATCTTTCTCTAAAGAGTGATTATAATGTGGAGCCACTATCACAAGCTATGGTTGACGTGGCTGGCAGAGATGTATTTAAGGGAAAGCTAATTAAAGACATAAGAATAATAAAGCAAGGCAAAAAGCAAACAAAATATGTTGATGGGATTAAATGAGATTGAGTGGAAAGATGCACATGAGGAGCATAAACCTGTTGGAATGGACTTAATGGGCTGAATGGCTGTTTCTGCATTGCATGTAGAACGTGTCTATCTGACTTCGATGTGACCTGATTCTCCATACTTTTCATCATTCTTATTTCTTCTTCTAACTTTCCTTTTTTCTGGAGTAATTATTGCTTCACAATTCCTAACTTCATAGTTGCTACTTTTTAGTGATAAGAAATGTCCAATGCTAACTTTGATAATATGAATGACTTTCAATAAATTGTGTCATTAATAGCAGATTGGGATATTCACCTTTGAGATTAAAGCCCCTGCACTGTGTCAACGGGTTGCCATGTCTCACGTCCTGCCTACGGCTCCTCCTGTAACCAAAACAAACACACAATTTAGAAGAAGATGTAACCAATGATTTCTGTGGTGTTATAATCAGCGTGACAGATAGATCTGTGGGCTCAAGATAGAGTAAATTTTCACATTCACCTGATGGGCAATCTCCAAGATGGTGCTGGAGTGTGGCAACTTCTTGCAAACTGTGTCAAACATACCCTCTAATTCCATCTTTTACACTTGTTTTATGCTTTTAAAGCTCTACTCTATCTCTTCCCTGCTGCCATCAGACCAACCTTGTATTAAGCTGATCTTTCTCTAGACCCTCGCTATGACTGTAACACTACATTCTGCACCCCCTCCTTTCCTTCTCTATGTATGGTATTCTTTGTCTGTATAGCGTGCATGAAACGATACTTCTCACTGTATACTATACATGTGACAATAATAAATCAATTCAATTAATTGATTGTAATCTGGATGAATGTGTAGCCCATCTGTTATTGAAATCAATCACTAAAATCATTGGAATGAAGGTCAAGAGGGTTCCACAACAGGTAGATAATCATCTCCACCAGCTTAGGCATTCAGGACAAAATTTGCTTTCGGGTATTTGAAGAAAATTATTGTTGAATAAAGAATTGACAAGTTCTGTGAAAACAAAACCCAATCTATTTAGGCTGAGGTCCAAAACCCCAGAACGAAAAATGCTATTATTTAATCCTCTTCCAGATAATCTTAGCTTATATGGAAATTCATCTTTTTTCTTAGCATATCGTCACTGTCTCACCAGACAACAGGACTAGAATCATAGAATCCACTCATCCCTACAGTGCAGACTGAGGCCATTAGGCCCATTGAGCCTGCACCAATAACAATTCCACCCAGACCCCATTCCCACAACTCCATGTATTTACCCTTATAATCTCCCTGACACTAAGGGGCAACTGAGCGTGGCTGATCAACCTAACCTGCACATCTTTGGACTGTGGGAAGAAACCGGAGCACCCAGAGGAAATCCATGCAGGCATGGGGAGAACGTGCAAAGTCCACACAAGCAATTACCCAAGGCCAGAATTGAACCTGGGTCCCTAAGACTCTGAGGCAGCAGTATTAATAGAGGCCAGTTCTGCAGAGTTCCAGTCCATAATTTGAAGGTGTTATTTTTGTATATAGCTGGGTTGGTAGGCACCCCTAAATCCATCTGCTGGAAGTAGCTGCAATTAATAATTTGTTTGACTCCTCCTGTCTGCGGAACTTCTCAACTACTGACTGAGACCTAATTCAATGTTACCAATGAAAAACCAGCAGGCTGATGACTAAACTCCATTCCTTGAATTAAACTTGCAATTCTTGTTACTTCTCCACTGCTGCTGTGCTGCTACCTTCACTGGAAAAACTTGCCATTCTCATTGACACTATGGATTGGAGTGCTGGGGACATGAGTGGCCACTCATAAGACTGAACAAGAGCTTATTTACACGGGTAAAATGTGAAAAGAATCATTCAGGGATGTGATGTGGCATTTTGGTATTGCATTTATCCTTGGTGGCAGTAAATTGAGCACCTATTCAGAAAAGCTCATTAAAAGCAGAATAATTCCCCTCAGGCTGCTGAATGTGTCAGTCCTTCCTGGGGATGAAAAACCCATTTGAAAACAGCCGTGGCGCTACAGAAAGTGCAGACACCATGGCCTTTGCACAGAGCTAATATTGTATATCTAGTGACTGTTTTATGCATGAATCTCTATCTCTGCCACTTTAAAATGATAGAATTGCTGCCATCAAGTTTATTTCCACTGATGCAGAAATGGTTTCATTATCATCAGGTGGATTCGCAGCAACTAAACAATTGCATGTGCATTGCTTGTCCGTGGGGGTGAACCAAGAATCTGGCTGTTCCACACTTAGAACCAAAGCAATGAATCTAAAGCCATTAGCTTTGACATCAAAGGCACTAGTATTGGAGGCACCCTGCACGACCTCCTCCCAGCAACGTGTGGTGGCTTCAACAGCACTCGAACCATACAGAGAGAGAGAGAAATGCAATTAACATTGGATTACTTTAGCAAAGTGCTTGCTTGCACAGAAACAATGATCTGAATGACTTCCTTCAGTTAAATTTCACTGGTTCAACTAAGATTGGTTGTTTATATAATAGATTGTAATCACCAGTAATCTTGCAATGCCAAGAGAATATATATGCAATCTTGCAACTCAACAGTCCATTGGGATAATTTTTCGCACAAATCACATATTATAATTGCTGGTGACCTATTGAAGATGTAACTATTTGACCAATAGTGTCTTCAGGCAACATAAAACAGCATCCACTATTTGTTATTTCTCTTACCTTTTGCCAGTTAGATAGAACCTGGAGCAGGATTTGCCATCCCAAGCACAGTAAGGGTCTCGGGCCAAGCAGCAGTCAGCACATGCTGTACCATAGACGTGGCAACGATGAAAAGACACCTGGGTGATACCTTCATCTGAGCTCACGTATAGCTGTTGCTGTTATAAAAATTAGATCATGAACGGTGGTTAATACAGGAGATCTCATTTTTCTGCTCCTAGTTGTAAGTGACACAGCAACACATATATGTAACAGAGCAACATGTGACATAGCAACACAGTGATACAGCAACATGTGTACGTGGGCGAATGGGCCAGGAAATGGCAAATGGAATTTAATGTTGGCAAGTGTGAGGTGGTCCACTTTGGTAGGAAGAATGGTAGGAAGGACTATTACTTACGTGGCGAAAAACTGCAGCAGGCGACGGTGCAGAGGGACCTCGGGGTCCTTGTGCATGAGTCGCAAAAACCCAGCTTGCAGGTGCAGCAGGTGGTCAGGAAGGCGAATGGGATGCTGGCCTTCATAGCGAGGGGGATTGAATATAAAAGTAGGGAGGTCTTGCTGCAGCTGTATAGGGCATTGGTGAGGCCGCAGCTGGAGTACTGTGTGCAGTTTTGGGCGCCGCACCTGCGCAAGGATATTTTGGCCCTGGAGGGAGTGCAGAGGAGGTTTACTAGGCTGATACCGGAGTTGAGGGGATTGAGCTATGAGGAGAGGCTGAATAAACTAGGCTTGTACTCGTTAGAGTTTAGAAGAATGAGGGGAGATCTCATTGAGACGTATAAGATGATGAATGGGATGGATAGGATAGAGGTGGAGAGACTCTTCCCGCTCAAAAAAGACAGTAGGACTAGGGGGCACAGCCTCAAGATAAAGGGGAGGCGGTTTAGAACGGAGTTGAGGAGGAACTTCTTCACTCAAAGGGTGGTGAATCTCTGGCATTCTCTGCCCGTTGAAGTGGTGGAGGCTGCCTCGCTAAATATTTTTAAGAAGCGGGTTGATGGGTTCTTGATAAGAGAGGGGATTAAGGGTTATGGGGAGAGGGCGGGAAAGTGGAACTGAGCCACAACAGATCAGCCATGATCTTATTGAATGGCGGGGCAGGCTCGAAGGGCTAGATGGCCTACTCCTGCTCCTATTTCTTATGTTCTTATGTTCTTATGACACAGTAACACATGCACATGTGACACTGCAACATGTGTACATGTGACACAGCAACATACACACATGTAACACAGCAACAAGTGCACATGTGACATAACACGTGCACGTGGCACAACAACAAGTGCACATATGACACAACAACACACACATGTGACACAGCAACACGTGCACATGTGACACAGCAACATACAACAAATAATTAATTGGGCGCTAATCAGTTAGCTGATATTTTACTTTACCAGTCAGGGAAATGGACCTCTGCTCAGCATCTGAATGGGACTAGACTTTATGGACAAAATTCTACAGGTGTACATGCTGGCAGGATTCTCTCGTCCCACCGGCACTGCACCCCTTCCGGGGTGCTTCAATGAATTCCCATTGACAACGGTTGGACTGGAAGATCCCGTCACAAGTAAATGGCACGCCACCTCCCATTACCAAGAAACACGCTGAAGGGGGGGCCACAGAAGCTCACCCAGTATGTGAGTCCTTCCTGGTTTGAATGTATGAGGAATACACCAGATGATGCATTTATGTCCTGACACATTAACATCAAATATTTATCAGTCTGTGCACTGAGGGGACATTTGTGCAACCTCATCAAGGAATCTCAAAGGGGCTGTGCACGTATAGCTCACTGTTCAGGAGTTGAAAGACAGATGTCCAAGGGTTGAAAGCAGTTTCCCAATGCAGTCACATTTTTCCATGACTTATACACTCTCCTGCATCCACCCAATAATTATACCCCCACTGCACGTGCACACACACACACACACACACACACACACACACACACACACACACACACACACACACACACACACACACACACACACACACACACACACGTCCTGATCTTAGTCATGGGTCAAATGTATGATGCTTACTGAAAACTTTTTGTCACAGGTAAGTTACATTTACTGAGTTACTCTATTTTTCTTCTGTTACTTCTTCAAAGAATACAATAAAGTTGGTTAAATATGACATGCCCTTTTGGAATCAATGTTGACTTCGCTGTTGTATTTTCAGAGCCCAATGTCAATGGGATTTCCCATTGTTTGCACCCTCTGCCATCCCGTGTCAGGGGTCACCATCAATGGAATTGGAAAATCCTGCCAGCAGGATTGATTGAAAGCTTTTGGCTGATGTGTTTCTCTATTAAATATTTAAGAAAGGGTTCCATTATCTTTCCCACCACTGACACACAGCCTATTGGTCTATAGTTCCTATACTTGTTCTATCTATTTCATATTTAGATTGTTTGAATTGTCAGTACTTAAATCAGAATAAGGTTAAAGGTAGTTCATACATACAAAGCTTTGTTAATTATCTGATCTGAAACAAACTATAACATAATGGGCACTGCTGCCTCATAGTGTCAGGGACCCAGGTTTGATTCTGGCCTTGGGTGACTATGTGGAGTTTGCACGTTCTCCCTGTGTCTATGTGGGTTTCGTCTGAGTGCTCCAGTCATCTACCACAGTCTAAATGTGTGTGGCTTAGGTTGATTGGCCACGTAAATTGACCCTTAGGGTCAGAGAGATATGCAGGATAAATACATGGAGTTATGGGGATGGGTGAGATTGTTGTTGGTGATGGCTTGATGTCTGAGTGGCCTCCTTCTGCACTATAGGGATTCTATATTTTCTATTTATTGCAGCTCTATCTTTTCTGCATTAAAAATCTTTGTAACCATTTATGTCATATTGCTAGAAACTAAAGAAAGTCTCTAAATTGTATTGTGGATAATGACATCTTGGCACCATGCTTTAATTTAAACCTCCAGAGGTTTGTTGATGATGATCCAGACTATCTGATCTCTTTATCCTGGGGATTAGAAATACTGAGTTTAGCAACAGTGTATCTGGCAGCTACGCTCGGTGCTGTCTCAGGACTTTAAGCACATTTTCTATAACACTGATTTCATTCTAACCACTTCTTCATCTTGGAAAATTCTGCCCCAGATTTAACTTGGGAACAACACTGTTTCTTCTGTTAAGTGAAGGTTTTTCTGGTTGCTGATTGTCGCAATGATGTCATGTATGAAATGTGAAATATTAACTGTTGGTTTCATTGGCTGGTGCAATGCCTTGGATTCTTTTAGGTAAAGAAACAGCTGGAATTGCATGGATACTGTTTTGAAATTTGCTGCATATGGGCTAAGTTCTAGCAGACTCTGAAAATGGATGGCCAGGGGATATTGTCTGAACTCTCTGCAAAAAAAAGGCAATAGGCTAACAGACCTCCTGACTCCAGAAACTGCCTGGAACAAAGAAGGATTTACGTAACTCGTTATACAAAGAAGGCTCTAAAGACTCTCCCAATGCAGTTTACTTTATATTGGAGAGACTAAACGCAGACTGGGTGACCACTTTGCTGAACATCTTTGGTCCGTCTGCAAGCAGGATCCAGACCTTTCTGTCGCTTGCCACTTCAATGCACCACCCTGCTTTCCTGCCCACATGTCCGTCCTTGGCCTTTTGCAACGTTCTAGTGAACCCCAACGCAAACTGGAGAATCAGCACCTCATCTTCCGGTTAGGCACTTTACAGACTTCCGGACTGAACATTGAGTTCAACCACTTCAGACCATGAATTCACCCCTCCACCTTCATCCCATTTCCATTCATTTCATTTCATCTCATTTCATCTCATTGTATCTTCCTCCTTCTTTCTACCCTTCCCCCCCACCACCCCCCTCCCCCCTTCTTCAGGGTAACTGCCATATTTCTCAGGCAGTTGTTTACCAAGCTGTACCTTTGTTTTGCCATTCCTGTATTCCGATCACTTAATGGACACTTTCAACACCTCAGCTTTCTGCATTGTTATTTACATTCCCTTTGTTCAACTCCACCACCCCTCCCAACTCTCAGAGTATAAATCCCTGCTGACTCTGTTTCCTCTCAGCTCTGATAAAGGTCATCTATACTTAAAACATTGGCTCTGTTCTCTCCCCACAGATGCCGTCAGACCTGCTGAGATTTTTCAGTATTTTTCTGTTTGTGTGTGAGGGTTCTAAGGATCCCTCCTACCTGTTTTGATGGCACCTTGATAGCTTTGGCAATGGTAGATTGAAGCTCCTTCATCAATATGGCTTGCCTGCCATTCTGTGGTGATAGCCAACTGTCGCCAGATCAGAACCTCATTTGTGAAGAACCATGATTATAAGCTTCTATGTTTGTTGCGGCAGAAGAGACTGTAGAAGATGCAAGTAACATCCAGAAGATGCCTGCATCTCTTTCTCCCTGCTCCAGTTTGGACCATATCTCAGTTATAATTGGAACACATCACAGAGATGGCTAATTTTAATCAGATGGAAGTGTCATAACATCCACTTTGGGAAAAGATGGATTATAGTCTCCAGAAAAATAATTGGCTTACGTCAACTGCAAGATCTTGGAATTTTAAGACTACGAAAGGAATGTCATAACATGTAATTCTTCTTTTTCTCAAGGACTTTAACGAATGACAACTCCTTCACTTTGTAACTAATTCTGTTTTGCATGCTAATACGTGTGTGTGTGTTTGAATGTCACGGGGTACGGGATGTGAGTTTGCCTTTTTAATGAGTCTCATATTTTTACCTGAGCGAGTTCTTAATAACAGAACTAACTCCTTACTCTCTAAATTAAGAGATGAAAGAACAAAGAAATTTACAGCACAGGAACAGGCCCTTTGGCCCCTCCAAGCCTGCACTGACCATGCTGCCCCACTGAATTAAAACGCCCTACCCTTCCAGGGACCATATTCCTCTATTCCATCCTATTTGTGAAAAATCTGGCTGGTTTATTTCTTCATATAGCTTTATGTGCTGTCTCGGGTACATGCTGAATTGAAAAATCACAACCTAAAAAAAATTCAAATTGTTATAACCAATCTTGGAAGTGGAAAAGAGAGGAGTGTTTTCACCCCCCGCCTTGATTTGGTCCTAACATAATGCAATGGGCCAGATTTTACCAATCGGAGGCTAAGGGCTGGATCCGGACATAAAACGGATCCGAGCCCGGAATCCTCGTTCCAGCTTGCCGGCTCCGATCCATCCATGCTGTGCCCAGGCTCTGCCGGAGGAGGGGGGCACAGGCTCAGATGGATCTCTGATTGGGGGGGTTGTGATGGAGATTCTCCCAAGTCCATCTGAACCCGCCAACCCCCCCCCCCACTCCGGCAGACGCCAGGGAGGTGCTGCAGGCTGTCTAACGAGTGCAGTAAGAAGTCTCACAACACCAGGTTAAACTCCAACAGGACTTTAACCTGGTGTTGTGAGACTTCTTACTGTGTTGACCCCAGTCCACCACTGGCATCTCCACATCAATGAGTGCAGGTCAGAAGGGAGAGCAGCAACTGAGGCAGGTTGGGGGTGTGCTCTGCCGGGGGGGGGGGGCGGGGCCTGCCTCCCAGGGGAGTCCGATCGCAGGGGGGGATGGGGGTCTGCCAGGGTGGTTAGCGGGGGGTCTGTGAAGGGTGTTTGAGGAGGATGGGCTTCAGAGGTTCCCCTGCAGAATAGCAATCGGCTTCAGATTTTTATTTAGCAGGTTGATAACAGCGCGGATGTGGAACGGATTAGAAGACGGTAAAATGGGGTTTGGCGGTAGAGTTGGGCACACAGGTCATTAAATCAATTTAAATGCATGTTAATGACATGATACACATGTAATGGAGTAGGTACAGAGGAGATCTCAGGGGTAAGTTTTTCACTCAGAGGGTGGTGAGTGAGTGGAATCGGCTGTCGTCGGTGGTGGTGGAGGCGAACTCGTTGGGGTCTTTTAAGAGACTTCTGGACGAATACATGGGATTTAATAGGATTGAGGCTTATAGATAGGCCTGGGAGGTAGGGATATGATCGGCGCAACTTGTGGGCCAAAGGGCCTGTTTGTGCTGTAGTCTTCAATGTTCTATGTAAGATACTCTTCATCAGCATCTAACTGTTGGTTACAATTTTTCTAAGTTAATAAGGGGTTGACAGGAGTCATTTTGGGACAAAATGTCCATTTGGAAATTTTTCTGATTTTTTTTTCCTCACCAGTTATGCTGCAACTTGTTACTGTTTAAGATTGTTTTACACTGCTTGTTAGAGTTTGCTGTATTCAATCAGCCACTTCATCTTTTAGTTAGAATGCAGTCCCTGTGCCAATGCAAAATGAAAAGCACCTTGCACCAATCCAAATATTCCATTAAGACTGGGCTAGGGCAGGAAGAAACTATTTTGTCAAAACAACATCATGACATTTGCAGTGATCACAGTTTTAATCTCAAAGTGCAATAAAATGCCAAAAAATTGACTGCAACATATAAAACAAAAGTTACCTTTTTGGATGAAATTTTCATAGTTGTGATAGCTGATCGATTCTGCAAAAGAGAAAATGATTTGGATTATTTTAAGGCTAACTTGTACTCATCTGCATCACCAATATTATATTTTTTACACATTGGTTCATGGGATATGAGCATTGTTGGCTATGCCAACATTTACTGCCTGCCCCTAGTTGTCTTTGATAAGGTAGCAGCAAGCCACCTTCTCGAACCACTGCAGTCCATGTGGTGTAGGTGCATCCAAAGCGCTTTTGTTTCTGAAGAAGTTTGATACAACTGAGTGGTTTACAAGACAATTTCACAGTCAACTATATTGCTGTAGATCGGAAAGCATATATTGGCCAGACTGGGAAAAGGCAACAGATTTCCTTTCCTGAAGGAAATGAATGAACTAGGTGGATCTTATTGACAATCGAGTAGTTTCAAACTTGTTATTAATAATAATGTTATTCCAGATTTATTAATTAACTGAACTTCCGCCAATTGCCCTGGTCGGATTTGAACTCATTTCCCTGATGTGTTGGCTGCTCTCTCCAGAAAGCAGTGGCAGGCCCCATTTGCTGCCATCTGCTCTTTCCACTCATGCTCTATAGGCTGTTCCTGCTCTTTATTAATTCTCAGTGCTATTAATTGGGCGCTGAGGTCACTTCTTCTCTATTTTAAGCCATTACATTTGACATGCGTTGCAGGAGTGACACAGAAATAGCATGGGGTAGGGTTCCAGAAATTGTCTGGGCATTGGGTTCTCAATCCTGAATTGAAAATCAAGCCCACTGATTGCAACCAAAGACTCAGGAATTCCTAATTCTACAGTTGTTCATCTCATACCACCAGCACAGTGTAACCACAACCTTATTGTTTATTTGGGATCAGTATTGATGCTGGTTTAAACTACTGTTTGACTCAATATAGCTCTACTAAGTTTCAGTCATCCACAAAAGGGTAAGCAGGGCTTTATGTGGTTCCGGAGAAATTAGTTGAAAAATAGGAGCTAATTTGAATGAGACTCCTTTCTCTGAGTGAGACATATCCCCTCCAAATACATTTTCAGAGCTCTTGCCTTTGAAAGATATGAGTGCATATTGGATACAAGGCTATTAATTATAAATACTTATTCCATCCTGCTAGTATTAGATTTAAATGATAAGTAATATTGGAATTATTTTTCCTTATAAAGTGACACTTTGAAGTTTTTTATTAAAAAAACTAAAATAAAATTTAATGTAAATGTTTTGGATTGTATTTATTGGGAATACAGTCTGGGATCACAAACGTTTCTGTATTTTCAACTGGGATATTGCTTTTGTACAAACTATGTAAATTTAAATAATAGATGTTTTGGCAGCCTGATAACTCCAGTGGTTGAGATTTTGGCTCCTAATCAGAAGGTCACAAATACAAGTCCCACTGGCTGCCTGACTCTTGCACTCATTTTTCTCACTTGAATGAGGTCCACGTGTTTCCCCCAGTCAGACTCTCTAACCAAATGTGATGTAACAGAAAGGCATTCCACTCTGGAGAAAATGAAAAGTAGCAGAGCTTTTCTGGGTCCCCCCTTTGACTGTCTCAGCCAGCAGAAAGGGATGGAATGGCTCCGATGATGATTATCATAGAATAGAATAGAACCATAGAATCCCAACTGTGCAGAAGGAGGCCATTCAGCCCATCAAGCTTGCACCAACAACAATCCCACCCGGGCCCTATCCCCTTAACCCCATGTATTTACCCTGTTAGTCCCTCTGTTATTAAGGGGCAATTTACCACAGTCAATCAACCTGACCCGCACATCTTTGGACTGTGGGAGGAAACCAGAGGAAACCCATGCAGACACTGGGAGAACATGCAAACTCCACACAAGCAGTCACCAAAGGCCGGGAATTGAACCCGGGTCCCTGACGCTATGAGGCAGCAGTGCTAACCGCAGTGCCACCCCTCATATCATGGAGACATGTCCAACTCGTCTACATGTCATTGTAAAATTGCCTTAACTCTGGCCTTAGAGCTGCTTGTTCACATTATTACTTTGCTCACAAAGGATATACATTCTTGCTTCAAAATCAAATTTGGTTCTCTTGATTGAATTTATATAATGAAAGGATCCGGAAAATAACAGGAAACACCAAGGCCTTCCAGTAGGGATAGAAATCACAATTTTTTCATTAGCCAATGAAGGTTACAGAACTCCTTTCCTTTTTTAACAGTACTTGCTCACAAAATGTTTATGACACAGTGTCTAAGAGATTAATGCAATGTTGTAATGAGAAGCAATTTGATCAGAGTGTGCTGTGGACAAGAACACGAGGACCTCTCATGGTATCAATAAATATTTGAATACTGTTCAAGCAGTTCATAAATGTTTGACTGCCTGAGAACGTGTTACCGTCTTTATCTTATTTCAGTACAATGATCCGCATCAATGGCCTGTTGGTTATGTTTGGCCTGAAACTTAACTGGACCAGCCACATGAATACATTGGCTACAAGAGCAGGTTGGAGACCTCGGGTTGGGAATTTCCTGTTGTAAAATTCCGCTCAGTTAGTGAGGGAAGTGGAGGAGACAGTGGAAGGTGGAAGGGAAGAGTTTTAAGGGCATAATGGAATAAGAACGGGATGACTGTTGGAGATCAGAGCGTAGCTGTTTGGAAGGGGGGCAGGGGGGTGCACTGCCATTTCAACCCACCACATAAACAATCTCTAGCTATTGTTGGCTTTTTTCTCACGACATGACACCACACAGCCAATCATCTCTCACCCCGATTGGAAGATAAAATGAAGAAAGAGATAAGCAGAAAAGAACATGGAGTTGGAAGAGAAGTAGGTATTGGAACGGAGGAGTGTATTTGTTAGTTTGTTGTACATTTTGGGAGAGATTTTGAGCCCATTCTCTCCGTCAGTGGGAATGCCAGTGCATGCTCAAAATTCAGAGAGACTTGGAAAGCGTGACGTGCTGGTGAGTTTCCAAGTTCTGATCTTCCAGCCCCTCATTAGCAGAGTGGTGTGAAACACATCACCAGGCCTCAGGAAGCTCACTTCAATACAATACATTGTCCCTACTGAGCACCCTCTTTGGAATTCCCCCTCACTGGATATTCAGCAGGCATCACACCCAGACGTAAAGCTGTTGTGGGGGTCTCCCAGGGGTATGATGGTGAGTATAGCCCCTGGAGTAGAGGGACAGGGCCAGGCAGTTGGCTGGTAATGTCCCTGGCAGTGTTCTTGGCACAGGTTGACAGTGTCAACGTGTGCCAAGTGGCTGGTCCCAGTGGGGGCCTCATTCAGATTTGGATTTGGGCTGGAAATGGGTAGAGGAGAAGGTGATGCTGGCGATGGCCAATGAAGGGAGGGGGGGTGTGAAAGAGGCCAATGATTGAGGGGATGGGAAGGGAGAGAAAACTGCTGACTCTGATCAGGTGTACGGAGAGGCTTCCCTGAAATTTCTGTGGAGGCTCTGTGACCAGATTTATACCTGTTGTCAATGCAGCTGGGTTTTGTTAGTGTGTTGAGGTCCTGCCCCCACTGTACGACTGTGTGAAACATGCTCCCTTAATTTTTTAGGCAGAATGTCATAAGATCTAGAGATAAAACCAAAGTGTTTGTCTGGAGAGAAGTATGCTGGTGAGACTCCACTCCCACCCCCCACCCTCACAATGGATCTGATTTACTTCAGAGCAGTACAGAGATTGCACCACGTTTATAACAGGTTTATTTACAGTGCTTTAAAAGGTCTCCTTTAATGAAAATAAAGAGATACAGTCAGGGCTAAGTAATGCCTACACAATCTGATTCAAATATCGCTGTCTCTGTCTCCACTTCACCTGGAAGCTATACTCAGTTTTGACCATGTGGGCATACTGTGGCAGTGGGTTGGCTGAACCACGTGGGAAATAGTATCAATGACAAGGGTTTTCTGCTGAAACAAAGATGGTAACATTGGCAGAATGCCATGGGAATTCCCGCAGTCCCACAAAATCTCCAGAATTCTCTGGGAGTCTCCACATTGGAACTGAAGATTAACTTCCAGACATCGCCACAAGCTATTGTCAAAATGGCTTCAGAAAACAGCATATGATTTTGTAATTTTAGTTGTAAATGAATTGATTCGAAAACTCTTGGCAATGGAAATAAAACTGTTGTTCAACTGAGAGTCAAGCATCATCCATTGGGCTGACAGAGAGCAGGGATGGCAGGGTGATGCAGCATGGAGAATGGTCACGTGATCTGACGGGTGGCTGGACGCTGTGGGGATTAGAGGCAGGAGATCATGTGATGGAACTACCCAGAATTGTGCCAACCAGAGTTGGCAGACGTACTCGCCTATGTACTAGGGCATGGGAGATCAGCTCTTTTGTTTTATGAACACTCAAGTTACTCTTTTATATCAAGTACTTTTCAAAACCGCTGGCACACATCGGCCCCAAATCATTTCTCCTTAGAGTAATCCAAGTGTTGACGACAACTGCAGACAAACCATAAATTCCAAAGGAGATCAGATTATGGGGATATTAGTCACAGAATTGAGGAATTCTATGAATATATTTCTCGCTACTATTTAATTTAAAAATCTTAACACATACTAGTTGCAGTTGCCTGCAATATATATCCAATCTCAGCAAAAGGAAAATAAGTAAAGTATGTGAAGAATAAACAGCACTTTAAACTTTGACGTGCCCCAGTCTGCGCAGTGTTAACATGCACGCGCACCCCAAGACTCTGACATTAAACCCAGAGCGTTCTACTTCAAAGCATCAGTGGTTTGGCAGCCTGAAGAAAAATTGCAGATCTTTAGGGACTTGTATAATTAGCAGCACGCTCTCTACATCTTCTGGTCTGAACCTGAAACAGCAGTTTGAATGCAAAAGAAAGGCCTAATTATTTCCACATGGGCCTGCCACACGGCATCTCGCTCAGTCTGTTTGTGATTTTGACCACCATCTTTTCACCTACGCAACCCCGCTGAGTTAAACTTGGAAAGGCTTCCTTACAAATTCCAATCTGATAAATGTAATCTGGCAGCACCGCTCTCATAGAAATACTGAGTCAGACCTCAAAAACTTCCATTTCTTCCAAGATTAGCTCTTCATTAGCTGATGCATTTTTAGGCAGGACAACAATTTTCTGGATGGTTCCCTTATCTGAAAGGCACATGAGGAAAAAAAAGTCATTACAAAATGAAAATTGGTTTAAATGGATTACTGAGATTATTACTGATTCGTTTTTTTAAATGTAGTTTGATTAACTATTTAATAGATTTTCCATTTTTTAAAATCTGTTCATGGTGTAGGAGCGTCGTTGGCTAGACCAGCATTTATTGCCCAGAGTCAATCACATCACTGTGGCTCTGGAGTCAAGTGTAGGCCGGACCAGATAAGCACGGAAGATTTCCTTCCCTAAAGGACATTTGTGAACTAGATGGGTTTTTCTGATAATGGTTTCACGGTCATTAGTAGATTCTTAATTCCAGATTTTGTTTTTATTGAATTCAAGTTCCTTCATTTGCCATGATGGAGATTCGAATCTGGGTCCACAGAACATTAGCTGAGTTGCTGGATTACTAGTCTAGCGATAATACCACGAGGCCATCACCTCCTGGGTGTAGCAGTGCAACACTAACTCAGTGATGGCGTAAGCTGGACCATTTTGGCCTCTGGTGAAGGCATGCTGCAGTTACGATCTATGACGATCTTCCTCAGTGTGGGTAAGAGGGCCAGTTTCCTCAGAAGCACCTGTACACCATGTTCATTTCAGCCATAATGAAATGGCTGTCAGCTGTTAGTTTGCTGGGCCACTTGCTGACAGACTGCCGTGCGTTGGTCAGACTGCCTCTCAATTCAATGTTACCTGTCATTTCTTCAGCCCACCCCTCTGTTCACCTGGGCTAACGTGGAAATGTGGGAAGAAAAACTGGGAGTTGGATACCATCTCCCAGTTAGTCAATCCTTTACTGCCCACTTTACATTCTGATCTGAAGTTACAAATTACCCCCGACTGACCTGAAATGTGTCTCATGCAGGCTTGATGCAAAATGGGTGATGTTGGTACATAATGTGTCATGGAAAGTTCATGATCATTGTCACACATAACTTCAGCTGCAGTTATGGAGGTGGAAGAAGCAATACAGGTGGTCAGTTGTTATACAACAAAGACACAATTATTCATATGTGGAAAATAAAAGGATGCAGACAATGAAAAGGAGATAGGAGAACAAAAATCCTCACTGCAAAGATTCTGGGCAACATTTGCTGAGGCTAACAGAGGAACAGAATAAAGAAATTACACGTAAAAAAATGAAGTGGAAGACAACTACAGACAACAGCCTGTAGGCAAGTGACCCAGCCATCTAGTATATGACATCCGTTTGATCTTGGCTGAAATGAAGGAGTCTGAGTGTGAGGTGCTTGTGAGGAAACTGGCCCTCCTTGTCACTATATGCCACCACTCTCAGAGGGCATAATTGAACATGTCTGCAAGGAGGTGGAGGTAGGATTCAGGTTGCTAATCCAATGCTTTAGGTACCCCAGTAACCTATGGTGTGGCTCTGCATCGAGTTCTATGGTGACATCTTCCCAGCATTATTGTTGCATAGATGGATCAATCCTTTAGGTTTGGCTGGTGGCATCTTAATGGATCAGATCAATCGTTCTGTGCTGTCAGCATCTATCTCACTAGGAACATAGGAGTTTTGCTGTTGGCAAAAGAAATTTTCATTTGTAAAGCACCTATCATGACCACTGGGTCTCTCAAAACACTTCAAAATACCTCTGAAATATAATCACTGTATAATTTAGGAATGCATATCAAGGTAGCACAGTGGCAAACACTGCTGCCTCACAGCACCAGAAACCTGCATTTGAATCCTGGCTTGGGGCACTGTCTGTGTGGAGTTCTCCCCGTGTTTTGTGGAATTCCTCTGATGCTCCAGTTTCCTCCCATGGTCTGATAGATGTGCTGGTTAGGTGCATTGGCCATGCTAAATTCTCCTTCAGTTTACCCAAACAGGCACTGGAATGTGATGATAGGGGGATTTTCAAAGTAACTTCATTGCAGTGTTAATGTAATCCTACTTGTGACACCAATAAATAAAGTTTAAGTTTTGTGATGTTGATTAAGGACTAAATATTGGCCAGAGATAACTCAATGTTCTTTACTGAAATACTGCCATGGGATCTCTCATGCCCACCTGTCACGGTCTCTGTTTAACAGTGCGACACTCCCACAGTCCACTCTCTGCTGGGGCGCCAGCCCAGATTTCTTTGTACTGCAAGTGCTGGAGAAGGACTTGAACCCACAACCTTCCGATTCAGAATCAAGAGTGTGCAATTGAGCCACAACTGACAGCAAGCAAACAGGAAAACGTTTCTCAATGGCAACTGTACGGTGTTAATACAAGTTTACTTGTTGGGTTTTGACTTCTTTTTGACATCTTACCTGTGCCTAGGAACAGGACATGGTATCTTCCATCTGCAGCCCTGACTCGGTCCACCACGATCTTGGTGTACTTGTAATTGGTGTTAATCCTTACAATCAGGGGCTGCTTATTGATTGGATAAATAGCGTTGTACATCATGGGGTGATTCCGGATAAACGTAACCACTTCATCTGGAAAATCCTTTGTTGACAAGGTGTTTGGTGTGAATGCTCCTCCTGGGCACTAGCAATTAAAGATGAAGATGAGAATGTGACATAAAACATCTGTTATATTAAATTTCAATGACATTAATGTTTTTTGGCTGTTTCAGTATTTGATTCAAATTATGTGGATTTTTTTTAATTGATATGTCATTCCTGGTAATTTTCGTCTGCTGAAACCAGTGAGGTATTTATGAATAATAAATTCTTAATATTGCTTCTGTCTAAAATGAATCAGAGCTAACACTGTCCATTCTTGAAATGCAGCGATAAAATATCTCTGACAAGCTATACTTTAAATAACGGAAATTATTACATCCCTGGCATTTTGGATTTCTTGAGACATCAGAGAGTAAAGCCGTTGGATGTACCAGCGTTATTTGAATACTTGTTATGATGAGAAGTGGAAATTTATAAAGAGCGAAACACTTTCCTTTATCCCTTTGGTGACAGGTGTTCTGTTTTGCGGGATTAAGCACTCACTGCAGGATGAATGATATATTCAGTGGATTTTATTTCTGTTGTCTAATTCTGAAAGCTGTAGTATTACTGACTTTCACAGTGCCTTTCACACAAACACAATTTTCGGTCAAATTTTTAAGTATGTGTAGCCAGGAAAGCTAAAACTCAAGTGGGAATAGGGCAGGACAGTGAGTTAAACATTTTTACTTATCCTTGGGACAAAGGTTCAAACCAACCCAGACTAAAGGAGTGAAAGTCTCCAAATCTGCTGGCTCTCTACATGAAGTATGGTTGATCAGTTTCTGTGAGGTTTATACTCAGTAATAACCTCGAAAAGAAAGGAATTTGAGACTAATTGGCAACTTAAAGAGTCTTAGCAAGGGTAGTTAGGTGTGAGAACTGGGGAATGGAATAAAGCACAATATTAGGAAATGTAGAAGGTGCTTTATTCTGGATCTAGTTGTGCTGTACCTGATCTGCTACTGAATGCTTTGCACTGACACTCAACGCTGGCTTTACCTGGGTTGCAATCCCAATGTCAAGATGAATTCTGGGTGACGAATTGGGAAGTGGGATATAGGGGTCATCTTCCAGAAGACAGACAATTAAGAACCTGCCCCCAAGATAGCCAATCAAATAGGGACTGCAGCCCAGTTCTAGGGCAGCATGATAGCACTGCTGCCTCACAGCTCCAGGGACCTAGGTTCAATTCCAGCCTCGGGTCACTGTCTGTGTGGAGTTTGCACATTCTCCCTGCATGAGGTCAATTGGCCATGCTATTTTAAGTTTTTAAGTTTTATTTATTATTGTCACAAGTAGGCTTACATTAACACTGTAATGAAGTTATTGTGAAAATTCCAAAGTGTCCCTTAGTGTCAGAGGGACTAGCAGGGAAAATACATGCGTTACAGGGATAGGGCCTGGGTGGGATTGTTGTCAGTGCAGGTGTGATGAGTTAAATGGCCTCGTACTGCACTGTAAGGATTCTATGATTCTCTGTGATTGTAGTGTCAGGAGATCCAAACTGCATGCCCGTAACACAGGACAATCAAAGCCCCCACTGTCGGGAGACCCAATCAGCATGCCTGTCACACAAGACTACCAGCACCCCAGGAGGCTTTGATGGTGTTTCCAGCCTGCCACTGAGTGACCACTCCAAGGGACTATTGAGCTTGGCAGAGTGGACTGCCACTCAGACATTGGTAAACTCCAAATGCTGTCATGATCCTCCAATTGGAAACTAATTTGGCCAAATTAGCTGCTAACCAACATAGAGGTGCAACCCATAAGGGAACTGATCCAATAGGCTATTTTCTAATGGTGCTCCTGGTAATGTCTCCTAACATGGCTCTGTAAGACCAGAAAAAGTCAGCCCTGAATATTGGAAAAAGATCCTCACGCAAAGAACTGTGCTGGAATTCTCCCATCCTGGGATTAAGTCCCTTGGTGGGGATGGGTAAGTGGAGTGTTTACCACTGCGGACGCCAGCGGAAAACACATCAAACCTTCCAGTGCCAACACCATTAATTATGCAGGTGGGTGTTTCATGCTGTATTCTGTGGTGGGGCTGGTCTTCCGCTATTGTGTCCAGATGCCATATTGAAAAGCTGTCCAACACCTCTGACCAACTATTGAAGAAAGAAGGGGGACCTCCTAAAAATGAAGATGGATTGCTGGGAGCACTGGACCCTCTTCAGGACATCAAATCTGGAAGATCCATTTATAGATGCGTCCATATCCACTAATGTGGTGTTCCAGAGTCCAGGTTGCCAATGGCCTCCAAGTTGAACTCTGGAAACAGCACCAAGCATTGTTCAGGTGAGATCTGACATCACCATGCCATACTGTCATGCACTGGTGTGATTTTCAAATTCTTGTGGGCAGCCCACTGCCCTTGAAATACTCCTGCTTATTAGGCAAAACAGATTTTACTTTTCGCAACATTGAGACATTGGATGGCAGTTAACGTTTTTTTACTGTGGGGCATGGGCATCACTGGCTGGCCAGCATTTATTACCCGTCCACATTGCTGTGGCTCTGGAGTCACATGAAGGCCAGACTGGGTAAGGATGGCAGACTTCTTCCCCCACAGGACATTAACAAACCAGATAGTTTTTTTTCTGACAATCGGCAATGGTCATCAGTAGATTTTTAATTCCAGATAATTTTATTGAATTCAAATCCCACCATCTACCATGAAAGGATTCCAAACCAGGTCCCCAGAATATTAGCTAAATTTCTGGATTAATGGTCCACTAGGCCATCACCTCCCTGTAGTTAATGGGTAGATGATGTTCATGTGTTCACTTAGGGAATACATGGTCAGGTGTACTTTGCCAAGATGTATGCCTGAATGTCACACACCCATAGAAGGAAAGGGCTGCATATCAGTATTTTAGCGTCACTTGAGTTGATTCAATTACCCATCCAACGTAAATCACGATTTTTATCTAATGTTACTGGAGCCAAAGTAAGTGGAAAAATATTAGAATATGTTCCAGCTGTGTACTTTTTTTCTGGTTCAAAGTTTCTATTGAATAACTATCTTGAACATGTTACTGAAAACAAAAGCCATGGTGGAGTTGGCTTTTTGAATGGAACATGTTCTCAAACCTAATAGTCAGTGCTCTATACATCCTTTCTTTGATTTTTGCCAAGAACAATATTCAGTAACTGTTTCAATGAATTTTCAATTGACTGAGATTGCCTATATCAATAATACAGGCGAATGTAAAGAACTGACTCAAAGTTCAAACTAATCCTGAGGGGATCAGCATTGAGCTACTCAGATGTTCATAAATTGAGAATGTTTAGTTTTAACTTTTGACAACTTTGTGCATTAGTTACTGCGTACAATTGTAGCAAATGATTTTTCAACAATGCAAATAGACCCAGAAAACAAAGGCGTGGATTTTTGGAATGGTTACGATGGTGTAATTGTCATTATTTATTGCCATTACCGTACTGAAAATATCAGCACTTTCTTGGAGTCTGTACATGCGAAGAATAATGTGGAAATCTAGAAGCTGACATCAGTGAGATTACTATTGTCTATCAGGCAAACTGATCAGGATCCCAAAAGCTGCAATCAATGGAATTTATAAGACCTTCCATTCTTATGCCACTGGTTTCACTATAAACACCCCTTGAAAAAGGTTACAAATATACAAATTAGGAGCATGAATGGGCCACTCGGCCCCTTGAGCTCATTCTGCTATTCAATAATATCATGGCTGATCTGATTATAACCTCAATCCCACATTCCTGCCTAACCCAATAACCTTTCAGTCCCTTGTTAATCAGGAATCTATCTAGCCCTGACATAAAAATATTCAAAGGCTCTGTTTCCACTGTCTTTTCAGAGAGTTCCAGAGACTCATGACTCTCAGAGAAAAACTCTTTGTCTCGTTTGTTATTTTTAAACAGCAACCGCTAATTCTAGACTCTCTGACAAGAGGAAACATCCTCTCCACCTCCACCCTGTTAATTTCCCTCAGGAACTTAATGCTTTCGATCAAGTCACCTCTTACATTAGTGGATATAAACCTAATCTCTCGCATTCCTGGTACTAGTATAGTCAACCATCTCTGAACTGCTTCTAACACATTTACATCTTCCCTTGTAACACCTTTATTGAATGAGGGGTAGCTGAGTTTTTAAGGGTGTACCAACTTTATGATTACTGCTAACCACCCTAATTGGCTCTGAAAAGCTAATTCTATATTTCATAAAATCCCTACAGTGCAGAAGGAGGCCATTCGGTCCATCGAGCACCGGCTCTCCGAAAGACATCTTACCCTCTCTGAAAGAGCATCTTACCCTGGCTGTATCCCCGGAAGCCCATGCATTTACCCTACTAACCCCCCTAATCTTGAGACACTAAGGGTCAATTTAGCATTGGCAAACCACCTAACCTGCACATCTTTGGACTGCAGGAAACCAGAGCACCCGAAGGAAACCCATGTAGACACAGGGAGACTGTGCAAACTCCACACAAACAAACAGTCACTCAAGACCGAAATTGAACCAGGGTCCCTGGTACTGTGAGGCAGCAGAGCTAACCACTGTGCCACCATGCGTCCTGAGACTGCTAAATTGCTCTGTGATGCTTTTATAACAATATATTGTTATTTTGTTCGCTTTTTTGAAAGTTTATCTTCAATTTATCTTCTACTTTAATTCAATTAAGAATTATTTATTTTGTTATCTGAAAATTCAAATTAGTAGTGTAGAGATTCAGTATTTTTTACATTTCATTCTGCCAGTAGTACCTTTGATTTAATTTATTATTGTCATATATATTAGTATACAGTGAAAAGTCTTGTTTCTTGCACTTTATACAGACAAAGCATACTATGCATAAAGAAGGAAATGAGAGACTGCAGAATATAGTGTTACAGTCAAAGCTTGGGTGTGGAGAAAGATCAGCTTAATACGAGGCAGGTCCAATCAAAAGTCTGATGGCAGCAGGGAAGAAGCTGTTCGTGAGTCAGTTGCAGCACACCCTCCCCTGCTGGTGATGTTAGTCTAAGTCACATTTTCAAGTGTCTGGATTGAAATTTGAAACCATGCCCTCTGACTCAAAGGGGGGAGTGCTACTGCAGCACAAGTGTGGCACCCCTAGGTTAGAAAATAATTTCTAAAGTTGACTGAATGATTATGCAAACTCAGTCAATGTACAGGAGGTATTCGTAACTTACTGTGCCAGGCCTTGGATATGGAATCCTGCCTTGGTATGGAACATATTGATGATTTGGTCCTTCCTTGTGAGCGAATGGTCCATTGAATACAGTGTGAATGTCAAGCATGTTATAAACACATACAGCTGAGCCTTTGAATATCGAGCTGTGGGAAGAAGGGAAAATACATAGTTATTGATGAAGACCGTCATAAAAAACACTGGAATTCTCTGGCCGTTCACATTGGCGGGATTCCCCAGTCCCTCCAGCAGCGCACCCCCGGCTGCGGATTTCCTGCCGGCATGGAATAACGTCAATGGGAATTCCCATTGACATCAATGGGGCTAGAGCCGTTGGTAAACAATGCACCATCTCCTGCCGACGGGAAACACGGCCGGGAGGCCGGAGAACCTCACTCCTAATTTTTCTTTGTTCAGCATTTATTCAATATCACATATAGACCGTGACATAAAGGATACCATCAAACATCAAAATGAAAGAAATGAAAAAGGAAGCTTCATGAGAAAAAAGAGAATAAAAGAGACAAGAGACTGAAAATGTATTATTCATAAAGGGAAAAGGCTTTTTCCAACTCCAGAATTGAAAACATTTCTTGGGGTGAGGTTATTTTTAATGTGTGAGAAAGTGGAATAAAAAGCCCTTTGCTCTGTAATGCCAATATTATACTTGGATCATTTGATGATGAGAATAAATGCCAAAAATGTAAAAGCACTCATTCGATGCTGTTGATATCAAAGGACAAAGAACAAAGAACAAAGAAAACTACAGCACAGGAACAGGCTCTTCAGCCCTCCAAGCCTGCATCGACCATGCTGCCCAACTTAACTAAAACCCCCTACCCTTCCAGGGACCATATTCCTCTATTCCCATCCTATTCATGTATTTGTCAAGACGCCTTAAAAGCCACTACCTTATCTGCTTCCACTACCTCCCCCAGCAGCGAGATCCAGGCACCCACCACCCTTTCTGTAAAAAACCTGCCTCGTACATCTCCTTTAAACCTGTGCCCCCCCCCAGTAATTGACTTATCCACCCTGGTAAAAAGCTTCTGACTATCCACTCTGTCCATACCTCTCATATTCTTGTAGACTTTTTTGCCATTCAGTCATAGAACATGAACATTGTTGGCCAGGCTAGAGTTTGTTATCTATCCCTAATGGCCTTTGAGGAGGTGGTGGGGGAGTTATCACCTGGAACCGCTGCAGTCCATGAGGTGTAGGTGGACCCACAGTGCTGTTGGAAAAAGGAGTTCCAGGATTTTTGTGCAGCGACAATGAAGGACTGGTGATATAGTTCCAAATCAGGATGGTGTGTGGTTCAGAGGGAAATCATTGGTTGTGGCATTCCCATATGTCCGCTGCCCTTCTTCTAGGTTGTAGAGGTTATGGGTTTTGAAGATGTTGTCAAAGGAACATTGCTGAGTTGTTGCAGTGCATCTTGTAGATGGTGTACACTGATGCCATTGTGCATTGCTTGTGGAGGTTTTGGTCAATGATAACCCCAAGATGTTGATAGGGGATTCAGCAATAATAATGCCATTGAATGTAGAGGGGGATGATTAGACTCTCTCTTGTTGAAGATGGTGATTTGTATGGTGCAAATGTTACTTGCCAATTATTAGCCCGGGCCTGAATATTATCAGAAAGGGTCTTTTGGCCATTGAGCATTGACTGCTTCAGTATCTGGGAACTGGCAAATTGGATTCAACGTTGTTCAACTATATGTTGAACACCGCCACTTCTGATCTTATATTGGAGTGTAAGTCATTGAAGCAGCTGAAGATGGTTGAGTCTAGGACATCACCCTGAAGAACTCCTGAAGTGATGTCCTCAGGCTTAGATGATTGACCTCCAACATCCACAGGCCGGCTTCTCCAACCTTGCCTGCAGCTGGGATTCTCCTGTCTCATGGCAATGAACAGAGATTTGACTGAGTGCCATATTTTCCATTCTCGCTGGCAGCAGCAGTGGCGCATGAATGGCTGGAGAATTCCAGCCCACATTTTTCTTTGTTATAGCCATGACTCCATCTAATGGAGAAATGTTCCTTGATACCTATTGCCTTAATTTCATTAAAGCTCATTGATGCCACAGTTGTCAAGGGCAGTCACCTTCACCTCACATCTGGAATTCAGCTTTTTAGCCCATGTTTGGACCAAGGCTGTATTGAGAACTGTAGCAGAGTGGCCCTGGCAGAACACAGTCTGAACGTAAGTTGTTGGTGAGTGTCACTGTTGACTGCACAGTTGATGACAGCTTCCTTTGCTTGTCTGATGATTGACAGTAGATTGTTGCAGCGTAATTGGCTGGGTTGGATTTGTTCAGCTTTTCATGGATAAGACATGCCTGTTCTATTTTTCATTTTATTGGGTAAGTTTACATTTATTTATTAGGGTTATAAGTAGGTTTACATTAACACTGCAATGAAGTTACTGTCAAAATAGCCTAGTCAACACAGTCCAGCACCTTTTCCAGCACACTGAGGGGGAACTTAGCAATGCACCTAAACAACTTTCAGACTGTGGGAGGAAACTAGAGCACCCGAAGGAAACCCACACCGACACGGGCAGAATGTGCAGACTCCGCACAAATACTGACCCAAGCAGGAAATCCAATGCGTGTCTCTGGTGCTGTGAGGCAGCAATGCCAACCCCTGTGCTGCCGTGCCGCTCCTCTACTGGAACAGCATGCCTATGGCTTTGGCGACTTCAGGAGTATGAGTCTTCAATACTACAGCTGAGAAATTGTCAAGACCCACAGCTTCTTCTGTATCCCGCATGTTGAGCATTTCTTGAAACCTTGTTGAGTAAATTAATTGAAGGCTGGCATCTGTGAAGCTAGGAATCTCAGGAGGAGGCCAGGATGGACCATCCACTCAACTCTTCCAGCTGAAGATGGTTGTGAATGACTCAGCCTTATCTATTGATCTGACATCCTGAGCCCCTCCATCATTGATATGAGGAGCACTGTGGAATCTTGTCCTCCTGTTAGTTGTTTAATTGTCCACCACCTTTCGTGAATGGATATGGCATGAATGCAAAATTCTCTCTAAAGGTCGTTTCCATTCAAGAATAAAGAACATGACCAAGATTTAGTTAGCACAATATCTGATTCTTATTTCTATTGTTCAGTAACAGAAAGACTGAAGGAAACTAATGTTCATTTAGAAAAAAATGTTATGGTCAGTCACCTAAATTGCCTTGCAATAAAAGTATTTAACAAGTGATCCCTGGACTATGTTTAACATACACATTTTATTTTAAATCAAAGTGCATTGAAAGAGTCTTCAGGATAAAAATGAGTAATAAGTGTTGAGACTGGAAACTTTGAGTTATGCCTTACCTTGAAGAGGTGAACAGTCCGTAGACAAGGAGGTTTTTGGGATTTTCTGTTTCTAATAAAAATACATCCTCTGAGAGAGAAAAAAATGTAATTATCAGTCATTTGTTGATTCTGAAAACATTCCCATCAGGGATTCTCTGGTGTTTAAAAATGATAAATCCTTGGCCTAATGTGGAAGGAAAGGATTTGAATAGTTGGATTGTTCTGTTCAGAAATACAAGACTCCTTTTATTAAATTTGTAAGGTTGTATTGTATTGTACCCAAGCTGAAAACCCTTACATTTTTACAGAGAACAGAGTTACACCTTGATTTTAATGGCCACGGAACCATTTAATTTTGATATTTTTTAAAATTTTTATTTATTAGTGTCACAAGTAGGCTTACATCAACACTAATGAAGTTAGTGTGAAAATCCCCCAGTTGCCACACTTGGGCGCCTGTTCGGGAACACTGACAGAGGATTTAGCATGGCCAATGCACCTAACCAGCACGTCTTTCAGACTGTGAGAGGAAACCAGAGCACATGGAGGAAACTCACGCAGATACAGGGAGAACGTGCAGATTCCGCACAGACAGTCACCCAAGCCGGAATCGAACTGAGTCCCCAGCGCTGTGAGACAGCAGTGCTAATCACTGTGCCACTGTGTCACCCCATTTTACATTTTTCTCATTTTCATCATCCAAAGTTAACAGTCCTCCAAAGCTGAAAATTAAATTCTGAATTAATAAGATTGCTGAGCTGGATGGCCTCATTGTGGTTCTCAGCTTCGAGGCCACAACTCCCTCAACAACATTATTTGGACAGCACATTTGCCCTCTGGCCATTAATTGACACCTCTGGGGAAAATATAGCTAAATGACAGTTTCCGTCACACTACAATCTTTTGCCATCTGCTTGAGCATGTCAGTTAATGGCCAACGGATGAAGTGGGGTCCCGAAGTTTGCTGGGAAAATCCTGCCCATTTATCAGCAGAAAATTGTTAATGTTTCAGAAACCAGTTTCACCCAATGTCACAGAGAGGTACCAACTTTCCTTCAGCTTTTGATTTGTCTTTACACAGAGAAAGAAAATGGGCAGGGAAGCTACTACTGGTTGATAAATGCCCAGAAGATGGAAGGTGAAGCACACAGTTTAGATTTGATGATTTTACAAAGAGGACAGTGAATGTGTGCTACAAGCTATCGAGGGAAATGGTGGAGGTGGATAGTTTCAGCAGCTTCTAGATGGACCACAATAGCCTTTTCCTATCCAATTGCCTTCTGTCAGCTCTAACGTGACCCACCACCAGACAGAAACTAATACCATACATGTTAAAAAAACATTCAGTACTGTTTCTATATTTGAACTGAACCACGGCACACTGTGATGAGCTGGAGTCTGAGCTGTAGACATGGGCCATCAGGGATGGGGAGAGTTACCTCGGCACTTTGTTCCAAGAATCAGTCACATCCCTTAGGCTAAGTTGACTTTCAGAATTGTTCAATGGTCAGGAACACGAGGTAATGACCAACAGCCAGGCAGGAATGGGTACTGAGGCAGAAGACTAGCCATGATTGTATTGAATGCCTGAGTTGGCTCGATGGGCCATATGGTCTGCTCCTGCCCTTAGGTTCTTACGTTAAGAAAGCACATACAAAAAGGCAAGTAATAACTTTCCCATTATAATAGATTGAACAATCTACTTTCCCATTATAAGAGGATTAACAATCTACACAGTATTTAACAATAACAGGGCAGCATGTGGCACAGTGGTTAGCACTGCTGCCTCTCAGCGCCATGGACCCAGGTTCAATTCCAGTCTTAGGTTACTGTGTGGAGTTTGCACATTCTCTCCTGTCTGTGTGGGTTTTCTCTGGATGCTCCAGTTTCCTCTCACACTCGAAAGATACCCAGCTTAGGTGCATTGACCCAAACAGGCGCTGGGGTGTGGCGACTGGGGGAATTTCATAGTAACTTCATTGCCGTGTTAACGTAAGCCTTACTTGTGACGAATGAAAAAAAGGTTAGGTGGTTTGGTCATGTTAAATTACCCCTTAATGTCCAAAGATGTGCACATTAGGTGGATTAGCCATAGTAAATGCATGGGGCTACAAGCACAAGGAGGAGCGGGAGAGAGCCAAGATAAGATATTCTTTCAGAGAGTCGGCACAGACTCAATGGGCTCAATGGCCTCTTCTCCACTGTAGGAGTTCTATGGTTCTAATAAAACACATGATACATAAAATATGGTAAGAAAATGTTCCACTTACGCAATTCATCAAAGTGAGTTTCAGCGCCATCATCATCAATCACTGAACATACCAGCCGGGCTTTTAAGAAAGTTGTCCATTTGTTAACAAGACTGCGTTGACCTCCTATGTCATTCTGGACAGTAAAGGAAATTTATAGTAAATGTGTAGTGAAGGAAGACATCAAAACATCTGTGGGAGTAAAAATAGATCTGACACGTGTTCCTTGGTCTGTGACTCAGTTACAGCTTTGTTAGCACAACAACACAACCACGTAGGTTCCTATAGGATTCTGGTGGTTTTCAAAATACTTCATACATCTGTTTGTCACATTTTTTAAATTGTGCATAAAAGCTTGAACATTCAGACTCTTTCAAGTTAGCTCTATTAAGAATCTTTTATCAAATGTGGCATTGGATTGACAGATTGCAGAGATCCCTTTAGCCCGGCACGGAAACATTGGCCAAGTTTGACGGCACTACCTCATTATAAATCTTTCTTGCTTTTCCTGCATGACCAGTGGCCAGATTGATCGACCATCTGGCCAGAAAATGAGACTGATTTGTGGGGACAGTTCCTGTAAATTGTGTTCACAGAGTTGGCCCCGGACAGAGGCTGACTTGAGAGGTGGTTGTTGGATGGAGACAGAGGCCGCAATGGGCAGAACCAAGGCGGAATAGTTTGAGAGGTCAGGAGGAGCATTCTTGTTGGCACTTACCTTCTTTTGCCAGTAGTTTGGCTCCTTTTTGATGAGGGGTTTTACTCAGCCCTTGGAAACCCAGCTTATAAATTTAATTCAGCCTCCCAAGTGCATTGTCGGGGCTTGATTCTAATATGACAATGAATGTTTCTCCAAGACGAGACATACGTACATTTCACCATCTGCTTAAAGTAGGAGAGGGAGTTGGAACAACTTTCAAAAGGGATACCACAGTGAAGGCATCAAGATGACTGAAAGCATGTCAATGATGAAGAGCAGAACGGTGCACACTAGGCCATAGTGGAATTCTAGAGGAATGCAGTATTCGGGTTGGATGTTGTAGGGCTGGGAGTTATAGGTAAGCCAAAAAAAGGTGAACAGTTTAAATTGAAGGCCTGGTTAGGAGGCAGGTGACAAAATAAGCCATCAAGAATGGGAGTGATGTGTGAGCAGGGCCTGACAGGGAATAAGATGCAGGCACAACTGTGGACACGATTTTTAGTGAGAGGAGTTCTGAGTTACGGAGAGGGCGATGATGAGGATACAGTGTCGGAAGCTCAACTTGGGATTGAATTTGATGCCAAAGCCATTAACAGTTTGATTTAATTGGAGATCGTGGCCAGAGAAAGACGCGAATCAGTGGAATGGGCGCTACAATGTCAACATTCTGAAATATACATTTTTATTCTTATGTTTTGATTTTATTGCAATTTAATTTCAACCTGCTTCTATGCAGAGTAACAAAGACCAGTTAAGCTTCTGGAATGTGACAAATTCCCCTATTTTTCAGTTCGCTGGTGGCCTTGCAAACTCATATTTTGTGGAGAAAGAAACCCTCTTATAATGGCTTTGAACAGTAATGAGAAATGTTGCAAGTGCATTCCTCATTTGAACTAAAAGAGGATCAGCCTGTGAGACTCCCTGGGGAGCTCTGGTCTTGTCTAAGGTTGCCCTTGCTGGAATTTTCTTACAAAATGAATCCCCGTATAAAAATGTGCCTTCTGCGGTTTTCCAACTCATTTTTTTTCTCTCTCGGTATTGTTATTTGAAGGTCAGATCACTCCTTTGGACAAGCAGAGAACCCATAATTTGCACACCACTGATAAATATGTTTTAATTCACTCTAACCCCACCCACAAAGGCACAGAGTTCAAACTGGAGCTAAAGTGTTTGCAATGTCTCAGCTCTGCTTATGCTGCAGGAGTGGTAAGCTGCTGCAGTTATTGGAAACATAAGCTGGGCTTGTATTGTGATTTCACAACAAACTTTGAAAACTGACCTCACTTACATTCTTTTGAAAACCTTCCTCTCCACTCGGTCATACATAAATGCTGCCATTTTCTCTTGTATAAATCCATTACGAACATACCTTCAAAACTCTCAAGTCACATATAAATTCTGGATCTTGGACTTGAGTCAGGTATATTTTTATGCAAAGAGTCTGACCTGGTATTTATAAAAGTATGTGACATTAGAAACTAAGAGCAGACCAAACAAGAATTGGCCCATCGAGACATTTTCTTGCATCAATTCCTTCTTGTTTAATCTTCCGGGAACTTTCCCTCATGACTGCTCAAAGATCCTCCAAAGCTATCATCGGAAGCTTTCTCCCTGACATGTCATGGAATACATAATCAGCTTAATCTAGACATCATCCAGGATAAAACAACCCTTTTCCACAAACATTCACTTCCTCCACCACCAATGGAATGGACTGCCTGTTGTGATAGTGGAGTTGGTTCAAGCAGTTAAAGTTCCTAAAGTGTCCAACTCCACTATCACAGCAGGCAGTCCATTCCACACCCCAACCACTCTCTGAGTAAAGAATCTACCTCGGATATCCCTCCTATATCTCCCACCATGAACTTTTTGGAGCATGCGAGAAAACCGGAGCGTCCAGAGGAAACCCACGTAGTCACGGGAGAGTGTGCAAACTCCACACAATTATCCAAGGCTGGAATTGAACCCAGATTCCTGGCACTGTGAGGCAGCAGTGCAAACCACTGTGCCACCATGCTGCCCACTTGCAGTGAAAGACTTCTCTCTCTCTCTGACTTATGTAAATCAGGGTTTTTTGAAAACATGGATCCCATCTTCTTTTGTCAAAAGTCTTCACTCTGTGAATAATATTTGATTGACCTTAACATAAGAGCAAAGTGTTGCAGATGCTGGAAATCAGATATTAAAACCAGAGAAAGGGAAATGCTCAACAGGTCTGGCAGCGTCTGTGAAGGAAGAAACAGGGTAAACAGAGGACTATTCTGATGAACAGTCATTGGCCTGAAACATTAACTACTTCTCTCTTCACAGATGATGCCAGTCCGGCAGAGTATTTCCAGTGTATTCTGCTTTTATTTGGTTAGCTTTATTGACAAAAGTTTCATGTGAACTGGAAAATTGCAGCCACTGACCAGTAATTACATCCAAACTCTAACCTCTTCCACTTGTACCGAGAGGTGAAAGGGTTCCTAGTGCTCATAAAGTGGAAAGTACTCAGTGGTGTGCTTGCTGCAACCTTGTTTTGAATCTGTATCATGGCTTCACATCCTTCCTTGTGCACTATTCTGTCTGCTTCCCTTGTTTCTCCTGTTATATGTTTACCCGTTCAAGGGAGGGTCTGCTGAGGGGCAGTGGAGGATCTTTAAGGAGATCTTTCTTGGTGCTCAGCGGAAATTTATTCCAATGGTCAAAAAGGACCGTAGGAGGAGAGGTAATAAGCCGTGGATAACGAAGGAGGTGAAGGAAAGTGTTAAATTAAAAGCGGAGGAATTTAGAGTAGCTAAGAGTAGTGGACGAGAAGAGTATTGGGAAAGGTTTAAATGTCAACAAAGATTGACAAAGAAGTTGATAAAGAAGGGTAGGAGAAACTATGAAGCTGGGCTAGCGCTTAATATAAAAAAGGATAGCAAGAGTTTTTATAAATATATAAAAAGAGGCTGGCTAGGGCGAACGTTGGTCCTTTAGAGGATGAGAAAGGGAACCTAGTGGTAGGGGATGGGGATATGGCTAAGGTATTGAATAACTTTTTTGTTTCTGTCTTCACGGAGGAGGACGTGAATAATTTGCCAGGTGTTAGTGATGGAAAGGTGGTAGGACTGGAGGGTCTTAATGACACGACTGTTACTAGAGAGGCGGTGCTCGACAGACTGGAGGGGCTGATTGTGGACAAGTCCCCAGGACCGGATGGAATGCATCCGAGGGTTCTGAAAGAAATGGCGGAGGTGATAGTGGATGCCTTGGTGGTTATTTTCCAGACGTCGCTGGATTCCGGGGAAGTGCCGGAAGATTGGAAAACGACTAATGTTACGCCGTTGTTTAAGAAGGGTGCCAGGGAAAAGGCGGGGAATTATAGTCTGGTTAGTTTAACGTCTGTGGTAGGTAAAATGTTAGAATCCGTCATTAAGGAGGAAATTGCAAGGCATCTTGAAGGCAATTGCTTGATAGAGCGGACGCAGCATGGTTTCATTAAAGGGAAGTCGTGTCTGACAAATTTACTGGAGTTCTATGAGGATGTGTCTAGGGCGGTGGATAGAGGAGAGCCGGTGGATGTGGTCTTTCTGGACTTTCAGAAGGCGTTTGACAAAGTACCTCACAAGAGGTTATTGCAGAAGGTCGAAGGACATGGAGTTGGGGGTAGGGTGTTAGCGTGGATAGAGGATTGGTTGTCAAATAGGAGGCAGAGAGTGGGGGTCAACGGGTGCTATTCGGATTGGCGGATGGTGACTAGTGGAGTGCCCCAGGGGTCGGTGCTGGGGCCTCAGCTTTTTACCATTTATATAGATGATCTGGAGGAGGGAACCGAGTGTAGGGTGTCGAAATTTGTTGATGACACCAAGATTGGGGGAAAGGCAAATTGTGCGGAGGGTGTGGAGAGTCTGCAGAAGGATCTAGATAGGCTGGGCGAATGGGCCAGGAAATGGCAAATGGAATTTAATGTTGGCAAGTGTGAGGTGGTCCACTTTGGTAGGAAGAATGGTAGGAAGGACTATTACTTACGTGGCGAAAAACTGCAGCAGGCGACGGTGCAGAGGGACTTCGGGGTCCTTGTGCATGAGTCGCAAAAACCCAGCTTGCAGGTGCAGCAGGTTGTCAGGAAGGCGAATGGGATGCTGGCCTTCATAGCGAGGGGGATTGAATATAAAAGTAGGGAGGTCTTGCTGCAGCTGTATAGGGCATTGGTGAGGCCGCAGCTGGAGTACTGTGTGCAGTTTTGGGCGCCGCACCTGCGCAAAGATATTTTGGCCTTGGAGGGAGTGCAGAGGAGGTTTACTAGGCTGATACCGGAGTTGAGGGGGTTGAGCTATGAGGAGAGGCTGAATAAACTAGGCTTGTACTCGTCGGAGTTTAGAAGAATGAGGGGAGATCTCATTGAGACGTATAAGATGATGAATGGGATGGATAGGATAGAGGTGGAGAGACTCTTCCCGCTCAAAAAAGACAGTAGGACTAGGGGGCACAGCCTCAAGATAAAGGGGGGGTCGGTTTAGAACGGAGTTGAGGAGGAACTTCTTCACTCAAAGGGTGGTGAATCTCTGGAATTCTCTGCCCGTTGAAGTGGTGGAGGCTGCCTCGCTAAATATTTTTAAGACGCGGGTTGATGGGTTTTTGATAAGAGAGGGGATTAAGGGTTATGGGGAGAGGGCGGGAAGGTGGAACTGAGCCACGACAGATCAGCCATGATCTTATTGAATGGCGGGGCAGGCTCGAAGGGCTAGATGGCCTACTCCTGCTCCTATTTCTTATGTTCTTATGTTCTTATGTTCTAATCGCTTCACTTGATAACCCTTCCACCTCTCGGTACAAGTGGAAGAAGTTAAAGCTTGGATTAATTATTGGTTGCTGGCTGCAATTTTCCACTCCTCGTAAAGCTGTTGGCAGCAAAGCAAACTAAATAAAAACAGAATACACTGGAAATACTCTGTTGGCCTGGCAGCAGCTGAGAAGAGAGAAACTGTGAAATTATTTACGAACAGCATGAGAGTTGGAGCTGAATCCTGTAGAACTCCATTAGTCACTGCTCCCGGATACAGCTTTGTGTCATTTAATATTGCATTGTGTTTCCTATTAGCTGGGCTGCTTTCAGTGGAGTCAATTAATTTCACAAACTCTAAATTTCTTGAAAAGTTTTACAGGCAGAACGTTATCACATGCTCTTTCAAATTTCCATAAATTAGGTCCACTGAGTGGCCCTCAATCACTAGCTTAGTGACTTTTAAAAAGTCCCTGGGGTTCAGTGATGTTTCTTATCCTTCATTCGAAATCCACACCTGACTTTGCGTTATGACCACAGTGCTTATTTATTTGCATTCTTAACAAATTTACTTACAATAAATGTTAAACTAACTGGTCCACAAATTAATAAGAAGAAACAAACTTAATCTTCCAATCATTAATGCTTTCCAATCAATGAGTCACATGATCTTTAAACCACAGGAAAGTTTCACACGCAAGGAGGCTATTTGGCCCATCGTGTCTGTGATGTTGTGAAGAACATTTAAAAGGGGGTGCTGAATGGAGTCAGATTAGGTTTGGAAACAGGAACACGCTCACAGAGGAGTGCAGCCAGCCAAAAGTAGAGTATTCAGATTATCAGCAAGGCAACACAATGAGTCCCACCTTCCCTGCCCTTTCCCCAGAGTCCTGCAAATTATACCTCTTCAGGTAATTATCCAATCCCCTTTTGAAAGCAATAACTGCTTCTACTGCCCTCTCAGACAGTGCACCCCAGCTCTTAACTACCCGCTGCATCAAAAAGTTTTCCTCATCTATTACCTTCACTCATTTTGCCAGTATTCTTAAACCAGTGTCCTCTGCTTCTTGGCCTTTTCCACCAGTAGGAACAGTTTGTCCCTATCATCTCTCTCTATCATCTCTGCCTGTCCCCCTCAATGTGAAAAGACATTTGCTGTCAAAAGAACTAAATTTGCCAAATGCAGTTATAATATGGATTCCAGCTATTTGGACTTAATTGAAGTGAATTTCCACCTCCATTCATCAGTATAAACATGGTGGGCAGGAGAGAAAGATCAGCCTGGAAGCCTTTCTACTGTCAAATGCTGCTTTATTTAATATAATGTGAGAATCGGTACAAGATTTACAGAACATCTCTTCTGATATGGGCAGGTGCATCACAATGAGATACAAGCAGCAAGAATATACCATATTTCTTGTCATTGGTAGCTTAGTGGGTGCTAGGAATCTGATGTGTGCCTTGTGTCTAAGTTTGCAATGGGTTGTAGAGATGGGTTTTAAAATTGAAGGGTCACTTTGCCTAGTGTGAGTTTGGAATCATAAAATGCTAAAAAAACAGTTCCAGCGTGTCAACAGCACCCCCAGCCAACGTACACAACGATTTGTCCCTCTGAAGACAATTGGCCTGACCTACCTGCAACATTGTCTGCAGCCCTTCAGATTATTTAAATAATTCTAACCCCTAGGTAATCAGCAGGGTCAAAGGCCGAGTCACAGAAATTGCACCCCCACTACCATCATTCGAACTGTGAATCAGGTAGTCTCTGATTGTAAAATCAAATCTGCTTCCCAATTTCAATCTTTTAAAACAAAACAGGTTTAGTTTATACAATGATCTTCGTGACTTGTCACATATTACCGAATGGTCTCTTGAGTGTTAAAGTGGTCAAGAGCTTTACTTACAGGGCATATTCTGGCAATCCTGGAGTGAATTTGTTTGGTGTTGCCGTTGTCATCTGTCACTTTCTCGCGAAGGAAAAAGTACAATTTTGCATCATTTGGGTCTGTGCCATCAGGAATGATCTGGGCGTCCACAAACACGGGCTCTAACAACAGAGAGGGCAAAATCCAGCAGTGAACAGGAGATTAGCGTCTTTGAGCTAACATTAAAGAGAGTTCAAACTCAAATCAAATGCTTTCACGCTGGAGCAAGTTTGTAGTAGAGCTCCCCTGGGGTCAGTATTGGGAACCTTGCTTTTCCTGATATATATTAATGATCTAGATCTTGGTGTGTAGGGGACAATTTGAAAGTTTGCAGATGACACTAAACTTGGAAGTATTGTGAACTATGACGAGGACAGTGTAAAACTTCAAAAGGACATAGAGTTGTTGGTGGACTGGGCAGGTAGGTAGCAGTGAAGTTCAGTAGGGAGAGGTGTGAGGTGATGCATTTTGGTAGGAAGAATACGGAGAGACAATCTAAAATAATGCGTAAAATTCTTAAAGGGATGCAGGAGCAGAAGGATCTGTGCGTATATTTGCATACGTCATTGAAGGTGGCAGGTTAGGTGGGGAGAACAGTTAATAAAGCAGATAGTAATTCAGGCTTTATTAAGAGGGGCGTTGAGTATAAGAGCAAGGAGGTTATGTTGAATTCATACCAGGCACTAGTTAGACCTCAGCTGGCATATTATGTGGAGTTCAGGGTGCCACACTATGGGAATGATACGTACAAATTGGACAGAGTGCATAAGAGGTTTACAAGTATGGTTCCAGGAATGAGAAACTTCAGATTGGAGAAGTGAGGACCGTTCTCCTTGGCCGAAAAGAAGGATAAGAGGAGATTTGAAAGAGATGTTCAAAATCACGAAGAGTAGATTAGAATGGAAAGAGTAGATTGGAGAAACTGTTCTCATTCCTAAAAGGAGCACAAATGAAAGGGCACAGAAGGTGATTTCCACAAGAAGCAAATGTGATGTGAAGAAAATATTTTTTACGGGTCTGGAATGTGCTGCCTGGAAGTGTGGTGGAGGCAGGTTCAATTGAAGCACTCAAGAGGGCATTAGATGGTTACTCAAATAGAAACAATATGTAGGAGGTGAGGGGAATAGGCAGGAAAATGATACTAAGTCACGATGATTATTTGGAGGGCCAGTGCAGACATAATGGGCCAAAGGGCCTCTTTCTGAATTTGACAAATGTTGTCATCCAATAGATAGTTCAGAACTTTAGAACACATTGGAATATGACCATCACTACAGGAACGAGGTTAATAAATCAGGAAGTGTGTGGATTTAAGGGGAATCTAAAGTGGTAAATAGAAGGATATGCAGCTCGGGTGGGAAAGGGGTAAGGTGGGAGAAGGTTCACATGGAGAATCGACACTGGTGTAGACCATGCGGGTTGAAATATTGTTTCTGTGTTGACAATTCTATGCAGTATTATTGAGTATAATTCGATATAATGGACTATTAAATTTATCTGGAAACCTATGAGAGAAAAAAATAGGAGGCAGAGAGTGGGGGTCAATGGGTGCTATTCGGATTGGCGGTTGGTGACTAGTGGGGTGCCCCAGGGGTCGGTGCTGGGGCCTCAGCTATTTACCATTTATATAGATGATCTGGAGGAGGGAACCGAGTGTAGGGTGTCGAAATTTGCTGATGACACCAAGATTGGGGGAAAGGCAAATTGTGCGGAGGGTGTGGAGAGTCTGCAGAAGGATCTAGATAGGCTGGGCGAATGGGCCAGGAAATGGCAAATGGAATTTAATGTTGGCAAGTGTGAGGTGGTCCACTTTGGTAGGAAGAATGGTAGGAAGGACTATTACTTACGGGGCGAAAAACTGCAGCAGGCGACGGTGCAGAGGGACCTCGGGGTCCTTGTGCATGAGTCGCAAAAACCCAGCCTGCAGGTGCAGCAGGTGGTCAGGAAGGCGAATGGGATGCTGGCCTTCATAGCGAGGGGGATTGAATATAAAAGTAGGGAGGTCTTGCTGCAGCTGTATAGGGCATTGGTGAGGCCGCAGCTGGAATACTGTGTGCAGTTTTGGGCGCCGCACCTGCGCAAGGATATTTTAGCCTTGGAGGGAGTGCAGAGGAGGTTTACTAGGCTGATACCGGAGTTGAGGGGGTTGAGCTATGAGGAGAGGCTGAATAAACTAGGCTTGTACTCGTTAGAGTTTAGAAGAATGAGGGGAGATCTCATTGAGACGTATAAGATGATGAATGGGATGGATAGGATAGAGGTGGAAAGACTCTTCCCGCTCAAAAAAGACAGTAGGACTAGGGGGCACAGCCTCAAGATAAAGGGGGGGCGGTTCAGAACGGAGTTGAGGAGGAACTTCTTCACTCAAAGGGTGGTGAATCTCTGGAATTCTCTGCCCGTTGAAGTGGTGGAGGCTGCCTCGCTAAATATTTTTAAGAAGCGGGTTGATGGGTTTTTGATAAGAGAGGGGATTAAGGGTTATGGGGAGAGGGCGGGAAAGTGGAACTGAGCCACGACAGATCAGCCATGATCTTATTGAATGGCGGGGCAGGCTCGAAGGGCCAGATGGCCTACTCCTGCTCCTATTTCTTATGTTTAAAAACAGAATTTGCTTACATTAAATACTCCCCTCCTGGAACAGGGCTTAATTCCATAATCTTCTGATTCAAGGATGAAAAACACTCTCTAATAAGCCTAGCTAAAATATTATACAGAATGATGGTCCATATAACCTAAAGATTTGAAATGACTAGTTTCAATAACCGCATAAGAAGTAACATCCTTCTCAGCTGCCTTTTATTTACTACTAATTCTTAATAATCCTTATGCAAATTTCAGGTCAGTTTCACATATCCAAAATGACTAAATTATAAACACACTAAACTAAATATATCATTAGAACTACAACTATCCCTGCTTTACATCTACACTTCAGCAGTGAGATACCTGATGGGATTTTCTTGTTTACAGATCTGTATCACATGATTCAGAAAGTGAGAATTTAAACAAGACATGGCATCAAGTTTCGTCAAGTGGAAAAAAGACTTGCAAATATTTTATCTTTAATTATTGGTTGCACTGGTGTCATTAGCTGCGACAAACCTAGTTCAGTGTAACTAAAATTATCACGATCTAATTATGTAGATAGGTGTTATGAAAGGTAGATTTACTTTCTTGTCTGGGGGAGAGTTGAGAACTCTAAGTCCCAGCAGACCTCGGAGCTTCTATGTATCCACAGACCGGGAGCAGGATGCACATGCAGTTTGGCATTTTGATTTCTTTGGACTGAGGATCCCGACCCAGCCTGCCTGCTCATGAAGAAAAATGGTGTGAAAACCCAGATCATGTGACCATGAGTGGAGCACCATTTCGAAATGCATCTAAAAGGGAATAGGGCGAGATCTGAAAATGGGGAGGGGGCAGGGGAACGCCTAAATGGAAGTCCTAAATAGACGACTGAGATAAGGCTCATGGGTTAAAAAAAAGAAGAGCAGAGAAACAGGCTTGAAACAGGAAAGAGGATGTGGGTAGCAGGCTTTAAGTGAAAAAGGGCTCAGGAGTAGCCCTGAGGATCCAGGAAGGCAACCAAAGATTGGTGGGTCTGTGCTGTTACCCAGTGGAGTGAAGGTACCCCTTTGGAGCAGTACTGTTCTGCCCAGCACAGCTGAATAGCTGGAGTTGTGCATGCGAATTGGCGGTTGAGTGAGTACTCAGGAATCCAGGGGATCAGAATCTCAGGAAACAGGAGTGAAATCCTGTGAGGTGGGCTGAAGGGCTCCAAGTTGGAGTGACGTTTGGAGAGAATTCCCAAGTTAGATCTTCAAAGTTGAATTTGGAATCCCTCCTGATAGTGACAGAGTTTCAGTGATGTTGATTGACTCAGTGCTTACAAATACTAGGGTGTGTTGTTGAGAAATTCAGGGACTCTGACTTGGCATTTATCATGCATTGTGATATGTTCGACTACTTGCTTGTTGATTCACATATACAAGGTTAACATGAGGTATAGGATAGATATTATAAATCTTTAACTTTCTGACCTTGTATAATAAAGTTTGTTTTTGTTTGTTTAAATCTGCTGATGTTACTCAATGAGCAAATGTCCTGAATCTCAAACATTGTTAACTTTAAACAAAATGTTATTTATTCCTAAGTGGATCTTACCAACAACTTGTGGCTTCGGCCAAAGATCATAACGTGAGTCAAAGAAAGGCACATACCACTTAACCACTTGGAGTTATGCTGGTCCGTTCTTATACTATTTCTTTTTGTTACACTGCGGAATATTGCTGCATCAGTACCCATGAAGTCTATGTACATTCCTGAAAATAGTTCTTCATCTAGATAGAAAATGACATGACAATATTTAAAACATATTTCAGTATTGTCACACTTTAAAAAGATGATCAGTCCTTTCTGCTTGTCTATTCTACTCACTGATCATAAAGGATACGGTGTTAACCTGAGGGTTAAATGAGCAGCGGCCCTTTCCAGATTCATTCTTTGATTCAATCATAAATGTCTGATCCTGCAAAATAAGAAGTTACAGTGGGGTGAGGTCACTTATTAAAGTGTAAGACAGGTACAACATGCAGTTAGCTCAAGTGAGTTGCAGGTAGGACACACCTAGGCCTTGAGGCCTGCTTTTGGGGATGCCTTGATGGGCAGAGCAGCAGGTGATGGTGGAACAGCAATGCGTAGTGGTGGGGGAATAGGCAGTGATCTGATCGAGGGGTAATGTGGAATCCCTTGGCTCCAAGGGAATGATTTTTAAAAGTGCAAATAAAGTCCCATGTCTGCATTGGAGAATAAACAGTGAGTCAGATCCTGCTCCACCACCATCCCCCTGCCGTCATCACAAACCAATTTCAAAACAAAGTGAGTCAGATCCTGCACCTATGCCACTCATCGCAAACTAATTCCCCCATGGGAAGCTGAAAAGGGTGGTTGACCCATCACTGGCCTCGAAAAGTAACTTAATGCCTGCATTGGGCAACCTCAGCAAAATGGTCTGAACAAATATCTGGTCAGACCTCCTCTGGAGCCGGAGATTGTTTTCTAAATTTGGTCCAGTTTGGGATGCTTCAGGGTCAATTTCTATCCATGCACAAAATTAGGCTCATCATTTAAATGTCAAATATCTCACTGATTCCAATATATATGAAAATGCTTGCTGCTTCAATGAAATGTACCTATATAAGGGCTTTGGGTAAAGGTTCTCAGCCTGATAAATCCATTCTTATTTAGTAAGGAGAAGCTAATTAGAACTCAAAATGCACACATAGATGTATTCAGTATTCTAAAGTACTAATTATTATTAATGTGCTGGATAGATGTTGTCAACATTAAGAAAGACAACAATTCTATTGTTTCTCTTTATTTCCTTTTTTTCCGGTGCTCCAGCAATTTGTGCCAATTCCCTCTTTTACTTGGTGCTCATGCACCATACTGTGCCAAAACATTTCCTGGAATTCAGATTCTCAGGCTTGAGGCAGTCAATAGTAATATAATCTTAAAGATTGTAAAAGTCATAAAGCGTTCTGTGTTCTACCTTTAGCCTCCTCGGTTGGAGGTAAGCTTCATTATTCACGCTACTACTGCTGCATACCCTACCCCTATAATGTAATTTGACCCCATGTTGACCAACACTCGAATTTCTTACCATTATCTGTGATGTGTTTTATTTTTTAAGCAACCCATTCGGTCCAGTAGTCAACCTTAAGAGAATATAAATGTCATGTTTATCTTTCACAGTGCATGGATTCTGTCCTCTTCCTAACTTAAAACTGGGAAGGCATTGAAAAAAAAAACCATGGAGAATTTTGACTAACTTACTATTTCCTGTGTCAGTCAGAAGAGCAGTGTGAAGGAATATGAAATAAACCGAGGATAAGAAACGGAAAACAAAACTTCAACTGAATCATAGGCCAGCCACGCATTGATGAACTACAGGCCCTCGTGCAAAATCAGCATCATTGCATGGTTCAAATGGGCCACATTTTGGATTCAAATGGGGAAAAAAAATCCTCCATGGTATTAAGGACAGTTCTGATGAAATACTAGCATTCATCATTATGAATGAAAACACTGATTAAACAAGTTGTAATTTTGCACAATTGACATTTCCAAGAATGAAGGTTTTAAACTTAAATGTACATTTCTCGGCAGCTAATGAAGTCTACTTAGGTAAATGTTATCTAAAAGTAAGGTGCAGTTAGTTATGCAACTTTATATGTGGTCCCCTGAAACGATCTTTCCCTGTCATACCCTAAGAATGCTTTAACGCATTGGGCAAAATTTTCCCGTCCCACCTGCCATGGGAATTGCAGTGGGCGGGGGTGCGCACCATGCAAAGATCAGTTGACCTCGAGGGGCGGGATTTTCTGGTCTTGGGGGCGACACGATTGATATATCCCACCCATGTGTCTATGAACAACTTTTCCCTACCTAACAACAGCAACTCATTTCAAAAAGTAATTAATTACACAAGTACTTTGGAATGTTTCTGAGCAATATGATATTATGATATCCTTTTACAGTGGAAGAACCTGAAATAAATGGGAACTGGAATGCAGGGCAATAATTACAAGGATTTGAATGTAATACGCACACGGCAGCATTAAAGTGGATATTACAGCATTGCAGTGACAAAGAATCATTCATCCCCGTGGTCAGTTCCAGAGTCACATGCACGACACAAATCTGCAGGTGTTACAGAATGACCATTTGACTGACACTAACCTCTGACCTGCGGCCTCTGTTGATGTATGTGCAGATGGGGCTGAATGCACCACTCCCACAAACAAATAGATGGGTTCGGTTATAAACTTGTATGACACGAACAAAATTACCACAACCATTCTGTCAAAAACAAGAGAAAATTATGAGGTGGGCAATAATCGAGGAATCGCTATAAAATAACCTATACCATCGATAAGGTATAAAAAAGTGAAGGGCAGAATTTAATCTAGCCCACCATGGCATGAAACATGGATTCACTGAATTGTAGGAAAGGTTGCACAACAGCTTCCCAACTGTGAGAAAGCCTCTCGTGATGATTAAATCAGAGGTGGGGAAGAGGCCTAGGCAGGAAACCTCTCCACTTGCAGCGGGATATCAATTAGCTTCATTCATGAGCCAATTGTCATCAATTACCCCTCAGCCCACCAGAATTTAGTGGTAGCTCAGGGATTAAATGGAAGTGACAGGGCTTTTCTGTCCCTCCCAAAGTCTGCCAGCAAACCCTTTCAGGCTTTCCAGTGGTTTACTGTAGGGAGGGGCCCTTGAGAGGTACTCAGTGCCTGATTGAGGGACCTGGCTTTGCCAACTGGGGGGAACTACAGAGCCAGCCCACTGTTCTAGCCTCTGTTCCTGCACTGGTCTCCCATAGCCCTCTGCCCACATTCTCCATCCCCTTCATTCACACTAATGTGAGGATCCATTGATGATTGCTGGAGAAGTTCCCACTGAATTACCGGTAGCAGCCTTTGCTACCAGTGGCAATGTTGGCAACAGAAAACTGCCAGTCCCTGATTGGCCTCTGATGGGCCAGTAGCTCGTAGCAAGTGAAATTTCTGACTCCTGGGAGAGGCTTGATACTAGCTAGTTACCTGTCTGACAGGAGCATTATAAAATAATATCTGACATTGAACAACACAGGGAGACATTAGGACAGGCGACCAAAAGATTAGTCAATGAGGTCAGTATTTAAGACATGTCTTAAAGGATGCAAGGTGGAGAGGCGGAAAGGTGCAGGGAGGGAATTCCAGAGTTTGGGGCCAGGTGCCTGAAAGCATAGTCACCAATGATGCAGTGATAATAATTGTGAATGCTCAAAAGCCAGAATTAGGAAAGCACAGCTATCTTAAAGGGTTGTAACACTGGAGGAGATTACAGAGATAGGGAGGGGCAAAACCATAGGGGGATTTGAAAACAAGGATGAGAATTTTTAAATTGAAGATCTTACTTGACCAAAAGCCAATGCAGGTCAGTGAGCACAGGCTTGGTATGAATACAGGCTTGGAAAATTGAGACTAATTTTGTTAGATCAGACCAGGGGATCATTTGCTGGTGGTGTTTCAAATTATGAACAGATGGGAGACAGATGGTGAGGGATTGATTGTTGCTTGTAGTTGAAGAGTTTTGAACAAGGAGACTTAGATATAAGATCAAATAGAAGAGATTTAAGAAAGACTTTGGAAACGTGTTTACACTGAGATTGTAGCAGAAACCATGCCAACATTTAATTATTTGGGAAGTAGCTAAAGAAAAGTGGAATAATGGGATATGGAATAGTGTAGGCTCCTGGGATTACAATACATGCTCACATGAGGATAAACACCGACATGGACAGCTTAGGCCAAGTGGCCCATTTCCATGTCACAATTCTCTGAAATTGCACCTCTGTCAAAAATATATCCATCATCACAAGGAGAATCTAAACATTTACATTACATTTACTTACATTTGGATCCTTGCCAGCCATTTTGCATTCATCCACTTTATTGCTCGATGCTGGCCAGTGAACCTAATGCAAGATATCACAGTATATCAACAGACCATTAAAGCAATTGAGGGCACAGTAAATGGGAAATACAACCATCGCAGATGGGATGATACAATCTGTTTATTGTTAGCCATTTCAGTTTGGCATTCTTATTACAACAGAAAGGTTGTTTGGTTAGGGAAGAGGGTAAAGGTCAAGAAATATCAGGAGAAGAGCTTTCCACTACCTCCATAAAAGGGAAAACAACAGCAACTTGTCTAAGCCACTTAAATCAGGCATCGTTTGATACTTAAAGAAATTGATTGTTTTATTATCAGTTTATTTGGAAGGTAATGCAATATTGCATCATTCTTGGATGCGTTGACATGATTATGGTCAGGAATTTCCTATTAAAAGCAGCTCCTGGATTTCCTGGAGCTACTTAAAACCAGGAGGAAACATGATAGGGAACTCGCTGTCACATCCCAGGAGGCCAGTGCTGTTAGATACGTCCAGTAATGCTCATTGATCACTGGGTGGTCTGTTCAATGTCGCATTGAGAGAGTGTTACAGCAAGGGGAAGACGGAAATCTAAGAAGAGCAGCATTAACCAGAAGCCATTTCCATGTCCAAAGAATCACAGAGAGGAAACTTACAGTAAGAGGATTCTGGCTGATGCTGTTTACATTGAGTGACAGAATGTGATCTTTGCAGCCCACGTATAAACGGTCTTGATCTTCATCCATAAGAAGGATTCTGTAGTCCAGAGGTTTCAATGATAGGCTAAAAACCTGAGATGTATGGGTGGCCTTCAAATCTGTAATGAAAATATATTTAGAATAATGATTAGTTCAACATATTTGCTCTGCCGAATCCTTTGAAATAAAATAAAGTATGATGAAGTGAGATCATGAAAGGTAAGAGGCATTTAGCTGGTAGGGGTTACACATGAGCTCCCAATTTTATCTCTCCATACGTACATTCCAACAGCTTGCCCAACATCAAGCACTGGATAATTGCAATTTTTTTCAGATTGCCGTTCACAAAATGGATTCTTAAATCCCATCATACTCCATGTGTCTCCTGCTCCAACTTAATTAACTGTCCTATTTATCAGAGGGCATCCTGATCCACATCCTTGATATTCTTTTTGAGCTGGTTCTTACTGCCCACTCAGCCGCCGGAATTCTAATCCCGAAATCAGAGTGGGTGAGGGGTGGACAGTGGAAATGTCCATTGTCCTCAGGTGGGATTTTCCGGTCTGGCTTGAGTAAGGCCATAAAATCCCGATAAGTGTGTCACCAAGATTGCACTTTTCCCATCTTGAGAATTACCTGCTTCAAGAACTACCACTTTTAATCCAATGATGAAACTCCAGTCCAGATCTTCATCATCTGAAGAATTGACTTTTCATAACCTCCACGATTCACTCAAAATCTGCAAAGGCGTATATACCCATCACCCTCTTTCCTGAAGAACTCCATGAAATCTTCGTACATCCATTAAATAATTCCAAGTTCATTTCCCATTTCTTCAAATATATTCACAAACTCATTGTACCATCTGAGTGATCTTCTCCAGTCATGCGTATCTCAATTTCCCTCACTGTTCAGAGCACCTCTCACTCTGCCACCAGCAACTGATTATTTCACTAAACTCCTGCCACAGCTCATGTGTTGCTGAAATTCTCATCCCTGCCTTTGTTACCTTGAGACTGGACTACTCCAATACATTCCTGGCTGGGCACACACCTTCCATCCTCCATGACCTCATTCAAAACTCTGTTGCTTCTATCCTAACTTGCACTGAGTCTTGTTCGCCCATCTCCTGTTCTCACTGATCTGCATAGGATCCTGTTTAAATGACACCTGTATTTTAAAATTCTCATCCCTATTTTGTAGTCCTTCCATGGCCTAGCTTTCTCTTCTTTATCCCTGTCATCTCCACCAGCCCTATAAACCTCCGAGATAATTGCTCTCCTGCAATTTGCTCCACTGTTGGTAGCTGTGCTTTCAGCTGGTGAGGTTCTATGCTCTAAAGTTCCATCGCTGAAACCTCATCACCTCTCTCCTCCTCTATGATACCGCTTAAAATCTACCTCTTTGAACACACTTTTGAACATCTTCCATGATGTCTCCTGATAAATCACCTGGGTGTTGAATTTTATTAGGTAACATTTCTGCAAAGCATCTTAGGGCATCAATGGCACCATATAAATGCGAGATGTTGTTGCTATTACCCGTGTTGAGAATAAAGTATGAGCTGCCGCCTATAACCAAAACATCATGGGCCGGATTCTCCAACCTTGCCTGCAGCTGGGATTCTCCGGTGTCGCTGCAATGAAGGGAGATTTAGCTGAGCGCCACTCTCCTCTCGCTGGCAGTGGTAATGGGGTGTGAATGGCTGGAGAATTCTGACCCACTTTTTAAAAAAAACTTCTTCAAATTCTCCCCTCTGCGGTGAGCCCTTTGGGATCCACTGGGTGCCAAGGTCCAAAGTGTCCCTGAAACAAAACCAAGTGAAACTACCTGCTCTAAAAGTTCTGGCTTTGCTTTGCTTCCAGTGTGAGATTGGACCGTTATTTGGAATTCAAGTTACATTTTGCACTAAACCTGAAAGATTGATGTGAAGTGCAACAGTTCACACCGACACCACAATTATAGTGCAACTGCATCCTTGGATATTCGGTCATGTTGTCAATGGAGATGGCTGAAAGGGGTTGGCTGATTTGATTGGCATGAGGGAGATTGTCAGTATATGCATTCATTAACTTAAAATACTTCAGCAGTCCTAATAGTTCCAATTATGTGTGCTCATTCCTGTCCCTCCCATTGTCAGGCCCGGAGATTTCTACAAGCTTGTTTCCCTCACTGATGTAATCAACATTCACCGAGTCACAAACATTCGGACAGATTAACAATGGTGCTTCAAAGTGGGAATGTTTAGCATAATTCCTTATACAAGTAATTGATTTTGAAAGGAAACATGATAGGGGGAGAGGTACAAGAAGAACATTGACTTATTATTTTTTTCGGAGGCTGTTCTGAAACCTAACAGAAATGTATTCACATGCTCAGTGAGTAAGGTCAATGCATTTACAATGTCTTTTCATAAGACTCGCTAGACCTACATAAATCTTTGGCAGTATATAAATATAGTCTTGTGGTCCCCATTCAGAACATTCTTCCTGTCTGCTGAGTGAAACACAACAAAAATGCTGTTTGTCAATCAATAAGAAGTCCCCATCTTTACGGAATGTGTTTTCAACACAACGCCAGTGATGTTGGAGCAAATCCATGTCCAAAAACGGTCCGGACCTGCTTCTACTGCCTGAAATGCTGCAGTTCATTTGATTTCTGAAGCTGTGAAGTTGCAATCTGTTCAAATTTCAACATCTAAATAAATAAGTCTGGATTTCAAACAGGCACTGAGAATATAACATTAAGTCGGATTTATGTGGTGTGTCGAGGATTTCACCATGTTTCTCTCGCTTTGCTAAGTGTGAAATCCGCTGGGATGCTGAGCCTATCCATCACTTACAACTGGCTTGTCACACCGAGTATGATCTCTCAAGTTCCTGCCGGTACAGTGGCAAACTGGATCAAAATATCCCCAGAGCGGGTAGCATAACAATTTGTGGTTGCTTCAACATATTCCAGCTTCCCTTCAACAAACTATTGAAGAAAGAAAGGTTCCTGAGCCACAGGATGTCTTTACAGTTGAAGAAAGATAGTTGGTGGGCTGAATGGCAAAAAAAGGACAGTCACAAATAGGTGCTTGTAACATGGCGTTGTAACAGAGGCCCTCTCACAATAACACTTCAGTCACTATTTTCAACTGGGGGGTCAATCAAGTGATTGGGAGCCAACCTGAGCAGTAAACCCTTCTGACTTTTCTCAGATGAGGCCAGGAGATTTTAATTCTCATTCTTCATAGGTGTGCCCTCAGTTGATTTCCTATCCAAAGTCATGGGGAAGAGGGAACTGATGGATTGGGAGGAGCTCAATATTGAATGACAGGAGGTCATAGCTGGGAACTAAAGAAACAGTTCCCAACACTTTGATAAATTATAGGAAGGCAGTTTTTGGAGAGGGAGGGCAGGGGAGGCCTAAACCTTTCTTGTAGGGTCTGGAACACACACCTTTCATGTCTCCCTGTGGCTTAAAGCTTTCAAGTGAGCTGCCATTGAAGTCCCTCAAGTGATTTTAACAACCTTTGTATGCGATGCAGATCGGCACTACTTTCTTTTATTCATTTATGGGGCATGGGCGTCGCTGGCTGGCCAGAATTTGTTGCCCATTCCTAGTTGCCCTTGAAGGGCAACTGAGAGTCAACCACTCTCAAACAAGAGTCACATGTAGACCAGACTGGGTAAGGATGGCAGAATTCCTTCCCTAAAGAGCACTAGTGAACCAGATGGTTTTTCCAACAATCAGCAATCGTTTCATGATCATCAATAGATTCTTAATTCCAGATTTTTTATATTGAATTCAAATTCTACCATCTGCTGTGGCGGGATTTGAGCCTGGGTCCCCAGAACATTAGCTCAGTTTCTGGATTAATAGTCTTGCAATAATGCCACTAGGCCAACTGTTACTTTCTCATGAAATCTTTAATTTGGCCTTGTCATTTTCTCTTATTTCCTGTAAATTCTTATATCTTAGATCAGCAGACAGGTTTAAAATGTTTTGATTTCCTACAGCTGTGGCACTCTGCTCGCCCTGTTGGGCATTCTCCTTGCTTGTGTAGTGATTTTTAGCCACGCCAAAAGCATTTCGAATGGCAGCTGACGCACCTTTTCCCAATTTTGCGGGGTTTTGCGTTACTGTGCTTTCTCTTTCCGGTCCAGCATATTGAATGGCCTCACTCATTCTTTTCCAAAGCCATTTACTTACTCCATGACCATCTTGTTTAGCTCCCCAAGCACAGTCTGGCACGTTATCTGTACTGCCTTTATGAGAGTTAAATCATTCCCCAATTAGAAGAGATATGTTAGGATTACATAGTAATCTTTTACAGGATTACATAGTAATTTTTAGTAAGGCGTTTGATAAGGTTCACCATGGTAGGCTTCTGCAGAAAATGCAGATGTATGGGATTGGGGGTAATCTAGGTACTTGGATCAGGAATTGGCTAGCAGATAGGAGACAGAGGGTGGTGGTTGATGGTGAATATTCGTCATGGAGTTCGGTTACGAGTGGTGTGCCTCAGGGATCTGTTTTGGGGCCACTGCTGTTTGTAATTTTTATTAATGATCTGGATGAGGGTATAGTTGGGTGGATTAGTAAGTTTGCTGATGACACCAAAGTCGGAGGTGTGGTAGATTGTGAGGAAGGGTGTCGAAGTTTGCAGGGTGACTTAGACAGGTTGCAGAGCTGGGCCGTGAGGTGGCGGATGGAGTTTAATGCAGAGAAGTGTGAGGTAATTCATTTCGGTAGGAGTAACAGATGTGTTGAGCATAGGGCTAACGGGAGGACTTTGAATAGTGTGGAGGAGCAGAGGGATCTAGGTGTATGTGTACATAGATCCCTGAAAGTTGGGAATCAAGTAGATAAGGTTGTTAAGAAGGCATACGGTGTCTTGGCGTTTATTGGTAGGGGGATTGAATTTAGGAGTCGCAGCGTCATGTTGCAACTGTACACAACTCTGGTGCGGCCGCACTTGGAGTACTGTGTGCAGTTCTGGTCCCCACATTACAGGAAGGACGTGGAGGCTTTGGAGAGGGTGCAGAGGAGGTTTACCAGGATGTTGCCTGGTATGGAGGGGAGGTCCTATGAGGAGAGACTGAGGGATTTGGGGTTGTTTTCGCTGGAAAGAAGGAGGCTAAGAGGGGATCTTATTGAAACATATAAGATGATTAGAGGTTTAGATAGGGTGGATAGTGATAGCCTTTTTCCTCGGATGGAGAAAGCTAGCACGAGGGGGCATGGCTTTAAATTAAGGGGGGGTAGTTATAGGACGGATGTCAGGGGTAGGTTCTTTACCCAGAGGGTGGTGAGGGATTGGAATGCCCTGCCTGCTGCGGTTGTAAATGCGCCTAGTTTGGGGGCGTTTAAGAGATCTGTGGATAGGTTTATGGGCGAAAAGGGATTGGTTTAGATTAGTGGGTCAGTGTTTTTTTTTAAAAACTGGTCGGCGCAACATCGTGGGCCGAAGGGCCTGTTCTGCGCTGTAATGTTCTATGTTCTATGTACATCCGATCCCACCTACCACAAGGTTACATGTTAATTCATCTCTGAGGATCCCATATTCCCGGATTTTCTGCTCACCTGTATTTATAAATGAGTCCATGCATTCACCAAGACTTCATTTACTCTTTCTAAATTTTAATGCTCGAATTGTTTTTAACATTGAAGTATGCACTGAATGCTTGGAGGACTTAATCTTATGAGCTTGAAGCCTCATCAGCTCCCTGGTGGCGATTCTCCCATCCCGCTGTGCTAATTTTTTAGTGCAGTGGGCCAGGAGAATCACAGGGCGGGCGACAAGTGGGATTTGCGCATGTGTTCCCGCCCTGAAAGTGTCTTCCATTGCCAAATTTCCAGCAGTGTCTACTCTGCGACGGAAATTGGCAGGGAGGTGCGGAAATGATTTGGATGCCAATTTAAATATCTTTTAAATACAATTAATGGGCCCGGAAGTAGAATCTGCCCCCACCCACCGTCCCCTCACCTTTGCCAGAATGGTTCACTCCAATGGGGTTTACAGTAGTTCCCCACTAATGGGGAACAAGCGGCCCAACCCATCTGGAGTGAAGGGGGATCAATCTGGGCCCCCCCGACGCTTGGGCGGTGGGGGGGATGTGGTGTCCGCTGGGCATTGGCACCCTGGCATAGCTAACATGTGCCCCCAGCACTACCCAAAGGCCAAAGTGCCAATGCCCAGGGGGCATCTTGGCACTACCCATTGGCCATATGAGGGTGCCAAGGGGATGGGGAATGGGGGAGGTCTTTACCTAATAGGGGGCAATCACTGCCAGTCTGCATAGGGATTAGTAGGAGAAAGAGGGAGGCTGGTGATTTGGTGGTGTCATCTGGGAGGGGGGGTGGGCGAGTGGTCAGCCTGCTGGCGAGGTTGGCAGTACACAGGGGGTGGGCTGGGACTGAAAGGGTTTGGTTACTGTGTTGGTGGGGGGGAATCGGTGGGTAGGGACTGGAGATCAGGATTAGTTTGGTGGGGGGGTGGTCAAGGGCGAGCCTGAGAATGGTTGGGGCCAGTGATCGGGCTGTGGGGGATGGAGGGCTGGTGATGTAGGGGTCGCGGGACTGGTCAGCAATCAAACTGGCCAGCAATCTAGAGGCCGACAGTGAGGGGCCATTGCGCGTGTGCTGATCTCGGTGCTGACAGATTGGCGCATGCACAGTCACCCACTCAAAGCACTGATTTCAGCATCTTTCAGCAGTAAAAGGCACTACTCCCTAGTTTTTAATGATATTCATGGTGTGGCCTCCACAGTGTGCAGAGTGTGGGAGATTCTTCTCTGAATTCCCACTGAAAAAAACAACGTAAATTACTCCAGTTTTCAAGCGAATTTGACACTTAGAATATTTTTGGGAGAATTCTGGCCCTTGTCTTGCTGTTATATTGTCTGCAATAGCCCCTACTACGTACAGCAAAGCAGTGACCTGACCTTTTTGTTTCTTCTTATGCAAACTTGAAGCTGTTCTGCACCTGAAGGTTCTTTCCTCCAATTGACCCAGTGGTGAGCCAGTTATGAGCCTCAGTATTTTGGAAAAATTTTGGAAGTTACTATAGACTCCACATCTGTTGTCAGCTTAGGACTGGTTTCTGTTCAGTAGTTTGACTTGCATCCATAATGTACCCACCATGCTCCATTCACAGACTGACAGCGTAAATAAACAAGAAGATTTGTTTGTGAAACAAAAACCCCAAGGTCCCCAAACTCCATCTCCAAAGATGTTTTCTTCTTATCCTTGTCCTCTGAAGTTGTTGGTCTTTGTATGGAGTCTCTCTGGATCTTTAAGCTGGGTTGACTTCCCCCATGTTTCATCTAATGTTCAGGATCTAGAATCATAGAAGCCTACAGTGCAAAAGGAAGCTTGGTCCATCAAACTTGTACCGATCACAATCCTACCCAGGCCCTGTCCCAATAACCCCATGCTTTAACCCCAGCTAGTCCCCCTGACACTAAGGGGCAATTTAGCACGGCCAATCCATCTAATACGCACATCTTTGGACTGTGAGAGGAAATTTGAGCATCCAGAGGAAGCCCATGCAGACATGGGGAACATGTGCAAACTCCACACGGACAGTGACCCGAGCCGGAATCTAACCTGGGTCCTGGTGATGTGAGGCAGCAGTGCTAACCATTGTGCCACAATGCTAGATGGGTTTACTTTAATGTTTGCCTATTTCCCTAAGGATGCTACCATAGGCTACTATTCATAAAAGCCGTTCTTGGTAATTGATAGATCTATATATAGTTCAGTAGTCTACATGAGATTCCACTTCCACTTGCCACCTGATCTCAGTTACTTGATCACATGACACAGCAAAATAGCTACATCAGTATCAGGGGCTCCTGATTAGAACCATAGAAACCCTACAGTGCAGAAAGAGGCCATTTGGCCCATCCAGTCTGCACCAACCACACTCCCATCAAGGCCCTATCCCTATATCCCTACATATTTACCCACTGATCCCTTTAACCTACAATGCTCAGGGCACGAAGCAGCAATTTCAGCATTGCCAATCAACCTAACCCACACATCTTTGTCTGATTATGCTGCTACAATCACCATTTTGTTTTAGTTCTACGAGCTAGTATTAATTTGACAAGTCATTAGTAACAAGGACAGATTCCCAAGTGGATTTCAGAAACTTTCTATTTATTTTGAGCACTGTTTGGGAGGTTTACATTCCTACTGTATGTGTTGCATCTGTTAAATGCTGAAAGCAATGTACGAGGTTTGCAGACAGCAGTATGTTGCAATGATATGACCACAGTGATACTAACCATCTTTACTCTAACACCGCACTTTGCTAAAGGAAGCAAACCACAAAAGTCCATTGTCCCAGGTAACCTGCAGGAGCCCAGCTCAGGCTGAAGCCCTTTTGTAATCACAATTCAATCCTAAATATGTGAATTGAGGAAGGCTTTATCCATGGGGGAAATTCCACTGATGGTTGGATGAATTGCACAGCTCGCTTGGTTTGGGAGAATGAAAGGTTTAATCCAATTGAACGTCCAAACAGAAATGCCAGACATCTTTGGAGGTGGAGTTTGGGGTTCCTCAGGCTTCTGTTTCACAAACCAATCTTCTTGTTTATTTACGCTGTCAGTCTGTGATGACTGTCCTACTGATTTGCTTCCAGTGGCGGGTCAAGTGCCTGTCTTCTTCCAATAAAGAGTGAGTTGTTGTGCGGAGATGTTGCATGTGGTTCCCATTTTGGTGACAGTAATATTTATGTTAAATCAAAGCATGGACAGCTCAGCCACTGTGACAAGTGGCTGCAGCTTTAAACTGCTCTGACAGCAGTTGGAATCGATTGACCTTTTTTTTCCAAGAAGTTCAATCCTTGGTAATTAGCTGAAATCGCAATCTTACAAACCTAACATCCAGAGTATAACAACTGCCGAGACAACAAACGCAGGTTATTTTTGGTTAATCGAGTTTATATAATTAGAGGAATCTTTCCAACCGCACTGAACTTCCTCATCCAGATGTAAATTTGTTTTTTGCTCTTTTCAAATCCACAAGATATGCCAATTAATTAAAAGCACCTTTTAGCTTAGCATTATTTCAATGCCAGTTTCTTCCAAAGTCTTGTTACAATGATAAACGCAAAATACTGTGGATGCTCTATCGCAGGGTCATCTAGACACAAAATGTTGGCTCTATTTTCTCTCCAAAGATGCTGTCAGACATGGTCAATCAATCTAACCCACACATTTTTGGACTGTGGGAGGAAACCGGAGCACCCAGAGGAAACAAACGCACGCACGGGGAGAAAGTGCAAAATCCACACAGACAGTGACCTGAGATGGGAATTGAACTGGGACCCTGGCACGATGAGGCAACAGTGCTAACCACTGTGCCACCATGCAGCCCCATGATGATACCATTGAGATCCGACCCATTACAAACAATGACGAGACAGAATAGAGGAATGAGATAAAGAATCTCGTGAAATGGTACAACAACAATAATCTCTCCTTCAATGTCAGTAAAACGAAAGAGATAGTCATCAGCTTCAGAAAGCATAGTGGAGCACATGTCCCTGTCTACAACAATGGTGCTGAAGTGGAATTGGTTGAGAGCTTCACATTTCTAGGTGTCCAGATCATCAACAACCTGTTGTGATCCCTCCACACTGATGCTATAGTAAAGAAAGCACATCAATGCCTCTACTTTCTCAGGAAGCTAAGGAAATTTGGCATGTCCACTACAACTCTCACCAACTTTTACAGATGCACCATAGAAAGCATCCTTTTCAGATGTATCACAGCTTGGTATGGCTCCTGTTCTGACCAAAACCACAAGAAACTACAAAAGATGTTGAACATAGCCCAGTCCATCACGCAAACCTGCCTCCCATCCTTTAAATCCATCTGTGTTTTCTGTTGTCTTGAAAAAGCAGCCAGCACAATCAAGGACCCCATGCACCCCAGACATGCTCTCTTCCACTTCTATCGGGAAAAAGATACAAAAGTATGAGATCACATATCAACCGATTCAAGAACAGCTTCTTCCCTGCTGCCATCAAACTTTTGAATGGACCTACCATATATTAAGTTGATCTTTCTCTACACCTTAGCTTGTGACTGTGACATTATACTCTGCACCCTCTCCTTTCCTTCTCCCCTATGCACTCTATGAATGGCATGTATTGTCTGTATAGCGCGCAAGAAACAATATTTTTCATGGTATCTCAATACTTGTGACAAAAATAAAGCAAGTCAAAACGCAACTGTATTTCAAAGAGTGCTTCATTTTGGGGTGTCCTGTAGTGGTGAAAAGTGTTATAGAAATCCGCGTCTTTTTTATAGTTTGTTGCTCTCTGTATCCTTCAGTCATGACATCCAATCAGTCCCTCTCACACATGACATAACTATGTGTATGCTGTTACCTTCAGTGCTTATCCTCACAAAAGAGTCACCTGTGAACTGAGAAGGCCACTTAAACCACTAGTTAGCACAGTTTGCCAACACGAGAAGAATAATGATAAACTATGGGTGTGTGTTTACAGTTCTTCAGTAAATCAAACTCTGGCGCAGCCTGTGGAGCAGGTGTGAATGACGTGTGCTGAAAAGAGGCTGGAGAGAAAAAAAATCATTTTGGAAAAATAGGCTAAAGGTTGGGTGGAGTTGTTGAATTTTTCTTCCATGAAGTACTCCAGATTTCAGCCTGAAAGCTACATATCTTACCAGTTTTGTTGAAAGATGATTCCCAGTCACTGTTCATTGCCAAACAGCTGCCTCAGTCATGTCTGCCAAGGGTTTCTGACTGGTTTCTTCAGAATAACTTAGCTTCGGCCAAACTGAGAACAACTATTTGCAAACAGCTTTCAGACGTATATATTTTAATGAACAACATGCTCAGCTAGAGACTGCTCTGCGACATTCATCACATTTTCAGCATACATTACTTGGTTTCACTTCCCTCAAGAAAATCCCAATTGCAATGGACCTGATAACCTAAAAAATGTATTTATTAGTGTCACAGGCGGGCTAATATTAACACTGCAATGAAGTTACTGTGAAAATCCCCTAGTCACCACACTCCGGCACCTGTTCGGGTACACTGAGGGAGAATTTAACATGGTCAATCCACCTAACCAGTATGGCTTTTAGATTGTGGGAGGAAACCGGAGCACCTGGAGGAAACCCACACAGACACAGGGAGAATGTGCAGACTCCACACATTTAGTGACCCAAGCTGGGGACTGAACCTGGGCCCCTGGTGATGTGAGGCATTAGTGCTAGACACTGTGCAACCCCTGTCATTACTGGGGGAACATGAATGCTTGATGCCACTTTGAAATGGAGTTGACATTTAAAGGCTTCATTCATTGTAATGATATTGTGCGCCCGCTTTATGGATAATATCAACATGTGGTTGCTTTGGAAAAAACAGTGTTTATACTTTGCAATGTTTTTCACTTTAAATTGCTGCAAACAGAAAAGGCATGATTCAACCACACTATGGATCAGATCAGTTAAAACCCTTCATATCTCTGTGAAGTTATACTCCTTGTAGTGTTGTGACTTTTGTTAGAAACTTGATTGAATTTAAATGCAGGTTAAACACCATTATCAGTTACAGGGCAGTTCACTCTACTACATTAGATAAACCAGTAAGGAAATTGCAGTGTTCAGCTCACATTTAAATCACGTCACTGCGATTCTTACGAATATTTTTTACTTACTTTACAGCAGTACACCATGGAGCAAATCGCTCAGCAAGCAGCAGAGTGAGAAACACAGTCGCAGGAGGCAAACAGAATGAGGTATTTTCCCATTCACCCACTGCGGGAATTGTAGTGGGTGGGACGCAGACCATGTAAAGATCAGCTGACCTTGGGCAGTATTTTCTAGTCTTTGGGGCGAGCACAGCCGAAAAATCCTGCCCAGAGTGGTTTCCTGACTCTGACCTCCAAGCTTTCTTTTAGAAAAATAAACAGTTTCTCGTCCCGGCAGAGAGGACCAACTCCCTTACCCCCAGATCTGCCCATCAATGCTGCAAACTCAACAACTTTCAAAGGCTGCATTGGATGATGGGCTCCAGGACCTGTTATTGTTCTGTGCAGGAAGGGAGGCCTTTCAGCCCAATGTATGCATGCTGGCCTTCCCCTTCTATGGTTCTAACTTCACAAGACAGGCAGGCAGGCAAAGTAGAATACTCTTCCTATCCCCCCTCAGGAGCTTTCACTGTGTTACTCAGGCTCACCAGAATTGCAATCTGGACTAAGGCTGAATTCAATTATAAATAGATCTTGCATAAACTAGGGTTACATCCCCTGGATTTTATAGCTGATCAAAGCTTTCCAGACATTAAGAGGAAAAGATAGGATACATAAAAACGATTTCTGCTGGTTGGGTAGTTTAGACTTGGAGGCCAATCATTGCAGGCGTAGAATTAGGAAGCAGATCTACACAAAGAATGGTTGAAGTTTGGAAAACTGCAATTGATACTAGATCAACTGTAAAATATTAAATCTGAGATTGATAACACCTGGAGATATGCGACAAGGGCAAATATATGGAATTGCATCACAGATCAGTAATGGTCACCCAGATTGGCAGAACAGAGGCTGAATGGCACCCTCCTCCCACCATTCTGTTACCTACTTCACCCATCAGTCCCAAACACTATTCCTTCTCTTCAACAGGCTGTTTGATATCTCTATACCTCTTTCTGGGGCTATTCTGCACCTCTTGATACACATTTCTCAACTTCTGGTTTTCTTCTCATGGATTCAAGTTTCTTGCGAGAGACATTGACATTGAAAATGTTCCTTAGAGATAGGCAATCAGAGAGATCATTGCAATGTTGAAATGTCCTACACAAGTACAATGCTGCGCATGGGGAGGCTTTGTGCTTTTACTGGGAGGTTAACATATTGCCATTGCCAGCTTACTGAACCACCACCTACACTATTGCTCTGGAATTCCGACAAAGCACCATAAGAACATAAACCTCCAATTTCTTCTCTGTCTCTTTAGTTTTGTGGGTAGGAGTTGGGTGGCTGAGTGGTGCAGAAGTGCACTAACGATAATGGGGAGGAGGAAGCAGTCCTCCTTTGCAGCAGCATTATGGAAGCTTTGTTTTCAATCAGGAATGGCTGGAACGGGTGGCAGTTTCATTGATATCAGCAACAGATACCAGCTGAGAAATGACCAAGGGGTGCATAGTACTTTCCCCTTCACAGAGCTCTAGTGGCAGGACAGGGCAGTAAAAAGTCTGACAACACCAGGTTTTAGTCTAACCGATTTATTTGATAGTAAACTCACAAGCTTTCAAGGGGTTTCCCTCTTCTTCAGGTGAATGGAGAGTTCTGGCCTCAGACAGAGCATATAAAGCACAGTCAGTTTACAGATTACTGATTAGAATGCGAATCTTTACACCTAACCTGCTGTTCAAGTCCTAAAGTGGCCGACAATGTGAGTGGAAGGAGCACCGATCACAGGTTAAAGAGATGTGTATTGTCTCCAGACAGTACAGTAAGTGAGGTTTTGCAAACCCAGGCAAGTCACGGGGGTTACAGATAGTGCGACATGAACCCAAGATCCCTGTTGAGACCGTCCTCATGTGTGCGGAACTTGGCTATCAGTCTCTGCTCAGCGACCCTGTGCTGTCGTGTGTCGTCAAGGCTGCCTTGGAGAATGCTTACCCAAAAGGTCAGAGGATGAATGAACATCGCCCGACAATCACCAGGCAAGACTGTTCCCTTCCTGTTGGCGAACACTTCAGTGGTCACGGGCATTCAGCCTCTGACTTTTGGGTAAGCATTCTCCAAGGTGGCCTTGACAACACATGACAGCGCAGAGTCGCTGAACAGAGACTGATAGCCAAGTTCCGCACACATGAGGACGGTCTCAACAGGGATCTTGGGTTCATGTCGCACTATCTGTAACCCCCGTGACTTGCCTGGGTTTGTAAAACCTCACTTACTGTACTGTCTGGAGACAATACACATCTCTTTAACCTGTGATCAGTGCTCCTTCCACTCACATTGTCGGCCACTTTAGGACTTGAACAGCAGGTTAGGTGTAAAGGTTCGCATTCTAATCAGTAATCTGTAAACTGTGCTTTATATGCTCTGTCTGAGGCCAGAACTCTCCATTCACCTGAAGAAGAGGGAAACCCCTCGAAAGCTTGTGAGTTTACTATCAAATAAATCGGTTGGACTAAAACCTGGTGTTGTCAGACTTTTTACTGTGTTTACCTCAGTCCAACGCCGGCATATCCACATCAGGACAGAACAGGACAGGACAGGAATTCGAGCAGCTCACATATTGGCTTCCAGAGCATAGTGGTTCCGATACATCCAGCTTTCTCTCAAGCCTTTCATGGTCCGGCTGCTTTTACTGGACTAGCCACTCAGCTGATCAGTAGGGTCACAGATCCAGTGTCCAGTGGAGCTGTGATGCCTGCAGTCTTCCTGCTCAATATTACTGTTTCTTGACGATAGCACATGCAGGCGTTGAGCCTTCCATGCCCCCTCACACGAATGGAAACAGGAAAGTGACACCAAGCTGTTCAGGAATAAAGCCCAGAAATGCAACCAGAGGAAGTTCCCTGCCAGGAGCAAGCTGCCATGTGATAAGCATCACCTCAGGCTATGAGCTTTCTGTAGAGAATGAGAAGCCATCCTGGTTACTCAATCCTGACTTTCAGGTTGCTCAAAGGAGGAGAATGAACAGAAATTCAATGCAAAAGATTTAAAGTAGAGGATAAAACCATTGTCCACAGAATACTAGAGTTGGAACTCACCTCTATGGTTGATGCAACAATTGTCAATTTTCAAGATTAGATAGATGAAGGAAAAGAGGCTGAAAGGAAATAGGAACATGATGATCCCAATGCAATTAGAACTATTTTCTTGCACAGAAGGTAAATGCCAATAAGGATTGGTTGTGCTGAATGGTTTCCTTGTTGTAATTTCTATGTATGGTTTTCTCTGGATGTGGAGTAATACCTGGGGCAGTTGTATTCTTCTCACATGGCATTGAATTCTCCATTCTGTACCGCTCCTCCCCCTTCTCGCTAATGCTAAACAGGGATGTACCCATTGGGGAAGCCATACTTGCTTCAGAGAAGATCCCACTATAGAGTGGGGTTTGGAGTGGGTAGGAAAGCCTGATGGCGACAGAATGACCTCAGTAGAAGCAAGTGGAGATAGTTATTGGCAGAATGGCAAAGAGCATAATAACCATCTTCTTGGAGCGTTCAACAGATGCACATATGAGAAGGAAAGAGGACATAGTGGAAATGGAAAGTAGATTGCTTTTCAGCTGATAATCATAGAATCCAACAGTGTAGAAAGAAGCCAATCAGCCCATCGAGTCTACAGCGACCACAATCCCACCTAGGCCCTATCTCCATAACACTATGCATTTACCTTCGCTATCCCCCTGACACTAAAGGGGTATTTAGCATGGCCGATTAATCTAATCTGCACATCTTTCAAACTGTGGGAGGAAACCAGAGCACTCAGAGGAAACCCATGCAGACACAGGGAGAATGTGCAAATGCCACACAGACAGTCACCCAAGCTGGGAAATTGAACCTGGGTCCCCGATGCTGTGAGGCAGCAGTGCTAACCATTGTGCCACCTGCCACCCTTCTCAGTTGGGTTGATCTACCAGGTGTGATGAAGAGTTATATGTTGAGTATTAGCTTCCTCAAATGCTGATGGACCCATTGCACATTTACACCATTTCTTTTTTTAATAGATTTCCAGTATTTGCTATTCTTTTCTTCAGAATTACAATCATTGAAACAGTTTGTGATGACAACGCAACCATATAGCTGCCCTGGAACAATCCACCCTGCAGAATGTTTTAGCCTTTTAAAAATTAAAAGTGTGTGTGGGGAGGGGGACAAGGGTGTTGTCAGGGGTGGGGGTAGGGGTATGTAATTGGCAAATAATAGCATCATCATTTCATCATGAGGTTACTGTGCTGCACCTTTGTTTATGAGCATGAGAGGTTTGTTTAAAAATCACTTTGTGGGGTTTGACAGGGGTCCTTTAAGAGTTAAGATTGAACATGCTTCAGTCTCACTTGCAGTGCTGGCAATTTTTTCACAAAGCTGGATGACTTTTTTTAGTGCTTCTTCTCTTACGCTATGTAAAGCTCAGACATTGCTAGGTCTGCTGTGAAGGTTACCAATGCATCGGAGGATGACTTTGAGGACGAGGTAAATGTTTGGAAACAAGTCTCAAACCGCGCGCTGCGGTCATCAAAATGAAAGCTTTTGAAAGAAAAAATAAAGGATTCCGGGGATGAAAAGATAAACCATAAATGCTGGGAATCCGAAGCAAAAGTGAGGCAGCACATAGAAATACAGAGCAGCTCAGTCACTCTTTGAAAGACACAGATGCATTGGAGTTGTCAGAGGGATCTTTGTCAGGGGTCAGGTCTCCAAGCGTCAGACCTGAAGTGTTCACTCTTTCAGATGATGGTGGGCTTGTGCTGCCCGTTTGCATTGACAGAATTGCAGATTGTAATTCTACAAAATGGTGATTCTTACCAGACATTTTTAACTACTCGGGGAAATTTAATTTTGCATGGCATGTCAGCACTGACACAATAACTCAGACAGGCGGAAGAGATAAACCTTCAAACAAATAGCAGATCTTGTAACTGAAACCGTACAACAAGCCTGAACCCGGTGACCCTCGTAACAAGGTGAAGTCAACTCTTTGACTTAGTGGTGAAAAAAATAAGGCAAATGGAAAGTGGAGATATGGAACCACATAAAATAGATTCGGAGATTGCTTAAATATGTTTGATGCATCAGCTGCATTTTTTCCAACTTTGATTCAATGTAATCTTGGAGGTTTCATCATGTGACTTGCCGCTGTGTCTCTGCCATTGATCGAACAACACATCCATCCTTGTGACGCACTGCTCTTCAACACCAATTGGAAAGTAAAAGACTTTATACTCGGCTGTTGGCCAAACAGCACTTTTTTCCCATTTTTCAATATTTTTACACCTAGTAAAGAGAAATGTTCAAAGAAAATGACAAAACAAATTATTTCTCAGTGTCCTGATGACTGTGCCCTGGAATTTGATCTCCAACTCCTGGAGACTCCAGACCAATCCTAGAGGATTGACAACCTCGCTGCATCCTCTGTTCTTTTGTACACCATGTGAAGATGCTGGCGTTGGACTGGGGTAAACACAGTAAGAAGTCTCACAACACCAGGTTAAAGTTCAACAGGTTTATTTGGTAGTAAACACCACAAGCTTTTGGGGCTCTGCCCCTTCATCAGGTGAGTGTAGAGTTCTGATCACAAACAGAGTTCTGATCACATAAAGGCACACACAGTTTACAGAATACTGCTTAGAATGTGAGTCTTTACAGCTCGTGTTTAGCTAATGATTAACTGACTAGTTTTGCAATAGCGGACTCCAGAGGTGGGTCTGAGGACTGGAGTTCTGAGGCAAGTGAGCCAGGTGAAACTTGGGGCCTTCTTACTGTGCCCCCACAGGAAGACTGTCCGGTATCTCAGGAGAAACATGGCTAGCGTTATCAGCAGGCTGGACGGCCTGTGGTATCTGACAGAAGAAGAATTGGATCAGCAACCTGTTCCATGAGCCAATACATTCAGCCAGATTGTTCTCAGCCAATTTTGACAGTTGAATGGATGTGTTTCAGGCAGCGAGGAAATTCTGAGCAATGGCACATAATTATTTTCCAATGACATTGGGTGGGAGTTCCCTGCAATCTGAAAATACCGCTATAGGAACAGTTTTGTGGGAGGATTAAATGCCTTTCCTTTCAGACGGTTTCTTTCCTTTCACGTCTTACCACAACTGAGAGGCCAGACTGGTGAATTAGCCATTGAGACTTGGATTAAGTCTCCCTCCAACTTTCTGCCTTTACCTTAGCTTTTGATTTTGACGCCAGTTTTCAGTGTTTTTCACTGTGATTTTCACCAGCTGCTGAAGTATCACCTTAAAAGGCTTCTTGCTGATTTACATTCTGGTTCTGCCTTATCCCTTGAACTGTTCTTATGTATTGAGTGGGATGCCAGGAGGACAAGACTCCTGGGAAAGATCTGTGACCTCCAAAACCCATTCTTCTCAATGATGGAGTTGGGGGAAAGTCAGCCCCAGAGTTTTCCCACTTGGGTTGTTTTCCCTCCATGTTCCTGAGAGAGCTTCCCTCATTTATTAGTGCCACAAGTAAGGCTTACATACACTGCATTCGTCATACTCTGGCGCCTGCTCGGGTACACTGAGGGAGAATCTGCCATGGCCAATGCATCTAACTGGCACATCTTCTAGATTGTGGGAGTAAACCAGAGCACCTGGAGGAAACCCATGCAGACACGGAAAGAACGTGCAGACTCCGCACTGTGAGCCAAGCCGGGAATCAAACTCGAGACCCTGGCAATGTGAGGCAACAGTGCTAACCACTGTGCCACCAGTCATAGGCTTGTGGACAAAGGTAGAGTGGCCTTTCTCCCAGGCATTAACACGATACTCTTAGACCTCTGCTGCCTGGAATCTGAAATCTAACACCAGAATCCTTTTTTCTAAATGTTGTAGCTCCTTTGCAAATCCAAGAACCATAAAATCTGGTAACATGGAGAGCAAAATTTGCTATGTCAGCAAGAACTCTGCTCCCTCCTGGAACAAAATGAAGACCTCTTCCAACTGGATGAGCACTTGGCACTTGGGCCAAGTGCTGGTAAATGGGATTAGGTGGGAGTTCAGATGCTTCTCGGGTGTCAGTGAAGACTCAATGGGCTGAAGGACCTCTTCTGCACTGTATGATTCTGTGATTCCAACATTTTCACTAAGATTCCCTTTGAGATATCATCAGTATACAATAGAATATAATGGGATCGTGAGATTAACTGATTCCCATGTTTATGGAAATGCTGGGAATTTATTTATAATCAACATTGCGTGAATTATATTGGCTATTTGCACAATGTGAATTGAAGGTTTTATTAGATACCATTCTGAAACTTGACCACTAACTCCGGGATTAATGGGGACATGAGAATTTCATCAAGACAACATTCTTGTTTAAGAGATAAAAAGCAGCAAATCTATTAAATTGGCCCATATGTGCATGTTTTGCCTGAGTACCTAATATATACATTCCCACACGAGCTATAACACTTAAATGTTTCACTCTTGAAGGAAAATTTAAAAAGTATCGGGAGATAAGAATGAGTAGACCATCTTTACAGTTACTGCTGTTCTTGGAGTGAGCCAGAAACTGGGAAGATATTACTGGGGAAGATGGAAACAAGATTAAAGGCCATTGCAAATCCCCTAACGGATTTGGTAGGGACACTTAGGACTCTTGAGTTGCAATAATTGCTAAAGAAACTAGTGACACAAATCAGTGCCATCGGACCTCATTGCTACATGAGCTCAAATTACCCATTAGGCATTCTCACAGTACTCTGACATTTCAAAATTGCAAGGTTCAGATCACGACCATTGAGAAAACAAGACAATCCATTATTAACGCGTTCAATAATTTGCTGATTTTTTGGGTATTAACAGTCAGACACTGAAGCCATTATGGGATTTTTCACCGCAGTCATCTAATGCATTGTACATTGTGTGGAATGTTAAATCCTCACACGGCCCTGCGTGCGCAAACCTAGTGCTCACTCTTCCAGCAATATGATGCCAGGAACCCTCAAGCCTGAATATGTAAACAGCGGCTCGGCTTAAGGGTCATGTCACTGGCAAAACTCAATATCCAGCTGTCTTCATTACAGCTGCCAAAGAGAAGACATGTTTGTTACAGCTGCCAAGGAGAAGACATCTGTCAGGGGTGTCACACAGAATGACAACCATTTGGTTCGGTCTCTGTATAGCAACCTTGAGCCATCTTACAGCCTCACAGCACAAACATCGTGGTACCTTCACATGGACTCATTAAAGATTGCAACGTCAGAGGTGTTACAAGGAAAGCAGAGAGCATTTATCGGGGAAGTTTTATTATGGTGGAGCTGTAATATCTCATTTCACAACCAGTACCTTGTCACTGGCAGCTGTGTTTCATTAAAAGAATCAGTTGGTGTTATATAGATTGCTTTGGAACAATGGCCGTCAGTGAGGTGAAAGCTGCAAACAGCCATAACACTCATAAAATGGTAGTGTTGAAGGAACCATACGTGGAAAAACAAAGGATCTCAAGCTGAAATAATGGAGGTGTTTGAAGGGGCAATGCTCTCAGCTTTAGGCCTCACTTGCTGCTGTGTTAATTGCTGCTTTTCCACTACCTTAAGTCCCTCACATCATTATTCAGTTTAAGTTGTGCTGCTGTTACATTAGAATAACATTAAGCTGTCACTCAGCAGCAATGCTCCTCATGCTTCTGTCCACTTTCTGACAGTAAGAAATCTCACAACACCAGGTTAAAGTCCAACAGATTTATTTGGTAGCAAAAGCCACTAGCTTTCGGGCCTCTGACCTTTGTTAGGTAAGTGGAGAGTTCTGATCACAAATAGTGGATATAAAGACACACGCTCAGTTTACAGAATACTGATTAGAATGCAAGTTTTTACAGCTAATCAAGTCTTAAAGGTGCAGACAATGTGAGTGGAGATAGCATTAAGCATTGGTGAAAGAGATGTGTATTGTCTCCATACAGGACAGTAAGTGAGATTTTGCAAGTCCAGGCAAACCATGGGGGTTTAGATATAGTGTGACTTCTTACTGTGTTTACCCCAGTCCAACGCCAGCATCTCCATATCATCATTTTCTGACAGACAGCTCTGCACACATTAAATGTGCTCGAGTGAAACAGGCAGCAATGGGTGACCTGGGGGTAGGCGTGCATTCTGGTCAGGTGCTGTTATGGGCGGGAGAAGAACAAAAATGCCTGTCTGGAAAGCCGCAGACATCTGCCAACTTCTGCATTTAACCAGTGCGCATTTATTAGCACAGGGAAACACTGTGGCGCCAGTCGGAGCTGTGATTACCTTGTGTTAAAAAGCAAGTCGGTCAATTGTTTAACCTTGGCTTCACCTGCCGGTACACAGATATCCCAAACTGACTGAAACTCACAAATTAGAAAAGGCTAGGGGACAGTGTGGATTGATGGGGCCGAGTAAGTGAGGGGCAGGGAAGCCTTTAAACACTGGGTGCAGCACAGAGACAGCACTGCAATGCATGAGCAGGTGCTGTTTGGAAAATAAGAGGGCAGACCGCAGTTCATAGAATCCCTACAGAGCAGAAGAGGCCATTCAGCCCATCCAGTCTGCATCATCTCTCTGACAGAGAGTAAGGCCCTTTTCTTTGCCCTATCCCTATAACCCCACATGTTTATCATGGCTAATCCCTCTAACTTCCCCATCTTGGGACACTAAGGTGCAATTTAGCACGGCCATTACATCTAATTTGCACATCTTTGGATTGTGGGAGGAAACGGGAGCACCCGGAGGAAACCCATGTAGACTCCACACAGACAGTGACCCCAAGGCCAGGAATTGAACACAGATCCCTGGTGCTGTGAGGCAGCTGCACAAACAGTGAAGGGAAATGTGCTTCCATCACCACCATGGGAAAGGTGGTGGGAAGCTTTCCTTCCATTACCATCGCACAGAGATAGCCTGATGAACAATTACGTCACTCAGAAAATGAAACAACACAGCTCCACCACTCTTTTGCAATTTTCAATGATTTTGCTGAAAGTGGAGGGTGAGGAAGGGAGGAAGGGGAAGTTTAACTTGGGCTGAGGATGTCAAACAGGTGGTGGTGAACTTGCTGCCCATTAAATGCCTCGTCTTATGTTCACCTTTATTGAGTTCAAAGGAACTGAATAAGGCGTATAAACGGGGAACAGATACAATATCGGCTGTTTCACATCCTGCACCCCAAGTCAAATATCCCTTTCAATATACTTTGAGTGTTGCTAACATGGCAATAACAGGAGATCTCTCTCAGTGTTGGAGAAACACAGGCTGGGTGAGAGACTCCTGATAAAATATCAGCTTCTCCATAAGAACATGAGAACATAAGAAATAGGAGCAGGAGTAGGCCATCTAGCCCTTTGAACCTGCCCCGCCATTCAATAAGATCATGGCTGATCTAAAGCGAATCAGTTCCACTTTCCCTCTTTCTCCCCATAACCCTTAATTCCCCTGTCTATCAGAAACCTATCTGCCCTTGACTTAAATATACTTAGCGAGATAGCCTCCACCACTTCAATGGGCAGAGAATTCCAGAGATTCACCACCCTTTGAGTGAAGAAGTTCCTCCTCAACTCCGATCTAAACTGCACCCCCCCCCCTTAAGAAGGGTAGGAGAAACTATGAGGCTGGGCTAGCGCTTAATATAAAACAGGATAGCAAGAGTTTTTATAAATATATAAAAAGGAAGAGGCTGGCTAGGGTGAATGTTGGTCCTTTAGAGGATGAGAAAAGGGACCTAGTGGTAGGGGATCTAGAGAGGCGGTGCTTGACAGACTGGAGGGGCTGATTGTGGACAAGTCCCCAGGACCGGATGGAATGCATCCGAGGGTTCTGAAAGAAATGGCGGAGGTGATAGTGGATGCCTTGGTGGTTATTTTCCAGACGTCGCTGGATTCCGGGGAAGTGCTGGATGATTGGAAAACGGCTAATGTTACACCGTTGTTTAAGAAGGGTGCCAGGCAAAAGGCAGGGAATTATAGGCCGGTTAGTTTAACGTCTGTGGTAGGTAAAATGTTAGAATCTGTCATTAAGGAGGAAATTGCGAGGCATCTTGAAGGGAATTGCTTGATAGAGCAGACGCAGCACGGTTTCATTAAAGGGAAGTCATGTCTGACAAATTTACTGGAGTTCTATGAGGATGTGTCTAGGGCGGTGGATAGAGGAGAGCCGGTGGATGTGGTCTTTCTAGATTTTCAGAAGGCGTTTGACAAAGTACCTCACAAGAGGTTATTGCAGAAGGTCGAGGGACATGGAGTTGGGGGTAGGGTGTTAGCGTGGATAGAGGATTGGTTGTCAAATAGGAGGCAGAGAGTGGGGGTCAACGGGTGCTATTCGGATTGGCGGATGGTGACTAGTGGAGTGCCCCAGGGGTCGGTGCTGGGGCCTCAGCTTTTTACCATTTATATAGATGATCTGGAGGAGGGAACCGAGTGTATGGTGTCGAAATTTGCTGATGACACCAAGATTGGGGGAACGGCAAATTGTGCGGAGGGTGTGGAGAGTCTGCAGAAGGATCTAGATAGGCTGGGCGAATGGGCCAGGAAATGGCAAATGGAATTTAATGTTGGCAAGTGTGAGGTGGTCCACTTTGGTAGGAAGAATGGTAGGAAGGACTATTACTTACGGGGCGAAAAACTGCAGCAGGCGACGGTGCAGAGGGACCTCGGGGTCCTTGTGCATGAGTCGCAAAAACCCAGCTTGCAGGTGCAGCAGGTTGTCAGGAAGGCGAATGGGATGCTGGCCTTCATAGCGAGGGGGATTGAATATAAAAGTAGGGAGGTCTTGCTGCAGCTGTATAGGGCATTGGTGAGGCCGCAGCTGGAGTACTGTGTGCAGTTTTGGGCGCCGCACCTGCGCAAAGATATTTTGGCCTTGGAGGGAGTGCAGAGGAGGTTTACTAGGCTGATGCCGGAGTTGAGGGGGTTGAGCTATGAGGAGAGGCTGAATAAACTGGGCTTGTACTCGTTAGAGTTTAGAAGAATGAGGGGAGATCTCATTGAGACGTATGAGATGTTGAATGCAATGGATAGGATAGAGGTGGAGAGACTCTTCCCGCTCAAAAAAGACAGTAGGACTAGGGGGCACAGCCTCAAGATAAAAGGGGGGCGGTTTAGAACGGAGTTGAGGAGGAACTTCTTCACTCAAAGGGTGGTGAATCTCTGGAATTCTCTGCCTGTTGAAGTGGTGGAGGCTGCCTCGCTAAATATTTTTAAGATGCGGGTTGATGGGTTTTTGATAAGAGAGGGGATTAAGGGTTATGGGGAGAAAGCGGGAAAGTGGAACTGAGCAGCGACAGATCAGCCATGATCTTATTGAATGGCGGGGCAGGCTCGAAGGGCTAGATGGCCTACTCCTGCTCCTATTTCTTATGTTCTTAACTTGAGGCAGTGTCCCCTAGTCCTGCTATCCTTTCTAAGCAGGAAGAATCTCTCTACCTTTACCCTATCCATCCCCTTCATTATCTTATACGTCTCTATAAGATTCCCCCCTCATCCTTCTAAACTCCAACGAGTACAGACCCAGTCTATTTAGCCTCTCTTCATAGGCTAACCCCCTCATCTCCAGTATCAGCCTAGTGAACCTCCTCTGCACTCCCTCCAAGGCCTATATATCCTTGTGCAAGTGCGGCGACCAAAACTGCACACAGTACTCCAGCTGCGGCCTCACCAGTACCCTGTACAGTTGCAGCAAGACCTCCCTACTTTTATATTCTATCCCCCTCGCTAAAAAGGTTAGCATTCCATTCGCCTTCTTGATCACCTGCTGCACCTGCAGACTGGGTTTTTGCTACTCGTGCACAAGGACCCCCAGGTCCCTCTGCACCGTAGCATGCTGCAGCTTTTCACCTTTTAAATAATAATCCCTCCTACTATTATTCCTGCCGAAGTGGATAACCTCACACTTGCTAACATTATACTCCATCTGCCAGGTCCTCACCCACTCACTCAGCCTATCCAGATCCCTCTGCAGACTTTCTACACCTTCCATGCAATTTGCTTTTCCACTCATCTTCGTGTCATCAGCAAATTTTGTCACCCTACACTCAGCCCTCTCCTCCAGATCGTCGATATAAATGGTAAATAGTTGAGGCCCCAGCACCGATCCCTACGGCACTCCACCAAGTTCTCCCGCCTGTGGGCAGGAACTTGGGGCTAACACAGTGGATTTGGTGCAGGTTAAAAAGAAATGCTGGAAGGCTAGGAGTTCCGGAGAATCTGATTCCTACATTTAACACACACTGACTTGTTAATGGACAGAAAACGCCCAGAGGATAGGTGGATCTGTGATTAACACAGGTCAAAAGGCAATTTTATTTAATCTTGGATTTTGGCTTTGCCGGTTAGCTGGCATCTCTGAAACTCTGCAAGGTGAACAGGGTGAGGGATTGTTGGGGTGGAGTCAATGGCAGGTCGGAAAGCCTTTAAACACTGAGCTGACAGCTGCTTCTTTGTCCAAGTGAAAGGTTTCTTCCCTCGAACGCGAGCTTTCACCACATCAAAGGTGATTTCCAAGGCTCTGGGGGTCATTCCTGCTTCTATAGATATTCATCCGCCTTTCCCAGCCGCCAGCCTTGTCAACAGCATGGGAATAACTTGTGTAACTTAAAACTCTGATGTGGAACAAGAGGAGCAGCAGCTGGAGGAGGAGGAAGAGGAGGGGGAGGGGGAGGAGGGGAGGAGAGGGGGGGAGGAGAAACAGGAGGGGAGAAAGAGGAGGAGAAGAAAGAGAGGGAGGGGGAGAAAGAGGAGGAGGAGGAGAAGGGAGAGAGGGGGAGGAGGAGAAGGGAGAGAGGGGGAGGAGGAGAAGGGAGAGGGGGGAGGAGGAGAAGGGAGAGAGGGGGAGGAGGAGAAGGGAGGGGGGGAGGAGGAGAAGGGAGGGGGGGAGGAGGAGAAGGGAGAAAGGGGGAGGAGGAGAAGGGAGAGAGGGGGAGGAGGAGAAGGGAGAGAGGGGGAGGAGGAGAAGGGAGAGAGGGGGAGAGGAGAAGGGAGAGAGGGGGAGGAGGAGAAGGGAGAGAGGGGGAGGAGGAGAAGGGAGAGAGGGGGAGGAGGAGAAGGGGGAGGGGGGAGGAGGAGAAGGGGGAGGGGGGAGGAGGAGAAGGGAGAGAGGGGGAGGAGGAGAAGGGAGAGAGGGGGAGGAGGAGAAGGGGAGAGAGGGGGAGGAGGAGAAGGGAGAGAGGGGGAGGAGGAGAAGGGAGAGAGGGGGAGGAGGAGAAGGGAGAGAGGGGGAGGAGGAGAAGGGAGAGGGGGGGAGGAGGAGAAGGGAGAGGGGGGAGGCGGAGAAGGGAGAGAGGGGGAGGAGGAGAAGGGAGAGGGGGGAGGAGGAGAAGGGAGAGGGGGGAGGCGGAGAAGGGAGAGAGGAGGAGGAGGAGAAGGGAGAGAGGGGGAGGAGGAAGGGGAGGAGGAGAAAAAGGAGGGGGAAGAGGAGGAGGGGAGGAGGAGAAAGAAGAGGAAGAGAAAGAGAAGGAGGGGGAGGAGGAGAAGGAGGGGAGGACAAGGAGGAGGGTGAGGAGGAGGGTGAGGAGGAGGAGGCAGCGGAGGAGGGGAGGAGGGCAGAGGAAGAGGAGGAGGAAGGAGGAGGAGGAGGGGAGGAGGAGGAGCAGGAGGAGGAGGACAGGAGGAGCAGGGTGAGAAGGAGGAGCAGGAGGAGGGTGAGGAGGAGGAGGACAGGAGGAGGAGGGTGAGAAGGAGGAGGCGGTGGCAGCGGAGGAGGGGGAGGAGGGGGAAAGAGGGGGAGGGAAGGAGGAGGAGGGGAGGAGGAGGAAAGAGAAGGAGGGAAGGAGGAGGAGGGGAGGAGGAGAAGGAGGGGGAAGGAAGAGGGGGGTAGGAGGGAGAGCAGTAGTTGCCTTCTCCTCAGCTTTCTGTTGCTCCTACATGTCAGAGAGGATGAACACAAAAGCTCCAGTTTGCAGGAGACAGCACCCCCAGTCCGGGGTCCACAGGCAGAGCATCAGCTTTCTGGGCATAACTGCACACCCAATCCTCAGGAGAGTCAGACTCTCATCACAGGCTATTGGTGACGTTTATAACTTCCTGCAGCCAAAGCCTCTGTCCTGTGGCCAGGTGGGCACACGTTGCTAGTGAATGTCACACCCAACTCCTTCCTTGAACCTGCTAATAATATTTCCAGAGTCTCATCATTTATCGCACAGACCTGTACCTCCCAGGTCACTGACGCCATGTTTACCAGGGCTGCCACTTGGCTACTGAAGGGGTCAGTCAGAATGAGAGGGCAGTTGGACTTGCCGCTGTGGCTGGATTGCCTCAGGCACAGGAAGCCATTAACTGCACACATGCAGCCTCAGATTAAGCAGCAGGACTTGTCTATTGGAAGGGGTTTCAGTCCATCAGGGTTCACTGCAATGTGACCACTGGAAGATGATCATGCCCACCACTGCAAAAGATAGAATGATAGAATCCTACAGTGCAGAAGGAGGCCTTTCAGCCCATCGAGCCTGCACTGACCACAATCCCACCCAGGCCCTATCCCCATAATCCCATGCATTTACCCTAGCTAGTCCCCCTGACACTAAGGGATAATTTATCATAGCCAATCCACCTAACCTGCATATCTTTGGACTGTGGGTGGAAATTAGAGCACCCAGAGGAAACCCATGCAGACATGGGGAGAACACACAAACTCCACATAGACAGTGACCCAAGACAGGAATTCAACCTGGGCCTCTGGCACTATGAGATAGCAATGCTAACCACTGTACCACCGTGCCGCCCCTGAGGGTTGAATGATGCCTTCATCTGGCACCAGCCACATCTGCCAGAAGTCTTCACACCTCCATGCAAGTGCTCCCCTCTAAGGAAGTGGCTGCTGACACATTTGAGCAGTTTTAACTCTCACAGGAAAGGTGCAAGTGAAGCCAGACTAACAAAAGAATGCTCAGTGAACAAGCCATTGGACTGGATGAGTTACAATTTTCCTGGACAGACTGAGGGCTGCCCTTGAATACGAACAAGCTAGGGTGTCCAGAATGATGGCAGTCACTGTATTTCACACAATGTAGCACAGCAGAGAGGACTGGAGTAGCAGCATGAGGCGAGAAATGAGGATTCCTCAGTGCAGGAACATTTTGGTTGGAGTATCAGCAGTCACAAACATTAGCTGCTATGAAGAAAAGGTACTCAGACACATTGGACTGATCTGAGCAATCGTGCAAAGCAATGAAGCCATATCAAGGGCACATTCTAGTTGCTCACTTCTTCAGTCACTTTGGGCCCTGCCTGCTTGGCTTTAGACGCAGGCTTCTTCCTCCAGTGCACTAGAGACAACATTTCTGTATCAGTTGAAATAGTTTATTTATTAGTCACAAGTATGCTTACACTAACACTGCGATGAAGTTACTATGAAAATTGCCTAGCGCCTGTCTGGGTACACTGTGGTAGAATTTAGCATGGCCAATGCATGTCTTTCAGACTGTGGGAGGAAACCGAGCACCTGGAGGAAACCCACATAAACACAGGGAGAACGTGTAGACTCCACACAGGCAATGATCCAACCGGGAATTGAACCCGGGTGAGGTAAGTGCTAACCACTGTGCCACAGTGCTGCCCTCTACACAGTCCCACAGCATAGTCAGCATTTGCTACCTCACAGCGCCAGGGACCCAGGTTCGATTCCTGGATTGGGTCACTGTCTGTGTGAAGTTTGTATGTTCTCCCTGTGTCTGCATGGGTTTCCTCCGGGTGCTCCAGGGACACGGATTTGAGGTCTCATTGAATTGGGATGCAGACTTCACTCTTTGGGATTCTATCACTCTTGTTGCTATTATTCAGTCATAAATTGCTTCCATTTGGTACCTAACCTCTAAATACTGAGGCTTCATTTGTTAAGTATGGTCTTGAATGTGCCTGCCTGGCCCAATTGGTTGGGAGTCTGGGACCAGTACACCAATACTGCCATTCAGTTGAAGAGTCATGGAAAACCAAGTAGTACAAACTCCAGGCAACCTTATCGTGTTTCAAAACATTAATAAATAATTCCATAATTATTGATGTAATCTGTGCTTTAATACCTTAGAACACAAGCATAATTATGTTGGAATCGTTAATTGACAAATGTACATGGAAATGCAATAAACCAGAATTTAAGAGTTACACTGAAAATATTATACAGTAGTCACAGTTGTTCTGTGCATTATTAACACCTCTTTTAGGAACATAATAGTAATTATAGAACCTTAATGTAATTTATAATCAGTATTCTATAGGATCTCATTGAAGAAAACTTTGAATACTTCACACTGTCACATGCCTAAGCAATGATTAAGAGCCAGAGCATTCTACAAGGAACCAGGGAGAAGAGAAGATAGTTTCACGAGATATTTATCTTATCTGATTCTAAAACCAAACATTAAAACATTAAATCACTGCTCGCTTGTATTCATGCACAAAGTTTTCAAACTCTACTCTTGCATCTGTTCTCAGTCAGTGATCAGGTAATGTTTGTAGTAACCATTTGGTAAGGATATTAAGCTGATTTAGGAGCTCACAATGGCTACATTCTACATCACCTCTGCCACATTAGCCAGATTCTTGCTTTCAGGGGTTGTTGAGGTTTACTCACCCCTAGACTTTCCCAAACTAAATCATTATTCGAACGTGTAATTAGCTTTGCTCTTAAAACAGTGTCATTGGTGTTGTTGTCCAAGGCTTTGACATTTAAACCTGCAAAATCTCCAGGCTAAACACCACATCAACAAATGACACAGATGTTAGTCAGGCTGGTATCAGCAGTGTGATGTGTGCAGAAAGTCTGGCGGGATCCTGTCAGCCTCGTTGATAACCGTTCTGATTTGTGAGAAGTGGGGCAAAGAAATTCCAACTCCAACAGTAGCACCCTCCCCTGCACAGAATCACAAATGTGACAATGCTAGAGGCACTTTGTGAATTCTCAAGCCGGGGCCTTTCATTATAGCAGTTCCATTTGTCAGGATTGCATTGGAGACTGCGAGCCATGATTTCGATGGAGTGAATCGTAACAACTCGCGTTTATGTGAGAAAGTTCTGACAAAGCATTTTGAGGAGAAGAATCAGAATCAGGGGTTAGGTCGATTGGCCATGCTAAATTGACCTTAGTGTCAGGGGGATTAGTGTAGAATATTTTCAGTGTAACTCTTAAATTCTGGTTCATTCGTAGAAATATGTGGGGATTATGGGACTAGGGCCTGGATTGGATTGTGGTCAGTACAGACTCGATGGGCCAAATGGCCTCTGTATGCACTTTAGGGATTCATGAATCTATGAAAATTGGGCGGACAGCCAGCCAAGGGAAGAAATTGAAGAGGGGCTGGTCAGAAGATGATCAAGGAGCTGGATTTTAAAGGAGGCAAAGAAGGTGGAGCAGTTTAAAGTTTAGGGAGGGTATTCCATAACTAGCATAGATAAAAGCATCTTACTTAATGATAGCATAGAGCGGGGGTGGGAGCGGGGAATGGTTGTACAGGGTGTCAGTCACAGGATTATGGGCCTTGAGAATTATGGACAAAGCGGGAGGGAATGAAGGTGTATATTTGGAGCTGGGAGATTCAGAGCTTCCAGAAATGTGGCAATCAGGGTGAATTTAATGACAGGACCTCATAGGCAATTTTGTACTCAGTTCACTGGTAAAATTGACAGGTTGGCTGCTAGGTGATAAAGCCAAGGGGAGAATTCTATAGTCAAGTATCAGTGGGAATGGCACCCAGCAACTAGAGAAGATAAGAGCAAGGCGAGTGCAGACTTGCAACACTGCAATAAGGAGAGAAAGAGAGTGAAGGAAGCAGAAAGAGGATGAGATAGATAATTGAGGGCAGAGGGAGGGAAAGGGGATAGGACAGAGGAAAAAGGTGAGAGGCAGACATAGAGAGGGGGAGATGGGGGATGTAAGGAAGTGAGCAGTGAGGCCAGATAGAAACGGGGGAAGTGAATGGATGTGGGTGGAGAGGAGAGTGTGGCAGAGAAAGAGGGTGGAGGAAGAAGTGCAGGCAGGGGAAAGAGGGCCAGGGTGGAGAAGGATTGTTAAGTGAAGAGATTCTCAGGAGGGGAGGTCACAGAGGAAGAAAATTGCACACGAGTAATTGTGGCTGAAATTTGTTTCAGGGACTTAGGGTGTGGGAAGCATTGCTGTTTCTCCTGGTCCACAAACGGTTCTGGAAAAAGAAATAACCTGCTGGACTGGAAACTTTCACCTCCACTTCACTACTGGGTTTTCCAATTCTTGGGAATCCATTTTAAATGGCTCCAGATATTTGAGGGGTGGAGCTTCATTTATAAATATCCTAATGATGGACCTACTTCTCCAGAGGCTCCCAATCCCACCATGATTAAACTAGGCAATGCGTGCGACTGGTTGAGATCAGCTTTCACAATGTTCAATAACTCAATGTTACCCTGACTCTCTTCCATCCTTTCTTGGGATGTTAAATATTCCCTTTTGGGAGTTTGGGGTTTGTAGGGCTGGAGAAGGTTACCCTGATAAGGCTGTGAAAAAGATGATAATTTTAAAATTGAAGGCATTATAAACCTTTTTTTTGTAATGGAAACATTTCTGAATACATCGGCTATTTAAACAAGAAAAAATATCATTGCACACTATAAAAGGTCAGTAAAGATTGTGACTATTTCAGCTTCTTCGGAATTAGGCCTTTGAGCCTGAAGTTTGGAAATAATAATGAACCATATTATTGGATAAATGCTTAGTGTATTTGTATCATATTCCTTTGTAGATTATTTTAACAGAAGCAGTTAAAATAACTCGCTTAATGCCTCAGTGAAAATAGCAGTCAAGGGAGCTTTATATGATCACATTAAGTATTTGCAAGACAATGTTGCACAGTCAGGGTTGTAAATTGCACTAAATGAAAACATATAAACAGTGCATAATATGTAAGTTTATTCAGACTAATTCAACCAAAGGTCCTGCACACTTCAATAATTCTTGTCCACCCTACTCCGAGTGAGAAATTCACAAAGTATTGGCTTTCCAGATGTTATGTGATTGAAAACATGCATGTGTGGAGCATGGAGAGAAATCTAATCCTCAAAGTTAAGTAAACATTGAAATAATTAAACAAAACAAACAGCAATCTTTCACATTCTTTCCCTGTTATTTTCCTCCCATTTCATATGGCACCATCGACTCCATCTGCTGTGCCTTTGTACACACTGCCCTTGTCTCCATGGAGAATAGTGCAGTAATCTTAAAAACCCACTTAGCTGCCTTGTTAAGTGCAAATGTGGTTCATCATATTTATTGCTGGCCTGTTGAATGATCAGCATGCTTGGAATTACCATTGGAACCATAGAAGCTGCTGCTTTGACATTGCCAGCACTCGCTGGTCTTAGAAATCAAAAGGAAACACCACAGGAATGCGCTTGATAGTCAGCACTTGGAAATCAAAGGAAAGTTAATAGTTTGGAATTATGCATTCCTAAACAATTATAGAAGGAGGTCTTGTGGCACAGTGGAATAGCATTGTTGCCTCTGGTACCAAGGTCAAGTCCCACCTCAGGACTTGATGGTCAAGTAAGGGGTGTTCATAATGCAGCCAAGTTGGTTGAATATCAACCCGCAAATCCTTCCAAGACAAGCCAATATTGAGCGGTAAGAGCCAGAGAGACTCCTGCTCAGTTATGAGATGGGAAGAAAATTAGAACCTCCACCATCCCTATACATAGGTCTGAACATCAACATGTGTGTGCAGTAGACACAGAGTGACCAGTAACACACCACCACCTCCACAAATACCTGCTGTGGTTTAGATGAACCATTCATTTTCAGATGCTAATTGAAGTGGAAGGGCCAATTTTAAGTCCCCTGGCAGAAAATGGGCAAGTTAAAATTAGCAGATCAATTCCCTTGGATGCTAACACACGTCATATTAACCTGCAGAGCTTGGCAGGCATTTGAGCTCCACTTTGAAACAGAGGGGAATCTCATTTACAATACACGACCACACGCGATCCTGCCCTGAAATTCCTATCTGCCTCTCCTTGGGAATTGATGGGAGTCTAAAGGCTGCCGGATCATAAAGCGCCCACACAGCCACAACACCCTCTCCACTGCCACTCTGGGTGGGAAGTGAAGCAAAGTTGACATGAGGCTCAGCAAAGCCTAAATCTTGGGACTTAGCTTTGGACTACTGCCAGCAAGACATGAGCTGCCGGTGGACAGAATGTCAATGCACTTGTGCAATATTTACTCCAGTAAACCTGGTAATTGGATAGGTTGGGGGGCAGGGGGTGGGGGAAGACATGAAAACAGCTGGATTGTTGTAATTTCCGCCCCCCCACTCCCCTTTAGGGTTGAGATCCTGCCATCTCCATTTGCTCTGGCCCACACATGATTCCATTCCCAAATTATTTGACTGACTCTTGCATTCATCCCCAGGTTGAGTGGGAATGGGAAATAAATGCCATCTCACCAGCACTGCCCAAGGTTAAAAAATGCGTTCACTGATCTGAAAGGTCACATGATTCCTGTCCTGTCATCAGATTAATGATTTTTCTCTGTGGTTATTGACTTGTTTTCTGCAGAATGGTATTGTTTTCCCATGAATTGTTGAAAATTCTTTTGGAGCAGGGCTCCCCCCGAGGTTTGCAGGGAGTTGAAGCCATAGATCCAAATCATTCAGCAATATTGTGTAATGATAAAACTCGAGTACAGTTCACAGAAAAACCAGAACTGAAAGTTCTTCATTATTATTGTCAAATTTGAATTGGAACAAAGTCACCATGGCCAGGACCTTACAGCCCTACTGTGATATATCTTTGCCCAGTGGGTGTGGCCAACCATTTAAACCTCCATTTAGACTGTAATATCCCATCAGGGGATTGGGGCTGTAAAATCCTAGCCCATGGCTTGTTTCATTGCAATGTTACTATTGTGTAATATCTCTGCGGTTTGACATCTAGGGCATGATTTTCTAGCTGCACTTACCCCAGAACTGGAAAATCTCGCCTGATGTCAACAGACTTTTGCAAGGTCCACTCCACCCCCCGCCCACTACGATTCCCGTGATGGACAGGTGGGGAAATTTTCCAGTTCCCTCCCATGTCTAGATTAACCTCTTCTTCTTCCTGACTCCATAGGGGCGGCACAACGATTAGCACTGCTCCCTCACAGTGTCTGCATGGGTTTTCTCTGAGTGCTCTGGTTTCCTCCCACAGTCCAAAGATGTGCAGGTTAGGTTGACTGGCCATGCTAAATTGAGCCTTAGTGTCGGGGGCTAGCAGGGTAAATACGTGGGGTTATAGGGATAGGGCCTGGGTGGGATTGTTGTTGCTGCAGGTTTAATGGGCCAAATGGCCTCCTTCTGCACTATAGTGATTCTATGATTCATTCAGGCAGAGGCAATAACATGAATGAGAACACGTCCAATTTTTTGGGTATCTTATGGGTCTGTTGCCCTGTTTGTGATCAGAACTCCCCACTCACCTGACGAAAGGGCAGAGCCCCAAAAGCCAGTGGCATTTGCTACCAAATAAACCTATTGGACTTTAACCTGGTGTTGTGAGACTTCTTGCTGCGTTTACCCCAGTCCAACGCCAGCATCTCCTCTTGCTAACAGATGGGGAAGCCACAACCGCTTCTCCACACAGTCTCCAGTCATAACTGCTGTAGGACCTCAGTGTCATTATTGGAGCCCAATCTATATCTTTACAGATGGCTGTCTTTACCTTCTGATGACTGTTCCTCTGACTTGTTCAGGGAAGGGGATCAAGATTCCAACCTGAGAGAAGGGCACGGACGGGTATGGGTACGACACAAAAAACCATTTTAACTACCTGTCAGATGCTGCCAGGCAAGTTGGGGTTAAAATTGGCCCTATGGCCTTGTAATGATTTCTCACATATACGGTGTTATGCATTTCCTTTCCATAACAAACGTTTCCTATAGTGGCAATAACTCTTTGCCACATCAAACACTCCACAGCACAGGATATTACTCATTGAAAGTCACATAACTACTCTATTAAACACAAGTAACAGAACGCCCATGTGCCAGACAATATTGGGTATTGATAGAGTCTGGCTCAGTTGTTTCCAAGGTTTTGTCAATGTTATGAGCAAACTGTCAAGGGAAAGTGTTGCTGAAAGTGTATTTTGTCTTTTCTTCACAGCTGGATAGCAGGGCACTGCTCTGCTGGCTGGTGTTTGGATAAGGTCTGTTTTGCTTCAAGAGTGTGAAACAGCCTCCAGTTCAACTCTCACAGGTTACACAGTGTAGCTAATGTGTGCCCAGCACAAGGCAGGAGAAATCCACATCGTGAGAAGATGCGCAAAATTGCTTTTGCTATTAATATGTGTGAAAATCTCAAAAATAAACTGTGAGCAGATGGAAAAGAGAAACCTCACTGCGTTTGTTGGTGACCAACCCTGTCCTTCAAGTTTCCTTTACAGTGTACAAAGTTTTTAACAGAAAACCGACAGAAAAAGAAAAATGCTAACTTTTCATTAGCGGAGCAGTGTTGGAAAATACCACGTGAATGGAGCTAATGGTTGCCTCGTGCTCCTGAGATATACATTGCATTAACTATCACATCTGAGTCTGGTGTGACTGCGTGACACAATGTTGTTGAGTTACACACAGTAAGAAGTCTCACAACACCAGGTTAAAATCCGCCTGGTGTTATGAGATTTCTTACTGTGTTTACCACAGTCCAACGCCGGCATCTCCACATCATGATTACCACTGAGTTACACATGCAGGGTGGCACAGTGGCACAATGGTTAGCATTCCCGGCTTGGGTCACTGTCTGTGCAGAGTCTGCACGCTCTCCCTGTGTCTGCGTGCGTTTCCGCGGGTGCTCTGGTTTCCTCCCACAATCCAAAAGCTTAGGTGCATTGGCCATATTAAATTCTCCCTCAGTGTATCCAAACAGGCACTCGAGTGTGGTGACTGGGGAATTTTCACAGTGGTTTCATCGCAGTGTTAATGTAACTTGTGACACTAATAAACAAACTTTAAAACAATTAGCTCAGTATTGTGACTCAGAGCGAGCTCCATCACTTTCCTTATGCCAGCTCCTGGGTTCTCATGCTCAAACTGCCACTGGTTCCTGCAATTTATGCCCGGTCTCCACATTTAAAAAAACATTTCTCAGCTCTGTACCCAGGGAATGCCAACAAGAAAGTGAATACGTAACCCGCTGGGAGCTTATCTCCATGGCATTGAAAGAAGCACCGCTACATTTGCAAACAGTCTTTCCTGCCAGTGGTTACCTGCTGGGATTGAAACAAGTTTCAAGACAAATAGTGGAACTTGGACATGAGGCAGGAAAGGGAGTCATTCCTCTGAGGGCCTCAACCTTTGGCAGCATGCCTCCAAGCATCACTCGGCTCTGTTTCATACACCATGCAAAGCGCCCCAAATGATATGTTACTTTTCAGAATTCTTCCTGCAACTAAGAGCAATGCACTCCATCTACCCTGCTGAAATAGGATGAGAATTAAATAGCTGTTTTAATTCACCCATTGATTTTAGCCAGTGACTCGTCACTGGACAAGTAATCCCAAAGCCCAGTCAAATGCTCTGGAGACAAGAGTTCAAATCACACCACGACAGGTGGTGAAATCTAAAATTCAATCAAGTTAAAAAAAAACTACAATTTAAAGCTCGTCCCCGTGATGGTGAGAATGAAAATTATTGCCAATTGTTGTAAGAACCCATCTGCTTTACCAATGTCCTTCAGGGACAGAAATCTGCCACCCTTTTCTGGTCTAGCCTATGTGTGACTCCAGAGCAATGTGGTTGACTCTTAAATGCCTTTTGAAATGGTTTAGCAAAGTCATTCAATTCTAGGGCAATTTGGGATGGGCAATAAATGCTGGCCATCTCCTTTCACAGCTGTCCCCTTCTTTCCTCTCATTCCTTTGTCCCTCTTTCTTGTTATCTCTCCTTTTCTACCATCCCAAAGCCTTCTACTTCCATTTCACTCCTCGTTTCCCTAAGATTTCCTGCGTACCCTCTGCCAGTTTTCCACCACCCAGCTGGGAAAGGCAAAGAATAGGAAACAATGAAAGGAGGAAAGGATTTGCATCAAATTGGTTGGTGAAAACAATGGGACATGTATTAAGGTAAAGCAATAAGACAGTTGTGATTGGGGTCATGTATGGAGAAAAGAGGCAGTGAAAGGGACAGGGCAGAGGAGATTGAGTCCGGGGTAATCGAAAATGCAGATGGGGGACAGGTGCCAAGGAAAAGGAACGGATTAACTCCCTAAATGCTTTATTTTCTGCTGCCACTCTGTGATCTGTTACATTGGCTCAATCTCCCTGCTCGCCTGAAATTCAAACAGCCCTGTCCCACCCATTGACCAGCACATGAATACACACACCTACTACCCTGTCAGTGTCAGTGCTGCCTTCAATCAGCATGCATTTAACATCAAGTTCACTTAAATAGATTAGAAACAACATCTGAAGCCCTGGTTGCTGTACATGGGTCAAAAATCCAAAATATCACGACTGAGCCTTTGCACAACGCCTCCAGAATGTCAGATATTGAGGATTGCATATCAAAGCACATCTCATCAGAGAGTTCATGGAGTTTTGTGTGCAATTCTTAACTGATTCCTGAACAGATTTGTGCTATAACAGCCTCATAAGCCTCAGTTATCCTGTATCTGAAAAATAATAACATTCCACTTCATTGCCATACCATTTTAACAGCAATACCTTTTAATAGTCCAGAGGAGAAGATAATCTCATATTAAAAAGAAAAGAATTGAACTGTAGCCAGGTTCAGCTGGGTTAACATCCTATTTACTCCCTATTAAACTTGTGCCAAAATCAATTCAGCGGGGATGAAATTTGAAGTGATGTTGGTAACACAAAAGTAGACAAATCATATACCCAATGGGAATTGTAGCTTTAAAAATCCAGCCTCAGGGTTCAGGCAGCTTTCACTCCAGAGATATTGGAATATAAATATTATCAGGCTTTGAATTCTCGTTGGGCACTAAACTACTTTCAACTCTCCAAACTTGAACTCTAAATAATTTAGTTTTTTATTTATTTGCTACAAGTAGGCTTACGTGAACGCTGCAATGAAAATCCCTGAGGGGCCACACTTTGGCACCTGTTTGGGTACACTGAGGGAGAATTTAACATGGCCAATTCACCCTATGATGCGGAGATGCCAGCGTTGGGCTGGGGTAAACACAGTAAAAAATCTCACAACACCAGGTTAAAGCCCAACAGGTTTATTTGGCAGCAAAAGCCACTAGCCACTAACTGTCCTGTCTGGAAACAATACACATCTCTTTAACATGTGCTTAACCCTCTCTCCTCTCAAGTTGTCTGTACTTTTACGACTTGATTACCTGTAAAGACTTGCATTCCAACCGTTATTTTGTAAATTGAGTTTGTCTCTTTCTATGCTCTGTTTGTGAGCTGAACTCCCACTTACCTGATGAAGGATCAGTGCTCCGAAAGCTAGTGGCTTTTGCTTCCAATTCACCCTAACCAACACATCTTTGGACTATGGGAGGAAACTGGAGCACCCGGAGGAAACCCACGCAGAAATGGGGAGAATGTACAAATTCCACTCAGTGACCCAAGTCAGGGATTGAATCCAGATCCCTGGCATTGTGATGCAGCAGTGCTAACCACTGTGCCACCGTGCCGCCCCCACAAATTATAGCGCATTTATTAGACAAATGTTCAAGCTCGGCCTTAATACAATAATGACTATTCTAATGAGGCGTTATACAGGACAGCTAATTCACAGAGAAATCTGTGAGTCCTAGCCTCATGTGTCAGGCAGTTCACAAGTTCATTGTAGTTACAAATATACTGCTGAAGTCGTAATTATATTAAATATCCTGCATCTCCTTTGTGCTGTCACAGCAACACATGGTGGGGAAACTATTAAGTGCATAATTAACTGGCACAAGACACAAGATACAGCGCAGGAATAAATTAAGTGTTTTGTTTACAATGGATGGTGACTGCTACTGTTATCAGGAAACCCCTGGTAAATCCATATAATTAGTTGTGTGTTATATGTCCAGATTTTATATTTTAATAGTAGACCATGCAATCATGAGGTTAAAAAGTCAAACCAAGCAACCCATGTGCATATTAACAAATGCAGTGTATTTTGCACTGTGATCTCATATTGGCTTATTGACTCCCTGTGGTCCGCACCCTCCAGCCCTATAATCCCAGTTTGTACTGTCTGCCCTTCCTGCTCTTGCCTCCATCTAACATTATCGCCTTCACTCACCTCACCCTGGAGTTCCCAGAGCTGCTCAGTGTCTAGTTTACTTATCTACCCTCCTCCCCATCCCTCACCTCTACTGTACAAAGCATCTTAAGATGACAAAATATGAATGTGGTTTGATTTTGTCCATGTGTAGTGGATAATGGTAATTTATTCCATTATGTATGTTGATAACATTACACAGTAAGAAGTCTCACAGTACCAGGTTAGAGTCCAACCAGTTTATTTGATAGTAATCCCACAAGCTTTCGGAAACGGTGTTCCTTCGTTAGGTATGTGGAAGGTTCTGATCAGAGAAGGGCATATAAAGTCACACACAGTTTACAGAATACCGATTAGAATGCAAGTCTTTACAGCTAACCTGCTATTCAAGTCTTAAAGATACAGACAATGTGAATGGAGATAGCATTAGCATAGGTTAAATAGATGTGTATTGTCTCCAGACAGGAAATTACTATCAAATAAACTGGTTAGACTCTAACCTGGTGTTGTGACACTTCTTACTGTGTTTACCCCAGTCCAACGCTGGCATCCCTACATCATGATAACATTACAAACAGTGATGGAAACACAATGCATAGTAATATAACCAGGGCCACCGTACTGTGTAGATCTTAATACCTACTGGTTTAAATGGGAGAAAGTTGCCATTCATTCAATCACTTTCTAAACAGACAGTGGGATATAAAGAGATGCAAACTCTCTTCTGTGCTCTACACACTGCTGCCTCACAGCATCAGGGACCCGGGTTCAATTTCAGCCTTGGGTGACTGTCTGTGTGGAGTTTGCACGCTTTCCCTGTGTCCGCGTGGGTTTCCTCCATGTGCTCCAGTTTCCTCCCACAGTCCAAAGATTGGGTGGATTGGCCACACTAAATTGCCCCTTAATATCCCAAAATGTGTAGGTTAGGGGGATTAGCAGGGGAAATATTTGGGGTTATGGAGAAAAGATGGGGGTGTGGGCTTAGATAAGATGCTCTGTTAGAAAGTCAGTGCAGACTGAATAACCTGTTTCTACACTGTAAGAATTCTATGATAAGGTTTATTTGATTTTGGACAATCAGTTTCTGAATACTGTATCCATAAATTTGTAAATTGTAATCAGAAAACTATAATTACTAAAAAATCTTCCCATCTATATCTTTTTAGGGCTTATAAAGACACATATTGCAAACTTCTGCTCTAAAGTTGAGCCCTGCTCAATTGGAATGGAATTGTGAGATGAGTAATTAAGCTCAACATCTTTGACTAACAACACTGATGTTCCGATGATTATATTTACCCTATGATACAAAGACACTGGAGTTCTTTTGTTAACAGGGTCTGGAATTCTTGCCTCACCACCATTGCCAGCAAGAACGGAGAACTTGACACTGAGCCAAATCTCCGTTCCCTGCAGAGGGACTGGAAAATCCCAGCTGTGGACGCGGTCGGAGAATCCAGCCCAGGATGAGAGCTGGTGCTGTATGAAGGTCAACTGTTTGAAAGTGCGAATGAAACACACACAAGGGAATTTTCTCCCCTTCTCTGTGATCTGTTTCACAGCAGCGGTAGGTGACGTACTGCCCGTTGCCGGTGGGATCTTCCAGTCCTGCCTTTGTCAATGGTGTTTTCCATTGAATGCACCCTTTGCTGCCAGGAAACCCACGATGGGAGGACGCCGTTGACAGGACCATGAAATTCCACCAGTGTAGACGCCAATAAGATTTTGGCAACGGTTTTAGTTCTAATTGCTGATAACCATAATTTGATCTTCCCTGAAGACATTGAAACAAGCAATTTGCGGATTTAACAGCCTAACGCTGTGGGGCGAGTGACGTTGTATCTGCTCACTCACTTCCACTGAAGGTGTGGAATGTGCTGACTGACCCACAGCAACACCTTTCAGAATACTTCATAGAGCAAGTGGGAGAGCACACAGGATATTGAACATGGCACAGGAGTGGGTTTCCTCCATGTTCTAGCAGAAGAAGGTCCAAAGAAGGAAGGATATTCTGTACCCATTTCGAGTGGGGGTCCCAAAGTATGTCAAGATGTGGGGGCTGGGTGAATCCCAAAGCTAAGCAGGCTAATCCCCTCCCCTGTGATTATCCAATCCCGTGCGGCCCCAGCATGTTCTGCACATGAGTGCTTGAGCCAGTCCAAACCAGTGGAACTGATTTCACATGACCGTGATTATAAACTTTTCCTGAAGACAACAGCTAGACTCTTCATAGAATTATAGAATTCTACAATTCGGTCCCGTGCATCTCCACCAACTATCCAACGGAACACCTTTACCCAGCCCTTATTCCTGTAACACTGTGTTTATCTTGCTAATCCGCCAACATACATATCTTTGGACAGTAAAGGGCAATTTACCATGGATAATCCATCTAACATGCACAACTTTGGAGTTTGAGAGGAAACTAGAGCTCCCGGAGGAAACCCACACAGACATGGGGAGAACATGCAAGCACCACACAGGCGGTCACCTGAGGTCAGAATTGAATCCGTGTTCCTGGTGAAGCAGAGGTGCTCACCACTCTGCCACTGAGCTGTCTCCGGTTCTGACTGACACAGACAAAATATCCATCAAAGAAATCATCTAAGGCTGATGACAAAACCAATGGCTACCTTTAGCAGAAGTTATTTGCCAACAATTTACAATGGAGGTTTTTGATATGTACAAATGTTACACTGACTTTAAAGCTGTAAGTTTTGAAATACTGAACTATAAACCTGTTGACTATGGCGATCGGTTTTAATTCCAGCGTGGAGACAAAGCTACCAAACTCTCCAGGCCTGCATCTTGTAAGTATTGCCAGCCAATGCCATCTCAAAATCAGAGCAAGCACAGGCAAGAAACTTATGCAAAGGGATAATATTCTCCCATATTTTGGGTGGCACAGTGACTAGCACTGCCTCACAGTGCCAAGGACCCAGTTCAATTCCCAGCTTGGCTCATTCTGTGTGGAGTTTGCATTTCTCCCCGTTTCTGCGTGGGTTTTCTCCGGGTGCTCTGATTTTCTCCCACAGTCTGAAAGACGTGCTGGTTAGGTGCATTGACCCAAACAAGCACGGCCGGAGTGTGGGGAATTTCACAGTAACTTCATTGCAGTGTTAATATGTCTTACTTGTGACTAATAAATAAACTTTTTATAGCACTAGGGACCTGCGTTCATTCAATTCCAGCCTTTGGTGATTGTCTGTGCGGAGTCTGCACATTCTCCTCATGTCTGCATGGGTTTCTTCCGCGTGCTCCAGTTTCCTTCCATACTCCAAAGATATGTGGGTTAGATGGATTGGTCATACTAAATTGCCCCTTAGTGTCGGGGGATTAGCAGTGTAAGTATGTAGGGCTACAAGGATAGGGTATGGATGGGATAGTTGTCAGTGCAGGCTCGATGGGCCAAATGGCCTCCTTCTGCACTGTAGGGATTCTATGAAAAAAGTGCAAGTTAAAGTTCAGTTATATAACTGTTGCTGAGTCTTGTAGGAACATTTTAGAGAGAAAAGGCACTACAGTCATTTTTCAGAAACATTATCACGTGACAAGACCTCCTACAATTGAATTGATTCAACCTTTGCAACAAGGTGCTGCTCAGAAAGACCACACACTTTTCAAATTTGGATTGCTGTATTAATTATTACTTGCATAACCTGAGTCCATAAAATAGAACAAGCCACACATGCAGAAAAGGTTTTAATATGTTAACAATTGTACAATCCTCTGGGTGAGGTCCCTATTAGAAAATTCTCTCTCAAAAGTTTTGCCTTGTGTCACTGTTCAGATTTGTTATTAGGATAGGAACCCTTCCAACAGGGTGTGCTCTACCGTATAAGTAGAACATGTGCTCGACTGACAAGATTTGTTCTGGGTCATTTTCAACTGAACCACAGTAGGTCTGCAGTGGTAATGTGCAGCAGGCATAGAATATCCTCTCAGTGTTAATGATTCATACCTCAGCACAGAGCCAGGAATTGGATCTACACTCAGCAGGCGTGGAAAGGGTGAGTGGGTGGTGTTCAGGCCAGGTCACAAACTGTGATGAACTCATAAAGACTTAATAAAACCAAAAGAATCAATACAAATTCAGAATTTTAACAAGGTTAGGAGGGAGTTATGAAGTTGAATGGACTGGAAGGAGTTTGGCTGTGTGGTGTAACAATTGGAAAATTGTGCGATTAGGAGACCAAAAGGTACTTAGAGCAGATTTTCATACTGATGTGGGGGAGGGGCTGAGACAAGCGGGCATGTCATTTTTGCGATATCAGCCAGCATGCTGCTTTCCTGGCACCATCCCGCTTTCAGCTATTTTCCTTGAATCGGGGACGGGAGAGTGGAAGGGCTAACTGCCCACAAGTGGTGGGTAGCTACTAGCAGTAATTTAAAGCCAGTAATGACAAAGGTCCAATGGAATTTATATATCAGCCATGCAGCTATCCATGGCGTCGGGAGCACAGCAGCTATCAGTAAGCAGCTCCAAGTGACAGGTCAGGGAGCCAATGCTCCAGCCAGACTCTGAGACACCACCTCCTGCCCCACACAAAGTCCCATGTCTACTTGATGACAGCTGCAGTCACAGAGCACCTTGTGGAGGGGTTTCCGCTCCATAATGATGGATGACTTTGCGCTCCCAAAACAATAAGCAACATCCTGTTCTTAGTTTCAAAATGAGAGACTATTCTATTGAGCAGAAGGAGCTAGTTTGCTGGGACACAGAGAGGCATTTGGGATGTTTCTCTGAGAAACAAGAGATATGAACTGATCGGGAAACCAGGAGCTGCACTAACTGAAGGGCAATGTTATTTGAAACCATCAATAACTTGTGATTTCAATCAGAAATAATAGGTATTGTTTATTCAATAGCTGAGTCTGATGTGTTTCTAGATAGAAAGGAACTCAACTTATCTGCATTTGCTCTAGATGATATTTTGGTTGTGATCTATCATAGAATCTACAGTACAGAATGAGGCCATTTGGTCCATCGAGTCTGCACTGATCACAATGCCACGCAATTCCTATCCCTATAACCCCATGCATTTACCCTAGCTAGTCCCCTTAACACTAAGGAGCAATTTAGCATGGTCAATCCACCTAACCTGCACATCTTTGGACTGTGCGAGTAAACTGGAGCACTCAGAGGAAACCCATGCAGACATGGGGAGAATGTGCAGACTCCACACAGACAGTGAGTCAAGCTGGGAATCGAACCCAGATCCCTGGCATTGTGAGGCAGCAGTGTTAACCACTGCGCTACCATGCCGCCCACTTAGTTACAACACAGTTTAACATTGTGTTATAAAGATGCATAAATCTTTATACTTAATGCTTAGTGCACACATATTTATGGTATTGATACTTTAGTGCAATTTGTATGCACTTACCACTTTCTCAGAAATATCTCAAAATGTTTCACGTACGATGAATAACTGCGTGTTGTACTGGGAGTCGACAGGTCAGGTACATTGTCCCTTAAGGAACAATGATGTGAATGACAAATTGGTTGGTTGTTTTGTTTGAAGGAAAAACTTTAGCTGGAAGAGTTCCTCGTTCATTTTGAAATTGTGCCTTAAAATCACTAAAATCTATCTGAACCAGCCTTGTTTAACATTTTACTTTAAGCACAGCACACATACCCCCAAGGCATGAATCATCTACTTAATCAACAAAATGAATTTCTGGCCTGCCAGAGTTTAACATTGAAATCAGCTAAGTTTGGTTATACAATCTGCTGTATATTTGTTATTTGCACACTCCCAAGAGTTACTGCATTCATATTAAATAATGTTAAAAATATCAAAACGTAAAGCAACTGGGATCTGGAAACCGGTGCGATGCAATTCTCATTGAGCACTGACATTTGCATTCCTTTGCTTGGCTATAGGACACAGTAATGGAAGGTCAGTATACATCCATGTGAAAATGAATAAGGCAGGTCAAATTAAAAGTTTGGTATCACTTATCTGGAATGGCCCATGCGTAGAGAGCAGAAAATATTTAAAGATATCTTGATGCAGGTCAATTCTGCCTATTAATATTGAGAAATCAGCAAAGCCGGATGAATTTCTTGCTAGAAATATTAAGATTCCTGAATAACCTTGAATTTCAGATGATTTTAAGCTGAAGATTTCTTATTTCTTCAGCTGAAGAATCGGCCTCAGCAGCTGATAAAGAGGGTGTTGAAATTGTCCTGGCACATGGTGATAATTGTGGAGGATATACTGTCACTTCACTGGTGGGCTTGTGTCATAAGGAAGCGTGATCATGGTTAAAGGCAATGGGAGTGTACATTAGAGAGTGCTTTCACAATAGAAAGGGTTATTTCTAAATAACTTATTTTGAGTCCCACACAGATCCCAGCTCTGCTCCCTCATCCTCCCAGGCCAGACCATCTCTTGGCAACCAAGAGGAGAGAGAGAGATGTTGATGTGGCAGCCCCACATCACACAAACCTATACTGCACCAACTCAGATCCAAGCAAGTTGAGGAATGTATTGCACATTTAGAGCCAGTGGCGCAGGATGAAAGTCATTGAATTAGAGAACAAGAGAAGGTCTCAGAGTCAGATACTTCCCCTTCAGAGAATGCTGTGTTAAACAGAACCAAGCGGCCTCAGGGCTCACCTTTTGGGGCACAGTATTTTGATAATCAGCAGCAGATGTTTGGGCATCTGGCAGAGTTCCCTGAGACAGTGGGATCTCTAGGACTGCGAATGGAGGAATTCATTACTGTCACTTGTCCCAGTGGCTCAAACTCATGAACTTTGAGCATGAGGGATTGGTCAGTCTGACGGAGAGACACCAGCAGCAACACTTGGGGTGGATGCGAGAGCAGCATATCTGCCAGGAAAGAGGGCATGCCTCCCTCAGTGATCTGGATCAGTCTGCTCAGTATGAGTGCTGGCATCCATGGGAAACACAGGTTGTGTATCAGTAACAGGACAGTCACACTGCTGGCACAGCAGTCACTGGAATAGACAACTGTTACATACCAGCAGCCAGCTCCACCAACCTCACCTGATGGGCACTTTGTAGGACTGTGCCAGAGCAAAGGGTGCCATCTCACTTCAAGCATTAATGCATTTAGTGTGGTTACACATTTCACATCCTCCCACTTTCTTGGATTCAGGGAATATTTTTGCGCCATTTCTAGACTGTGAATAACATCTTTAAGAAAATTTCACCGGGGCACTCTCCTTCTTCAAGGATTATCTCTGGTTATCCAAAGAGATAGGCCAAGTTCAGATCTGATCTTACCAGGTTTACTCTGCACACATTTTGGTTCCACACTCCCAGGATACCAAAATCTGACCAGAGCTGCTGATTTAAATGATCAACTGCTTCTGCAATTTGAGCAAATGCACAAAACGCCTCCATTCTTATTCCCACAGAAATGGGAAGGGCAGGAGTTTGGATTTTTAGGCAATTCTGCTATTTTCCCCATGATGGAGGAGGTCAGCACGATGGGAGAAATCTGCATCTATGTTAAAATAGATACGAGATGATATTGATGCAAGCAGAAGGTGATAGCCTAGTGTACTATCGCTGGACTATTAATCCAGAAATTCAGTTAATGTTCTGGACACCTAGGGTCAAATCCTGCCACAGCAGGTGGTGTAATTTGAATTCAATAAAAAGATTCTGGAATTAATAACTAATAATTACCATGAAACCATTGTTGATTGTCAGAAAAATCCATCTGGTTCACTAATGTCCTTTAGGGATGGAAATCTGCCGTCCTTACCTGATCTGGCCTACATGTGATTCCAGAGCCACAGCAATGTGGTTGACTCTCAAATGCCCTCTGAAATGGTCTAGCAAATTACTCAGTTGTACCAAAAACTACTGCAGCGGTTCAAGATGGCAGGTTCCACTACCTTCTCAAGGACAACTACAGATGGGCAATAAGTTCTGGCCAGCCATCGATGCCTATGTCCCATGAATGAATTAAAAAAAAACTGTAACAATGAATCATGGGCTTTTAAAAAAAAATCATGATCATTTTCACGCTCTTATTTTTCCCTCTGTATCACATCCCTCTTCCATGGAAACTTCCCCATGATTGCGATTGAGCTTGAGTTGAGTTCCTATTGAGTTTGATGTCATGTGCTCTTACTCAACAATTCCCTTGTGTAAAAGCTGAGCAGTCATTGCATGTCCTGTGGAGGAGGAAGTTCTTGAACAATATGTTGGCTCTTGAATTCTTGAATTGTATCGGCTGACCTTTGGTAAACTTTCACTCGAGTACAGGCAAACAAGATTCCTTGCACTTGGAAATGAGGGTGAAAGTATCAACACCAAAACCATCACTATCTTCTGATTATTTTTGTTAACCAGAAGCTGGAAGCCATTATGACAATGCGTAATGTCGTTGGTCTCTTTGACATTGTTGTCATTTGAAATGGGTGAAACACCAGGATGGGGGAATGGGCTGAAATTAATCCACTCCAAACTGCTTGTTTTTGATAACAAAATCAATTAACAAGAAGTCACAATTTTTATGTGAAATGTCTGGTTGATGCTCTTATGATCATTTACTTGCTTTGATCAGATTCCTTTCAATGCTTTATTTATTCAGGTGTTTGAATTGCTCATGCTCATGTTAAAATACTATAAGGAGAAATTAGTGACAATCCTGACTGGGTAGCATTGTGGCACAGTGGTTAGCACTACTGCCTCACAGTGCCAGGGACAAATGTTCAATTCCAACCTTGGGTGTTTGCCTGTGTGGAGTTTGCACGTTCTCCCCATGTCTGCATGGATTTCCTCCTGGCGCTCCAGTTTCCTCCCACAGTCCAATGATTTGCAGGTTAGGTAGATTGCCCCTTAGTGTCTTAAGACCTGTAGGTTGAGGGGATTAGAGGGGTAAATGTGTGCGATTATGGGGATAGGGCAGGGGTTGGGGCCTGGTTAAGATGCTCGGTCAGAGGGTTGGTGCAGATGCCTTCTGCACTGTAGGAATCCAATGATTTCTGCTCTTTGAGGGAAAGAATGAACTAAACTTGCAAGAAACCACAGTGACTTGGATGAATGAAAGGAAACATAACATGAACACATTGAACCTGAATTACTGCAATAAAAAGTTGAACCAAAATAGTTCTTAGCAGGAAGTACATGTGGGATCCAGGAAAATAAAGAACTGGAATAGGTAAAAATTCTTGATTCTATAATTCCAACCTTACCCACTGGCTCCATTCTGACTGCAGCTTGTGGTTACAGACATGTGTATACAGCTCAAGAAGTAATAATGCGTGATATACATTGCACCATTGTATCTATTTGCTGCTATTGATTACAATTGTTTTTCCAAACTGGGGCTACTTTATGAAGTATTTTAGCACCAAATAAAGGGTTTCTAACTTGCAGGGAGAACACTGTTTCATCAATTTCAATTTCAAAATAATTTGCAAGAGTAACAGTGAAGAATATTGATGTGCCACTTTCACTGTGCTGGAGATTTATATATTTCTATTTCACTCAATTTGATTTTTAATGCAGCAGGAAATCTATCAAAGTTTATGGGTCACGAATTAGCACTCCTCCCAGGAAATTATTTTTAAATTGCCTCAACCTTCCTGTAATTATCTGCTTGTCAAGGAAACATCAGAATATAGAAAAAGGATCAGGAAAAAGGTTGACTTTCATCTCAGATTGGCAAGATGTATTGAGTGGATTGCCACAGGGGACAGTGCCAGGGCCTAAGCTGTTTATAATTTATATCAATGGCTTGGATGAAGGGGCTGAATGAGTGCTTCCAAAATTTGCTGATGACATGAAGATAGATAGGAAGGTAAGTTGTGAAGAGGACACATGGGCTGCAATTCTCCAGCTGTTCACACTTGCGGGATTCTCTGGTCCCGCCGGCAGTGCACCCCCCCATCTGCGGGTTCTCCCCTGGCATGGGGTGACCTCAGTGGGAATTGACAGCGTGGGACCGGAGAATCCCATCACTAGCTAACAATGCGCCACCTCCTGCAGGCGAAGGAATGTCGCTGGGAGGCTGGAGAATCACACCCAAGGAGTCTGCAAAGGGATATAAATAAGTTAAGTTTGTGGCCCAAAATTTGGCAAATGGTGTGTAATGTGGGAAAATATGAATATGTCCACTTTTGGCAGGAAGAATACAAAAGCAGCATATTATTTTAATGAATCATTGAACCCTACAGTGCAGAAAGATGCCCTTCAAGTCTGCACCGAACACAACCCCACCCAGGCCCTACTCCCATATCCCTACATATTATACCCACTAATCCCTCTAACCTAAACATCCCAGGACACTAAGGGGCAATTTCTTAGCATGGCCAATCAACCTAACCCACACATCTTTGGACCGTGGGAGGAAACCGGAGTACCCAGAGGAAACCCATGCAGACACAAGGAGAACATGCAAATTCCACACAGACAGTGACCTGAGCCAGGAATCGAACCCAGGACCCTGGAGCTGCGAAGCAGCAGTGCTAACCATTGTGTTACCGTGCTGCCCAAAGATGGAGAGAGATTGCAGAACTCTGAGGTGCAGAGGGATCTGGGTGTCTTGGCACATAACTTACAAAATGTTGGTATGTGGGTACAACAAGTGATTAGGAGAACACATGGAATGCCATTGTTTATTGCAAGGAGAATGGACTATTGAAATTGGAAAGCTTTGCTACAAGGGATTAACCCTGGTTCAATGGAGAGGATATGCTAGGAACAGCACCAGGCATATCTAAAAATGAGGTGTCAACCTGGTGAAGCTACCAAACAGGACTACTTGTGTGCCAAATGGCAAAATCAGCAAGTGATAGATAGAGTAAGTAATCCCACAACCAACGGATCAGATCTAAATTTTGCGCTCCTTCCACATCCAGTCGAGAATGGTGGTGGACAATTAAACAACTCACTGGAGGAAGAGGCTCCACAAATATCCCCATCCTCAATGACAGAGGAGCCCTGCACATTAGTACAAAAGATAAAGTTGAAATACTTACAGCAATCTTCAGCCAGAAGTGCCGAGTGGATGATCCATCTCAGCCTCCTCCAGTAGTCCCCAGCATCTCAGATGCCAGTCTCCAGACAATTTGTTTCACTCCACGTGATGACAAGAAACAGTTAGAGGCACTAGATACTGCAAAGGGCCTGATACTATTCTAGCAATAGTACCGAAGATAATAGAACTTGCTGCTCCCCTAGCCAAGCTTTTCCAGTACAGTTACAATACCGACATCTATCCAACAATTGGGAAATTGCTCACAGTATGTCTTGTATACAAAAAACAGGACAAAGTGATGGAAGGGGTCATCAACAATGCTATCAAGCAGCACCTGCCCAGGAATAACCTCTCACTGATGCCCAGGTCGGGTTTTGCCAGGGTCACTCAGCTCCTGACCTCATTACAGCCTTGGTTCAAACATTGACGAAAGAGTTGAAGTCCAGAGGTGAGGTCAGAGTGACAGCCCTTGACATCAAAGCCACAGTCAAACAAGTGTGGCATCAAGGAACCCCAGTGAAAATGGAATCAATGGGTATCAGAATGCACACTCTCTGCTGGTTGGAGTCATACCTTGGTACATAAGAAGATGATTGTGGTTGTGGAGGGTCAGTTAACTCAGCTCCAGGACATCTGCAGATGTCCCTCAGGATAGTGTCCTAGGCTTAATAATCTTTAGTTGTTTCATCAATGACCTTCCCTCCATCATGAGATCAGAAGTGGGGATGTTCACCAATGATTGCACAATGTTCAGCACCATTCATACTCCTCAGATACTGAAGCAGTCCATGTTCAAATGCAACAAGATCTGGATACTATCTAGAATGGGCTAACAAGTGTCAAGTAACATTCACGCCACACAAATGCCAGGCAATGACCATCACCAATAACAGACATTCTAACCATTGCCCCCTGACATTCAATGGTGTAACCATCATTGAATCCCCAACTGTCAATATCCTTGGGGTTACCATTGACCAGAAACTCAATTGGATTCACCACATAAACACAAAGGCTACAACAGCAGGTCAGAGACTGCAGCAAGTAACTCAGCTTCTGACTCCCCAAAGCCTGTCCACTAACTACAAGACACAAGTCAGGAGTGTGATTGAATACTCCCCACCTGCCTGGATGGGTGCAGCTCCAAAAACACTCAAGAGGCTTGACACCATCCAGGACAAAGCAGCCTGTTTGAGTGACACCACATCTATCAACATTCAATCCCTCCACCACCGATGCTCAGTGTGTTCTTTCCACAAGATGCACTGCAGCAATTCACCAAAGATCCTTAGACAGCATCTTCCAAACCCATGACCACTTCCATCTAGAAGGACAAGGGCTTCAGATAAATGGGAACACCACCACCTGCAAGTTTCCCTCCAAGCCACTCACCATCCTGATTTGGAAATATATGATATGGAGATGCTGACGTTGGACTGGGGTAAACACAGTAAGAAGGTTAAACTTCTAGAAGGTAGCTTTTGCTACCAAGTAAACCTGTTGGACTTTAGCCTGGTGTTGTGGGACTTCTTACTTGGAAATATATTGCAGTTCCTTTGCACTCGCTGTGTCAAAATCCTGGAATTCCCTCCGTAATGGCATTGTGGATCAACCCACACAGCAGGGACTGCAGTGATTCAAAAAGGCAGCTCACCACCACCACCACCTTCTCAAAGGCAACTAGGGATGGGTAATAAATGCTGCCAGCGATGCCCGTGTCCCATGAATGAATAAAAGCAAATTGTACAGTATGTTGGTGAGACCGTATCTGGAGCAGCGTTCAGAGTTTAAGTCTCCTTATTTGAGAAAGGACATAATTGCATTAGAAGCAGTTCAGAGAGAGTTCACAGATGAAGAGGTTATTTTCTGAAAATGGTTGGACATGTTGGGCCATTGGAGTTTAGAGGACTGAGAGTTGGTTATATTTTAAACATTTATTATCTGAGGACTTGACAGGGTGGATGCTAAAGGATGTTTCTCCTTGCGGGAGACTCTAGAACTAGGGGACACAGTTTAAAAATAAGGTGTCGCCTGTTTAAGATGGTGATGAGAAAAAAAATTTCTGTCAAAGGGTTGTAAGTCTATGGAATTCTCTTTCCCAGAGAGCAATGGAGAGAGGGTCATTGAATATTTTAAGGCAACGGTAGATAAATTCTTGATTGACAAGGGAGTTAAAGGCTAGGCAGGAAGTTGGAGTCAGATCAGCCATGAGCATATCCAATGGCAGGGCAGGCTTGAGGACCAAATGGCCTACTCCTGCTCCTAATTCATATGCTCAGGTTCCCTTGACATATAACATGAACTAAATACAATTGACCTTTTCTTTCTCTAGGCAAACATTGTCTGTCAAAGAATCAGAAAGTTGTTCACCTCGAGTCCCAGACTTATCAAATCATCATGTTTCTCTGATATACTCTACCAATGATGCAACATTTAGAGAAAAGGTACATTTTTTATACAAATGTCATGATCACGCCAAAATATGAGGGCTTGCAAAGTTGAACAGGGATATTTGATTTTGTGGAATTAGATTGTTTAATGCCTAATGGGAAGGTTGAATCCAGGGTTTAAGACCAGAAGTCTCGCATTCACTCAAGTTGGCATCCTGGAGGAGAACCTGAAAATTGCAGTGTGACTTGTTACCCTGCGCTTGACAATGGGGATTAGAGCTGCACTCATTAACATTGGCTGACCCTATTTCTATTCTTTGTGGGTAATGCCTCCCTCTCCGGCAGGTGCCAAACCAGATGGAAGTTGAATATTTTAAATAGTGGGCATTTCCAATCAAGACACCCTACACATTCAGATTGTAAGTAAGTTCAAATTCCTGTCTTTTCAAGGTGGCAATGGGTGAATTAATTGATTAATGGAGAGAAAAAAAATCATGGAATTTTGTGTGACCCTTGACTATTTTCCTAATTTAATGTTTGCATAGAAATTAGACTGTGGCATACTTACAAAAGCCCTGTGAAACGACAAGTGCCTTTAGAGAAATAAATGGGCACATGGAAATGTAAAGCAGGTCTGTTTAACGTTGGCTGTTCAAGTGCTAATGGCAACATTATTCACTGGGTTACAGTGCACCATCGCAGAGTTACAAAGAGCCTGGGAACTGCAGAAAATCATGCAGTCTTGCGAAACAATCATTAAGAATGGCTGCCCAGGCTTTTAAAACGGCTTCCACTTTATAAACCCAGGAAAGCGAATATATTTGCAAAACGGCGCAATTATCCTCATAGGCATTTTAATACAACTATCACAAATTAAACTATAGACCGAGGGCCGCCTGGAGTGGCATCATTGTGAGGAACACCTGGCAGTGGTGTGACTGAAAACCATTTGGGCTTTCTGCAGTTATGAAGCTTGACATTGGCAAATCCAGCTACATTTACTGCGGATCTTTTTCCTTTACTGTTTTACATAGCTCTGCAACTTGCACCTGTTAACTCCTTACTGACTGAATGTTATTCCATTGCAATATTGTACATTTGATGAATTCTGCTAGGAAACAAGAAAGCTATTTCAACAGAGTAACAATCACACAGTTCAATATGCCTCCAGCTCCTATTTCAGTAATACTCCTTATGGGCAGGTATATTATGCCTGCTGTACTGTTTTTGGGAGCGTCAGTTGTATTACGGTGTAGTTAAAATGGTACAATGTTCATACAGTCGCTGAATAGTACAGTACAGCATGAAAGGAAGCCATTTAGCCCACTGAGTCTGCACTGGCTTTTTCAAAGAAACAACAATAGCAAAAGTCTCACTCCCCTGCTCTTTCCCAGTATCCCTGTAGTTTTTTTTCTCCTCCAACATTTATCAAATTCGCTCTTGAAAGTGGCACGGTGGCACGCATCATAGTTAACACTGCTGTCTCACAGTGTCAGGGATCTGGGTTCGAGCTCCGGGCATGGGTCACTCTTGGTGTGGAGTCTGTACATTCTCCCCATGTCTGCATGGGTTTTCTCCGAGTGCTCTGGTTTCCTCCCACAGTCCGAAAGATGTGCTGGTCAGGTGCATTGGCCGTGTGAAATTCTCCCACAGTGTACTCGAACAGGCGCAGGAGTGTGGTGACTAAGGGATTTTCACAGTAACTTTATTGCAGTATTAATGTAAGCCTACTCGTCACACCAATAAATAAAAACTTATTCATAGAATTGTTGAATCATAGAAATCCTACAGTGCAGGAGGAGGCCATTCAGTCCATTGTGTCTGTACCGACAACAATCCAACCCAGGTCTTATCCCCGTAACCTTATATATTTAATCCGCTAATCCCTCTAACGTATGCATCCCGGGACACTAAGGGTCAATTTCAGCATAGCCAATAAATTATAGAATTTGTATCCACCGTCCTATCAAACAATGTACTCCCAATTTGAAGAACCTATACTGGTAAGATTTTCCTCATGTCAATTTTGCTTCTTTTGTGGATCACATTTAAATTCATGCCCATGAAAGCAAACTACTGCAGATGCTGGAAATCTGAAATAAAAACAGAAAATGCTGGACAAACTCAGCAAGTCTGGCAGCATCTGTGGAGAGAGGAACACTGTTAATGTTGTGTGTCCTTGTGGCACTGAGAAGACTCACAATGTTAACTCTGTTCCTCCACACATGCCACCGGACCTGCTGAATTCATCCAGCATTTTCTGTTTATATTTTAAATTCATGCCCCAATTGAAGACTCTTTATTCATTTTCCTGAATGACATGATATTGCACAACTCTTCTCAAATCTCTTCTGAGTTTTCCTGCAGTCAGGAAAAACAACGCCAGCTTGTCCACTCTATTTGTGTAACCGTACTATCTTTGGAGCCATTAAGAAAAAATCTCTTCTGTACCCTCTCTGAAGGTTGACTTTAAGAAGCAAGTCAATCTCAGATTCCTCTGATGCTCACAATCCTCTTAAGGTTTCCTCTCCTGGTTTACTGAGATTGAATCATTTGCTTTCATCGATTGCCAAGTATCTGGAATGCTAGCTCTGACCGTGTTGGCAGATCACTAAAACTTTACACCAAGTGAAAAGTGAGCAATAGCCCTGGGTGCACATTAGTTATGGTAAGAAAGTCAATCCAACTTTGCGAGGCTGAAATGACATCCTGCAGTTTGCTATCGGTATGTTTTAAAGGAGCAATTTCACAGAAAACTTGTGCAATTAATATCAAGGTAATAAACGGCTTGCTTCATATTTGTTGATATGAACTTAGCAATAACACACTGAACTCAATATTCAACATTCATTTGATCATTACAGTGATTGCTACAATGTAGGCAACTAATCACACATTCCATTACCATTGATGGATGGCACGGTAACACAGTGGTTAGCACTGCTGCTTCACAGCTCTAAGGTCCTGGGTTCGATTCACTGACTGTGTGGAGTTTGCACATTCTCCTCGTGTCTGCGTGTATTTCCTCCGGGTGCTCCAGTTTCCTCCCACAGTCTAAAGATGTGCGGGTTAGGTTGATTGGCCATGTTAAAATTGCCCTTAGTGTCCTGAAATGCGTAGGTTAGAGGGATTAGTGGGTAAATATGTAGAGATATGGGGTTAGGGCCTGGGTAGAATTGTGGTCGGTGCAGACTCAATGGGCCAAATGGCCTCTTTCTGTACTGTAGGGTTTCTATGATTTCTATGATTGAAATCAAGAGCCTACCAGCATCTAAGTGATTCCGCTCAAAGGCAGAAGCATATTTATATTATCTAATGCATCAGCTAAAGTGAATCCTTTGGAGGATGAGACTGGAGAGTTAATACGGGGGAACACAAAAATGGCAGAGATGTTAAATAAATATTTTGCCTCATGGAGGATGAGACTGGAGAGTTAATACGGGGGAACACAAAAATGGCAGAGGTGTTAAATAAATATTTTGCCTCAGGTTTCATGGTGGGTGGCACTAGTATTATCCCAATAGTACAGGTAATGCAGAGTAAATAGAAAGGGAGGAACTCACTCAGTCATGAGCAGTAAGGAAATAGTACTCAACAAACTATTGGGATTGAAGGCAGACAAGTCCCCAGGGCCCAATGGCCCACACCCGAGGATATTAAAGGAAATGGCAGTGGAGATAGCAAATCCCATTGGTTATAATATTCCAAATTTCTTTTGATGTGGAACGGTTCCAGTGGATTGGAAAAATGCTAATGTAATACTCTTATTCAAAAATGAAGGGAAGCAGAAAGTAGGAAACTATAGACAAGTTAGTTTAATGTCTGTTATTGGGAAGTTGTTAGAATTCATTATTAAGAAAGTAACAACAGGGCATTTGAAAAGTCAAAAATGTAATCCATCAGAGTCAGCATGGTTTTATGAAGGGTAAACTGTGTTTGACTAATTTGCTAGACTTCCTTGAAGACGTAACAAGTCAAGTGGATCCTGTTGATGTAGTATATCTGGACTTCAGGAAACTGTTTGATAAGATGCTGCACAGAAGGTAAGATCAGATGGGGGTAGAGGTAATTTACTAGCTTGGATAGAAGACTGGCTAACTAACAGAAGGCAGAGAATTGGAATAATTTTTTTTCTCTCTGTTTGGCAACATATAACTACTGGGTGACACAGGGTTCAGTCCTCAGGCCCCGACTATTTATAATCTATATTAATGACTTGGGTGCAGGGATAGAAAGTATTATCGCTAACTTTGCAGATGACATGAAAATAGATGCACTAGGTTGCACTGAGGGGGCATGGGATCCAAGGGGACATTGCTTTGTGGACCCAGAACTGGCTTGCCCACAGAAGGCAAAGAGTGGTTATTAATGGGTCATATTCTGCATGGAGGTCGGTCACCAGTGGAGTGCCCTAGGGATCTATTCTGGGACCCTTACTCTTTGTGATTTTTATAAATGACCTGGATGAGGAAGTGGAGGAATGCGTTGGTAAGTTTGCAGATGACACTACAGTACAAGTGTTGTGGATAGTGTGGAGGGATGTCAGAAGTTGCAGCGAGACATTGATTGGATGCAAGACTGGGTAGAAAAGTGGCAGATGGTGTTCAACCCTAGGTAAGTGTGAAGTCATTCATTTTGGCAGGTCAAATAAGATGCAGAATATAATACTAATGGTAAGACTCTTGGCAGTGTGGAAGTTCAGAAGGATCTTGGGGTCTGAGCTCATAGGACGCTCAAAGCAGCTGCTCAGGTTGAAGCTGTGGTTAAGAAGGCGGATGGTGTACTGGCCTTCATCAATCAAGGAATTGAGTTTAGGAGTCGAGAGATAATGTTGCAGCTATATAGGACCCTGGTCAGACCCCACTTGGAGTACTGTGCTCAGTTCTGGTCGACTCATTACAGGAAGGATGTGGAAGCCATAGAAAGGGTGCAGAGGAGATTTACAAGGATGTTGCTTGGATTGGGGAGCATGCCTTATGAGGATAGGTTGAGGGCGCTCGGCCTTTTCTCCTTGAAGAGACGAAGGATGGGGGTGATCTGATAGAAGTGTATAAGATGTTGAGAGGTATTGATTGAGTGGATAGACAGAGGCTTTATCCCAGAGCTGAAATGGTTGCCACAAGAGAACACAGGTTTAAGGTTCTGGGGAGTAGGTACAGAGGAGATGTCAGGGGTAAGTTTTTCACTCAGAGGGTGGTGGGTGTGTGGAATGGGCTGCTGGCAATGGTGGTGGAGGCGGATTCGATAGAGTCTTTAAACAGACTTTTAGATAAATACATGGAACTTAGTAAGATAGAGAACATAAGAACATAAGAAATAGGAGCAGGAGTAGGCCATCTAGCCCCTCGAGCCTGCCCCGCCATTCAATAAGATCATGGCTGATCTGTCATGTCTCAGTTCCACATTCCCGCCCTCTCCCCATAACCCTTAATCCCCTTGCCTATCAAAAACCTATCAACCCGCGTCTTAAAAATATTTAGCGAGGCAGCCTCCACCACTTCAACGGGCAGAGAATTCCAGAGATTCACCACCCTTTGAGTGAAGAAGTTCCTCCTCAATTCCGTTCTAAACCACCCCCCCTTTATCTTGAGGCTGTGCCCTCTAGTCCTACTGTCCTTTCTGAGCGGGAAGAGCCTCTCCACCTCTATCCTATCCATCCCATTCATCATCTTATATGTCTCAATGAGATCTCCCCTCATTCTTCTAAACTCTAACGAGTACAAGCCTAGTTTATTCAGCCTCTCCTCATAGTTCAACCCCCTCAACTCCGGTATCAGCCTAATAAACCTCCTCTGCACTCCCTCCAAGGCCAAAATATCCTTGCGTAAGTGCGGCGACCAAAACTGCACACAGTACTCCAGCTGCGGCCTCACCAATGCCCTATACAGCTGCAGCAAGACCTCCCTACTTTTATATTCAATCCCCCTCGCTATGAAGGCCAGCATCCCATTCGCTTTCCTGACCACCTGCTGCACCTGTAGGCTGGGTTTTTGCGACTCATGCACAAGGACCCCGAGGTCCCTCTGCACCGTCGCCTGCTGCAGTTTTTCGCCACGTAAGTAATAGTCCTTCCTACCATTATTCCTACCAAAGTGGATAACTTCACACTTGCCAACATTAAATTCCATTTGCCAGTTCCTGGCCCATTCGCCCAGCCTATCTAGATCCTTCTGCAGACTCTCCACACCCTCCGCGCAATTTGCCGTTCCACCAATCTTGGTGTCATCAGCAAATTTCGACACCATACACTCGGTTCCCTCCTCCAGATCACCTATATAAATGGTAAATAGCTGAGGCCCCAGCACCGACCCCTGGGGCACTCCACTAGTAACCAACCGCCAATCCGAATAGCACCCATTGACCCCCACTCTCTGCCTCCTATTTGACAACTAATCCTCTATCCACGCTAACACCCTACCCCCAACTCCATGCCCCCTTACCTTCTGTAATAACCTCTTGTGAGGTACCTTGTCAAACGCCTTCTGAAAATCAAGAAACACCACATCCACTGGCTCTCCTCTATCCACCGCCCTAGACACATCCTCATAGAACTCCAGTAAATTTGTCAGACACGACTTCCCCTTAACGAAACTGTGCTGCGTCTGCTCTATCAAACAATTCTCCTCAAGATGCCTCGCTATTTTCTCCTTGATCACGGATTCTAACACTTTACCTACAACAGACGTTAAACTAAGCGGCCTATAATTCCCTGCCTTGAGGGATTATAGGGATTATATGCCTAGAGGGTTATAGGTAAGCCTAGTAATCTCTCAGGTAGGCACATGTTCAGCACAACTTTGTGGGCTGAAGGACCTGTATTTTGTCCTGGTTTTTCTATGTTTCTATGTTTTTATAAATTTACAAATGGAAGTAGGTAGATTAGGTGAGTGCGTCAAAATGGGGCAGATGGAGTTTAACATGGATAAGTATGAGATTAGTTTAGTTCAGTTTATTTACGAGTGTTACAACAGGCTTACATTAACACTGCAACGAAGTTACTGTGAAAATCCCTCAGCTGCCACATCCTATGGTTGCAAAATGGAAAGGCAACTTTTTATCTAAATGGAGAGAGACATCGGGATGCTTCAGTGCAGAGGGATCTGGGTGTCCTTGTACATGAGTTGCAGAAAACTGTTACGCAGGTACAGCAGGTAATAAGGAAATGGAATTTTGGCATTTATTGCTAAAGGGATAGAGTATAGAAGTAAGGAAGTGTTGCTGCAACTATACAAGGCATTAGTGAGACTGTACCTGGAGTACTGTGTACAGTTTTGGTTCTTTTATTTGAGAAATGATGTAGTGGCATGCGAGGCAGTTCAGAGGAGGTCCACTAGGTTGATTCCTGGGATGGGGGGTTTGTCTTATGAAGAGAGATTGAGCAGTTTAGGCCTATACTCTCTAGAGTTTAGGCCTATACTCTCTAGAGTTTGGCCTATACTCTCTAGATCTCTAGAGGAGATCTAATTAAGGTATATAAGATGATAAAAGGTAGTGATAAAAGTCGATGTGGAGCAGATGCTTCCTCTTGTGGGGCAATTTAAAATAAGAAGGTCACAGTTTTAGGATAAGGGGTAGCAGATTTAAAAGAGATGCGGAGAAACTACTTCTCTCAAAGGGTTGTGAATTTATGTAATTCGCTACCCCACAGTACGGTGGATGCTGGGACGTTGAGTAAATTTAAGGAGGAGATAGACGGAGTTTTAATCAGTAATGAGTAAAAGGTTATGGAGAATGGACAGATAAGTGAAGTTGAGGCTGAGATGCGATCAGCCCTGATCGTATTGAATGGTGGAGGAGGCTCAAGGGGCTGAATTGCCTCCTCCTGCTCCCAGTTCTAAGTTCTTATTAACTGCTGGCTATTTCATGCTGATTTACTGCCTTTCTACAGAGGTGACCTGAAGTGTGATGCCTGCCTGGTGCCTCTGACATTAAATGAAACCAAAACTCTAATTTAGTTTGGGCCATCATTGCAAGGCTGTGGGGAAATGACTCTGCCAACTTTGGGCATAAGTTCAATTTCTCATTCTTGGGCACTGATAATTTAAGTCACAGAGCATTGGAGGTGTGAGGGAAGCATGAGATTTCCACTCACGTTCATCATATGTTGCTGTGCTCTCAACAGTTCTAAGTTTGCTGGCTCAAATTTTTCCTAATTGATGGAAGGGCTGGGAATGTCAACCTGTAGGAGTTCAGTAGAGCAAAGTTTGTTGACAGCTTCATAACTGATATTTGCTGAATGCCTCTTTATTGGACATTGTGACACAAAGTGACAGTTCCACACAGGAAGTGGACTCAATCCTCAAATACCTTCACCAGATTTATTTCATAAGTGTTATACATTGTGTAAATCAGAGCAACATTTTACATTCCTTCCAATTTATTATTTTCAGGTGAACTTTAGCCAATAACTCAACTGATCAGGAACAATGTTTTAGCCTTGCACCGAATCTAATTTAAAAAAAATCAGAATAGCTTATTACTGGTAGCATTCCTGGCTCTAAGTCAATAACCCAATATAGGGTTCCTACCTCACTCTGTGTCTCTGGTGATCTGGGACCAGAATTCCAGCTCAGAATTCGGGACTGACAATCAGTGAGATATCTGAGTTTGGTTGGTGTTGGTAATTAATGACATAATTGTTTCCAAAAAAACAAGAAAACCTTTGCAAAAAGGAAAAAACGCCAGTTCAGGGTGTCATGGCAGCATGATGGCACAGTGGTTAGCACTGCTGCCTCATAGTGTCAAGAACCCAGGTTCAATTCCAATCTCGGGTGAATGTCCATGTGGAGTTTGCACATTCTCCCCATATATGCACGGGTTTCCTCTGGATGCTCCGGTTTCCTCCCACAGTCTAAACATGTGCCTCTTATGTTGATTGGCCATGCTAAATTGCCCCTTAATGTCAGGGGGATGAACAGGGTAAATACGTGGGGTTACAGGGATAGGGCCTGGGTGTGATTGTGGTCGGTGCAGGCTTGATGGGCCAAATGGCCTGTTTCTGCACAGTAGGGATTCTATGATTCTATGAGGGTTGGAACTCTGGTTTGCTCCCTCTCTTCACTGAGACATCCATGTTCTCTTGCTGGTCACTCATGTAAAATGCCCCTCTTCCATTCATTGTGGTCGGTGCAGGCTTGATGGGCCAAATGGCCTGTTTCTGCACAGTAGGGATTCTATGATTCTATGAGGGTTGGAACTCTGGTTTGCTCCCTCTCTTCACTGAGACATCCATGTTATCTTGCTGGTCACTCATGTAAAATGCCCCTCTTCCATTCATGTTCAGACATGGAAAGCTAATCAGATGCTGTTTAATGTGAAAACAGATGTTCCAAAGGAAGCAAGTAAATTATTTTGCCACAAAACAAATTAATTGTGCATTTTTTCTTGATTTCTAAATTTCAGCTCAAAAATGTTCCATTCTGCCTCTCTACATACAGATTCTATCAGTTGCACAGAATAAAATTCCCAAATATACAAACGTTCATCTATTTCTTCTGTTGAAGTGAATATGAGACAGAATTACAAATGATCGTATGAATAAATCATTTAAAGGGTGGGATTTTATGGTCTCGCTCTTCCTAAAACCATAAAATCCTACCTCAGGTTCTGCCCCTCGCCCACTCCAATTCCTGTGGCAGGTGAGGGTGGGCGTGGGGTTGGGTGAGGCTGGGAGGAAGGGTGAGGGGTGGTGGGGGGTAAAATTCTGGCCAAAATGTTGAACCATAAAATGAAAATCTCAGCACTTCTGACAGCATCTCTGGAGAGAGAACAGAACCAACGTTTCAAGTCCGAATGATCCTTCGTCAGAGTGGAAAATATTGGTGCTGTTTAAAATTTTCTTTGCTGAACAAATAATCCTTTTATACACACTTAACGCCTAATTAACCAACATCCGATCTGCTGATATGCTGAAGGACTTTCTTACTTGCTTGCACACAAAAGAAGGACTGCATTAGACGCCTGTGGACCATTTGACCTCAGTAACTTCCACAAAAATGTAGTCACAGCTGTGTCTATTCTACAGCACACAGACACACCTTTCTTCAGTTTCTTTTACAATATTGCTGCTTTGTCAATGAAAAGCCCAACACATAATCAGGAAATGGATATTTAACACTGCTGAACGTCGGAATTTATACTCTCAATATTTTGCACTTACCTTCAAATGTGAGGCCCACACGCGGCAAGATCTGCTGATGACTGAAAATTTTCCTGCACTCCAAAAAGATTCCCAGGACCACAAGGTGAAATAGCTTGGCCATTTTGTGAGCAATCAGTATTCTGTCTGATCAGAATAAGCTGCAGAAAAATTGAGAGAACATTATTACAGAGATATTTTTAATATATACCCATTATGTCTTGAGACATCTGGAGAAATGTATTCACTTTAATCCACTAAAAAAAGTTTAAAGTTTATTTATTGGTGTCACAAGTAGGCTTACATTAACACTACTATGAAGTTAATGTGAAAATCCCGTACTTGCCACACTCCGGTGCCTGTTTGGATACATTGAGGGAGAATTTAGCATGGCTAATGCACCTAACCAGCCTGTCTTTTGGACTGTGGGAAGAAACCAGGGCACCCGGAGGAAACCCTCGCAGATACGAGGAGAACATGCAGACTCCACACAGACAGTGATCCAAGCCGGGAATCAAACCTGGGTCCTTAGTGCTGTGAGACAGCAGTACTAACCAATGTCCTATGTCCTACATAAAATTGTTTTCCCTAGGACAAATGGGAGCAAGTTGCTAGCTTGGGATTCAGTTGAGAGAGTTTAAACTTTAATTAATACACTGAGTTTTGTTTTATGTCCTCTGAAGACTTGCCTGTATTTCCATACTTGAATGTGGCTTATTGAAAATCTGTAGGAAAATCAAGTTGGAGCATATTTATCACTGTGATAAATCAGCAAATTTATCACTGTGACTGTCAATTTCCACCTCTGTAACCTAGCCTGACTTTACTCCTGATTCAGCTCATCAGCTGCTGAAACCCTTTCTTACCTCAAAACTCAACTATTCCAATTAGCTGCTTGCTGCTCTTTCACATTCTACCCTCTGTAAACTTAAAACATTCCAAATCCTGCTGGTCATTTCTTCACTCAAGTCCTGTCCCCTTAATCCACCCCTGTCACCACTGATCTCTGGCTCCCAGTCAAGCAATGTTTTTCATTTTAATATTTGCATCCTTGTTTTCAAATTCCTCCATGGCCTTGCCCATCCCTATCTCTGGAATCTCTTTCAGGCCCACAACCCTCCCTACCAGGGATGGGCAACAAATGTTGGTCAGCCAGCGATGCCCATGTCCCACGACTAAATAAAAAAAGATATTTGTTGGCCTCTTTGTATTCTGGCCTTTTGAGCATCTTTAATTTTCGTTTAGTGCTGGTTAGGTGCATTGGCCATGCTAAATTCTCCCTCAGTGTACCCGAACAGGCACTGGAGTGTGGTCACTAAAGGTTTTCACAGTAAATTCATTGGACTGTTCATGTAAGCGGATTTATGGCACTAACAAAATAAACTTAAACTACTGCCACTGTTGATGGCTATGCCTAGAATTGTGTTGGTCCCAAGCTCTTGAATCTCTCCCTACACTTCTCTGCCTCAGTTTTCTCCACTCCTTAAAGCATTCCTTTTTGACCATCTGGCCTAATATCTCCTTAAGTGACTTGGTGTCATATACTTTGTTTTACAATGCTCCTGTGAAGTGCTTTGAAATTTTTTACATTACAACTTACATTAACATATGGTGGGATTTTCCAATCTCCCCAGAGCATGTTTTCCAGTGGTGGAGGATGCTTATTATTGACTGCTGGTGGGATTTTCCGTTCCCGCCAATGCGTCGCTCACCTGTCCAATCAGTGGGGGAACCTGCCATGGTGAAGTCATCTTTGGCAGGATCGCAAGATCCCACCGACTGGAAGGGCTGGAAAATCCCACCCATAATGTAAGTTGATGTTTATTAAATGAATTTAAATAGTGGAAGGGTAATATTTGTGTCATCAGGTTCCATGGTTTACACGGAGATCATCAAATTGGCATCCATTATCCACAGTTGGAACCTATTCCATTCCACACAGCTTCATGAAGCCAAAATTAACATGATCCAAACAAAGCACCTTGATGTCCAATTTAGAAAATTAACTCTTGCCTGTGTTGCTCCATTAGTCTTATACTGAAATGACCATTCCAGCTGTTTGTCATCTTCATTGTACATGGACAGGGCCTACTCCTGGAAAAACCTTTCAGGAATGAACATTGTTTCCAGCGACCACACCAGTGGTTGAATAGTGTGTATGAAAAATGTAAACACTTCCTAGTTTTCTGGCTTTGAGGCATAAATATTTGCCCTTTGAAATGGCATTTAGTGCATATGACCACCACCTGCTTTTAACCATCATCACATTCACGCTAACATTAACTATTTTATAAGTCTTTTATCGATGAACGAGTTTGTTACTTTTGGGCAAACGTTTTTATCTATTACTGGCACACAATATTCTTCTTAATAAATTTATTATGATCTTTATTATTCTTAATAGATGTTACTTATCCGCTTTAAAAATACATGCTGAAGTGTTATTTTTAAAGAGATATTCATGATATAAGTTAATTGGATTGATTTGGATATAAAAGAAAAGCCTTCACATATATTAGAAAGAAATATGAAGAAATAATTTTGAGTAATAGTATGTAGGAAGCTGCCTGAATACAAGAAGGATTGAAAAGATCCTGGTTAATCACAACTGGGTGCTTTGATCACGGAGCATTGAGTTCGCAATGAAGACAACATATGGCCAACAGATTTAAAAGCTGCCATTGTTTTTCAAAATCCTGATTTACAACTCAATATCCTGTCACATCCATCTATTGAACATGAAAAATATGCAAGAGAATGTTTTAGAAACATTAACGTTGGAGTGCAAAACCTTCAATCAATATTAAACCCACAAATCATCATGGAATTCTTTTGTGCTGCCCGACAATTGCCACATTCACTTTCTAGTCTTTTACCCCCAGGATATTCTCTCTGCTTATTGCAAAGGACAACATTGAGATTGGATTGTCAGTTGATTTCTCAGATCCATACTGGATCTGCGTTTACATCAAGGAGGCAAATATACATTTATATTATCTTGTTAAGATAGATTTGGGTAGCACAGGGCCAACTCTAAGGCACTGACCTTCCAATGGGCAGTTGTGTTCACAGGTGGTACAGGTCACAGGGAGTCATCCTGATTCTGTAATTCATGTTTCCCACGGGCTCACTAATATTGCACACTCCGTCATGCCCCAAGCGTTAAAAAATACCAACATAACTTTGCCGACACGAGTGTTTTATTTCTGTTGGGAAAACTAGGGACGACAAAGGCCTAAAGTGAAGGGCATCACCAAAGCAGAAAGAGAAGGGCACAAGAGACATAGAGATAAGGAGGTAGCAAACTTGTCATATTAATGTCATGTCAATTTGTGACATTGCTAAAGTATAACAGATGGCCGGGAATGTGTTCCAAGGCTGTGCTATTATCTTGCAGCTGGGATTGTGTTACAATGTTTATGAAAACTCATCTGAATCCCAAGAGTACGTTTGAACTTAAACGTATCTGTAGATTTTTCACACACGCACACATTTTCTTTACATCTGCCGAGGTGAAACCACGATAGGTGTCAGGATTTCCCAAGCACCTGCCTGGTTGGCAATATTTGATTTAAGTGTAAGAGTACACTGCTTTTCTTGTACTAGTGGGTTAATGAACAGTTATTACCTGGGTGGTTCTAAACTCAGAAATATTCCAATGTCAATCTGTACTGAATCTGTGAATCTCAGTTGGCATGGCAGTGGAAGTGCTACAATTGATCTCACTATCCTTCAACCAAGCAGATCTGGCTGATTTATGCTCATAATTTCACTCCAGTGATAACATGGTAGAATATTGTGTGGTTTATTGAAAAAGAAAGTGTGATATCTTTTCACATGGGAGGAACAGGGTGAATTATGCTACGTTATCTGGTCTGATCCTTGTGTATAAAGTCAGGAGCCCTGCAGAATGAAAATAGCACGTGTTTCAAGGAGGGAAATGTTTAATGTTCTCCTGTGGAGGTTCTCCCGCTCAGCAGAAGTAACTTTTAACAGAAACAGTGGAAGACGGAAACACAATGGCTGCGATTCTCCCAACGCACTAGCCTAATTTTTTAGTGTGGCGGGCCAGGAGATTCTTGCATTGGCTGATTTGCGAGATTCGTGTGAGCGTACGCACCCTGCTAGCATCTCCCCGCTAGCAGTGTCTACTCTGTGCCGGAAATCAGCGGGTAGGTGCAAAGACCATTTACATGGTCATTTTAATATAATTTAATATGATTAGCAGGCCTGGGACTGAAATCTCCAGGCCCACTTTGTTTTATTTTCAGCAGGGCTTACAATAGCTCCCCACCTTTGGGGAGCTAGCTACGCAACACTGCTAGAGTGAAGGGGGCCAATCGGGACCCTCAGAGGATCGAGTGCTGGGGGAGTACCTGTGGGCATTGGCACCCTGGCAGTGCCAGCCTATGCCCCCTGACACTGCCCAACAGGCAAAGAGCCCACGTCTAGGGGATACCTTGGCACAGTGCATCGGGCATGGGACAGTGACAAGGGGGCAGGGTAAATGAGTGCAGGGCCTAGGCGGTGATCAGAAGGGGCAAGGGGTCCCACTGCCACTCTACAGTCGGGATTGGTGAGGGAAGCAGGGAGGCTAGCGATCGGTTGGGCTGGCCTGGGGGTGGGGAGGAGGGGGATGGGGGGGCGGAGTCAGCCAGGGGGTGACATTCAGCCTGCTAGGGGAGTCAGCACTGCATGGGAGATTACTGCTGGGGGGGAGTGGGGGGTGGTTTGGAGGGGGGTGCTGGAGATCACCGGGGAGGGGTTGGAGCAATGATCAGACCGCGGGGTAACGGAGAGCTGGCATTGCAGGGGTCGCAGGGCTGGCCAGCAAGTGGGAGGCCATCAGTATGGATCACCGACCTCAGCACTGACAGATCAGCGCATGCAAAGTGGCCCACTGAGTCTGCTGGTTTCAGCCTCTCCAGTGGGAATATACCCCACCCATTGAAACCTAATGATATTCACACTGGTGGCAATTGCAATGCACAGAGTGTGGAAGATTCTTCTCTGAACTCCCATTGAAAAAACCAACATGAATTATTCCAGTTTTCATGTGAACTCAACACTTTTTTCGGGATAATTCCACCCAGCATCTCGATAATTACCGCAAGTGCATGCTGTGATTTGATTTACTGGTGGAAGGAGGATTGGAGGTTGGAGAGGTAATCTTACTGGAAGCCAAGCTGATCTTTCAAGTTTTGAACCTTCCACCATCCATTCCCTTAATTTCCCTAAGACACCGTTTTATCTGACAACTTAAGAACTGAGAAATCTCAATGTTCTACTGTGGTAGCTATCATAAATGACAGGCGGTTTAGCCCTCAGGCTCATAGCTATCTGTCTGTCTGTAGACACTCAGTTACCTGTGATACTGGGTTGCACAGTAAGAAGTCTGACAACACCAGGTTTTAGTCCAACCGATTTATTTGATAGTAAACTCACAAGCTTTCGACGTTCCCCTCTTCGTCAGGGGAATGAAGAGTTCTGGCCTCAGACAGAGCATATAAAGCACAGACAGTTTACAGATTACTGATTAGAATGCGAATCTTTACACCTAAACTGCTATTCAAGTCTTAAAGTGGCCAACAATGTGAGTGGAAGGAGCACTGGGCACAGGTTAAAGAGATGTGTATTGTCTCCAGACAGTACAGTAAGTGAGGTTTTACAAACCCAGGCGAGTCATGGTGATTACAGATAGTGCGACATGAACCCAAGATCCCTGTTGAGACCGTCCTCAAGTGTACGGAACTTGGCTAAACCTGGTGTTGTCAGGCTTCTTACTGTGTTTAACCCAGTCCAATGCCGGCATCTCCACATCATGAACACTGGGTTGCTACAGAACTGTTAACAATCACCCGCAGAACTTCCAGATCTCCCCCCAATTCTCGATTATGTTGTTAGTGAAACAATTAATCAGCAGTGCTCTCCAATGTCTCATTTAGCCAACTTGCATTGGAAGATTATTTTCTTATATAAGTCACAGACCACAATGTATATGGCATGTTTTCGTAGGAGTTATACCAGATCAACCTTTCTGTTCTAGTCGATGGCAGTAATGGTGATAATCAAATTATTGATTGTTGTTCCAAAGAGTACCAGAAGAGTGCCAACCACTCGTCTAAATAATACACCTAGTTTTATTTGATTTGATTTGATTTATTATTGTCACGTGTGTTAGTATGCAGTGAAAAGTATTGTTTCTTTTACATTACACAGACCGTACAGAGAAGGAAATGAGACTGCAGAATGTAGTGTTACAGTCACAGTTAGGGTGTAGAGAAAAATCAACTTAATGCAAGGCAGGTCCATTCAAAAGTCTGATGGCAGCAGGAAAGAAGCTGTTCTTGAGTCAGTTGGTACGTGACCTCAAGCTTTTGTACCTTTTTCCCAATGAATGAAGGTGGAAGAGAGAATATTTGGGGTGCGTGGCTCCTAGATTATGCTGGCTGCTTTGCCAAGGCAGCAGGAACAGTGAGAAGTGCAGACAGAGTCAATGGATGGGAGGCTGGTTTGTGTGATGGATTGGGCTATGTTCACAACATGTATGTATGTGTGTGTGCATGCGCGCATGTATTTGTGTTTGTATGCATGCGTCTGTGTGTATGCATGTGTGTGTAGTCCCTTATATAATTTTGTTACACATGATAGTATTTTGTTGAACAAACTTTGGAGTTTTCTTAACCTTTGTCCTTTTCTCACTGCTTAATGCTATGGTAATTGTCAAGGTCAAATTAGAGTTTACTCGACGAAAAGTATCCATATAGAAAGATTGCTGTGTTTTGCATTCTTATCCACAGGCTATTGATGCATACTATTCTGTTTAGTTCTGTGACCATTTAGTAACTGAACATATATCACTTATATCACCCATGTTAAAATGGACAGAATTACTTTTTTGCATAGTCAGAAAATTATCAGGCTAGTCATTTTTATATCATAATCAAAAGAATCAAAAGAACTAGGAGCAGGAGTAGGCACTTTAGCCCCTCGACCTGCTCCATCATTTAATAAAATTATGGATTATCTTAGCTCAGCCTCAACTCTGCTTTCCTGACCATTTACCATAGTCTTTTGAACTCTTACTAATTAAAAATCTGTCCACCTCTTCCTTAAATTTACTCAAAGTCCCGGCATCCACCATACTCTGGAGCAATGAATTCCACAGACTCACAACCCTTTGAGAGAAGCAATTTTTCCTCATCTGTTTTAAATCTGCCAACCCTTATCCCAACACTATGACCTCTTGTTCTACATTAGGGGTAAGTTTTTCACTCAGAGGGTGGTGGGTGAGTGGAATCAGCTGCCATCAGTGGTGGTAGAGGCGAACTCGCTGGGGTCTTTTAAGAGACTTCTGGATGAGTACATGGAATTTAATGGGATTAAGGGTTATAGATAGGTAGGTAAGGATATGATCAGCGCAACTTGTGGGCCGTAGGGCCTGTTTGTGCTGTAGTGTTCTATTACCTTACAAGAGAAAACATTGTTCTTATATGACGGCTTCAGAATTGAACTTACCTTCGCCATCTTGGCACATGGAATTTAAACTAAATGAAATATTATTTTGTACAAGCAAATTTAATGTATTTAATGAAGTGTATTCTATTCTGAATGTTTCATATTTGACAAATATGAAACATTCAGAATAGAATACACTTCATTGCACAGTATGACATTTCCATTGGAAATCAGTACAGAGGTATATCTGACTTAAATATATTGTTGGACATGCATATTTTACAACAGAAATCATCTCTGTACCGGAATTACATCAACTAAGCTCATGACTAATAATTTGACGCCTTTCTAACATGTTATGTTCAACATCATATGCTACATTGTTATATAAATAAAGACAGAGTCCATAGATATAAGACAACCATTTTTGAAGCTCTTCAATAAACCAACCTTAATTTAGTCTGCCAAGCTCGGGCTCAAATGTAACTTAGGCTGAAAATATAAACATGACCAAGAACGTAAGGTATAAATCAAAGAAGTGGACAATGTTTAATATGATTTGACAGTATTAATAGTCACATTAAATTCCACTTATCACCTTTCTTAACTCAATCTGATATACCAACATCTAGTTCTTATATCCATTGAACAGGGTAAAGTGCTAAAGCAATGTAGAACCACAGAACTGTTCAATGCAAAATGTGGTCATATGGCCCCTCAAGCCTGCATCAACAATCCCACCCAGGCACTATCCCCTTAACCCCATGTAGTTACCCTGCTAATCACCCTGACACTAAGGGGCAATTTAGCATGGCTAATCCACCTAACCTGCACATCTTTGAACTGTGAGATGAAATAGGAGCATCTGGAAGAAATCCATGCAGACACAGGGAGAATAGGCAAACTCTGCACGTATTATTTATTGCACTGCATAGTAATTTTAAAATATGAACCAGCATAAAAAGGAAATCTTCTGAGAAAGACAATCAGAAAACACTTGAGTAAAGTTTGCATTTGTCATGCATTTTACAAAAGTTGTCGGAGACATTCTAGCAGGAGGCAGTGCAGGCAAGAACAATAAAGCTGATCCCCAGTGTCAGCAATAGACTGAATAGGTTTGCTCCAGCATCTGAAAGGGGATCTTATATTGGTATAGGAGTTTGTTATGGCCATTGAAAACATTAACCCGACTATCCTCATCTGTAATTATCTTGTAATCTTGTGAAGAATTGAACAATCCTCTTGCTCAGATGTATGTATTAAATGTGGATAATTTCTCCTTGACACCCCATTATATTTGCTTGTAAAAATAAATCCATGCACAAGTGGCAGCAGAACATCCTTCACTATCTGTAAGAGCACCTTGGGAGAGCAGAAGAAATATGACACTACAGGAAGGGCATTTTCTACATAAAATATCATAGGTTAGAAACCATTGCATATTGAGAAGCTGAAAGGACATTAAAAAGAGTCAAGAGCTATTTCGATATAGGAGTCCATTGAAGGACTGAGTTGATAGTAGGTTGTTGCTTAATCTCAGATTTTTTATTCTTCACTATCGTGACTTCTGATATCATCTGAGAATAAACTGCACCCTCACCCTGCTAGTTGCTGCATAATATTCGGTAAGGTAATCATGTATTTTGATAATTAATTTGGTAACCCACAACAGCACATACAATTAAGTTTTGTAATTGGCTTTCATAGAATCATAGAATCTCTACAGTGCAGAATGAGGCTATTCGGCTCTTTGAGCTGCACTGGCAACAATCCCACTCAGCCCTATCCCTGTAACCCCATGCATTTACCCTGTTTCCCCCTGACTCCAGGGGGCAATTTAGCATGTCCAATCAACCTAACCTACACATCTTTGGACATTAAGGGGCAATCTACCATGGCCAATCCACCTTTACCTGCATATCTTTGGACCATGGGAGGGAACTGAAGCATCCAGAGGAAACCACCACGAACATAAGGAGAATGTGCAAACTCCATACAGTCACCCCAGGCTGGAATTGAACCCGGGTCCCTGGTGCTGTGAGGCAGCAGTGCTAACCTCTGTGCCACCTTTCCTTTCATCTAAATGTGATTTTGTTAAAACTAAGTAGCACATTTATGGAATGTCTTAGACTGCTATTTGATTACATTTAGAAAAATGTCTAGATTGCTTGTGAAATTTTCCAAACTGTTTTGGTATTCTGTGCAGCTACCCATGGATATAAAAACTGATTTAGATTGATCTGAACTATTTGAAAAATGGCATGCGGCAAATTTAACCCTTAGCCCACAGGAACCTCCAGGGAAATGTGTGTCTTCTGGCAAACACATATCGCTGGAAACAACAAGATTGGCAAAATACATGTTTTCGATAGATAAAACGCTACTCTACTTCACTAACTGACCGATCTCCCATATTGTTGAGATGCAAGAATATGAAAATAATACATGTACTTTACTATATCCATGTTATATGAATCTTATATTGTGCATCCATTTTGCATCTATCCACACCGTCCCTTCCCCACCAAGTTAAACCTTGTCAAGGTCTCCCGACTAGTTCTAAGCATCCCCCCATTACTTTTTTAAGTACAGCTTCTCTGGGACAGGGCTCCTGCTGCCTTGGCCTCAATGTTACTAACCCACCAATTAGTCAACATCCCATTCTGCCACCATAGTGGCTGACATATTAATGGCTCCCTCTTCACAAGTACCGTCACCTCCTTGTCAAAACATACATCATCATCATCACTCTTCCTCATAAAACCCATCCTTTGTCCTTGTAAACTGCTGCCCCATCTCCAGCAGCTCCTTCTTTTACAACTCTATCCTTCTCTATGCACAGTATGCTTTGTCTGTATAGCGTGCAAGAAACAATACTTTTCACTGTATGCTAATACATGACAATAATAAATCCATTCAAATCTACGTACATCATTCCTGCAACTTCGCATTTTGAATTTATCCAATCAAATTTCTGTCCTTGATAGAGGACTAAAATGGCTTTAACCAAAGTCACAAATGACATCACCTGGTGGCACAGTGGTTAGCACTAGGTTCAATTCCAGCCTTGGGTGACTGTGCGGAGTTCTCCCCGTGTCTGCGTGGGTTTCCTCCTGCTGCTCCGGTTTCCTCCCATATTCCAAAGATGTGCAGGTTAGGTGGATTAGCCATGCTAAATTTCCCCTTGGTGTCAGGAAGATTAGTAGGATAAATACGTGCGGTTACAGGGTTAAGGCCAGGATGGGATTGCTGTCAGTGCAGGCTCGATGGGCCGAATGGGCCCCTTCCACATAGCAGGGACTCTATGAAGCATGAAAACACTATGGGTCTACCTGGATTACTGCTCATAAGAGCCACTGCAGTCTCAATGCGCTGAATGGCTTCATTCTGAACCTTATTATTCTAAGGTCATACAAAATTAAAAGCATTTATCCACTTTATGGTTGAAAGATACTAAAAGGCCAGAAATGGGGTTTGTTTTACTGGAACTTTTTATTGAGTCTCCATTCACCTCACTCGAGGCCACTGACCTGAGGCTGGGGTGCGATCCCCGATGCTCTAAGTTGTCACATTCTCAGTTCATAGTCAGCAGAAGGCTACCATAGTTTGGTATGACTCCTGCTCTGACAAAGACCGCAAGAAACTACAAAGGGTTGTGGACGTAGTCCAGTCCATCACACAACCAGCCTCCCAATGACTCTGCCTACACTTCCCACTGCCTCGGAAAAGCAACCAACATGCACCCAGACATATTCTCTTCCACCTTCTTCTGTTGAGAAAACGTACAATAGTGTGAGATGACAAATTAACCTACTTAAGAACAGCTTCTTCCCTGCTGCCAGCAGGCTTTTGAATGGACCTACCTTGTATTAAGTTGATCTTTCTCTCCATCCTAGCTATGACTGTAACATTATATTCTGCACTCTCCCTTATGTACTCTATGAATGGTATGTTTTGTCTGTATTATGCACAAGAAACAAAACTATTCACTGTATCCCAATACATGTGACAATAATAAATCAAATCAAACCTGGCTGGACCCCGAATGAAAAAATATGAACTTTTCAGCGATGCTGGGAGCAGTCCAACAATATTTCCTGACTCTTCACTTAAAAGTAAAATTTTACTTCTTAGTCACAAGTAAGTCTCATATTAACACTGCAATGAAGTTACTGTGCAATTCCCCACAGTCCGTTGCCTGTTTGGATCAATGCACTTCTTTCAGAATGTGGGAGGAAACTGGAGCACCGGAGGAAACCCACTCAGACATGGGGAGAACATGCAAACTCCACTTATTCAATGACTCAAGTCAGGAATCAAACCCAAATCCCTGGTGCTGTGAAGCAGCAGTGCTAACCACTGTGCTGCCATGCCACCCTCACTTGGTGCTCAAACAGTTTTTGCAAGGCATTGATACAATGGACAAAAATGCCCTTGCATTTTATTCTAAAATACACACTCGTTCATCACCTCAGACAGGCAGGATGCTGGAACATATGGCCCACAGAATATTATGCAGCATTCTCTAAGAGAATATTCCCCGTATTACAATTGCGCCACTGACCTGATATCATTACCTCAAATGTCACTAATTCCTCTCTTATTTAAACCACTCCCAGTCTGTGCTCACCATCTAACAATTTAAGGAAAAATGAACAGAAGACTGCATACCATACAAGCCAATAGCTGCCAAGAGCATAATTCATAAGAGCAATAATTTAATCTCCTTGATGTTTAAAAAAGCTTTGTCATCCTATTTGTGACATCACTAAATTGAATTAGAACTGTTGTATCTCGCCACCAACTATAGTTATAACACATAATTCCATATACAAATGTCTCCTATTATTTATATAGGAAATACACACCACATCAAATTGGTGATGCCAATTAGCACAATTAAACAGAAGTAAAATGGTTCAAGTATGTACATATTGTAATATCTTATTGCAAAAGCATTAATTAATCTCTCCTTATCAATATTTTAAAACATAAAATTAGAGAAAGACAAAATAGGGAATCTTTTTCTAAGACCCATATCGTTTGGAAGTAAAAACATGATTTTATGATACAAAAACAAATCAAAATTGACAGTCTTTTGGTTATGTGTGCCCATCTGACCGTTCCCATGCAAAGCCAAATGAAGCTGATACAGGATTCCGAATGGTGACATTCTCTGCCATTCAGCACTGCCAATTCTTAGAGATTGCAAGATGACAAAATGACACCGCCGCAGATTACTATAATGTGCATGTGCACAAAAAAGTACACTGTGCTGTGCAGAGGCTGGTAATATCTGTGAAGCACTATCCAGGTTCTGGAACATTTCAGTGATCAAACATCCTCATCTGAAGAATTAGTTACAAAATTCTAATCCATTTCAGCAACCTGTTCTGAACATTACATGAATCAGATTCATTATATGCGCATTGTCATAGAACTTGTAATCTCATGCCAATTCTCTATGGCAGAAATGCAAGCAGTCACAAAGAATACTGATCTGAACCACTCTCCAAATAATGAGTTAAAAAGTAAAAGCACTAATGATAGTTACGTATGAACTATTATTAAGGTTTCATACTGAAATCCTTATTTAATAGTACTAAATAGTCAAACTTGTGTTTGCAAATTTTCTTAGCTGGAACACATCAAATGACACATGCTTTTTTTTCTGCACACCCATTTCTAAATCATGAAACAATGCAGAATCAGTACCTACCTACAATCAGTTAGAGGAGTACTCTGCAGCAAACTGTTTTGAATGGCCGAGGACTGGTTGATTTGCAGTGAATCAGTTCAACGCTAAACAATTGGCCGTGACAGGATTTGTTTAACACCTCGTTGGGAAGCTCATTGTCTTCTTACTCCCCGCCAATATAAAGGGTTTTTCTCAAACTGTTCCTTAAGATCCCTGTGACAGCTGAAACATACGCTCGTGCTCCTCACTGTCAGAGCAAATAACAAGGCAGCAGTCAAGGCGCTGTCTGATTGGGGAGGGACCCAAAGCAAACTGTAGGTCTCCAATTACACTGAGATCTGCTCAACTGGCCCGTTCGCAAAGCCTGCAGCTAACCCCACACGGGATTGCATGATTAGCAAAACCTGATGTCAATAATCGTCAGATGGTATCCTCAATGCTGAAATATACTGTTAGAAATTATAACAGGATACACTGTGCGTATGTCTCTGAACGTATAGTAAGCAGTGATTATTCTTATTCTATACTCCTATTCACCCTTTCCTTCATAGAGATACAAAGCCTGACATGTGAACAGTAGAGAGAGCACTGTCTCGGGTAAACACCAGCTCCTTTAAGGCAAGGGAAAGATATGTGATTAAAAGAATTAAAGTTCACATTTCAACAGTTACACTAACTAGTTATGTACTATTAGTACTACTATAGCCTACAGTCAACGGTGCACAACATACAACTTACAGGTAACACATTTTCGGGGTGGCATGGTGGCACAGTAGTTAGGACTGCTGCTTCACAGCTCCAGGAACCTGGGGTTAATTCCTGGTTTGGGTCACAGTCTGTGCAGAGTCTGCACGTTCTCCCCATGTCTGTTGGGTTCCCTCAACAGGACGCTTTGGTTTTCTCGCACAGTCCAAAGATGTGCAGGTTAGGTGCATTGGCCGTGTTAAATTGCCCCTTAATGTGCTGGGATGCGTAGGTTAGTGCAATTAGTGAGGTAAATGTGTGGGGTTACAGGAAATAGGCCTGGGTGGGATTGTTGTCATGCAGACTCGATGGGCAGAATGGCCTCCTTCTGCACTGTCAGGATTCTATGATAAATTCATCTCCGGGTGCAGAATCTGCCCTGCAGACCAGAATAAAACATGTTCATGTTTCTTCTAAAAGATACACAGAGAGCTCTGTGACCAGCAGCCTGAAGGAAGAAGGCAGCTTGGTAACACCAGGTGGAATGTTGTTCAGGTGCTGGGGATCTCACCGGCTGGCTGGAGAGCTGGTGAGAGATGCACAAGGCCTCTTTTTTTCAGATTGCTCTTAACCATGAGTGAGGCAAGAGGCAGTCCTTCTCTTGGAATGCCCCCCTCCCCCGTGCACCCCTGGAGATGACGTTTCACCTACCCAGAGCTGCCGGCGGTTCCTGTGCTCAGCAATGCCACTGGGGAGGCTGCCACTGCTACCAGGACATCACCAATGACAATGAGGATCAGCAGCAAGGGCAGCGGGGTGAACCCCAGCCCCCCTATTCCCAGTCCCTCAATCAGGCACCAGTCCCCTCATTCCCAATATCCAGTCCCTCGATCAGGCACCAGCCAACAACACCTAGAGGTGACAAGCCGGCCACGCAGCTGCATGGTGACAGTCCATTTGGGTTAATCCTAGCAGTGTCAGGCTATAGCCCTTAAGTGGCCATTACTGGCCCTTCAAGGGCCTCAGTCGGAGACAGGTGGGAAAGTTGAGCATGGGCCTTCCTACCCAGAACTTAATTCTGATGGAGACGGGAAGATGTTGGGATTCAGGTGCACCACAATTCCACTCTTCCCAGTCTCCACACTGAACACCAGAGAGTGCAGAATATTCTTCCCACCTTCACAGTCTAACATACTCTGCATCAGCAAATCCTTTATACTGAACTGTAAGATATGAAGGCTACAGACAGCATGACCTTCCTGTCTCTTTAAAGAGGTCTCCTGTAACTGTGTGTGGGAGATTCTGGACAAACTTAACTCTGGATGTGCTGACTTAGACAGGCAAGTCCTTTAAGATGAATAAAACTCCCAATTTGTATTTGACAGTCTGGGTCTGGATCAGCCCAGATCCGCTGAAGATCTATGCAAGTCTCTGCTTCTCACTGGCAACATGTCATAATCCATAAAGAACAGGCATCATGACCCTCATCTACAAGTGAAAAGAGGAGAGGGAGGAAATCAAAAACTGGAGAGCCATGTCACTGCTTAACGTGGATTACAAAATTCCTTGCAAGGTCATCGCCAATCTAGGGAAATCTGCTTTGAAGTTGACGATCAACCCAGTGTTGTGCCCAGTGGGAAGCTCTCTGACAACCCTGTGTTGTTCAGGGATACAATTTCTCAGCTGTAGAGAGAGGAGTGTGGACACCAGCTTGATTAGTTTAGACCAGGAGAAGGCCTTACAAATTGCACATCTGCACAATGAAGGTGTTCTCTAAACTGGGGTTTCCAGAGGAAATTCACAGTTGGATTCAACTGCTCTTCACGCACATCAATAGCACAGATTCAATCAATGGGTGGAGATCAAAAAGTTTTCCAATCAAATCTGACGTCAGGCAGGGCTATTCTCTCTTCCCTGTCTAGTTTGTGTTTTGTCAAACTTTTTGCCAAGTCCGTCAGGAACAATGTGGACATAAGACAATCCCAGACAGTGGAGGCATGCAGCTCAAAATCTCCACGTACCTAGACAACATCACTGTCTTCTGCTCAAATCTATTGTCAGTGCGCAGACTGACTAGCATCTATAACCAGTTTGAACTGGCCTTGGGAGCCAAAAAGCAAACACTGGCAAGAGCGAGGTCATGTTGTTTGGCGTTTTGATCCTTCACTGTCAGGTCAGACTGCCTGAAGGTGCTTAGAAATTGGTTCAGGGGGTTGGGGTTTAATGACCCTAACAAGACTCATGAGGTTGGATTCTTGGAGTCTGAGCTCCCTGATTGAGATCATGATTGCCTGTCCAATCAAGGAGTCTCACCTGTATAAATATATTGAGGAGTATCAGAGCTACTGATGCTCTGGATTCTGACTTTGTACCTGAAGCACTCTTAAGAGCGGAGATAAGTTTGTAAATAAAGGAAATCTGGTGAAGGGCCATCGGCCTCTGAGGAGCTATTTCATGGGACTTGTGCCAAAAGCTAGAGGAGTTGGCAGCAATGTGGCTGACTCTCAACTGCCCTTGGGCAACCAGGAATGGGTAATAAATGCTGGCAGGTAGGTGACACCATGTCCCACAAGTGAATAAAAAAAATGGTGCACCAAAAGTTTGGAATGTGGAAGCATTGTCCCAGCTCCACTGCATAAAGAACCTAGACACCAGGTGTGAGATGCTCTCAATGTTGTATGTGGTATATTAGTTTCACTTTTGCTTTGGCAGAGCACACATTAGGAGCTGTGTGTGTGTGCTCTGCTCAAAGCAAAAGTGAAACTAGGACTGGTTCACATGACACATTTCCTTTAGTGATTCATGCTGATATTCCTTGAAGGTATTTTACAACATAAACATAGGCAAACCTGTGGTCCACATGCAGCTTACAGTGAGAACTGATCAAGGTTAGCCACTCCATTAACAATACCGTTTACCAGATACATGTCTGACATTATCAGTGCTGTTACGTGTTATCCTGCAACATACTACTAGCCCATTATAATCTTAGATCTCTTTCACACTTAATTATGCATACATATGAGATACACATTACAAGTGCAAATTACAGTTTGGTGAACTGCACATTAAGTCAATGATACATCCAAAGGGCTTCCTCACAAATAGTGGCACAACTTGGCTGCATAATACATAGACTGGCTACTTCAAGGGACATGTTCATTATTATGTATGTGGTATTTCAACTGACAATGGTGGCAATACTATCAGTCCACTTAAAAGACAAGGTTGTCCTTACTACAACAACAGTAAGAAGTCTCACAACACCAGGTTAAAGTCCAACAGGACTTTAACCTGATGTTGTGAGACTTCTTACTGTGCTTAGCCCAGTCCAACATCTCCACATCCTTACTACAACAAGACAGATATGACTATCTTACGGTGCAAGCTCTGTTCATGTCTGCTGGTTGGACATTGCTGTCACTTTCCGACAATTTGTAGTGGGAAACAGCAGTCTGTTTGGAAAGCAAGGCCACTTGACACTATCCTGCGCCCTGATATCTGCAAGCACCCACACTTCTGTACAAATCCCAGAGAATGCTGTTAGTGAACTTGAATACAGGGTGAGTCACAACCTATAGACGAGTCACAGGCTACAGGCGAGTCACAAACTATAGGTAAGTCACAGGCTGTAGGCGTGGCAAGATAATCGAAGAAGAGTAGAAAGATGTTGTTAACAAACCAAAGAGGCACTGGATTTTGAGAAGAGCATCACTGCCATCTTAGCAAGTGACTGCATTGTCCTGTCCTTGGTCAAGATTATGAAGCTGGCTGGACTGAACCAGTCACTTATTTCATGCACTAGCAGGCAGCACTGATATTATTGATAATCCCTGTTTGAAACTTAAAGGAGGAAGAACCAAAAATGTTGCAAAATCAGGCATTGGATGCAATAAGTTGACATGTGGTTCAATGCTGATGTCAAGTTTATGGAGACAGCTACTCACATCATTGTCAGGTAGGTGTGACAGGTCTGCATATGGATTTGACAGCATCATGGCAACAATTCAGCTTTGGCATTTAATGATTTCCTTTAATCTAGGACTGAATAATTTGAAAAGATAAGATGATTATGTTGCTTTGAAATAACCCTCAGCATATAGATAACAATGGGGCATGACCAGGGGCACTGGATTTGATAGTTTCCAGTTCGATACTACATGACCCACCATGAAATGTTACAGAGAGAGGCACTTTACAAAGTTGTCTTAATTAAGAACCTTTTAGTCCCTATAAGGTTCTATAAACAATTTGTTAATGGGAAGATTTTTTGTGACAATTGTTGTGATTCTGCCTTTTGCCACATTACATAAATACTTCCTCACCATCCAATGTGATAAACAAAGGAAAATTCCTAAGTTATCAGTCAAATGATGACTTACCAAGTGGCTTCTTTTTGAGGCCTGCTCAGAATGGCTGGCAGTAACATTGGGCAGTAACACACCCCTAAACATTACAAGACTTGGAGTTTGCTGAAGACCTCATTAGCAGAATGGTGCTAGAATTAGGTTCCAAATTAGGATGAACACAAATCAGATAGGCAGCAGCGTAAGAGTTTACAACAGGTCGCGGTGAATATTAAAGTTCCCGCTCTCCACACACTAGAATCTCAAGTTAGGTATTGGCAATCTGACTAATCACTCTCTAAGGAAGTTATATTCCCATCGTGCGACATGATTTATATACGAAGATGTGCTATTTGTGGGACCTGAGGGAAAACCTTGTTCGTCTAGTACTGTACAGACTCAACATGAAAATAACAGTCCTACATAACAATGGTTGCCATAACATGAGAGCCAGTGTGTAGCAGACCGTATTAATGCTGAAGATTGAGAAACCTCACACAGATGCATCACTGATGATGAATTGGAGCAGTAAAGGTGGAATAAAATCCTCAAGGGCATACTTACAAAACAGTGGTGTGTCTCCTGGGATTAGAAACTCAGGTGATACCACTTGAAAAGTGACTTTGCTTTTGATTATTTCAGACAGTGAGCTTAACTTTCAATTGTATTATTCCTGTGAAAATGAAAGGACATGAATTGTTCGTTCTGAATTGATTCAGAAGAGCTGACACAACAGCCTGGAATTTAGCCTGGAGGTAAGCTCTCTGGGAAGTGGTTGCTGTGGTGAGGTTGGAAACTTCAGAAGAAGGTATTTGCAGAAAGTTCTGCAGAACGTAATGACCGGCCTGTTCTAGGTGAAACCTTGATCTATAGTCAGTCTGATTGACGAACGTTCAAGCCGCGGATCTATTTCACAAAGCTGGCGTTCTACTGAGAGCAGGTTGGTCTACTGGGGGAGTCAGAGAGATTGTCACGGGAGGATCCCATTGTTGCTGGTGGGAGGGGTCCCAGGCTCTCAATCACAGTGTGATGGGTTGGATGCTGGTCTCTGGTCAATGAGGGGTGGGGGGTGGGGCGGGTGGTGTAGTGGTGGTGGTGGTGGTGGTGGTTGGTGGATATAGGGAGTGGGGTCCCTATTGTGTTGGCGAGGTGGTGTATAAGGAAATGTTCTGCTGTGATCAGAGAGGGGTCAGATGTGATCAGCCCGGAGAGGGGATTGGATGTTGATTATGAGGGGGGCAACAAAATGGTAAGCGTACTGAGATTACTGAATAAATTACTGGACTTTTTTTTAACCTTCATAGATGTGAGCATGACTGGAAAGACTAGTATCAATCCTCCATCCCTAATTTCCTTTCAGAAGATGACAGTGAGCTATCTGTTTCCTTTAACTGATGAAAGCCATGTGGGGTAACTATAGCCACAGTGCTGTTAGGAAGGGAGTGATACTCAGTGACAGTGAAGGAATGGTGATATAGTTCCAAGTTAAGATGGTTTGTGAATTAGAGGGGAGCTTGCAGCTACTGGTGATTTCAGACAGCTGCTTCTAGGTAGTAGAGGTTGTAGGTTTGGAGAGTGCTGTGGAAGGGGGCTTGCTAAATTGTTGCAGTGCATTTTATAGTTGGTGCTGTGTGTGCAAGTGGTAGAGCGAGTGCACGTGAAGTGATGGATGGGGTGCCAATCAAGCAAGATACTTTGTCCTGGATGGTATTGAACTCCATGAGTGTTGTTAGAGCTACCTCTATCCAGACAAGAAGAAATTATTCCATCAGACTTCTGATTTGTGCCTTGTCAATGATGGACAGGCTTTTGGCAGTCAGGAGCTGAGTTACTTGCTGCAATATTCTGAGCCTCTGATCTTCTCTTGTAGCCACAGTGTTTATATGGTGAGGTCAGTTTCTGTTCAATGAGCACCCCAGGATGTTGATGGTAGGGTTGCAGTGATGGTAATGCCATTGAATGTCAAGGGGCAATGTTTAGAATAGAACCATAGAATCCTTACAGTGCAGAAGGAGGCTATTTGGCCCATTGAGTTTGCATCAACCCTCCAACAGAGCATCTTATCCATGTCCTTCCCCTGTAACCCCACTTATTTACCCCACTAATCCCCCAAACCTATGCATCCTGGGACATGAAAGGGCAATTTATCATGGCCAATCCACCTAACTTGCACACCTTTGGAGTGTGGGTGGAAACCAGAGCACCTGGAGGAAACCCACACAGACACAGAGAGAATGTGCAAACTGCACACAGACAATTATCCAAGGCCAGAAGTGAACCCAAGTCTGTGGTGCTGTGAGTCAGCAGTGCTAATCCTCCCACAAAGATAATCATGTTTGGTACTTGTGTGGAATGAATGTTACTTGGCACTTGTCAGTGCAAGCCTGAATGTTATCCAGGTTTTGCTGCATGTGGACACAAGATGAGTTGCGATGAAACTGACAACTGCATAATCGTCGGTGAACATCCCCACTTCTGACGTTATGATGGAGGGAAGATCATTGATGAAGCAGCTGCAGATGGTTAAGTTTAGGGCAGTATCCTGAGGAAGTCCTGAAGTGATGTCCTGGGGACTAAGATAATTGACATCCAACAACTATGGCCATTTTCCTCTGTGCTAGTTATGACTCCAATCAGTGGAAAGTTTCCTGTCTGATTCACATTGACTCCAGTTTTGCTAGGGCTTCTTGATATCACACTCAATCAACTTGATACCACTCTCACCTTTCCTTTGGAATTCAGCTCTTCTGCCCATGTTTGGACAGGGCCATCATCAGGTCAGGAGCTGAGTGACCCTGACCGAGCCCAAACTGAACATCAATGAGTGGGTTATTGGTGAGTAATGCCACTTATGGGGTGAATTGAATTGGCTGAAGATTGACATCTGTGAAGTTGGGGCCTCAGGAGGAGGCTAATGTATCATCCACTTGATTCTTCTGGTTGAAGTTGGTTACCTTTGACACTGATGCATGGCCACCGCCTCCCCCCCCCCCCGCCATTAAATCTTTTTACCCTCAATGGCTAAGACCCACACCGGTTTGTGGGTTGTGCTGCAACCCATACTAAAATGCACATAACTACACAGCCCAGCTGAACAACACTTCAATACGTCTATCATAACACCAATGAAACCTTTAGCATCAGTCCTTAAGTAAAAAAATGCTAATTTTTCTCTTTTCAGACAGAAAATGTGAAATGCAATGTGAGAAACAATTTGAGAAAATACCCCAATATATCCCTTCAATTTCTTACTAATAACACAGCAACACTTAGGTTTAATGTGCGCGTGTGTATATAGTTACACCCAGAAAACCATTGCCAGTGCGAGGAACTAACACATCATAAATCAGAAATGCTTTTTCAACTGCAAAAGCCACAAAACTAAAAGAAAAAAATGCGCATTTATCACAACTCACTGTGTCACCTTTTACTCGTCAATGCAGAGGTTTTCTGTAACTTGCTTTAGCACATCTGCAGTTTCATCGAATAATATCTGTATTCGGAGGGGCTGAGCAATTTGTACTCTATTTAAAGATCTTGAAATCCTCCTTCCTTTGTGCTGTGTTACACTCATTCAATCTACATTAGTCATTTTCCTTATACTCTGACATGTTGTCTGGAGGCCCAGTCTCAGTGGGTATGACTCACTGAGCACAACTGGACTCAGGACAACTTTGACGTATTTTTCAAATGAGGCAAAGTGTGACCACCTCATCCCCACATGTCACCGCAGAGCAGCTTACATCCACATACAAGTATCCCCTTCAAAATAAATGTACATCAGGCTTTGAAGAAACTTTCAACACCAACATTCTGAGCTGCTCATGATATACAGATGGAGAATCCATCTGCCACCTGTTCACACATATTCAGGAGATAAGATTCCAGCTTCAATTACCATTTGATTATTCACATTTTAGGTGCTTGGTCATTTACTCACTTTTATCCATTAATTATTAGCCTGTTAATCAAGGCAAGTATTTCAAAACATTAATTGACAGAATAGTTATTAACCCCAGTTTAATAATTTCACCATTTAGCTATTAAAAATAATCCAGAAAATACACTGTGAGATACAATCAGTTTGCCTAGTGTGCTTATAGCTTAAAAATTCTAACATTCAGGCATAAAATAAATATTTTGTATCAATCGAGGACCTTTGAATCCTTTGCCCTTAGCCCAGGGCAGGGGTCTTTCATTGTTAGTTATAATAATGTAGACGTCTGCCAGGAGTCAATGAAAAGCTTCCATTTTCAGGCAGTGAAATGATATTCCATTTGCTTCAACCCAGAATGAATTTCAAACAGCCCAACCCAGGGAATCTCTCCGTCCAGTGATTCACTCAGGAAAAAAACATAGAAACAAAGAAGATAGAAGCAGGAGGAGGCCATTTGGCCCTTCGAGCCTGCTCCGCCATTCATCACGATCATGGCTGATCGTCCAACTCAATAGCCTTACATTAGAAAGAATCAAAACATTGAATTGTCATAACCCCTGTACATTAATCCAATGGGATCCATATTGGAGGAATTAAAGAAGAAAGATTGCTGAGGGAGCGAGGTACTTTCAGACTGATTTTCAAACTGCCACATGGTTCTGATAAGCATCTCCCCTTTTCTTCCAGTCATCAGTTCTATTTGTCATTTATGAATTAATCCTACTGTCAGATATACTGCTCTCCCTTGGATGAAAGTAACAATAGGGATAGACATCATCATTCACAAAGACACTGCACTCCTCCGATGTAAGCTCGTTTACCACTGACTGACAGATTTCTCCAACAGCAGGTATACAATTACTTACAACAGGAACTGCTGCCTAAATTGTCCACATCAACCTGATGGCCTCACACTCTGTGCAGAGAGATCTGAGTGGAGGCTGTAACGGTAACCGGCAACTAATCTGGACAGCAGCACTCCAGTGTGCGTGAAATCAGGCGTCACATCGGCCCAAGATATTCCTCTCTTCCAGCAGCCTGTTGGAAATGCAGTGGCTTCATGAGTTTCCTAAACTGGTCAGGTTTTCCTCAGCTACTTAACGTTCTTGGTTGCTAGGTCGTTGCGCAATCTTTAATAACGCAGTATGTGTGAGCCTCTAAGTCAGTTTCAAGTTGGCTAAACAGTGGAACAGAGAGAAGCTCTCACTGCGTTTAGATACAGAAAGACGTCTGTTTAACTCAGGTTCCGAAGCCAAGATCCAGTATAAAATGAGAAAAATGTTACTGGGATAACAAATCAACCTCGACTGCAATTTCAAAACGGATTACCTTACCTCACATTCAGCCATGTGTGATAGTTCCAGCAGTTTTGTTTTTTTGCCCACTGTATGCTATTGTTTCACTTCCCACTGTTTACTGCGTTCCTTAGTATGGTCAAAAGCATTCAATGACATCATTCATCAGAAAGCCGCCCGAGCTTAAATAGATTATTAAAACGAGGAGCCTGCACTGGACAAGATCTGGTTCAAAAACTCCAGCTTTCAGCCTGACTTAACCACCAGCAGCAACCTGAAGCAAGTTACTCTTCAACTTGGCTGGGGCATGTCCTGCCTGAAAGAACCGGATAAGCTGAAGTTAATGCGCTGAAACTGTAATTCTAAGTGATCGTACTTCTTCCAGTAACTGAAAGCAGGCATTAATCCTCTTCCAGTTGCTATGCTAATATGTCTGTTTGAATTTGCCAGTCCCTGCCAGCATTCCTGTGTGGAGGCAGCAGACACATAGCACACCAATTAAATGGAGCTCACAAAGCCACTGTAACACCAAGATCCAGAATCCTTTAATATTTAACTTTATCATTTATTGGACTAGCATCAACTGAAGTAATCAGCCAGGAAACGGAACGCATGAAGGAATTCCACGTTTTCAGAATTATATATTATTGAACACTGCACAAATGAAATACAAAATCCAGTAAGATTCAGGAAATATTTAAGCACACTTGTCCCAGTGACAACTCCTGACATTTCATTGAACTTTTATATTATGTTCTCCTTTATTAAAAGTATTAAAGTACTTTTGAAGCAGCGGATTGGAGACATTTTTATGAGCATATCCCCTTAAAGAGCTTACCCTATAACTAATCCACATAATATCCTAAAGACAGCTAATCCTGATGAATTATTAACAGCAGGATTTTTATAAACCTAATCACTAAGCCGAATTACAAGTGGTTTATTGACTCTTCCTTTAAATCCAATTATTAAAGGAAAGAGTTGAATTTATTAGATGTGCGGTGCCAACAATAATGTGCCCACCGGATGGTCAGTCTTGTTCTTTTCAAGGTGAAGAGTGCATTGTATCCGGGCTCCATTATACACTGGCTTCAGTAACAGCTGGTGGCAGGTGGCACCCGACCCACTGCCAAGCCAAAATATTAAATAAACAGAACCGCAGGCATGCCCGCCACTTACCCAGCATGTCCCTGGCACAGTTGCCCACAGGGCAGTGCTCAATAGGCAGACATTGGCATCTGTTAATGAAACTCACACATTGTAACACAGTTGGTACCTCGCTCCTCCTGTGATCTGCTATTCTGCTATTGTGTAAACACGAGAAACAAATTGCTAAATGAAACAAAACTGTCGGTAATATCAATTGTTGACCCCTATTGATCCTCCCCTCCCAATTGCTTAATGGGTGGGATATTCAATCATTTCTACAAATGGATCAATATTGATTTCCAAAGTTTCCATAGAATTTGCTGCTTTTGAATTGTCACTAAATGCCACTGGCACTGTAATGTGTGATGTCATGCTGTGTAATGATGAAAACCGCAGTGATGCATTTTGTTTCCTTGATTAGTTGTGAATTTTCATACACATTGCTTAAAGAGAAGGTCCTGCCAAACAAACTCCTTTACCGCTGAATGCCAATGGTATTTTACATTCTGATCAGTTAGTGGACCTTTGCCCATTGATGCCAATAACCCCTGAATTGTGGAAGTTTTAAAGTTTTATTTATTGGTGTCACAAGTAGGCTTACATTAACACTGCAATGAAGTTACTGTGAAAATCCCCTAGTCACCACACTTTGGGGCCTGTTCGGTTACACTGAGGGAGAGGGGGATAATCTTTGCATGGCCAATGCACCTAACCAGTCTTTCAGACTGTGAGAGGAAACTGAAGCATCCAGAAGAAACCCAATGCAGACACGGGGAGAACGTACAAACTCCGCACAGTCACCCAAGCCAAGAATCAAACCTGGGTCTCTTGGCCTGTGAGATAACAGTGATAACCACTGTGTCACCGTGCTGCCACCTCCCACCCCCCACTTGTCACAGTGCCAGAGAATATTCCAGAAAGAGATAAACTGTCACATCCCATGAGAAAAGTTGAGGACTCCTGCTTTCAAATGGATTTGACATGGAATATTTCCAACATGTCTTTGGGATGTTATTTCACTTCTGGAAGTTGCTATTACTGAATGTGAAAACGTGGCAATATTAGATGCTAATAGATATGTGAGAATGTGCACTCTTGATATTCCAATTTCAACTGCAATAATGAATGAGTGCACTGAGTCCAGGGCTGTTGAAAGGAAAGATAACTGACATACAGTACCACCAATCTCTCGTAGCCTTCACACTAATGCCAAGATGTACCCATGGGGCATAAATCCAAAAGAGAATTCAGGATAAATTCAAAACCCAGAGTGGTTAGAACTGATGACCACATGAATTTGAGATAAGTGACATAGGTGTGTTTAAAGGGAAATTTGATAAACATCATGAAGGAGAAAGGAATTGAAGACTGCTGATAAGATTGGGTGAAGTTGGGTGAAAAGATGTCAGTGCAGAGCTTAAACACCAGTAAAGGCTGGTGAGGCTGAATAGCCTGAATGTTTCTGTCTTCTAAGTTCTACACAAGTTGACTGTGTTTTTGTGCAGTGCTGTGGAATGTATGTGAAAGCACTTGATAAATACGAGTTGTTGTTTATAGAATCCATAGAATCAAAGGCCATTCGGCCCATCGAGTCTGCACCAACAACAATCCCACAGCTCCCACACCTGTAACCCCACACATTTACTCTGCTAAACCCTCTGACATCAGGGGAATTCAGCATGGCCAATCAGCCTAACCTGCACATCTTTGGAGTGCGGGAAGAAACCCACGCAGACAAGGGGAGAATGTGGAGACTCCACACAGACAGTGACCCAAGGCCAGAATTGAACCTGGGTCCCCGATACTGTGAGGCAACAGTGCTAACCACTGTGCCGCCCTTATTTTGTTGTAAAAAGATGAAGCTCACATGGACAAGAAGACATGGCCCTTTAACAAATAATGGTACCCAGTCTCAGAGCCCTACATTTGGGCTAGGCTGATCCATGTCCACGCAAGGTGAAAACACTGAAATCATTGACGTATGCAGGGATATAGAGTTCATGTTGTAACAAGTGTTCCTGCTTTGTCCTCAGCAGATGAATATATTTCCCTGCACTGGCAACATCCGCTTGAAGTTCACACCACAGTCAAGTTTGTGTGACCTCAGCAGGATTGTTAGGCTGGGACTCCTGTTGAAAACTCAGATCAGCAGCACTATGTGTGAAGCAAACAGATTTAATGAGGAAAAATAAAACTACTGCTCTCTCAACGGGAAACAATTGCATTGACTGACTGAGGTGTGGAATCTGATACCATTCTAAGATTTAACACATTCCAAGTTTATGTTCTTCAGTTCTTTTCAGAGTTTTACCTTGGATTACCCATTGGTAGAAGCTAACCTTTGATTACGCTGTGTTTATGAGAGCATGTAGTACTGCACGGGGTCCTGGGAAGGCAGGAGACAGGAGTGACACCTATCTGGGAATCCAGAGGAATCCTGGGATTGTGGAGGTCCTGCTGAATTTCCCACCAGTCTTAATTAGAAATGTTTATTCAATTTCCCACCTGGAAACTGGCCACATTCAAACACTGGCAGGCTGCTGGGTAGAAAGGGCCACTTTCCCCAGTGATTGAGAAGACCAAGGGTCAGGGCCCAGAATGAAGGGGAGGTCATGGTTGGGGCAAGAGAGGGATTGCTGGGGTGGTAATGGTGAAGTGTGGAGCCGTGTTGAGAGTGAACACTCTCAAGAGCAATCAGAGGAAAGAGCGCTCAGAGGTTGTAAAAGCGATCATGGGGTAAGAGTCATCATGGGGGTGACAGCGATTGTGGGAGTTAAGAGTGATCCTGGGGGTAAAAGTGATCACATTGGGTACAAATGATTGCAGGGTAATAAGAGTGATTGTGGACGGTGCAAGAGCAATTGAACATGGAGGAAGATTGTTTGTGGGAGTAAGAGTGATTGCGGGGAGGGTAAGAGAGATTATAGGGCGTTAAAGAGATTACGGGAGTAAGAGTGATTGTGGAGGTAAGAGCAATCATGGAGGTAAGCGCAATCTCAGGGAACAAAGAATGACTCGGGGGGAATAAGAGTGATTGCAGGGGTAAAAGTGATTGGGGGGAGGGTCTAAGAACAATCAATGGGTGTTTAAGAATGATTGCATTAAGAGTTTTTGAGGGGGTAAGAGTGATCAAAGGGAGTTTAAAAAGGTTGTGGGTGTTTAAGAACAATCAAAGTGGGGTTTAAGAATGATGGCGGGGGTTTAAACATGATTATGGGGTAAGAGTGATTGAAGGGGTGTGAAAGTGATCACAGGGAGTTTAAAAGTGATTGTGAGGGGGGTAATAGTAATCAAAAGTGGTTTATAACTGATTGTGGGGGGTTTATGAACAGTCAAAGGGGGTTTAAGAATAATTGCTGGGGAGGCGGTACAGGCATGATCAAAAGGGATTTAAGAGCGATTGCAGAGTGTGTAAGAGCAATCATGTGTAAGAGTGATTGAAGGTCTGTAAGAGTGATTATGGGATGTGTAAGAGTGATTGAGGAAGGTAAGAGTGACCGCAGACTGTGAAAGAGTGATTGAGGGATGTAAAAATTACAGAAGGGGGTTTAAGAGTAATTGTGGAGGAGTGATGGGGAAGGAAATGATTTGCAGGGAGACATCACCAGGGAGAAAGGGATTCCTGGGCACTTTGCAAAGAGGGAAGAAATCTTGGGGAGATTTTTGCCAATGATGTGAAGAACAGAAATGACTATGTTTGCTTTAAGGGCTGAGGGTGAAACATTCCTCCTACTCCTGGCCCTCAAGGGGTGTGTGAAGATTCATCCCAATTAATCCTGTTGGAACAACATCGATCTCTGACACTAAACAGAATCAAGTGAATATAAGGACTGAACCATATTAATCAATACCAAAATATGGTCAATAGCTGAATAGCTAGCTGGATAGATAAATTACCTGAATATTGGAATTTAATTAATGCATTTTACTAAGCCTTTATAAACCTACCTAGTTTAGTTACTTAACTTGAAAAGGAATGTTACACTTGGACCAAAGCATACTGTTTAACATTTCAAGAGTCCCCAAAAGTTATTTAATTTAATCTTAATTCATGCTCCATCTGTTCTTCCTCCATCACGGTCTTCTGTCAATGATAGCCCAGGTGAACAGGGGGCTTTCCTTATTTGGCCAAGTGATTAGGTCACAATCCTTGTGGTGTCTGAAGCCACGGTACAGTTCCCTTTCCCTCTTGTCCATTTTAAGTATTCATCCATGTATGAACCAGGGATGAAAAAAACTAAACTGAGATCTCAACTGAGTTATTTTTTCCAAGTTAAAAGCTGGCAAGTGAATTTGTGAATTTAGAGACACATGTTTCTCATCTGGCTGGTGGGGAAGGCATGCTGCCTTGTGATCCGGGAAGGAGCCCAGAGGAGGAACATTCTGCGCAGCAAGGAGCTCAGTTCAACTGCTGCAGCTGTATCATTAGTCCCACCCCAAATGACGCAGCCGAGAAAATGTACTCACTCAGCAAAGGAAAATAAAGTCTGCACTTGCTGTTTCCAAATGTGGGCTGAATTTTTATTGGATATGGGTGTCACTGGCATGGGCAACCCTAATTGCTCTTGGAAGGTGGTGGTGAGCTGTCTTCTCAAATATCTGACAGCGGTTTGGTCTAACTGAGTGGCTTATTTGGCCATTTCAGAGGGAGGCTAAAAATAAACCATGTTACTATAGGTTTAAAATGAGAATGGAAATGGTCGCGAGCTTCAAGTTTCTGGGTGTCCAGGTCACCAACAATCTGTTCTGATTCCTCTACGCTGACACTATAGATAAGAAAGCACACTAATGCCTCTGCTTTCTCAAGCTAGGGAAATTTGGCATGACTGTTATGACTTTCACTAACTTTTACAGATTCACCATAGAAAGAATCCTTTCTGGTTGTATCACAGCTTGGCATGGCTCCTGCTCCGTCCAAGACTGCAAGAAACTACAAAGGGTCGTGAATGAAGCCCAGCCCATCACGCTAACCAGCTTCCCATCCATTGACTCTGTCCACATTTCCCACTGCCTTGGAAAAACTGCCAGCATAATCAAGGACCCAAGCACCCTGGACATATTCTCTTCCACCTTCTTCCTTTGGGGAAAAGATACAAAAGTCTGAGGTCACGTCTCAATCAACTCAAAAACTGTTTCTTCCCTGCTGCTGTCAGACTTTTGAATGGATCAACCTTATATTAAGTTGATTTTTCTCTACATCCTAGCTATGACTGTAACATTACATTCTGCACCCTTTCCTTTCCTTCTCTACCTACGGTATGCTTTGTCAGTATAACACGCAATAAACAATACTTTTCACTGTCAAATAAGGCCTGTGACAATAATAAATCAATTCAAATCAAATCAAAATGTGTTGGCTAGACCAGGTAAGACAACAGAATTCCTTCCCTAAAGGACATTAGAGAACCAGGCGGATTTTTTTGACAAGTTGATAGCTTTGTGGGCACTGTCAGAGATATCAGTTTCTTAATTATTCAAATTTAAGCTCCCCACATGCTTGTGGTGGGATTTGAACTCTTGCCTCTGGATCATTATTCTTGGTCTTTTTGATTACAAATGCAGTAACAACTCCATTATGCTACAGTATCCATGACTTGACATGTGTGAATATTCCTGTTATTGGAATTTCACAGCAGGAGGGAAAAGTGGGCTGCACAGTGGCACAGTGGTTAGCACTGCTGCCTCACAGTGCCAGGGACCCAGGTTCGATTCCTGGCTTGGGTGACTGTCTGTGGCCCCGGCTTCAATTGGCGGCCTTGGGCTCAGTGTCTGTGTGGAGGTCTCTGCTGAAAGACCTATCGGGTTTCGATGGGCGTTGTGGATTAAAGAAGCAGGCGTCGGACGACTGGGAGACGACCGTTTGTAACACTTGAGCTCTGCTGCTGCTGGTGGATCTTAATGCGGGTTTCAAGCCTCTGGCTTGGACCTAACGCCGGTACAGTAAGACTCAGTGTCATCGAGCTATGGCTGCAGCTGCATCGAGAGCTACAGGCCAAGGGCTGCCCAACACCATCTGGGTGAAGGCTTCGGGAGGAGACTCGCCCGTGGGCCGCGACTTCGTGGTGAAGAAGGTACTGTTGGAGTGCTGTGGGTACCAAGCAGCAGACGTCTACGGTGTGGCTGAATACAACAACCAGCCCTATGTGGACGTCAGCTTCAGGAGCCTGTCAGGATGCCTCAAGTTCCTGACAGCCCTCAAGGAGAAAGGCAAAGAGGGGCCCCTCTCCATCCTGACGGCGGAGCCCCTGTTCATCGTGCCGTCCCAGCGGAACCGGGTTATCACCTTCCAAATGTATAACCCCTACGTCCCTGCGGCTGATGTGCTGACGTTCCTCTCAAGGTACGTGGAAGTGATGGACAAGTACGGGATCTGGACCTGTAAGGGACAGGTGAGAGTAACTCTCAAGACTGACCCCAACGGAGGCCTCCTGCACCCGCCCTCCAATTTTGCCATCGGGGGGAATCGAGGCTTCCTGTACTATGCGGGACAGCCTAAAGTGTGCCGAATCTGCGGCAAAACCGGCCATTTTGCCGCAAACTGCGGCACCACCTTCTGCAGAAACTGCCTGAAGGAGGGGCACGCGACAAAGGACTGCAAGGACAGCAAATGTTGCAACCTGTGTGGGGAGGCTGGCCACGTTTACAGAGCCTGCCCCAAGCGGAAGGTCACTTACGCCCAAATCACCGGAGGCGGAGTGAAGAAGGCAAGCGTCCCTGCCACCTCAGAGGAAAAGACCACCGGTACAGAAGCAGGCCCGGAGAAAGCTTCTGAAGGACGAGTGGACCCCCCAGTGCAGCAGGAGGACGCATCGTCAGCACCACCAACAGAGGACGCAGAGGCCATGGAACAGGAGAGCGCAGACCTTGAGAACCCCTGGCAGTGCGTCAAATCGAGGAAAAATATCCGGAAAAGGAAATCCGTGGCAGCGAAACCCTTCAGATGATGAGAGAAAAGCTGCCAGACGACTGAACCGCAAGAGGCTCATTTTAAAAGCGGCGCTGGATCCACAGGTGACAGAGACAACCAACGCCATCGCAGCACCAGCAGACCATCCAGACGATGGAGACAACACTGCGGCCGAGGCGATCCCGAGTCCGCAGAACAGGAACAAGGACGCTGACACCGTCCGGTACGAAGACCGGCCAGCGACCCCGACGCAAACCGACAGCCACAGGACCCCGACGATGTCACCCGGTCGCCGGCAGGGACCTGAGGCAGGGTCGGACGGTTACATCAGCCCTGACGCCCTGCAGAATTTCGTCAGCACCACAGGAATGCGGAACCTGGTGCATGCTATCTGACGGACATGTAAGAACTGCCAAATCTCTTTCTACTCAAAAAAATGTCTTTAAAGTTTGCCTTGGTTAATGTACGCAGTGTCAAAGACGGGTTGAGATGTGCGTCCACATTATCCTACCTGGCCAATGTCAAGGCCGACCTGCTGTTCCTGCAGGAGTGTGGGATACCCCACCTCACCAGCTACAGGGGTTGGTCGAGTGTGTGGTCCCACGGACCGTCCATCTGGTCAGGTGGGAACGACTGCCGTTCCTCGGGCCTCGGCATCCTGCTGCGGGGAGGTGGCTTCACCATCTCTGAAGTTAGGGAGGTGGTGGGGGGACGCCTTCTCGTAGCAGACGTCACGTACAAAAACTGCCCTCTCAGGTTGATCAATGTGTATGCCCCTGCCGTCAAAACCGAGCGGCTGGCGGTTTTTGAGCAGCTGCCACTGCTGCTCACCTCCTCCAGGCCGGTCATTCTGGGTGGGGATTTCAATTGTATCATCGACAAGGCCGACCGATCCAGCAGGGCTGAAAACAAACTGGACGCTACGTCCAGAGCCCTGCTGGAGACGGTCAAAGATGCCAAGCTGCTCGACGTCTTCAGCAACCCAGCAGACGGAGGGCAGCGCAGGTACACGGCCCGACGGGTCAGTTCGCTCCAGGATCGATTTTATGTTTGTGTCCCGCACGCTCACGGTCAGGCCCACCGACGTCAGGCCGGTGTTCTTTTCTGACCACTGCCTCCTGCTGGCCGACTGTCAGCTGGAGGCAAACCAGAGAGTGGGCAGGGGGTCCTGGAAGCTGAATGTAGAACTGTTGACCCCAGAGAACCTCGAGGAACTCAGGAGGGTTTACCACGGTTGGAGGAGCGTCAAACCCTTCTTTGAGTCTCCATCGCTCTGGTGGGAAACCATCAAAGACAACATCAAAAGGTTCTTCATTCGCAAAGGGGTTCAGAAGGCCAGGGAGAGACGGGGGAACATGTCCCGACTCCAGAAAAGCATGCAGGAACTACTCCAACTGCAGTCAATGGGGGTCGATGTCAGGGAGGAGCTCCAGGAGGTGAAGAGCCAACAAGCCTCGCTCTTTGCCTCGGAGGCCACCAAGGTCATCTTCCGGTCCAGGGTCCGCTCAGTGGAGCAGGACGAAAAGTGCTCGCGCTTCTTCTTCCAGAAGGTACACAGAGAAACCTCTGTGATCAGCAGCCTGAAGGACGAGGACGGCTCAGTAGGGTCATCGCAGTCTGACATTCTGAGGATCTGCAAATCCTTCTATGTCAAACTGTACGACCTGAAGCCGACAGACAGCACGGCCTCCCAGTCTTTCCTGTCGTCTATCACGCAGGTCTTAGACGACGGTGAGCGGGACAGCCTGGACAGACCGGTATCTCTGGACGAGCTGACCAAGGCCGTCGAGTCCTTGCAGAAGGGTAAAACTCCCGGAAGTGACGGCTTACCGGCTGAGTTTTACTCGGCACTGTGGGACTTGACGGGCCCGGACCTCCTGGAAGTATACGAGAGTATGCTTCTGGAGGGCAGGATGTCAGAATCCATGAGGAAAGGCATCATTACCCTCATCTACAAGCAGAAGGGGGAGAGGGAAGAAATTCGGAATTGGCGACCCATTTCACTATTGAACGTGGATTACAAAATTCTGTCCAAAGTCATCGCCAACCGGGTCCAGTCTGCTCTGGGGTCAGTAATCCATCCTGATCAAACCTGCGCTGTACCCGGCAGGAAGATCTCTGACAGCCTCGCGCTACTCAGGGATACGATTGCCTACGTGCAGGACAGGCAGGTGGACACGTGCCTCATCAGCCTCGACCAGGAGAAGGTATTTGACAGAATATCACACAGCTACATGATGGATGTGCTGTCCAAAACGGGCTTTGGGGAGGGAATCCGCAATTGGATCTGGCTGCTCTACACAGACATCAGCAGCACAGTTTCAGTCAATGGGGAGGAAACAGATAGCTTCCAAATCAGGTCTGGAGTCAGACAGGGCTGCCCTCTCTCCTCCGTCCTTTTTGTGTGTTGCATTGAACCCTTTGCCCAGGCCCTCAGAAGTGACCCCGGCATCAAAGGGGTGACAATCCCAGGCAGCGGAGGCACGCAGGTCAAAGCCTCCCTGCACATGGATGACGTGGCTGTCTTCTGCTCGGACCCCCCGTCTGTCCGCAGGCTCCTCCAGGTCTGTGAGCAGTTCGAGCTGGCCTCGGGAGCCAAAGTCAACCAGGGTGAGAGCGAGGCCATGTTCTTTGGGAACTGGGCCGACAAATCCTTTGTCCCCTTCACCGTCAGGGCAGATTACCTGAAGGTGTTGGGGATATGGTTTGGAGCGGCAGGGGCTTGTGTCAAAAACTGGGAGGAGCACATCGCCAAAGCCAGGCAGAAACTGGGCTTGTGGGAGCAACACTCCCTCTCCATGACAGGGAAAAACCTGGTGATCCGGTGCGAGGTGCTGTCCAGGTTATTGTACGTGGCTCAGGTGTGGCCTATCCCCAAATCCTGCGCTGCAGCAGTGACGTGGGCCATCTTCAAGTTTATCTGGAGATCAAAGATGGATCGCGTCCGGAGGGAAGCGATGTACAAATCTCCAGAGAACGGAGGGAAAAACGTTCCCAACGCCGCCCTCATCCTGATGGCTACCTTTCTGTGCGGCTGCATCAAGCTGTGCGTAGATCCTCGGCACACTAACAGCAAGTGCCACTTTGTTTTGAGGTTCTACCTGTCCCCAGTGTTGCGAAGGATGGGTCTGGCCACACTGCCGCGGAACGCTCCGAGTAGTTGGACCATCCTGCAGCACCTGTCCTTCGTGGAGGAATTTTTCCGGGAACACTCCTTTGACCACACGGCGATTAAGCAGTGGTCAGCGCGTGACGTCCTTGGGGCCCTGAGAGAAAAGGAGACGGCGGATCCTGTCGGAAGGTTCCCTGAGCGGACTGTCAGTGTCATCTGGCAGAACGCCTCATCACCAGAACTGACAAACAAGCACCAAGATCTGGCTTGGCTGGTGGTGAGAAGGGCACTCCCCGTCAGATCCTTTATGCACGCTCGAGGTCTCAACATCACCGCACGCTGCCCTCGAAGCGGCTGTGGGGCTGATGAGACGGTCGCACACCTCCTTATGGAATGTGCCTTTGCAAAGAAGGTCTGGAGTGAGATGCAGTGGTATTTGTCGAGGTTTGTCCCCAACAGTTCGGTGTCGCAGGACTCTGTGCTCTACGGGCTGTTTCCGGGGACGCACACCGAGACAAATATCAACTGCTGCTGGAAGGTCATCAACTCGGTGAAGGACGCACTTTGGTCCGCCCGAACCTTGCTGATCTTCCAGCAGAAAGAACTGTCCTCGGCCGAGTGTTGCGCACTGGCACATTCCAAGGTCCAGGACTACGTGCTGAGGGACGGGCTGAAGCTTGGGGCAGCCGCCGCAAAGGCACAATGGGGAAAGGCCACACTGTAAGGCCTTTTAACGGAGGCAGACCGAGGGCCCGGGAACTGCAGAACACCCTCGACCTGCGGAGCTGTGTGCCAATCTGAGCAATAACGGCACACAGTAATTTATTGAGGCATGTAGAAAGGTTTAGGAATTGAAATGTAATCATTGTAATCAGAACAAATCTGTAAATATTGAGGCATGGATATAGTTTTTTAAGTTTTGAAATGTAGTCATTGTAGTTTGTACGGATCTGTAAAAGTGTTTTAATTCCACGTTGTGTTTGCTGTTCAAAGCCCTGTATATTTGAAATAGATTAATCGAGTTTTTTTTTATGAATAAAGTATATTTTTGGTAAAAAAAGAGTCTGTGTGGAGTTTGCACATTCTCCCCATGTCTGTGAGGGTTTCCTCCCAAAGTCCAAAGTTGGTAGTTTGGCCATACTAAATTGCCCCTTTGTGTCATGGAGACTGGCTAGAGTAAAGGCATGGGCTTATGGGAATAGGGCCTGGGTGGGATTAAGGTCGGTGCAGACTGGATGGACCAAATGGCCTCCTTCTGTACTGTAGGATACTATGATTCTAAGTGGAGTTGGATTGGGAGGGAAAGAAACAGAATAGAAGAAGCAGGACAGGAGAGGGGTAGCGTAGTGAAAGGAGGACTAGATGGGAGAGAAGGAAGACAGGGAGAGGACAGGAAGTGTAAGGAGAGGGAAATGTTGGGGAGGGAGAGAGGAAGGGAGGGGAGGAGGGGAGGGGAGGTAGGGAGGGGAGGGGAGGGAGGGAGGGGAGGAGGGGAGGGGAGGGAGGGAGGGGAGGAGGGGAGGGGAGGGAGGGAGGGGAGGAGGGGAGGGGAGGGGAGGAGGGGAGAGGGGGAGGGGAGGGGGGGAGGGGAGGGGGAGGGGGGAGGGGAGGGGGGAGGGGAGGGGGGAGGGGAGGGGGAGGGGAGGGGGGGAGGGGGAGGGGGAGGGGAGTGGGGAAAAGGGAATGGAGGAGAGGGTAAGGGGCGTGGGGAAGAAGAGAGCAGAGGAGAGGGGAGGGGTGGGGAGTGGGGGAGAGGGGAGAGGAAAAGAGGGGTGAGGAGAGGAGGGAAGCAGTGAGAGGGGAGGAAGCAAATGGTTTTGAAGGGTCTGATTTGCATTCCATAGATTTCAAGGTGTGAGGTTTGGGCTCATTCTAAAATGAGTCAGTGAAGCTGAAAATATTATGCAACTTACTTCAAGTTAACACAGAAGATCCCCTAATTCTGTAAAAATGAATAAATTACTTTGAGTTAGAGACATCCTTGTCCCCAGGTTCATCCAGATATAATCGCTGCTATTCTGTCTCACAGGCATAACATTGGGAGTTAATTCTGAATCCAATTGCTACTTTCCCAGGAGATCCCCAGCAATATAACAGGGCAGGGACTTGGATTACAAATCCCTGTTTCGATTTACCTTCATTTATTCCTGGGAACAGAACATTCCCAGACACATGCAGAGGAAAGGGAAGTTTCTCTGATGGTAATCTCCTAAATTTGGTCACCAGCTGTGACTTCAAGGGAAGTGTGCAGAAAAGTAAATTTGCAATCAATAGATTTATTTCCTAGTAAATTGTTACGCTCAGTTGCAGAGAGAATCATTTCAAGCCTGGTTTACAATGGGCAGTAACAAATGAGCTGTTGCCGTGTGGATGAGAGTACAGTTTGCAGTGTGGATGAAGAATCCATGGCATCATAACACAGGAAGCTATTTGAATGGGAAGAGTGAAAAGGGAGGTGGTAATGGTCGGGGTTAGTGAAGTCAATGGGACAGGTACTGCAATTAAGTTAAAATCCTGTGGATGCTGGAAACATGAAATAAAAACAGGAAGTGCTGGAAAAACTCAGCAGATTTGGCATCATGTGTGGAGACAGAAACCATGTTAAAGACCAGAATTTTCCAGTCCTGCTGTAGTGCCCTTCCCCTCAATGGGCCATTCAAGTCTTTGTCGACTTCAGCAGGACCAGAAGATCCTACGGGCGGGAGTGGCTGGAAAATCCCACCTAACATTTTGAGTGCAGAGTGACTACTTCGGTTTTGAAATCTGTACGATTTACTTTTTGTCATAAAGGGCAAGGGGTGTCCTAATATTAAAGGATTAAGAGGGGAAGGATCCTTGCTCGGACAATGTAGAAGTAGAATTAGTTTGGGTGGAGCTAAGAAACAGTAAGAGACAGAAAACTGATGGGAATACTTTATAAGCCCTAACAGCAGTTGGAATCTCTGTTAGATTATGAATCAACAAATTAGAGACCTTACAAGAAAGGTAATGCAATAATTATGGGGGCTATAACCGTCATAAAAACTGTTTCCCTTAACGATCCATCTGCAGAGTGAGACTCACATGTCCAGGGAACCAATTCGGGAACAGGATGGGGCATCACCCTGGTGAGCTCGGGTTTCTGTTCCAGAATGTTCTTAGGGAACTGACTGGCAGCCATGAGGTTGCAAGCCTCTGTATTATAATTATATGTAAGGAAATGTTGCAGTAGTTATTTACCTAACTGGTGAACAGCAATTATTATACTAGGCACACCAAATTTGCAGTAAAACTGTGGAGGGCAAACTCATGGAATGCATTCAAAATAGTTGCCTGGGTCAGTACATCAGAGATCACAGAACAATTCAGCACAGGAGCAGACCCTTTGGCCCATCGAGCCTGCACTGATACATGGTTTCTATCCCTCTGTTTACCTCCCATTCACATATCTATCAAGATACACCTTGAATATTGCTAACCTGCCCTATTCCATCACCTCCGCCGGCAGTGTGTTCCAGGCACCTACCACCCTCTGTGTGAAAAACTTTTCCTGCACATCTCCCCCAAACTTACCATCTCTAACCTTAAGTCTGTGCCCTCTTCTAGTCTATCGTAGGAAAAAGCCTCTGACTATCCAACCTATCAATGCCTCTCATAATTTTGTAGACCTCTATCACATCACCTCTTAGTCTGCATCTTTCAAGTGAAAACAATCCAAGTTTATTCAAGCTCTCCTCATACCTAAAACCCTCCGGACCAAGCAACATCCTAGAAAATTATTGTGCTCTCTCCAAAGCATCCACATCCTTCTAGTAATGTGGTGAGCAGAACTGCATGCAATATTCCAAATGCAGCCTAACTAAAATTTTAAACAGCTGTAACAAAACTTGCCAACTTTTGTACTCGATGCTCCGGCTGATGAAGGCAAGCATACTGTATGCCTTCTCCTCCTGCAAGAAGAGAAAGACACCTATGGGTGAAGGTAATAACAAAGAGTTGAATATATCTATGGAAAACATTTGCTTAAAGTTACAAAACTAGTTATTTCCTTGTTCTCTATTATAAATTCTGCCATTCCTGAATGTAAGGGACCCACATTTGTTTTCACTGATCTTTTATTTTCTACATACCCAGAGAAACTTTTACAGTCTGCTTTTATGTAAATTGCAGGTTTACTCTCATATTCTACTTCTCTCCTATTAATCAATTTCTCAATCCTCCTTTACTGAATTTTCAACTGCTCCCAATTGTCAGTTCTTTCCTGTAACTTTATAGGACTGTTCTTTGGATTCAAAACAACCCACAATAATTTTATAAGCCACATTTCAACTGCTTATCTTGTTATGTTCTTGCGCCAGGACTGAATGTATAACCAACCAAAGGAATAAGTTTGAAGTGTATGTATTGTTTTGGGTGGGATTCTCAGACCACATGCGCCCCAAGACCAAAGATTCCCAAGCTTGGTGGACCTTTAAGTGGTCTGCTGAACTTCTTGTGTCACCCGCTACGATCTCCTGCGAGACTGGAGATTTTAGGCAGAAGTGTAGGAAACACAGCAGCCAAGCTGTGCACCACAAGGTCCTACAAACAGCAAGGTGATTATAAGCAGAGACAATGGGTGGGATTTTCCAACCCTTCCTGCCGGCAGGATCTTCCAGTCCCACCAGTCGACCGCTGCGACGAGTTTCCCAGCTCAGATGGTCAGATGAACTGTGCACCATATCATAGGCTTTGGTGAGACCGGAAGATCCTGCTGATGGCTAATAGTGAGCCTGTTTTGGGTGGGAGATGGGGAGACTGTGCTGGAAAATTCCAAACTTACGCTTTCATCAGTGATGTTGGTTGTGGGATAAATATTGGCCAGAATCAGCAATGATTGTTTAAACTCAGCATGAAGTAAATGCCACAGTATTCCAAATCTTGCCTTTCTTTCTTGTTCAGCCAACTCTTTCAGAACATCACAACCAGAGGAATGCAAAGTACAAGCCAAAAAATCAGCCCTATGATCCGAGATGTGGGTGAAAATGGAACTTGGAGAGGTTTACCTTCCACAGCAGAAAGGATGCACTTCAGGAGCTGAATATTGCAAGCAACCAGATGGGGGAGGAAGAATCACCATTTAGGGTTCCTGACAGGACAGTCAATACACAATCAGACGTCTGCACATGTTCCTATATTTAAAATGTTACTGTGCAATAGACCTCCCACATCTACAAGAGGCAAGAAACTCATAGTGCCCTTGTAATTGAAGAAGTACAGCTGGTATCCAGACTGGTTTTACCCAGATGACTGACACTCAAAAACGTACTCATCCAACAATGTGAATGATCAGGAAGCAAGTGACTAGACCTTGTGGCCAGCAGGATGATCCAGAAGATCTGTCCCAAAATAGCCTCTTCAAATCCAAATAAAGACGTTACAAGTTGTACCCTTCTTTCTCCCTCTCCCTCTCTCTTGATATTAAATAGCCCATTTAAGTGAAGAATATTCAATAGCTTCAAGTGACACTTTGACTGAGATGTGTTAAAAATCAATGGAAACCCAATTAGAATCTGATTCTTTGCTACACAGTTCCACACCTAGCAGTGTAAAACTGCTGGTGTTTTCAGGAAATTAATGAGACAAAGCTTAGCATTTGGTTGGATTTTGTAATTAGTGTACCTCTGTCCACATTGTCTACAGCTTAAATTCTCCTTGGTGTTTCATTTTTTTTCATATTTTAATGATATTTAATAAAACAATTGTGTTAATACATCTTTCATTTTAAGAAATGTGGGAGAAATGAGGTGTACCGGGCATTTTTCGCACCTTTTTTTGTCTGGTTTGCTCACCACAAAGGCTGCCTAAATTGTAAAAAAGATTTACAAGGATGTTACCGGGCGTGGAAGGTTTGAATTATAAGGAGAGGCTGGATAGGCTGGAACTTATTTCCCTAGAGCGTAGGAGGATGAAGGGTGATTTTGTAGAGATTTATTAAATCATAAGGGGCCCCAGGATAAGGGAGTCCAAAACTAGAAGGCGCAGATTTAAGATGAAAAAGTTTATTCACATTTATTTATTAGTCACCAGTAAGGCTACATTAACACTAGAATGATTTGGCTAAGATCAAGTGTAGTATTTGACATGCTGTGGTTGGTTGAAGTCATTAGGTTACATTTTAGCTCCACTTGAAGCAATTTTTAAAAGTGGCAGCTCAGCCTTTTAGCTAAGATGCAAATGAGATCAAGCCTTGGAGGAGGACCTATGCCTACTCCAATCAGCTTGGATCATGTAGATCAAGCCCAAGATAGGAGGTGAGAGCCCTGTCTTGTCAGCTTGGATCAGGAATGTCTCAACTTGTTGAGACTCTGAATTGGACTTGATTTGATTGAACTGGAATAAAAATTTAAAAAAACTTAGTCGCCACTTTCTGACGCTTGTTCAGGTCAATGCACCTAACCAGCACATCTTTCAGCACGTGGGAGGAAACTGGAGCACCCGGAGGAAACCCACTCAGACATGGAGAGAACGCGCATATTCCACATAAACAGTGACCCAAGACGGGAATCGAACGCAGGTCCCTGACGCCGTGAGGCAGCAGTGCTAAAGGGACCTGAGGGATAACTTTTTCACAAGGGGGTGATGCGTACATCGAATGAGTTGCCAGTGGGAGTGGTAGAGGCGGTTATAATTACAACATTTAACATACATTTGGACAGGTACATGGATGGGAAAGGTTTAGAGGGATATGGGCTAAAGGTAGACGAATGGGACCAGTCCAATTTAGGGAACCTCTTCGGTATGGATGAGTTGTGCTGAAAGTCCTGTTTCCGTGATGTATATCTCTCTGACTCAGCGAGGTGGATTCTCCCGTTCCGCCCACCATGGGAATCGGAGTGGGCAAGGGGCGGACCATGGAAAGGTCTGTTGACCTCTGGCGGGATTTTCTGGTTTTGGGGCGAGCATGGTTGAAAAAGCCCATCTTATGATTAATTCAGTGAAATGCGCCAGAAATACCAATAAAATGAATTACACTGAAATTTCTCTTGGAAATTCTCATCTGGAAATTCAATGACTTAGTGCCCATTTTCTGGATGCAAATGGGAGCCAGAGGTGGCACAAGTACAATGCACCACCTGCCATTTTAGCAAAGGCAGAAAATGAGGCTTCTGGGAGTGATGCATGGAACTAATGCTCGGCACTTTTTAAAATAGGGCACCTAGTTTTTGTTAGTTGTTTTTTCAAAGTGGAGTTCAGAGAAGTATGGCCTACGTGTGGCTTAAATAACAGTCCTTAAAGGAATTATTGAAGATTGCCACAATGAAGGAACAATGTGATTATTCTAAGGCAGGGTGATGTGTGACTTGGACAGAAGTATGGAGATGGTGGTGTTCCCATGTTTCTGCTGCCCTTGTTCATCTGGGTGGCAGATCTTATACACTTGGAAGGTGTCGAAAAAGCCTGAGCGAATTGCTACAGTGCTTCTTGTAGATGGTCTACACTACATAGTGGCAGAGAGGCTGAATGTTTAATGCAATGGATGGGTGGCTTTGTCCTGGATGGTGTTGAACTTCTTGAGTGTTGTTGGAGCTGCACTCATCTAGACAAATAGAGAAGATCCCATCATATCTCTTGACTTGTGCCTCACAAACAGACTTTGGGAAGTTAATATCTGAGTCACACGCCTCTAACTTCTTAGCCTTTGACCTACACTTGTGGTCACAGTATTTATATGACTGGTCCAGTTCAGTTTCTGGTCAATGGTACTCCCCAGGATATTGTTGATGAGTGATTCTGTGATAGTAGTGCCATTGATTGTCAAGGGGAGATGGTTAGATTCTCTCTTGTTGGAGATAACTATTGCCATAAGGCACTCAAATAGCAGATAGCATTTCTACCACACGTCAGCTCAAACCTGACTGTTGCACAGTCGTATAGTTTGCAGGCATGGGTAACTTCAGTATGTGAGGAGTCACAAATGGTACTGACCATTCCCAATTAAGGTTATTTTTTACTCCATCAAGCAGGGAAAAGGGATCCAAATCTCCACACTTTTTCCTCTGAACTCCTGTGGTATTTTAGACTAGGATCAGCATTGATACATGATCATACTCAGCTATTTAATAAAATTTATTTTGGGCCAAAATCAAAAACATTGTATTTATTGTAACAGAATAGCTATCAGGCATCTGGTCAATTAAAGTATTAAAGCATATACTGACAGTGTGCTGGATATGTAAAAAAACACTTAAAAAAAGTTTCCTAAGAAATTAATGCCACACATAATTAAATACAGGACAGTAATAAGTTCCAGTGGTTAATGGAAAGTTGATAACTGAGTACGGATTGTAATGGATTTTAAGCTTATGCCAAAAAACCCGTGGCCCAGAAATTCAAATGTGCCCTTTTTAACTTGGACTGAACTCTGACTGGATAGGCCCAAGGGGCACAATATTCGGCCTAGGGCTTTACTATCATTGAACCAGCAAGGTGTGGACAGCTGATAGGCCTCAACAAGTAACTAGCTGGCAAAGAGGATTTTACAATGTGAGTGGGTAGTAGTGCACTGCTTAGTGGTGATTGGGAAAGGCAGTGGCTGTTATCAGGTTGAGGGGTGGGAGGCTTGGTGATGGAAGGGGTGCTGCTTGGCAGTTCACATGGTTTGAATATGGGGCATAGGGAGAACATCTGCTCCTCTAGCTCCTCGTTCAGGTAAATGTATATCTAAATCTTAGCTTGCTGATGATGACCTGCAATAGTGCTTTCAAGGCGACATGAAGATTTGATTTGTCAAATGTAATCTGTAGCAAATGCCATAAGACTAAACTAATTTTGCTGAGATGGCTTACAGGCTTTAGGCAACTTATCTGCATTGAATCATAGAATCACTACCATGCAGAAGGAGGCCATTCAGCCCATCAAGTCTGCACGGACCACAATCTCACCCAGGCCCTATTCCCATAACCCCACATACTTACCCTACTAATCCCTCCGACACTATGGGCAATTTAGCATGGCCAATCAACCTAACCCGCACATCTTTGGAGAGGAAACCGGAGCACCCACAGGAAACCCATGCAGACATGGGAAGAATGTGCAAACTCCACACAGACAGTGACCTGAGGCCAGAGTTGAACCCAGGTCCTTGGCGCTGTGAGGCAGCAGTGCTCAGCGCTGTGCCTCTGTGCTGCCCCAAAATCCCAGTCCATCACCTTAACCATTGGGCCAGGAATACAGTCGCAACGTTTGCAGTCCTGTTGTTTTTATATGGGCAGACAGTCACTCAGCCTGTGTTCCCTTGTGTACTCTCTATAGGAGCAAGTCCACTCCTTCAACACAAACTCCTTTACCTCAATAACTCTTTACATTGGTACTGTCGCTCCTCGTTATTCTTGTCAAATCCGAATCTCACACATTCCAGCATTCAGTCTGAGCTGTGAGACTTCAAAGCTCAAACCAATTGTGACAGTGGTGAGATACGCAACAGACCTACTGACTGTTTCAGACAAGTGCCCTGGACACTGAGGGCCGTATTTTACCATTTTGATTCTGAGTGCTGGGCGGACATGAAACTGGGAGTGTTTCAAATCCGACTTTTAACCTGTTCTGAGGTGCCCCCATACAGATTCTATCTGATTAAATAGCAATGATTCTGAATCGTGCTGCAGGAGCCTGTAGGCTGGCCTTATTGTTCCCAGCTCCAATCGGCGCCTCCAACTGCACATGTGCAGTAAAAAAATAGAAAAATGCTCCCCTGCCACATCGCCCCTGGGTTCAGTAGAGCTTCCCCCTGCCCCCTTAGACATTGCCCCACCCCCACAACACATCTGACCCTCTTATCCTCCCACCGCCCAGGAAACCCAGTCCAATCGCAGCCCCTGCCACGCTTCCCCTCCACCGATCGCACACAGGGAGGCTGTGGACTCCCCGCATTCCCTACCAGCAAGCCACCTGACCCACCTCCCTCCTCCCACCACAGAATTATCTGACATACTTCCCTACCCCCAACCAGAGAGCCATCCGACCCACCTCCCCCCCAACCAGAGAGCCATCCGACCCACCTCCCCCTCAACCAGAGAGCCATTCGACCCACCTCCCCCTCAACCAGAGAGCCATCCGACCCACCTCCCCCCCAATCAGAGAGCCATCCGACCCACCTCCCCCCCAACCAGAGAGCCATCCGACCCACCTCCCCCCCAACCAGAGAGCCATCCGACCCACCTCCCCCCCAGAGAGCCATCCGACCCACCTCCCCCCCAACCAGAGAGCCATCCGACCCACCTCCCCCCTAGAGAGCCATCCGACCCACCTCCACCCCAACCAGAGAGCCATCCGACCCACCTCCCCCCCAACCAGAGAGCCATCCGACCCACCTCCCCCCCAACCAGAGAGCCATCCGACCCACCTCCCCCCCAACCAGAGAGCCATCCGACCCACCTCCCCCCCAACCAGAGAGCCATCCGACCCACCTCCCCCCCAACCAGAGAGCCATCCGACCCACCTCCCCCCCAACCAGAGAGCCATCCGACCCACCTCCCCCCCAATCAGAGAGTCATCCGACCCACCTCCCCCCCAACCAGAGAGCCATCCGACCCACCTCCCCCCCAACCAGAGAGCCATCTGATCCGCCTCCCTCCACCCCCGCCAAATAACCATCTGACCTACCTCACCTCTAGCAGGGAGCCATCTGACCCACCTCACTAGCCCCCCAGCCAGAGAGCCATCTGACCCGTCCCCTTCCCCCCTCACCAGAGAACCACCTCCCCCCCCCGACCCCAGTCACCACCGATCTGAGTTAGACAGCCGCCAGAACTTACCTCTTCAGAAGCTGGAGCACCCGAATGGGACCTTTGTGGACCATATCTGTTTTGTGCCGAATCTGGTTGGGCGAATGTGATGGTAAAGGGGGAAGTGCTGGTAGGTTTGGGTGTCCAGCCCATTCAGTCAATTTAAATGCATGCCCGTTTTGGGCATGATGCCGACAGCGGCCATTTTTGGCCATTGGCAAAGGGGGATTAGGTACGAACAGAGGCGCAGATCACGCTACTTGCCTCACGCCCAACTTTACCAAGTTTTTGTGCCTGAAAACAGGCGCAACTTGATAGTAATACTGGGCCCTGAGGATGCGATCTTACTGTCATTCACACCATGCTCCCGCTGCAGCGAGGTCAGAGAATTCGGGAAAATACCGCCGGCTTGAACAGTGGTAAGATTCCGGCCTGATTCTTTTTACCTATACCACTGCAGCAGGTGGTGGTTCGGCCTTGCCTCTGAACCAGAAGCTTTGGGTTCGATTCCCACCCCAGGAGGTGATGGCCAAGGATGACCATAACCCCATCAACAGGTTGAGTCTCAAACGGTAAAATCCTGCCAACATGCCGACTGCAGGCGGTAAGAGTGGGAAAGATCCCTGATCAGCCACGCTTGATGTGGAGCAATAGCTCTCAAGCTATAAATGTCTTGTGATAGCTTCAGGAAAGACATTGCAACGGGAATTGATGAAAGTCAGCCTTGTGCACCACTAGGTGCAGGAAGAGAAACTACAACATTGGTGTTTCATAATAGGTGAGCATCCTGACTTCCATAATAGAGGCTGTTTTACTGCCCAAAAAATACAGATTATGTGGTTAAATGTTGAAATAAATATTTCTGTGTATTTTTAATCATATTAATCCACCTATATCATAATTTTTAAAATAATGATGTGATTTTAAATTTTCTCAAATTACTTCTTAACCAGTTGACTTAAATGTCAATGATTTTTATTGACGGAGATATAATAATGTGATGTTGGTGTGTGTTAACTCCTACAGTCAAGCAGATCAGTCAAATCACGAGCTGCTTCTTAGTAATGTCTACATGACCAACAAGCCCAAGATAATATCCAAAACAGGTCCTGCAATTAAAGGAAATCAGGAGCTGATTACCTAAAAGTCAGATTAACATAGAAAGAGTAAAGTTAGGGTTGTTCTTGGGGCATTTTTGAATAAATTAATGAATTTTAGTGCACAATATAGAGTTCAGAGGTGGAATTTTCTGATTTTTTTTGGCTAAGTGTCAACTTGAGCAGGAAAAGCAAAGTGTGGCCCCTTTTGGTTCTTTGGCAGCTTTCTCTACTATATTTGTAGACAAGAAAGGAAAGATATTTTCCTGGTTTTAATGCCACCCCCATGGTGTTTGGAATCTGATTCACTCATCCCGCCATCATCTGAATGTTTCACTCAGTGGAGCACTCCATTTAAACACCTCACCAGCACTTCCTCCAAGTTCACCAAGCAGAACAGCTACAAGGAAGCCGGTGCCAGGCTTTTCAGAGGGAGCCCTGATCTGAAGCTTGAGGAGAGACATTACATCCTGTACTCTCAGGCAGGGAGAAAACCTTAAGCAAGGACAAATGATCTCCTCTGTTCAGCCAGCGTAAGTCACTCTTCTCATTTGGCACCACCCACACACCCATCCAGAGCTCCACCCACTCACTCACACACCCACCCACACATTTACTCACTCACCCACTCACACTCCCACCCGTACACCCATCCACACTCCCACACACACACACCCACGCACCTACTCACTTACCCATCCACCCACCTACTGACTCACCCACTCACACACCCACATACACACCCACCCCACACACACCTACTCACTCACCCACTCACAAACCCACACACCCAGCCACACCCACACCCACTCACACACCTACACACCGACTCACTCACCCACCTACTCACTCACCCACTCACACACCCATACACCCACCACCCACACAAACACACACCCACCCAGGCATCTACTCACTCACCCACCTACCCATCTACTCACTCACCCACCCACCCACACACACACACCACTCACACACCCACCCATTCACTCATATACCCACCCACACATCCATCCACATACCCACTTACTGCTACACCACCACTCGTTCTGCTGCACTCTTCTTCATCTTTCCTGTGGCTTGTTTCCTCATCACCTTCCTGCTTCCACCCACAAACCACACATGCCAGGCGTCCTTACCATCTGACTTGGCATGCAGCCTGTTTACACTCTCCCCATTTGCCTTCATGCAGAACAAGCTGGTCCATAATAAGAACAACAGAGCGCAAACGGGTAGACCGAAAGCAGGGTTAAAAATCCTCTCACTTTTTGAGGAGTGCCTTCCTGCTGGTCAGGAGGAAAAGGACTGTGCCCGCACTGAGGCTGAGGTGGGCACAAAAAGTATAATGGGAACCCAGAACACCACCCTCTACCATACCAACCTTACCTGTCGTCTGTCTCATATATCCTTAATCTCCTGCCACGCACTGAGGCCATCTCCCTTCTCTTGTAGGCACATCAGGGAAGAGCCCAGTGCGTCCACCAGCCAGGCACTGGACACCATCACAGACAGTGGTTCTAATGGATTCCCAGACATCCAGATAGAGTAGGCACACACCCTCCACCAGCACAGAGACACACATCTCCAGGGGTATTAGTAGTAGAGAGGCTTTGCGGCCACAAAACTGTTGCAGTGTTGTGGAGGTGCAACATATAGCCACAATGTGGGAGAGTTCTGGGGACTGTATTGAAGAGCTCCATCTGACAGGTCCAGGCATCGGAACCACACCTTCAGCATCTTGATCGAGTACTCACTTGAAGTGTGAGTAGCAGCAGGAGACTTGCTATATCAGGTTTCTGCTGTCTCTGCACAGGAGTCAACAGCCACATTGTGAGGGGATGCCCCTCATCCCCAAGGAGCCACCCTTGTAGCTGCTGTGCTCCCTCAAATACCTTGAATATCTTTGAGCGGCCAAAGATGTAGGTGTCATGAACACTCCCCAGGAACTGAACACACAGCTGGAAGCTGCACTTTTCATGGTCAGAGATGACCTGAGCATTCAGAGACTGGAAGAAGAATATGCAGTTGACAAGGAAGACTCCATGATTCTATGGAGATCGGAGAGCTACATGTGTGCAGCCATTAGCTCCCTGCACTTACATGAAGCCAGGTAGCTGGGCGAATGCTGAGGCTCTTACGGCCTTGCTAGTCTGGTCCTGATAAAGACTGATGAAATTGTGAGGCCTTGTGAGCAGTGCCTCAGTCACCTCCCTGATGCACCTTGTGTGAAGACTTGTGAGATGCCACAAAGATCCCTGGAAGAAGCTAGTCACATGAAAGTTCAGGGCAGCTGTGACTTTCAGGGTGACAGGCAGTGGATGTCCTCCAAGTCCACGTGGTGCCAACTCTTGGAGCAGGTGACACAGGTGAGTGACCATGTCCATGGACCCATGGAGTCTCCTCCAAAACTGCTTCTCACTCATCCAAGGAACATTAGGCACCAGTGGTAAATCTTGGGCCAATGCCACTGGTGCCTAATGTTCCTTGTGAGGTCTGCGGAGCATGCATATTTCAGTTGTGGTTTTTTGCGCTCCTTTTTAAGTTTCTAAAAAGTCTCTTGTTACAATTTTGTTTGCACTTCAGTCCCATGCCCCTGATCTAGAGGCTACCAGTGTAGAGAGAGGCAGCAGTGGAGGAGGATCTCCTCATGAACGTGGGCCTGGCCATCTTTGCCATAAATAGGTTTCGGCATTGGGTGACTAATGCTGACATTGGACTAATGGTCCAACCCAACTGTCTGCCCTTCTGCCTCTCCATTGCAGCCAACTGTCCTGAGAGGGAGAGCCAGTGGCATTCATTGGCACTGTCGAGGCCTTTCATACCTGGTGGGCACCATGGGGACTGTGGTGCGATATTGACTCAAGGAGTGGGCAGGGGGTGGGGAGAACAATGGGATTGACTTGCCCGTGGATAGGAATTTATGGTGACGGAATGTGAGGCTGTAAAATTCTGCACTCTGTTTCAATGAGAGCACCTGCAATGACTAGTCCCAACCTGTGCAGTTAAAGCAAGTCTTGATTTTATTCTGATTTAATGTTTTAAGTTTCATTTGTGATTTGTTTTTTATTTCAGGACTGCCCCTTTAATTTTTTTGACATTTTATTTGTTTTATTTTAATTAATTTTTCACAATAGGAGTGATCTGCTAGGCCAGGGTGAGCTAACCAATAAACCCACAACCCTCTGAACTGCCCCCCCTCTCCCAAAATCACAACCACTCCAAACTCATGATACCCACCCCACCCCCACCCCCCGCTGCATTGTGGCCTCCATAGCTAGCACCTACCTGACCTGTCCAGTGCCCTCCCTCCCCTTGGACTCCCTTGCGTTCGATGGTGACCTGCACGCTCACCTCCAAGCTCCCCTTCAGAAGGGAGGTAGCCAAGTGCCTGTTTTTAAAAATCTGTTGTAAACAACACTAGTGTGATGTCACGATACTGGGGGCAGACTATACAATGTGGGATGAAGTTACAGGCCGCTAATGAGATTCAAGTGAATGCTAATGAGAACCCCAACCTTTCTGGGTAGCAATTGTGTTACCCCATTGGCAGAGTGCAGGGATTATTGCTTTGGGAAATCCCACCGAGTGAAATCCTGTTTCTCGGCTCTTGTGATATTTTGCACCCCTGTTACTCTTTCCACCCGGGGCAAATAGGGGTGCAAACTCCTGACCCAGGGGTTTGTCTGATTTATTGACCAGTGTCATGCCTTTATATTGGTCTGTGGCGCTCCTTACAACAGACTGTGTTTCCCAAGGATGTGCCTCTGGATTCCATCATTGTTCTTCTTAGTCCCATATCATGCAATCTATATTCCTGACGTCAGGAGCCTGACTACCCTGCCAGATGTCACTAAATCTCACTCATACAGAAGAAATATCGATAAGTAATCTTGTTACTTTGGGAGGACTAACAAGGGTTCAATTAACTGCTTTCATGTGAGCACTGAGAATTCAATAATGCTCAAATTTGATCTAGCAGGTATAAAACAGGAACAATCACAGGTTTCATATTATCAACAGCAAAAGGCCTATTTTCTCTGGAGAATTCCAACATTCAATATTTGCTACTGCACTTGTGCCTGAGGACATAGTGAGCTGGCTGAGATAAATCAGAACATAAATTGCTGGAGGGCATTATTCGCCTTTTGTACATGAGACCTTCCATCCTTTTTGATGAATCTAAACTAAATTAAAAATGGTCAACTTTAGGTTACATCGTATGTCACACTGACATTGATTTCAGCCCTAGTTTGCATTATCTTTCTCCAGCATTTCATAGAATTCCTGCAGTGCAGAAGGAGGCCATTCAGCCCATGATTCTGCACTAACCACAATCCCACCCAAGCCCGATAGCTCTCTGCATTTACCCTAGCTAGTCCCTCTGACACTAAGGGGCATTTTTTAGCATGGCCAATCCACCTAAACCACACATCTTTGGACTATGGGAGGAAACTCGCACAGACACGAGGAGGATGTGCAAACTCCACAGACAGTAATCCGAGCTGGGAATTGAACCCAGGTCCCTGGCACTGTGAGGCAGCAGTGCTAACCACTATGCCACCGTGGTGCCCCTACATCAAAATAAGTTCTATCCACTAACAGGAATAGGTGATTAAAATGGGGGTTGTGCACCTTATTTCAGTCCTAATATTCTCCCACCTATTACCATTTTAGATTGGCAGCGTGCTATTTGATGAAATTGTGATTGCTGTTTCTATTCCTGTTCAATGTTTCTTCAAAGTAAGTTTTCTTGGTTACGAGTTGAAGGGATGGATACTTGACATGCTGTTGATAGGTTCAGGTTCAGTGTTTACAAGACCCATGTTTAAATTTGGGATATAATTAATCTTATCTGTGTCCATGAATTCAGTATGAATCACTGCATTGTGTAATATTTTATATTATTTGGAGTTGGGATGCTTCCTGGAATTACAATCTTATTATGTTGACCACTCCACATGTGGGAGGCTGCCTGGAGTAAAAACACTGGATTGAATATATATTACTTACTCTCCGCATTTTGTAAAACAAATGTCTCGGTATCATCAAAATCAGAATGAGGTCTGATTTAACGGGTAAGCGACTTTTGAAAATTGGACTGAGGTCTCATAAGATGAATCCGGCAACTAAAACCTATTAATTTCCAGGATTTTGGTTGTGTTAACCTAGGCACGTTACCAAAATCAGCAATAAATCTGAGTGCAGCACAAGCTCTCTGAAAATAATAGGTAGTTGGAACTCAGCCATGAGAGCAATCTCTGTTAAGTGACCTGCCCCTGAACCTGGCAGCCACCATTTTTGCTGGTGGAAGGGGGTTGGGGGAATGGGAATGGGCTGTAGTTTGCACTGGTGAAATGATTCATGGAGGCACCCACACATTGAAAGGTGCAGCTGCCTTCTAACAATAAATCCAATTTTCATTCGCAGCAATGTCCAAAAATATGACTTGAGGGCTTAGCCTTTGAGGACAAGGTTAAAGTTGTCAAGTTATTTCGAGTGGCATTTTGCCCTTTTGAATAGGACCAGAAACCCCTTTTTGCTGGTCCCCCTTTGGGAGAGGTAAGGTACCCATTGCGATTGATAAGAGTAAACGTGAATGTGTGTGAAAGATGGATCTACTTTGTGGAAGCTCTCAAACATTCGGAAAATTTAAATCTCCTGCTCTTTGAATAAAAAAAAGTTTGCAGTGTTAAAAAAATTAGTTTTTGTAATTTCACTCTGTTGACATAAACTTGAGGATTGTCATTGTAGGATTAATGTTGAATTACTGGTTCTATTCCTATCATTATCATAGTGGGATATCTGTTAGTTCACAGTTTGATTGCCAGCTCCCAGTGGTTATAAAGTTTTTTTTATGTGGGGTGTTGAATACAAATGTTTGTTTCCTTCAAAGATTGAGTATTTGAATAAAACGTCTACATTTATAAGGGAATTTGCAATTGAAGGAATCTAAATGCACTGAATTAGAGTGTATTTAAAAACAAAGTCTGCAACAGACACTTTGAACTTTATTTTCTTTCATCTAGGCAAAGCTCTTGAGGTCTGCCTATGAAGGATAATGGGTGAGTTGGTGTAAAGAGTGATGGAGAGGGGAATGGGTTGGCATGAATTAGCAATAAGTTGGAATGTGGTTATAAAGGACTATGAGGACTGGGAAGAGGGTAAAGGTTGCCATGGGAGATATGAGAGGCATACCCATGGGTGGGTAGGGAGGCATTACAGAGCATGGGTGGGGCTTGGGGAGCATGTGTGTTGTGGGAAGAGAGGTGAGAAGATGTGTGGGCTGATAGCTAGAGGGCTGTTTTTTGTTTTATTCTACTTCTCAGTCTCAGAGTACTAAGGCAGGGCTTTTGCACAGCCCACTCTGCACCTGGCAGACCCTAGGACTGTCTCTGTACTCTTTCTGGAGGTGGCGGGCCTCACTCCTGATAACACCTACTCTGAATGAAAATTAGAACATCCAAGGCACTTGTTTCAGTGTTGGGTTTATTGGGAGTTTTCCTGACTTAGTGCGCCCAACTCGATAATATAAATTTGACCCTATGTTCTGAGTTTTCCTGTCCCGCCTGCCACAGGAATCGGAGTGGATGGGACATGGACCATGCAAAGGTGGAATTTTCTGGTCTTGGAGGAGCATGGCTGGAAAATCTCACTCTATGTCTCTATTTATAACCCCATTATCTGAAGAAAAAATGAATTCAGAGCTTTGGGGAAAGAGTGAGGGAACGAGGTGAGCTGGTTCTTGCAGAGAATCAGAATGAACACATAGGCCTGAATGACCTCCTGCGGTGCTGTGCCCATTCTATAATTTTCTTCTAATCTCCTCCCAGAGTCCACTGGCTGACCTAACTCATTGTGTTTTATTTTAGAAAGGCACACTGGGGATATAAGACCAAAGAAATTCTCAGCCTTACTGTAGTGTGAATGCTATTTCGCTAAATGGCCACACAAGCTGTTTGCTCCATGTTGGAGTAATCCAAATCCTTACTTATTTACTGAACTGTAATGTATCCCCAACAGAGCAAATGGTAAGATTGTAAATTAACACCGACAATTCCATTTTCCCCAGTTGCTGCAATGGAACTGTGTGTCAAGTTATCACATCAGCTCGAGTGCACACAAAAGAACTTTGTTCATAATCTCCACATTACTTTCACACACTGGAAATTTTTTGAAGTGCAAAGTGTCCAAATGTAATAAGGTTATAGTGCAGCCAGGATCTAACACTGTGTACAAATGGCACCTCAGGGTAGATGGCTCTTTATGTTGCGCTACCAACAACTACACATTTGGTGGTGATCACATCAGCAAGGTTACATTTAGTCAGTGTTAAGTTACATGTACCAGTGCCCTTGCATGATGGCATTTGACATATTACACTCTCTTGGCTATACTAGCTGTAATCAGATGCCCTACAATGTATAATTTTTCCCCTTCAGCAGTTACCCAACACACACACACACACACACACACACACACACACACACACACACACACACACACACACACACACACACACACACACGTACTTATACCCTGATCTTTGCAATGACCCTCTGCTCAGTGCAAAAACAATGGGAAAGTTAATTATTTAAGGTCTGTGGAATGTTTGATATAACAATGCTTCTAATATCCAGCTTAGAATGCTAGACAATGCATCAAATTGCATTGTAAATTAGGTGGAAAAGTAACAAAAGATAATATTATAATTTATATGTCACGTGATACATTTACAGCTGTGAATTTCCTGATTTATGCGTAAGTTGGAGATGAAATCACGATTTTAAATAATTCCACCTCCTCTTAAAATCATTGGTTTGTTAAATTCCACAAAGGATGGATTCCGAATTTGTCCAATGTGAGCAGATTAAAAGCATATACAAAACATGAACCTTTCGGTCTTTGTTGGCACAGTGAGTCACCTGCTTTGCAATTCCAGAATTTTCTACTTCTATTTGATTTCTGGCTCCCAGTGGCATTGGAATTCACGAATTAGACCGTAAGACTGTAAGATATGGTAGCAGAACTAGGCCATTCAGCCCATTGAGTCTGCACTGCCATTCAATCATGGCTAAGTTTCTCAACCTCATTTTCCCGGTAACCATTGGTCCCCTTACCAATCTATGACTTAAATACAATCAAAGGCCTGGCCTCCACAGTCTTCTGTGGCAATGAATTCCACAGATTCACCACCCTCGGGCTGAAGAAATTCCTCCTCATCTCCCCTGAAGGGTCATCTCTTTATTCGGAGGCTGTGCCCTCAGATCCTAGTCTCTTCCACTAATGGAAATATCTTCTCCATGCCCGCTCTTTCAAGGCCTTTCAGTATTCTGTAAGTTTCAGTGAGATCCCCCCTCATCCTTCAAAACTATGTTGAGTACATCAAATTGGAAGAAAGTGCAAATTCGAATTTGTGCCTTTCTGGGACAGGATCCCAAGAGATGAGATTATATAAACCAGGGGGCAGACATTTCTGGCCATTGGCTAGTGGTGGGCTCTTCTGCACCTGCAAATGTGACCCCCACCGTGGGTTCCCCAGTGGTGAGGGATGCAAGAAACAGGAAACCCCATAGACTGTGGCAGGACCAGAAAATCCCAGCATCAGCCAATGGTGGGCAACATCCACCACCGTGAAACACAATATAGGGAGTTGGAAATTCCCACCCCACGTATTATTCCTTGAAATTTAGAAGACTAAGGTTTGTTTGATCCTATCTTTCACAATGTTAAGAGGAATAGAGAGAGGAGAGATGAGAAACTGGTTCAGGAGTCTAGGTGTAGGGGATGCTATTTAAAAATGTGAGCCATCCTTTCAGAGTGACATTAGGAAACACTTTTACACACACACACACACACACACACACACACACACACACACACACACACACACACACACACACACACACACACAGAGGGTGGGAGGACCTTAATCTTTTCTGCAATTGAAGCAAGATCAATTATTAATTTTAAAATAAAGATTGATAGATTTTCACAGACCATCACGAAAGAAATATGGTGCCAAAGTTGCAGGTGATCTATGATCTGATTGTTAGGTGAAACAGGCTTGGAGGGCTGCGTGCCATCTCCTGTTCTTAAGGATCCTGGACAGATCCTGCATCTGCTGAACCCCATCATAAATCCTAGCAGGTTCAAAGTGGGGCAAATTATATAGTTTGTCTGTAGAGTATGTTGCATTCACATAAATTGGATTTTGGAGGTTTCAATTATTCTTAATATTTACATTGAATGCATGCCAAATGGTAAATAGCATTCAAGTGTAATTTTTATTTTGATGGCTTTATGTGTTTAGCAATTTGAGTGTAAATTCATTAACGTTTGAAGTTGAAGGCATTTTCTGTCTTAAAATCCTGTGGTTAATCTTGTTCTGGCCAACTATTTACTTTCTATCATCTTTCATAACTTTGAGCACATTCAGTGACATTGCCAGAGTGTTGGTTCCAGCATGGAAAATGGCGCCAGTATGCTTTTGGGCTGAATCTCATGCCTCATAAATGATCATTTTTACGCTCATGAGTTTCATGCCCCTCCAGCTTCATATTCAATCTGATTCCCCCACCACGTAACAACATAACTGCTGCAAGTACTGGAGAACTCCATATAAGCGGTTCCCGAGCACTTGTTCCACACTGATGGCAGGGGATGGCAGGCAAGAAGCCAGTATTATGTCTTTCAGAAGCAGCCCTCACTAATATGCTGGATGGAGTGGAGTAGATGTCAGACACACGCTACCCCCCACCGCCCCTCCAGGAGACAGCCTTCCAGCAGGGTTACTATCCCTGCCTGAGATTGAGTGGCAGCCCTGGTGAGTGCAAGCGCATTCCAGAAGAGGATGGGACAGCACTGTCAGAAAAAAATGAATGATCTCCTTCACTCAGCTAGGGTAAATGAACCACCCCTAGTCTCCCACTTATCCCCCTCGCACACCTCTCACACCCCCCAACCCATTCTCTCATCCAGACACCTTGGCCTTTGCCAACACCAGTAACACCACCCCTCACTCCCACAATCACCATGTTCCCGACTCTCCAACTCCCACCCTAGCCCCACACCCGCCACACCTCACCACCATCTTAAATGTCCACATTCCCACCTACACACTCTCCCTCTCTGTGTCATTGCAAGACAAACTCAAACACAACAGGCGTGAGCGGGCACAACCAGTTGGAATCATGTCCGAGTTAAGAACTCTCACATGCTTTGAGGACTGAGCTCTGGGGTTGGCTGGGGAGGAGGAAAAGCGTGCCTGTGCTGTTAATGAAATGTGAGAATCCTCAACACATATGCTGCCATTCCTCAAACCTCAAGTGAGCAATCAATGTAATCCATTGAAATCCCCCACGGAGGCGAAAGAGCTGGCTTCACGCTTATGTAGACCTGTTGTAAATAGCGCAGGAGTGACATCACACTGGCGCCTGTTGAATATCTGGTGACTGGGGCTGTCCCATTGAGTGTGTTCACTAATGACATGTTAATGTACTAAAATGAGCTTTCTGTGGGCCCACGGCATGTTTTGCATTATTCCACTGGCGAAACTCGCCAGAGTGAATCGCGCTCGCCAATTTTGAGGATGCTCCACCATTCCCGCAGACGGTGAGTGTGGGCTCAGAAAACATCACAAATATCTCTGAAAGTAGTCCCCATCCTTCAAAGGTCTCTGTCGCTGGTAATGTTGTTGAAACAGTAAAGGGCAATTGCTTCATCTTTTTTCCTGCCTTGTGCATTCAATAAATAAAATTTCACTTTACTGGACGTCATACTCTGCATCTGACTCTGCGCCTTCTGCCCTAGGGCAGCACGGTAGCAAAGTGGTTAGCACTGCTACTTGACAGCTCCAGAGACCTGGGTTCGATCCCTGGCTTGGGTTTCTGTCCGTGTGGAATTTGCACATTGTCCTTGTTTCTGCATGGGTTTCGTCTGGATGCTCCAGCTTCCTTCTACAGTCCAAAGATGCGTGGGTTAGGTTGATTGGCCATGCTAAAATTGCCCCTTAGTGTCCTGAGATGTATAGGTTAGAGGGGTTAGTGGGCAAATATGTAGTTATATGGAGATAGGGCCTGGATGGGATTGTGGTTGGTGCAGACTCAATGAGCCAAATGGCCTCTTTCTGCACTGTACGGTTTCTATGATTCTACGATAAGACCATCACAATTTACTGAGGCAGTTCCATTCTCCATGGTTGAATGTTTGAATTGATGCCTGACTGGGCAACTTACCATAATACTGGCAGGAAACTTAATATAGCAGAGCCCAAAACAAAATGCAGCGTTCTTATTTGGAAGCAACTTGCTTAGTATGCTTTCGGTTTGAAAATAGGAGCCCACCGTCCTTGGGTCAGGAAAGGCGAAGAACGCATGTGCTAAATAAGTGAGAACATGAACTTTTGAACTGTTTAGGCTCAATGACATTAGCGGTGAGCATTTGGCTGTGATTAAACTCCCGACGATATCAAATGCAACTCTTTGTGCACGTTCAAGTTAAACAAATTATGTGTGGCTTCAGGAAGTATGTCCCATGCAATTCCATATGCACTTCTAATGAACTCCAGATGAGGTCTACCTGATGCAAACATGTCGTTCTGATGCACCATACAACTCTGCAGTCACTTGCATCTTGCAGAATTCCTGAAGTTTACATCCATTGAAAAGAATCATCAGAATCCAGATCACCTCACTAATTCTCACAGGATGAAATATATTCTGATGAGTGTTAGACTTCATCTGGAGCCAGCAGCTTAATTCAGAAGTGTGATAATTTTAACATACAGAATTTTACTGCCCGACCTGCCACAAGAATTGGAGTGGGTGATGGGCGGACAATGGGAAGGTCCATTGATCTCGGTGGGGATTTTATTCGGGATGAGTGATGCTGTAAAATCCTGCCCACAATATCTGTTTATTATTTATAATATATAACAGGAATCATGATTGATACTTACTCAATCTGACCATGATGTAAGCCTGGTGTAACGTATGTAGTTTTAAATGATATTTATGTCGCACAGACATTCAGCCCAACTTGTTCATGCCAATGTTTGGGCTTCACCCCTCTTCCTTTCACCTCTATTCATCTAATGCCACCAACATATAAAGGAGAAAAGAATAGAAGAATATGGCCCAGAAATTCTGATCTCTGGGGGGTGTCCCAGAAGATGCACTGGGGGGGATCCACCAGAAGGTGCACTGGGGGGAGACCCACCGGAAGATGCACTGGGGGGAGACCCACCGGAAGATGCACTGGGGGGGGGACCCACCGGAAGATGCACTGGGGGGAGACCCACCGGAAGATGCACTGGGGGGGGGACCCACCGGAAGATGCACTGGGGGGGGGACCCACCGGAAGATGCACTGGGGGGGGGGGACCCACCGGAAGATGCACTGGGGGGAGACCCACCGGAAGATGCACTGGGGGGGGGACCCACCGGAAGATGCACTGGGGGGAGACCCACCGGAAGATGCACTGGGGGGGGGACCCACCGGAAGATGCACTGGGGGGGAGACCCACCGGAAGGTGCACTGGGGGGAGACCCACCGGAAGATGCACTTGGGGGGGGGACCCACCGGAAGATGCACTGGGGGGGAGACCCACCGGAAGGTGCACTGGGGGGAGACCCACCGGAAGATGCACTTGGGGGGGGGACCCACCGGAAGATGCACTGGGGGGGAGACCCACCGGAAGGTGCACTGGGGGGAGACCCACCGGAAGATGCACTTGGGGGGGGGACCCACCGGAAGATGCACTGGGGGGACCCACCGGAAGGTGCACTGCGGGGGAGACCCACCGGAAGATGCACTGGGGGGACCCACCGGAAGGTGCACTGCGGGGGAGACCCACCGGAAGATGCACTGGGGGGGGACCCACCGGAAGATGCACTGGGGGGGGGACCCACCGGAAGATGCACTGGGGGGGGACCCACCGGAAGGTGCACTGCGGGGGAGACCCACCGGAAGATGCACTGGGGGGGGACCCACCGGAAGATGCACTGGGGGGGGACCCACCGGAAGATGCACTGGGGGGGGACCCACCGGAAGATGCACTGGGGGGAGACCCACCAGAAGATGCGCTGGGGGGGGGACCCACCGGAAGATGCACTGGGGGGGGACCCACCAGAAGATGCGCTGGGGGGGGGACCCACCGGAAGATGCACTGGGGGGAGACCCACCAGAAGATGCACTGGGGGGACCCACCGGAAGATGCACTGGGGGGGGACCCACCGGAAGATGCACTGGGGGGACCCACCGGAAGATGCGCTGGGGGGAGACCCACCAGAAGATGCGCTGGGGGGAGACCCACCGGAAGATGCACTGGGGGGACTCACCGGAAGGTGCACTGGGGGGACCCATTGGAAGCCTGGAAGTCCCCATGCACAGGAATTGCCCGTGAAATTTATATTTCGATTGTGAAATTACCCTGCACCAGGAACCCGCCATTTTAAATCAAAGCCTTCAGATGATACCAGCTCTCTTAGCAGAATTGTTCCCCACGAAACATTAGAAAGGGTTTAAACCACATCTACCTTCTGGCGACAATACAGTACTGACCCCCTCAACCCGCTACCACCCTCACCCCCCCCTCCCCAACTATCCCAACCCACCCTCACCCTGATTACCTGACAACCCACACAAATCCCCCTATCCTCGACCACTGTCCCAACACCCCGACCCTGACTGACATGCCCCTCCACCCCCAACTATGCTCCTAAACCCCTAACTACCCCCCACCCCTCCCAACAACCCCTCACTCCACAACTACCCACAAGATCACCTGCATGATGGGTTTGTGAATGTCGGTGATGATGGGGGTAGATCATCACCCCCCATCATCACCCCCCTGATATCTGTGATGATCATGGCTGAGGGAAATAAGGATGCCGCGGTGATGAGGAAAGGTAATGGGAATGTTGGTGATGATGGTGAGGGGGGGATGGAGATGTGAATGCTGATGTTGATCCTAAGAGGGTGTAAATGGGGAAGCTGACGATGATCATGGGAGGGGGGGAATAGTGACGCTGACAATGATTGTGAAGGGTAGAGGGTTGGGTTATGCTTTGTGACCCAATTGGGGTGCCCTTTAAGATGGTGTCTCGGTCTCAGTGCAGCTGGTCTTGCCCTGCCACTGTGTGTGTTGCTGGGGGTCTGTGGGGGGGCATTATCCTCTGGAGGACTCGGACCTTGAGGGCCCTGGCTGACACTATTGACAGGGACATATCCATATCACCCTCTTCATCCCGCTACCCCTGAGATACGCTGGTGTCAGGAAGGGGGGAGTCAGAAGGTATTGCCACATCCGCCATCTCCTGGGTGAGAGACCCCAGCATGGGCTCAAGCCCTTCCCCCTCCCTCAGGATTCCTGTGGCCCCCTGGGTCACTCCATGGGATGGTGGTGCTTCTGCAGTGAGCTCCAGAAGCTCCGGTGTCACCTGGCCCTGCCAGTCCTGGAGGACCACCTACATCCGACACATGATGGTTGAACCCTCTGCGATGGCCCTCTGAGTCAGGGGCCACCTGTCAATGGCAGCAGCAAGTGCCCTCTGTGATGGGCCACATTCTCAAGGGCTGCTGCCATAGCCCACTGTGTCTCGGCGCTATAGCACTGGGTTTCCTGCAAGCTCTCGGGCCTCTCAGTCAAGGGCTGCAGAATCTCGAAAAGCGATTTGAAGCCCTCAGCTGTGGCCCTGTGGAACTCTGCCATGACTGCTGTGACTCGACCACTGGTTAGAGCCTGCCACTCATGGTGAGGATCTCCTGCCCCAGGCTTTCCACTGCAGACACCACCCTTGCAGCGTTGACCTGGGAACCACACAAGATAGGCAATAGCTGGTCCACCTGAAAGCTTTGGGACTGCTCCCAACAGCCTCACAGTTGGTCCAATGTGGCTGTCAGCATCTCCTACATTCCCTGACTCTGTTGCTGCATCTCTGGCAGCTGAGGGAGAAGTGATCTCAGAGGCCCAGCGTGTAGCCTGGGGTCAGCTGCGTCCTTGCCTCCGGCAGACCCCAGTGAGAGGCCTCAGATGTTCCTCCTCCACCCAATGTACATCAGCAGATGTGGCGTGCACACCAGAGAGTGACTGACGTTCCTCACCACTAACTTGACCCACCAATGTGAGAGTGCCCGGGATGGTGAGTTGTGAGGTGGAAGCTGATGCAAAACTGGTGCCAGCCTTGGAGGACCCTTCATCCGGTTCATCCGAGGGGTGTTCGGAGCTGTCAGGAGCAGGATGGGCGGGAGCAGCAGTGGGGGCCGTGGTGGCCTGGACCATCACAGGGTCCCTTCCTGCAACACAGGACACAAGGTTAAGTGCAAGGGAGGGAGAGCAAATGGAGGATTGGCAGGTGCTCACTTCTATGCTCCAGCCCCACCATGCTGTCTGCATGTTTTGCATCCCCTCCAAGCTCCAGTGCCCACTCCTCAAAGGGGGTGAGGACCCAAAGGGGAAGGTCCGGGAGAGGAAAGTAAAAGAAGGTCAGTAATATTGGGTGGTGGGGGGAGGGGTGGAGGTCCTCTGATGTCCGTGGGGGGGTGGTGAGGCTGTATCTGGCCTGGGGGCAGGGGGTGGAGGGGTGGTGGGTGAGCAGTGCTGTATTTTTCCCGCTTTTCCTGCGCATATGCAGTTTGTGGCTCCAATCTGAGCTGCGGGCTGTCTGGTGAATTAAACCCCTTCCACTGCCTCTAATGGCTAGAAACAGCCCAGCCCATATTTTCAAAGACTGAGTGCGTATAATCGGGCGTGAAAACTCACCCGAGAAATGGATCAGCAACTCTCCCATTTTAACACTCGCTGGACGCTTCAAAAAAAACCCCGTAAAATTCTGCCCGATATCAAATATTCACACAATATCAGAGTCAAGTTTGCCACATTGAGCCTATGGAGTCTGGGCAGTGAAAACTGCTTATCCCAAGTCCGCGTCTCCCACCACCAAATACACAGCTGTGTTAATGCATCCTTCATGTGCTATAGATATGTCGCTGTCAGATTTATTGCTTTTCTATCAGTGTTTGACTTCTCCTGCTCTTTAACTAAGAATGAGCTCCATTGAAAAGAGCTCCTATATCCCCACTCCTTGCTTTAGGTCTAATATAATTCCTTACGCTTTTTCAGCGTCAAACCAGCTCAAAGTGCAAGAATTGTGAATACGTTTCAGAAGCCATAGTTTAGAGAATTGGGACATCTTACAAAGTCTATAAACAGAGGATATCAGAGTTTACTTCTACAGCTACAAAAATGTCATTTTTAGTTCATTAATCTTCTGGCAGTCTTTATTTTTCAAACAAAAATAGGGGTAGTTGGAAGCGTAAAGTAGGTCAATCATCATCTTGGAGATGACTGAGAGTCGGTGCTTCAGATTCAGTTATGTAATGGGCAGGGAAAGCAAAACTATAAAATATAGCAGCGGAGAGTGAAAGGATATGTGAGAAGCTACAGCAATGCAGGCTATAGGTGAATGTAAAGACGAAAATGGGACAGATGGAAAATTTTGGATTGGGATCTGAAATTCACACAGGTTTGAGACTGAGGAGACACTGACAAAGCAGAGCAAGACCACCAGCTCAGAGTATAGAAATATAGAAGGAGGAAGCAATTCGGCCCTTCGAGTCTGCTCCCCCATTTATTTTGACCATTGCTGATCATCAAATTCAATATCCTGATCGTCCCCTTCCCTTCCCCATTCCTTGAATCCTTTAATCCCAGGCTTCTATCAGCACCATGTCAACCAAAGTGACAAATATAGCTACAAGTGACTTCAGACTGAGTTTAGCAACCCTCTTCCATTTCCTTGACAGCTGCTTCACTGTGATGCCTGGATAGGCTTGTGTCTTAAGGTGGGATGGAGCAGGATGGACTGCCTTTTTTATGTGTCTTGGATTTTTGCATTTGCTGAGATGATTTTTACATTAATCCACTTATATTTCCTCTCAGTTTGTCCGTGAGTTTTTAAAATATTTACATCCCTTCCACCTTTCTTCTAATCTGAATAATATGTGTGTCACCTTTCGCAATCCCGGGAAGAATAGAAATCCTGACCGCTGAATGACTCCAATACCCCACACTAATCCTAGTGTCCTTTATCTCCAGAGACACTGACTGATTTGCTGTGTGTTTCCAGCATCTTCTGCTTCAGGTCTGCGGCACCTGCAGTTTTCTACCTGGGTTTCTCCCTCAGCGGTGACACTTCTTATCTCAGAGTCACAAAACGCTCTTCCACCCACACCGATACCTGGTAAGAGTGCCCATGGTCACATCCACTCACCTTCTTCGTTAAGAAGCATAGAAGCTAGAAGCAGGAGAAGACCATTCAATCCTTCAATCATTCATTATGATCATGACTGATCATCGAATTCAATATCCTGATTCCCCACTTCCCTCCATATCCCTTCATCCTCTTAATCCCAAGAGCGGCATCTAATTTCTTTTTGAAAGAAAGAACTAACAATTAAGTTTTTTCCAATATGGAAAACTTTAATAAATTAAACTGAAAACACCAAAGTGAATCCTTCCTTGATTGAGTGATTTTATGACTAGTCTCTTATCTAAGGTTGTATTAGTTGTGAAATCTGATTAGCTGACAAAGACATACTGCAGGCCATTGGGCTAACACAGCATCCTGTTCTCTGGTGCTACACTAGTCTGCAGATAAATCTTTCAGTTGCTCCGTATTGCAAGAAATAAAGTCTACTTCAGGTTTAGGAGCTGCCAAATGATGGTTCACAAAGCTGCAAACTCCTGAATTATCTGCCCACCCCTCTTTTTTCTCAGTAGTCACAGGGTTATTTATACTTAATGATGCTATCATCCAACAGTATTTCAGATCAGTAAGGCAGTGTTTGTAAGCTAGTAGATAAAATCACTTACTTAAAATCTTACTATATCTTCTCTGGTTTAGAAATAGCCTCTTAATGTTGAACGGTTGTTGCATTTGTACTGTACTGAGTGGAAAATCGGGGTTCTGTCTGCACGTCCCATTGTTGGAACCTTCCAGTCTTGCTGTAAGTCAATGGAATTTTGGCTGGTCTATTGAATCCCCACAGTGGGTCCCACCACAGCGAGACTGGAAAATCCCAGCCCTTGGGTCTTTGTGAACTGAAAATCTGCAGGTGTAATTTTCATCAAGGTGAATACTTGGCTCTGAATTGTGCTGGTTTGTGTAGAGGTTATGGGTTTATCGTGCACGTTGATGTGGACAAGGTTTCATAGTCTGCAGGGCTGGGTAGGTGATAATATGTGGACCCAACCAATAGCTAACCGCAGAGAAAGTCTACAGTGTTCAGTATTGCAAAGTTCGAAATCATAAATAAATAAATTGAAAAGAAAATAATAAATCCAAATGACTGCAAACTTGATAAATTGAGATTGCATGTCCAGCCTGTTCATAAACTTCATAGCTATCTATAATATTTATTTTATGATGTCAATGAATGAATAGGGACACTTTAAATCCTCAGATTTTGTATTTTCCAGTCTTTACAAGACTGGATAGTTGGAGAAATATTCTTCTTTTGAACTTGATTTAGAGGTCTTTGTAATCCAAGACTGAATTTTAAAAAAGAGATAACCTGATTAAACTTTAAAACAGCTCTATACAATTGTATTCAAAGATTTAGGTAACATCTGTCTTCAGCTTGCTGTCTGCTACAAAGTGGATGCAGGCAGCTGTGATCGTTCAGGGAGTATCTCATGGGGGCATCTTTTACATTGAGTAACAACTGGCTCTCTGTAGAATGTTCAACAGAAATTCGGCCCATCGAGGCCATTCCCTCCATTGGGCCAAACACACGTTCTGTTATCACCGTCTCTTAACAACTATATTTCCTGAGGGAGGGACCAGTCACAGGTGAAACCTTGGTGAGGCCAAATCAACAAGCTTTCTCCAGATGACATTGCCATTTACTGAGCAATATGGCCACAGTGTTGTATAAGTTACCATTAAAGCATGATACATAACAGAACAGCCTGACAGGCCCTTTAGCTTTGGAGTTGTTCTGCCAAGATAACTGCCTTGAAGATAAAGTACATATGTTGCAAAAATAACAGGAAACACATGTTCTGTAGTGTTCTGCAATTCAAATGCAAATTAACTACAGATGGTGAATTGTTCTGCTAAAATTCCAGAATGTACAAATTCTTTTAAAAAAATGCAAAGGTTTCAACTCTCAGGGTAAGTATATAACAAGTGGCTTTATAAATTTTTGCCAACTATGCAATGCTTTATCTTCGCCTCATCCTTCCCTCTCTAAGACGGGAATCACTCTGATCTTGGTGGTTTCCCAAGCACCAGTTTCTTACATCAGAATCTTACCCGGGTGACCAGTACTGGTTAAGAGCCTGGGTAGTAAGTGCTGATGAGGCGGTGGTGGGTTTATTTTATTCATTACTCGCAAGTAGGCTTAAGTAACACTGCAATGAAGTTACTGTGAAAATCCTGTTGGGGTGTGGGGTGGGGGGTTAGAATTTGCTACAAATCCTGTCGGCACCTGACATTCCCCACTTCCTGCAGAGCTAACTGGATAATAATTGGGAGTGGAGCCCTTCCTGATTCATCAACATGTAAGGGTTCCAGAGAACAATTAGAGAAATGTCCCTGCCATTTCCCCAGCTTGGGATCAATTGACTCAGCATAAATTGGGAATTGAACTTGACCTCTCTCCTGTATGTTTGCTTCAACCAATCGCTTCATTAAATTACTGAGCCATCTAAATCTGACTGCACTCTGGATTATATTTTGCTAAGTTGTTCATTTTCCCACATGTTTAAACAGGGATATAGGTGAATAAAACATCTTACTTTGTAACTTCACTGTAGGTTTTTTTTCAAGCAGTTGTGTACTCCTAGACCATCAGCTAATGAATATTATTACCTCAAGCACCATGAATGAAGCCCAGTCCATCACACAAACCAACTTCCCATCTGTTGACTCTGCTTACATTTCATGCTGCCTCGGAAAAACAGCCAGCAAAATCAAGCAGCCCACGCATCCCGAACATGTTCTTTTCCACCTTCTTCCCAAAGTCTGAGGCCATGTACCAACTGACTCAAGAACAGCTTCTTCTCTGCTGACATCAGACTTTTGAATAGACCTACTTTACATTAAGATGATCTTTCTCTACATCCTAGCTATGATTGTGACACTACATTCTGCACCCTATCCTTCCCTTCTCTATGGACTGCACGCTTTGTCTGCATAGCGCGCAAGGAACAATAAGTTTCAAGCTAATATGTATGCTAATACATGTGATAATAATAAACCAAATCAATTATCTTGAGTATTGCAACATTTCACAAATAAATTTTGTCCAAGAAGTAAAATGACAATGGTCATCCACACATTCTCTAAATCTGACCACATTCTGCATCATATTTTGCCAAGTTGTTTATACTTCCATATGTTCATTACACTGGGCACTACAAGCATTACTAATCTGCAAAGTACGAAAACTAGGTTTGCGGTCGAACCTTGTCTAGATGTCAATGCGTAAGAAATGATTGTTACAGCTGATGAGAAAGGCTTTAGCACTGTACATTTTTATATGTTATACGTCTGACGAGAATGCCCCAAGGGCCCACTATCCAAACACTGGTGACAGTCAGCAACTGTTTGATCATTCACAATACATCACATCCTGTCAAAAAAGTGGAAGCAGAAAGTATGTTTCATCACCTCGAGGGTTTAAGCAGCTGTTAGTGAAATAGCTGTTATCACCTGTATAACCGTCTATGTATAGACATCATTTGGAATTATTAATCTAATTTTATCTTGGTGCTTTTAGAGCATGGCATGTAAGGGGATTAGTCATTGCATTGTCGGCATTTTGTGAAAAAACACTACGAGACAATTGCTCTAGGGATTTCTCTTCAATAATTCTGCTTGTTCTTCCATTCTTTCTCCAAACATTATGTCAAAAGCTGCACAGTAGCGGGAGAAGAAATAGTCAACATTCTTACACCCTCCGTGTAGACACTGCCTCCATGGAATACATACCATAATGTACCCATCAAATAGCAAATGCTTCAGGTTTTCAATCAGTAATTTTAAAAAATCCATTTGTGGGACATGGCTGTTGTTGGCTGGCCAGCATTTATTTGAACTGTGCGCCGGCACCTCCACATCACACCTTTTATTTTCCAGCCCTAATTGCCCTTTGAGGGCATTCAAGAGTCAGCTACATTGCTGTGGCTTTGGGGTCACATGTAAGCCAGACCAGGTTAGGACAGCAGATTTCCTTCTCCATAGGCCAGTAGTGAACCAGATGGGTTTTTCCGACAATCAACAGTGGTCATCAGTAGATTCTTAATTCCAGATACTTTTTATTGAATTTAAATTCCACTATCTGCCTAGTCCCCAGGACGTTAGCTGAATTTCTAAATGATCGAGGGACAACACCACTAGGCCATTGCCTCTCCCGTGATTTTGATGCTATGGTTACTCAGGGAGGTTTTATAATAAGTATTAGCAAAAACATGAGAGTAAATCAGCAAGGGTGGGACAATGCTCTCCTGGTAGTGTGTTTGGTAGTGAGGGGTCATTTAATCAGAGAGGGGTGTGAAGGTTGAGGTCCCTGTTGCCTGTCCACCTACAGCATGATTACTTCCAAGGCAGGAAGCGTTGGGATGGCCTTCTTGCCCCAACACCAATTGAGATCCATAATCATCTCATGGTGCTGGTACTGGTACTAGTACTCAGCCAGGGGTGGGTGGGATGCTTAGCATGTAGGGGATCACAACAAGCAAACCTGTGAAACAATGTTTATGGGACCCTGGTAATGTGGAGGATCCCTTGTTCAAAGGCTCTCAAGGGATCCTTGAGATCCCTGATCAAGGGATCCAGCCTTGAATGGATGGGTGGTGGATGGTGGCTGTTGATAGTCTATGCTGCCAACGCCAACCCCAACCTCTACCACCTCCCCCCCCCACCCACCCTCACCACCCCTCACCCCCACCGCCACTCCCAGCATCACTAACCTGTGACCTGGGATCCAGTGATGACACTAATGCCAAAAACATTTGTCCTCATTCATGTCTGGGGTTTTTCAGTGTCACTGAAAGTGAATGGAATTTTGACTGAAACAACAAATTCTCCATTCTCATTGTAAAAAGTCTGTGAAAGCAGAAATCCCTTCAACCAAATCCCTTTATTTACAAGCTCTAACAGCAGTACACACAGTGCTAGCAGTCTATCTCAATATTTCTCAGAGGAATTCCGTGATTGGTCCATCAATTGGATCCTTAATCAGGGAGTTCATACTCCAACAGGCCAACTCAATGGCCCGATTGAAGCCATTACACTCACATGCAGGGAAGCGGGCATGGACGAGATGGAAGAATCTTGCCCTTAATTTCAGGTGGGTGTGATACTGGCAACAACTACTGCCCTCCTGGTGCTGCTACCATTCAGAAGAGTTACTGGCCTCTGATTGGCCATCAATTCTCAGCAGGTGGGGCTTCAGACAGACCACTGCTATCCAGTTTAGTGCCTGAGGGGTATTTAATATGGCATGTGTTCCCTAAAAGAAGCAATGTGAGGCTCTCACCAGCCCTCCAGCCTGCGATCAAGACCCTCATGGCCTCCATTAAATATTGCTCAAGTGATGCATATTAATGGACAGAAAGATCACACAGGGCATGTAACAGGTGGCCCAACTGGAACTTTTACAACTTGCTGAAGTTGCGCACAAATATTTAGTAGTGTGGGTAATAAATCAGAGCCTCCAGGAAGAACCAAACAAATCACTGAGAGCACCGATGACAGAACAGATGTCGCTCTGCAGTCTCCCTGCAGTATTTCTCTCAAATGAATGTCATCAGTCTAACCTCTGCTCAGTTGTGTGTATACAGTCAGATCTTCACACAATGAATGCGAAACCAGTATCCGGTCATCTAATGTCACTTTCCTGACAGTTCATTTAATGGACAATTTCCTGACAGAAATTGGAAATCAATGACTTACATTTGAAACTCAAACTGTGTGCCAGAAGCCACATCGTGGGAACACTGTTGTGTGCGTGTTCTGTAAAATAAGCTTGCCTGAAGTATGCATTGTCTGAAATGAACTGCTGAAAGCTCTGCAGTGTACAAACATCTCTGTTTTGGTGCAATTATGATGGTTCCAGTGAGCAGGTCCCTTTAGGGAAATAATGCACATTCTACATGTTTGCTTCCTGTCTTTCGAATGAACATTAGACGATTGCGTCTCTTAGCTGCAATTATACCAGCTATACAACTCTGTTACATATCGAGCACCAGGGGAAACCTTCCTCTATCAGATTTGTGCAACACTTCACATTTAACCAGCTTCTGGCAGTAACGTCACAAAGGTGATTATCAGAGAGTCAGTTGAACAAAAAATGATAACTGCACTGATGAGTTTCTTTGATATAACATCTTGTTCTTATATAATGTATTAAAATGGCCAAAATCTCCCACTGATCTGGGAGATTTTCAACCTGTGCCTGTGATGGACATGAAAAAGAAATGAGGGTGGGGTGAAGATGGGGCTTAAGGTGCCCATCCAGAGCCAAATTGATAGCTTAGGCTTCACGACTTCCTTATCAGAGCTGAAGAACAGCCATTGGCTGCAACCAGGAAGTTTGGATCTATTGGGAATCATACTTGGTGACTGCTGTTGGGGGGAGGCTAGTGGGTGGGTGGATGGGGCCCACAGAGGCTGCAGACTGGAAAATTTTTGTTGGGCCTTGAGGAGCATGAACATTTTAACCGGGATCCCTATGGAAATCATTGAAACGATACCAGAACCTATATTTCCTTGACAGTCTTTTGGCCAGATCACACAGAGCCTGGTGTACCTGTCTAGTGGGCACAGAGCTCTCATTTATACATCAAAATTGTGTCTAAAAGAAAAGATGACAAAACAGTACGTGGGACGGCAGTGAACAGTAGCTCACAACTTAATACAAAGTTCAAATACTGTCTATGGCTGCAAATTAAATCTCTTCTAAAGCCCCGCGTGTGTCTATTTGTTTTTTAATAGTCAATACTGCAGACCTGAGTGCTTCATTCAACGTTTGAACCTTTCTTTGTTGACAGATGTAAATCGTAGCATGGGGTATGCTACACGTCACAGATGTATAGGATTGTACACTGTGAACCAGCTTTATAGGTTACCATGAAATCCACAGAACCCAAAATATCTCATCAAATTCTGTGTCTCTGTCAATTTTTAATTAAATTTTTAGGTGTCTTTGAATTTTGATATAGAACAGTTAAAATGTCAGCTTGTGTCAACTCATACTAATCCCTGCGAGTCTTTCCTTTACAAATAATAATGCTCTTTTACTTTCTCACATAGTGCAGAAATAAACTAAATCACTCATGTTTCTGTTTGGTCGTCACACAAACTATTGTGACAGTTATTCCATCTGTGAATTAGTAAGGAATTGCTTGATCCTCCTCCCTGGCAGGTGGGAGATGAGGGAAGAGTGAACTACAGAGAAGGGAGAGCAAGGGGGGAGTGAAATATAGGGAACACACATTAGCACCCATTGAACTGTATATGGTATGCAAGTTAAAACAGAGGCCTATGTATTCTTAAAGCCTTATTTTTCAGGCCCATAAAGGGCAACATGCACAGAATTCATCCAGCTAGGAAGCTTGAGATGGGGCATTGGATCTCATTCATATTATTTGGGTGTGCTGTTGTGGACTATCATGGCTTTGAAGGCAGCCGCTCACTTTTAAAAAAGGTTTTTAGAGAGCCAACAGCTGGAATGCAAATTGCTGGGTGTGTGTGTGTGCGCGTGCGTGTGTGACAAAGGAATTGTAGACAGGGACAGGGCAGCATCTAGAAGAGAACATTAATTAGGAGTACTGTAGTGTGTTGGCAATACTCCAACATTTCTTGGTTCCAAAGGAATGACTAAGAACAAACATTGCCAGTTGCTAGGCCCAGCTCCTGCAATGATCTCCAATGCTAAGAGGAGCTCTAAAACAGGTGTTGGGCACTTCACTTACAAACACCATGGGACACATAGAACATGTTCTGGCATCTCCTGCAGCCAAACTGGTGCCAAATGTCATGCTTTACGTTCCACCAGACCCCACCTGCAAGGCCACGAGGGGAGTTCTGACTCCAGAACCCCCATTTATATATCCTGCAGAGGCCTGTGCCATGGAGAAGCCACTTCAGTGACCCATTGGCATGCACCCATTGTCTCTTGAGATAGGGAGGCCAATGATTACCTCCTTCTGTGGGGTATGGGTAGCCTGGTGGTTATGAACTACACTAATGATCTAGAAACAGGGGTTCAAATTCCAGCATGGCACATGAGAAATTTGCATTTAAATCGGGAATAAAAAATGACCTCAGTAATAGTGACCATTAAACTAATGTATTTTCAACAAAACTCATTTGGTTCACAATTTAGGAAATTTAGTGTCGTTACCTGGTCTGGGCTACAACTCACTCCAGACCCATAGCAAATAGTTGACTCTTGAAATGGCCTGGCAAGCTATTCACTTGTATTTAAGAAGGCAACTCACCATCACATTCTCAAGGTGTAAGAAACAAGAGCCTACATTACTTAGTAGACAATGAGTACATTAAATAATAAAAAAAAATTCCCTGTAAACATTTTAAAACAACCAAAGGCCCCATGCCACGTTCATGCATTACGCCACACTGCAACAGAAATGTAGCCTTGTGTTTAAAGTCTCCAAGCTCCTCCCAGGTAAGGGATGTGGCCTAAAAAAGACAACTGGGCAATGTAGGAGGGGCGGTGTGCAAGTGGGGGGAATAGTGAGAGTACAGAATGGTAGGCAGAGGGGAAAGGAGGTGGATGAAGAAGACAAATAATGTTTGTCAGAGGGAAGGACAAGGGAAAGGAAGCTGGATACCGACAAGGCTGCTTGAAAAACTTAGAAACATAGGGGGTCAAAGGGAACCACATCAATCAGTGGAAGGGGATGGATGAAAACACCAGAGGTTCTGGGTGGATGTCCAAGTGGGGCATATGTGCCTCACTGGGCAGAGGGCAGTTGAATCAAGGAATAGATTTCCTCTTCAGGCTGCTAGCCTTTTCCCTCTGGATTACTGACATGCTGCACGTGCTGGTGAAGACTGGTGGGCTGGAGAGAGTGAGATGAGAGTGCTGGGCTGGTGTTTAAATGTAGCAAGAGGACCTTCAAAACCATCAGCCGGCAGCGGATCAGTCTGCTACTGGCCCACCAGAAGGGTTAGAGGGGAATTCACTTGTGGATAATTAATGAACTTCCAAGTGCAGAATCTGGTGTGGGATCCTGCAGTTCTGGTTGGTGGGACAGGAGCCACCCACCACAGCTCTTAGTCTCAAACTGGGAGAATTCCACCCCAACAGCCTGTATGTACTAGTGGTCTCCACCTTTGCATTCAATTGTTAAATGCCTTACTTTTAATAAATTTGGACTTGGGTCCCTGTCCCCATGCAACCAAGTCACATGGGTTTGTCTCCAAGCAGATTTCATAGCAAATCACACCCCTTTCTCCGAACCACTTCATTTTCACTTGAATTGAAAGAGATAAATTAAAACTTATAAAGGTTAGCGTTTGTAATAGAGCAGCAATCCATGGAGCTGAGGTTACTGCTGGCACTCTCCAAATATAGTCAGGGTGCAAGACATCCTGACTAAATGTGACACGTCATTTCATCAAGCTGTAAAGTAACTCCGCAATTAGAAAAGGGATGTGGCCCAGTTAATACGCAATGTTATGGTGTTAATGTGGCCAGAACTATTTCCATGTAGAAGTATTTTCCAGTGTTACTGCAATCACACTGAAGGAGGCGGCTGCTTGTGGGAGCACGAACATGGACTATTTTTGACTGACAAGACTAAATCTGATTGCAATCAATGTGGAAACACCATTTCCATTTATCATTGTGCCATCATCATGTTGCATTTGGTAAGATGATTCAGAAATTCTCTTCTTATGACTTTTTTTTATGCAATAGCTCGTTAACTTATCAAGGGCTCCATTCATTGAACATAAAGATTTTGTGACAGGAGGTATCTGTGATAAATATAAAATAAAGGATTTATTTCAGAAAAGTCAACAACACTGTCCAAATATGCCCACAAGTACCCTGGTTGTTTGACCAGTGAGCATTACACTACCCCACATTACTGTCTTGACTACAAGCAAACCTTCATCAGCAACAGTTATGGACTGATGGAGGCTAATGAGAGAATAATATTTAAAATCCATTGAAAATAGAATCCAGTCAATGTTTGGATCATCTTGTTGCTGACCTTTCATGGTAGCATTCTTCTTGGAGCTTAAATTTGATTTTTGCTGATAATCTGATGGGGTGTAATTAATACTTTGACACACAGTGTTAATTTATCATGTTTGCAATGTATACACTAAAAAAGAATCATACACAAAGACACCCTTTATTCTTTATGTCCAGCAACATGTTAGTGCTTTTTATGAAACTTGTATAGTGTAGTTGAGACAGCTCCTGGGCTGAAGTCTATTTGTAAATGTGCACTATTTAATTGCTGAAGCTTTTTGTCTCGTGCTCATCAGGATAATTGCAAGAATACCAAGAATACAAGATCTTGGGTGTTTTCCAAGGCAATGCCTCTACCAACCAATCAGCATTTCCTTCTCTGACAGGATCAAGTTGTTGTTTCCACTGACATTAATGGTCATGTGATGAAAAACTTTGACAAAATACCTTTTTTCGGCAATGCTCAAATTCTGTACTACCAAACAACTATATGCACTATTCACTTCACCATGGGTGGCATGTTGGCACAATGGTTAGCACTGCTACCTCACAGTACCAGGGATCTAGGCTCGATTCCCAGCTTGTGTCACTATCTGTATGGAATCTGCATGTTCTCCTCATGTCTGTGTGGGTTTCCTCCAGATGCTCTGGTTTCCTCCCACAGTCTGAAAGACGTGCTGGTTAGGTGCATTGGCCATGTTAAATTCTCCCTCAGTGTACCCAAACAGCGGCCAGAGAGTGGCGACTAGGGGATTTTCACAGTAACTTCATTGCAGTGTAACTGTCAATGTGAGCCTACTTGTGACAATAATAAATAAACTTTAACCTTAAAAAAACTTCTAAATAGATCATGTGGCATTGATTTTATAGCATCTTTTCACAAATTGCATTATAATACTTTAATTGCAGTTTACATTCTGTGCTTTTGCCCATCCTAAAATAGAAATGCACATTTTGAATAAACATGGAAATATATGGTGACTGGTTATCCTCAAAACTTAATACATTACCTGTGAAGTATTGTCACTCTTATTTTGTCGGTAAAAGTTGCAGCCAGGTTGCACACACAGCAAGTGAGATAACTGACCAGTCAATCTGTTTCTGGTCATGATGGTTGAGGGAGGTATTTTAACCTGGGTACAAAGTACACCCTGATATTCTTTAAATTGAGATATTTTACATCTAGCTGAACAGGCAGATAGGCCCTTAGCCGAATTAGGTTTCCTCCGGGTGCTCCGGTTTCCTCCCACAGTCCAAAAATGTGTGGGTTTTGTTGATTGGCGATGCTAAATGACCTTTAGTGTCAGGGGGATGAAAAGGTAAATACTGGGGTGAATGGGATAGGGCCTGGATGGAATCATTGTTGGTGCAGACTTGATGGGACAAATGGCCTCTTTCTGCATTTTAGGGATTCTATGATTCTATAACCCCTATTCAGTACCCTGTTGGAAGAGTCAGTCCAGTCTGCATGCTCAAATCCCAGTGTACAGCTAAAAAAAAGCCCATAGCACCTTATTTACATGACTTGAAAGGAGCTGAATCTAACAATAATGTCAACACAAGAATTAAATTAGCACTGTCAGAGGAATCCAAATGGAATCTTCAGATTTGCATCCATACCCAATATGTCAATTATCTCAGTCAGGTATTCTCATTTTTCTTTGAAAACAGATGTCATGCCTCAGAGTTTTAAATTTTATCTTTGTGGAGGGGATTTGGGAATGAATTATGCATTTTGCAAAATCAACTTGGAAATCCACATGATGCAGCCATTGACATAAAAGCTTGATGTACTGATGACCTAAATGTCCTCAATCTTGTTTTAAATGATCAGGGCCATATGAAATTTGTCACTGCATCCTCATAGGCCTAACAATTCAGCTGCACATGTTCTGCTGATGTTATTTCTATTGGAGTGCCTATACAATAAGGTGCCGGCTGAGAATTTGGTTTTAGGAGAAGAAATTATAGGGCAAAACCCTGGGAAGTTGTAGGTGACTTACAATGAATCCATTATTATTGAAAGGGAGTTATTTGTTATTGGTCAAAGGACTGCGTTTTAGCTGTTAGTACTGTGCTCATATTATAGCTTGCCATAGTCACTGTGAATTGTTTGCAACCATAGCAGGTTAGGTGTGAGTAACTCGCAGTGCACACTAGCTGTTTGTCATTGTGTTATGTTGCTTTATGCTGATGTATTAAAAACAGCATGTTTATTGTTGATGTTGTGTTATATCAGGTGTTATTCCTATAATTTATTATTGCGAGATTGAATTCTGGTTTGTAATTTGTAAGTGTAATGTATCTTGTATTTGAGAACTGTTTAAATGAAAAGGAATAGGAGAAGGAATTATTGGTTTAGTTAACAGGGTCATTATTTAATGTCTGAATGGGAAAGGAGTTAAAACCGTGTTAATTGTGTTGAATTGTTTGCAGGTGGACAGCATCAGCTGATGATTCGCTTGCACCTCCATATATCAACACAGACTTAAAAGTCATTGGGTTAGGAGGGCTATGTGTGTAATGTGTAACACTGCAAATAAATATGAACGGTCTATAAAGAATTGGCTCCGGTCTATCCTTCACCAACTAGCTTTCTGGAACAGAACGTGGCCCATTTTGGGAACAGAAATGAGAAAGAATATTAGAGCAGGTGGTCCAATTTTAAATTGAAGACATGAGCTAGAAATTAAAACGTGTAATACTTGCTAGAAAGATGCTATAAAGAGGAAGGAATGACAAAAATAAGTTAGTCATAATTTGCCTCAGGTACCATTTCACTAGATTTTCTCAGTCTACCTATTGCATGAGTGAAATGGCATAAATTCAAATTCAATTCTTGCATTCCTTGGTGACACTATCATATGAATTACATATTGACCAGTGTGAGAAAACTCCTGAACACAATTCACTCAGGCTGGCAGGAACAATAGGCACCGCTGTACCTGAAAGAATATCAAAAGCAGGTGTGCGATGTACCATAGTAACTGTGGATTTTACTGCCGATCTGTGAATGAGACCTTGTGGGCAAGATTTTCCAGCCACGCTCACAATGAAACTGGAAAATCCCGTCTGAGGTCAATGGACCTTTGTGTGGTCCACCTCCTGCCTGCTACGATTACTTTGATGGGCAGGGTGGGGAAATTCCCTGTGTGTTGTCCAAAGTCTAAATTGATCTAAACTTAAATCATTTCAGAAACATTTAGTCCCCATAACATTAGTGAGCAATTAACTGTTTTCATTAGTGATGGAAGACATCAGAAAATGCTGTTGTAAATGTGCTTGTTCACCAGTTTAGGGAAAAGACAATGGATTTATTTACAGGTTAAAACTATACAGAGGCTTGCAGCCTCACAGCTGTAACCAGCTCCCAAAATGACTGAGTACAGAAGGCCTTGCCTTCCAGGGTGATTCCCTGCCCTGCGCCCCAGTTGGTTCCCTGGATTATGTGACCCTTTCTCTACAGATTGATCCCTGAAGGGACAATCACCGCAGCACAGAGGTCAGTAATAGAGGGACTGGTCATGTTTGGAGGGGATGGGTAGGGGGGGATAGAGTTGGGGTGGGGAGGTGAGTCATTATTCTAAATTTCCAGGCCTAATGAATGCCCTCACCCAAAACGTTAACCTTTTCTCCTTCAGATCCTGACTGACCTGGTACGCAACACCAATACATTTTCTGCCTTGTTTCAACATGACGAATCCTTTTATAAGATTCATCTGCCCTTTTTCAACCTTTCAGCAGTGGATAGTGTATGTTGGCAGAAAGAAGTCTAACACTCAGCTGATTGAGAAAACAACCCCTGAAAAATGATTGTACAATTTGTAACAGAATGCCTCATCCTAGGTTATGATATTTGGGTGTAGCTAGAATTGACATGTCTGGGGAATTCCATGGCAGCTGAACAAACATTTGTTACAGAAAAGGGAAAATGAAGCTGCCGCCCACTTGGCAGGACGGGAAGATAGTGGATCATCTCGATCTATACCCAATGGTACCTGTTTCCGTAAGACAATATCTGGAACCACCCTCTCACCACATTACCACTGCGACAAGATGACTGGTTCAATATGTTTATAAGTTCAAGCTGTTAGCCAGCCCGACCCATAAATCTTTATCTCCATCAATTTGGCAAACCCATCTCGATACTCTGCATGACACGACTGATATTTTGGCCAATTAAACGGATCACTTTGAACATTTTCCATGAAGCTTTGAATTGCAAACTGCCACTTCAATCAATATATTACAGCCGTAAATGCTATTTTTGTGGCTTGACCGTTGCAAGCTTGCACATTATTAGCGCAAAACACATTAGCACTGAATATTTATTAGATTGCTGAAGGACATGTGACCAGCATTTTGTAAGATTTAGCAAAAGCATTCTAAATTAATTCCATACGTTACGAGCATGTTACTTCTCTACCATACTTAATATATTGTGAGTAACTAAGTGCAATTAGACATAGAAATAGGGCCTTTGCTATGGACTTTTAAAAAAAGTTACAGAACTACAGATATCCAATTTGGATAAACAAAATATTTGAATACACTTTTTTCTTACTTCATGCTTCATAGCTACATTCTTTCTGAAAGAACAGGGTCTAGGGAAACTGGGATATCCGGAATGGTCTCTGTACCTCCCTATCATTTCAGTCTGAACAATAGTAGCATCTTACCTCTTTGAATACAGCACAAGAACAGGCCCTTCAGCCCTTCAAGCCTGTACTGATCATGATGCCCTAAAAAACTATAAAAAACCTTCTGCCCCTGACTCGATCCATATCTCTCTATTCTCTCCCTATTGATGTACCCATCCAAATGCCTCTGAAATGTTGCCTGCTTCCACCACCTCCTTTGGCAGCACAGTCCAGACACCCACCACTCTCTGCATGAAAAACTACCCCTGCACATCTACCTTAAACTTTCCCCCTCTCACATTGAATCTGTGTCCCCTTGTGATTGACACTTCCCTGGGAAGAAACCTCTGACTATCTACACTGTCTATGCCTCTCATCATTTTGCAGACTCTATCATGTCTTCCCTCAGCCTCTGCCTTTCCAGTGAAAACAATTCTAATTTATTCAACCTCTCCTCATAGCCAACGCCCTCGAGACCAGGCAGCATTCTGGTGAACCTTTTCACACTCTCTCCAAAGCTTCCACACCCTGTTTAATGTGGAAAATCCTCCGTCTTTTACAAAGGCATAATCAGACAAGATGTTTGCCAGCCCAAAGGAGGACATATTAATTTGGTCAGTGAGGTGAGTTTAAGAATCACATTAAAAGAGAAAATGGGATGCGTGAAAGGGGAGAGGTATAGACAGGGTGTCCCAGAACACAAAGTTGTGAAGTTATAGCTGTAGGGAATTGAGTGTAGGGAAAGATCCAAAAGGTCAGAGTTATTGGAATATGGAAATTTGACAGATTGTTGAGCTTGAGTTACACAGATAAAGGAAAGCAAGGCCATTAACAGATGTAAAGACCAGGTTGTGTATTTTAGGTTGCAGATATTGGGACACATTGGGACCAATGTAGATCGTTGAGCACAAAAGGAATGGGTGAATAGGATTTGTATAAAATAGAATGTGGACAGCAGAGTTTTGAATGAGTTGTGATTTATGGAGTGGAGTGTAAGCAGCCGTTTAAGGGAGAACTGAAATAATTAAATATGGGTGAATGTTGCCTTTAAAATATCATTGCCTTATGCAGCCAACTTTTCTAACATGTTTGAGTGGCAATTAACCTAGAGCAAGGCCTACAAAGAGGGTGTTACACAACCGCACATATGTTGCAGGATGACAAAAGTACAGAAGAGACATTGTTGAAAGAAAATGGAATCAGTCTTTTCATTGTTTAATGGGAGGGGAATGTGACTTCCTTAATACAGCATGTTGGACAATGTAGAAACAGGTCAGGGAATTGAGAGAAGTGTGGAAAGAAGGAACTACGTGTCTAATATGACCTTGTACCTTGGAATGACACCATCAGTGGTAGTTTGTAGAAAAGGAACAGAAAGCAGGCACTTGCTGCTGGGACAGTTGGTCATGGAGTTAATGGTGAGGGGGCAGCAAGTGAAGTTATTGTTGGAGGTGCTCTGACTACAGCTGATAAGAATCAAATTAAATGCAGTGTTCCCACTGATTTGGATAACAAAGGAGGGGAATTGGACTAGGATGGTGCAGTTGATCCTATCAATGACTTCATTGTGGGTGAGAAGGGTGAGGAATGTTTCTGACTGTGATCATGGTGTACTGAGCATCTTTTGCATGATAACATGTTGAAGAATGTCAGAGGATAAAAGGAGATTGGAAATGGGCCTATAGTTTGCACCGACAGGGGTTGAATATGACATTCTGAGGGGAAAGGGCAGTGGAGCTGGTTTAGAAAAGGACAGAAACCAGTCAGGGAGCCATTTGCAATGTCAAATAGCACGTGGGCCAAGAAAGGAAGCTGGATACATGCAGACCACATTGGTGGGTTTAATATAGCAAAAGAAGTGAGGAGCAGTGAGAGAGGCCAGGAGTATCTGGAAGTAGGAGAGGGTGAAAGAGAAATCCAGGGGATAAACTCACATTAGAGAGCTAGTCACTAGACTGAGAGCAACAACAGGAATTTGATGTGTCCATGTAAAACAAAATAATTTGCCTCGTGTTCTTTCAGCATTTCAATTTTGGACTGCATGCTTTTATATAATTTTGTTTAACACTCATTATTATAGTTTTTCTTTACTGTTTTATAATGGCAGTGCCTCCTTTATACTACAATTATTTATTTGTGTATTGCAGCAATCTCTTTCTATTTCCCAATTTCCTGCCTTCGAACTCTGGCCAATGTGCTTTGGTTTCCCTTTTTCCTTTAGTAAGTGTTTCTTGCATGCTTTTGAGAGTGGCTGACGCTGATGGATTTTGACCAGTTGCGTTATTAAAAATTCTAATTTAACATCAGATTGAACTCAGGTAGCTTCAGCGAGGGGGAGAGTAAATCAGAGCTTGAGTGTGGTGATTGTCCCTTTACGGTCAACACAGCAGAATAAGAGTCAGCTGGCCCGAGTGACCAATCAGAATTCATGTGCAGAATCATCCCATAATAAGACATCTTGGGAGCTAGCTACAGCCCATGTGGCTGCTGTACAATTCTTACTGATAAATACCTTTTGTGCTCACTAATGAATTCTGTAAAAATGCATCTTTAGATTGAAGATAGACACTGCCATCTGGTTGATGATTAAAATATATGTTGTTGGCCACAAATCACAGATGAAAGATAAGCAGGAGACATTGGGTTGCTGATTGTTACAAAGTGGAGCAAATAGCATTGTGAATCAGTTGTCTCTTTGCGACAAAAAGAGAGATGGTGAAATGATGTCATACATTTTTCATTTCCGTTTCAGCAGAATTAATGGACTCTGCTGCTGTGGGTGTTTCTCTATTGCCAACAACAATGACTAACAACCCAAAGACTGGATAAGTGGAGGGCTGAATGTTGATTTATGAGGCAGTTTTCATATAAACAGACTAGTAAATCTTGCCACATCATGATAGGAGATGCAGAGTCATTAGCTAATCGATTGGAATACCGATATATATCCCAATCCATCTCTGACTTTTAATAGGAGTGCAGCTAAACCTGCATAAATTGTCCACCTCTGACTTGCCGTCTTGGTTGGCTATCTCCCCAAGAGGCTGGGAACTGGATCCAACTTCCATCAATGGCATTAGAATTTCTTGATTCTTGTCAAACTGGGGATGTGCTAAAGTGGATGGGAAACATTTTGCAATTGCAATCCAATAATGCACCTTAATTTGTATACTTGGAAACTGTAATAATCACTGATCTGGTAACTACAACAAACAATGAGATTGTTTATTTGTTGAACAAATACAATTATTTCCTTTGAGTCTAAAACAGAATCAAAGCTGGTTCATAGGGTCAGGCCTTGCTGGAAAGTGATGCCACATCGGCGATACATTGTCATGAATCTGCAAATCAGCAGCATGTTCAAGGGATTAAGCCATACACTATTTGTTGAGGGTCTCACAAGAATTAAGTACCGCTTTGTTCATCCAGCAGAAGAGACTTTTCAGTTACAGGCACTAAAATGAAACAAAACTTATTCAAACTTAAAAATTAAAGAAAAAAGTTTAATAAAGAAACATCATTCCTCCTGCACTTGTGACCCCACCCTGGACCATTACAAGCTCCCACAAACCCCAGCAGCTTCTTATTTATACTGAGCCAGCTGACCATCACATCATTTTGTCATTGATTGCATAGTTTACTGGGTCAGTTGACCTTTACAGCATGTTACCATTGGTCACACTACAACAACTTCAATGTTATCATTGGCTGCATTCTAACACGTTTTTTGATTCACACAAATAGCTTCTCAGCTTTAGCCCCCCCATATATTTATAAAGACTTGCTGGATTTGCAGATTAATTGTCCATTAAACTTGCCACAGAAAGTTAAAGGTGGACATTCACAGCATAAATAGCTTTTTTATTGATACAATTGTCAGTGAAATGCAAATCAATCCCTGTGGCCTAGAATGGAAAAGTAAGCAGTCTCACAGCACGAGGTTAAAGTCCAATAGGTTTATTTGGTAGCACAACCTTTTGGAGCGCTGCCCCTTCATCAGGTGAATGCAGGATTTGTTCCACAAACAGGACATATATGACACAAACTCAATTACAAGATAATGGTTGAAATGCGAGTCTTAACAGGTAATCAAGTCTTTACAGGTGCAGACAATGTGAGTGGAGAAGGGGTTAAGCACAGGTTAAAGAGATGTGAATTTCTCAAGCCAGGACAGTTGGTGAGATTTTGCAAGCCTATGCAAGTCATGGGGGTTACCATGCCTTAGATACTCTGTCTGCCGTGTTCTGTGTTTGTCTTCTGAGGAGGTCTGTGTGGTTTTTCACTGTGGTACATCAGAATTGTTGATCGATGAGTTGAGCACCTTATCCTATTCTTATTCGGGTGTCTTTCAGCACCTGTAGGCGTCTGTTGCGATCCTCCTCATCTGAGCAGATCCTGTGTGATCTTCCTTCCACTCACATTGTCTGCACCTGTAACGATTTGATTACCTGTTAAGACTTGCTTTCCAACCATTATCTTGTAATTGAGTTTGTGTTTATATATGCTGTGTTTGTGAAACAAATCTTGCACTCAACTGATGAAGGAGTGGTGGTCCAAAAACTCATGCTACCAAATAAACATTTTGGACTTTAACTTGTGAGACTACTTACTGTGCCCACCCCAGTCCAACGTTGGCAACTCCACATCACAGAATGGAAACAACTGAAAGTATTCAATCTCTATATCTCACATAGTAACTTGTTGATTACAACTCTTACATCTTTTCTAACTTTTCCTTTGTGTCTCCTTTTCCTCGAATCTAATTTTCTCTGGGAAGAAACGCGCTGGTTCTCTTCTGAACCTAACATGTTGACCAGAATTCTCCGACTGTTCATGCCAGTGAGAATGGAGAATTTGGTGCTCAGCCAAATCTCCATTCACTGCAGTGGAACTGGAAAATCACAGCTGTGGGTGAGATCAGGGAATCTGGCTGAATCTTTGTCATTTTTTGGGTAATTCCATCACTATATTAACACAACAGGAGGAGCAAGAGTGATCCCCAGCACCTCAAGGAAATCTCCTGCTGCAAATCGGCTTCACTGCAAACCTGCAACATTTCCTGCTTTTTGGGGGGCTGGCCCCCAATAGTCTTGGGCCATAGTCTTCCAGTGTGGGCTTTCCTGCTCTGGAGACATCCGACCTATCAACCCAGCTGTTGCTGGGCAAAACTGAGGTGAAAAGAAAGTGATAATCCATTAAATTCAGTGGGACTACTGCTTTCAGCCACACACAATCACAGTCCCCTGCTTCCCTAAAAATATCAGAAATGTGGTTTACTGATATCAAAATATATTAAACTGTGCAGTACAATGCGTTTCTTTGTCCATGGGTGCTGTTTATTCAGGTGCCGTTGTTTTTGCAATTTTAATATGGTGAACTTATTATATATTTAACAGAATCACAGAATCACACACTTCAGAAGAGGCCCTTCATGTTGGAATGTAACCAATGATAACATTGGATCTGTTGTAGTGTGATTAATGATAACAAGCTGTAAGGGTCAACTGACCTGGTAAAGTATGAAACCAATGACAAAATGATGCGATGATCAGCTGACTTAGTGTAAATAAGAACCTGTGGGGAATTGTTGGGAGCTTGGAATGGCCCAGGGTGAGACCTCAAGTGTTGGAGTAATGAAGTTTCTTTATTAAATATTTTCCATTGATTTACCAGTTGGTGTAAGTTTTGTTATATTTTATTGCCTACAACTGAAGAGTTCCTTCTGGAGGATCAATGCTTCGGTCCATTGATTCTGCACCGACACGTGAGAAACACCTTAACTCCCACCTACTCCTATTCACTAGCATTTGGCCCATAGCTTGAATGTTATGACATGCCAAGTGCTCATCCAGATACTTTATAAATGATGTGAGACAACTCACCTCCACCACTCTCCCAGGCAGTGCATTCCAGACCATCACCACCCTTGTGTAAAAAGGTTTTTCCTCACATCCCCATAAATCCCCTATCCCTCATTTTGAACTGTTTCTCCTCGTGACTGACTATTTAACTCATGGGAAAAAGCTGCTTTTTATCCACTCTGTCCATATCCCTCATAATCTTGAACACCTCGATCAGGTCACCCCTCAGTCTTTTCTGCTTCAATGAAAATAATCCAAACCTACCCAACCTCTCTTTATAACTTAAACGTTCCATCCCAGCCAAAATCCTGGTGAATCTTCTCTGCGCCGTCTCTAGTGCAATCATATCCTTCCTATAATGTGGCAACCAGAACTGCACATAGTACTCCAGCTGTGGTCTCAACAAAGTTCTATACAAGTGAAACATGACTTCCCTGCTTTTGTAATCTATGCCTCAATTAATAAAGGCAAGTGTCCCATATGCCTTTTTCACCACCCTACTAATATGCCCCTCTGCCTTCAGAGATCTGTGGACAAACACAACAGGGTCCCTTTGTTCCACAGAACTTCCGAGTGTTATGTCATTCATTGAATACTTTCTTGTCAAATTATGTCCTCCAAAATGTATCAACTCACACTTTTCAGGATTAAATTCCATCAGCCACTTATCTGATCATTTGATCATTCCATCTATATCTTCTTTTAGCCCGAGATACTCAACCTCACTGTTAACCATCGGCCAAACTTTGTGTCATCCACAAAATTACTAATCTTAACCTCATCGATGTCAGTTACATAAATGACAAATAATAGGGGATCTAGCACAGATCCGTGGGCAGCAGTTAGTCCCTAAAAATAAGAACTGTCTCGATACACCAGAGCTTTTAAGGTGTAAAGCATTTTCTTTTATTGAAGTAAAATCAATGCATAGAATTGATGAGTAAACTACATGGTGACTGTGGTGATTGTCCCTTTAAGGACATCACAGCAAAGGATGCCTTTGCATCCTGCCTTGATCACTCCTGCCTTGAGTGACCAAATGGGACAACAGTGGGTAATCCTCCAGGGGATGGAGGCCTCACTTGGGCAGAATACAGTCTGAAATCATGTAGAAGACACATAGGGACTGGGGCATCTGATGAGCAGCTGGTGAAGCAGGCTTTCTTTGTTAATAAATACACATCATGTTCCTGATGAAGTCTATGATGTACATCATTACATTGGTAACAAGAATAAAATGGATTATGATGATACAGCTGAACTATAAGTACCTAATTTTAATTGAAGTCTGAGGGAAGAAAGATACTCTCAAGGTTGTCTGTTTTTGGGTGAATAGACCCAATCAGTTCTTTGAGGAGGTAACAAGAAAATTAGATAAAGGAGAACCAGTGGATGTGATTCATTTAGATTTCCAGAAGATCTTTGACAAGGTGCCACACAGGAGACTGTTAAAGATGTTAAGAGCCCATGGTGTTAAGGGTAAGATCCTGGCATGGATAGTGGGTTGGCTGACTGGCAGAAGGCAGAAAGTGGGGATAAAGGGTTCTTTTTCAGGGGTCGGTGCTGGGACCACAACTTTTCACAATATGCATAAATGATTTGGAGGAAGGAACTGAAAGCACTGTTGCAAAGTTTGTAGATATACAAAGATATGTAGAGGGATAGATAGTATTGAGGAAGCAGGGGGCTGCAGAAGGACTTGGCAGGTTAGGAGAGTGGGCAAAGAAGTGACAGACGGATTACAATGTGCAAAAGTGTGAGATTATACACTTTGAAAGGAGGAATGGAGGTGTAGACTATTTTCCAAATAGGAGAATTTTCTAAATAGGAAAATTTCCGAAAAAGGTTCCCCCAAGGCCATCAGAAATCAGAAACACAAAGGGACTTGGAAGTCATTGTTCAAGATTCTCTTAAGGTTAACGTGCAGGATTAGTCGGCAGTTAGGAAGGTAAATGCAATGTTAGCATTCATGTTGAGAGGGCTAGAATACAAGCGCAGGGATGTACTTCCGAAGCTATATAAGGTTCTGGTCAGACCCCATTTGGAGTATTATGAGCAGTTTTGGGCCCCATATCTAAGGAAGGATGTGCTGGCCTTGGAAAGGGTCCAGAGCGAGGTTCACAAGAATAATCCCTGGAATGAAGAGCTTGTTGTATGAGGAACCGTTGAGGACTCTGGGTCTGTACTTGGAGTTTATAAGGATGAGGGGTGATCTTATTGAAACTTACAGGACACTGCAAGGCCTGGATAGAGTAGACGTGGAGACGATGTTTCCCCTAGTAGGGAAAACTAGAACCAGAGGGTATAACCTCAGGCTAAAGGGACGATCCTTTAGAACAGAGATGAGGAGGAATTTCTTCAGCCGGAGAGTGGTGAATCTGTGGAACTCTTTGCCGCAGAAGGCTGTGGAAGCTGGGCCATTGAGTGTTTTTAAGACAGAGATAGATAGGTTCTTGATTAATAAGGGGATCAAGGGTTATTGGGAAAAGGCAGGAGAATGGGGATGAGAAAAATATTAATCATGATTGAATGATGGATCAGACTCAATGGGCCAAGTGGCCTAATTCTGCGCCTATGTCTTGTGGTCTCATGGTCAGATGTTGACACGATGCCAGATTCTGAGAGATCGACACAGAATGAGTGTGGATTGACTGGTACAGTCAGAATCCGAGAAACATATAGAAAATAATGAAGGTCAAATAACACTCGGAAGCAAGAGCTGTGACTTTGACTATTTTTAATAAAGGTGGAACTTAAGCAAATAAAAAGACGGGGGTGGTGATTCTCCCATCCTGTTGCATTAGTTTTTTAGCTCAGTGGGCCGGGAGATTACAGCGGCACTCGATGCGTGGTATCCGTGCTGGGCACCCTGGCCCACTATTGTCTCCCAGCGCCAGATTTCCTGCACATCAGAAATCACCGTGGGGGCGCATAAATGATGATAATTAACATTGCCATATATTTAGCACACCCCCCCCCCCCACATCAGAGTGGTTCACTCACAGGGATTACAGTGGAGCCCCACTTTCAGGGAGTTAGCGGCCCCACCCTGGGGGAGTGAAAGGTGCAATCGGAGCCTCCCAGAGGCTTGGATAGCAGGGGGGTGCCCCTGGACATTGTCAGCCTGGCAGTGCCAGTCTGCACCCCATGGCACTTCACAAGGTTTAAAGTGCAAATGCACAGGGGACACCTTGGCACTGCCTGATGGGCAGTGTCAAGGGGCTGGATCTATGGAGGGGTGAGGCCTTCAGAGGGAGTGGGGGATCTTGCTGCCACTCTACATAATGATCAGTGCGGAGGCAGGGAGTGATTGGGGCTGGCCATCAGGGCGGGGGTGGAAGTCACCCTGCTAGGAGGTCAGGGATGCCGGGAGGGGGAATGAGTGGGGGCAAAGTCAGAGATCGGGGCTGTGGAAGGAGCTGGAGGCTGGGCAGTACGCGGTCAAGGGCCCGCGATAGGGCTGTGGTGGAGTGGAGGGATGGCATTGCAAGGGTCGCGGGGCTGGCCAGTGATCAAGTTGGCCAGCAATCAGGAGACTGTCACTGTGGGGCCATAGCACATGCACTGATCATCGCACTGACAGACCAGTGTATGAGCCGTGGCCAACTCAGTGCTATGCTGCTATCCTCCCGGACGGGGATAGGTCCTGCTCACTGAATTCTGGAATGAATCGCACTAGTGCGCTCTGCAGTGCAATGTGGGAGATTCATTTTAAAACTCCCGCTAAAGAAAGCAGCATCATTTACTCCACTTTTCACTCAAATCCAACACTTAGAATTTTTTGGAGGAATTTCAGTCAGGGAGTTGCTGCAGATTTTTTTTAGGAAAAAGAGAGCACAAAGAGAAGTAAAAATGGGGTGGCGGGAAGGGAAATGCCCAGCAAAGTACAGGACATGTCCTGGGAGCACAGGAAAGTGAAACAGACAGGCTCCTAGTCAGACTGCACTAAAGAGAGAAGTTTATAAGGATGAGGGGGGATCTTACTGAAACTTACACGATACTCTGAGGCCTGGATAGAGTGGATGTGGAGAGGATGTTTCCACTAGTAGGAAAAACTAGAACCAGACAATTCCTAACCTGCTTGAAAAAAAAAGTCAAAAAGTTTTTAAAGTCCAAAATGGAGAGTGGAGGATCTGCTAGTGAAACAACAAAAGGAAGGAACAGGTACCATCAAAAGAAGAATAAAAAACAAATTCTCCAGGCAGCTAAAAAAAAACTTGCAGAGATTGCTGAGAAAGTTTTCTATCAATAAAATGGAGAAGTCTGAGAGAGTTGGAAGAGAAGTTTAAAAACTTAAAGAAAGGCTGCCAGCTTTGCACCAAAACTTCAAAAGTATGGGAAAAGAGAAAACTAGCAGCTGCTGACAGCTTAAAAAAAAATTGACAGTCTTAAAGAGGTAATGAATTTAAAGTGGCAATGCATTTGAAGTGGTGAGACATTGAATGCAGCAATCACAAGAGGATACAAAGAAAAGGAAAACTGGATAAGATCCTAAATAGAGGACAACTCTTAACGAAGGTTCATAAGCAACACAAGATATCAGAGGAGGAAATAAAGACCTCAGGGAAAAGGCAATGGAAAACTTGAGAGGATGTCGTGATTCTCTGTTCGAACAAGATTGATGAAATGGTCACCACATGGAAAGGCAGTAAGCCTGGATGGAAGGGTTCAATGTGAGTTTCGGAACTGGACACAGATAAAGCCTACCAGTAGAAGTTTTTATGTTTAAATACAAGCCTCAAGATGTCATCAATGAACAATCACCACATTGGTTTACAATTATCCAACTCATCTGTATAATGTTTGGTTAAAGTTTGGGCCTGAGTAATTTTGTTTTGAGATTCTAAGGGAGGAAGAATGTGGTGATTGCCCCTTTAAGGGCATCATAGCAGCAGAGAATCACCTGGCTTGAGGGACCAATTGGGACTGAGAATGGGTAATCAGCTGGTGGGGAGCTAGGTGACCGCGGTGGTGGGGGGAATTGGGGGGGCAGGGGGTGAGGAGCAAGGATTCCTCCTTTCACCAGCAGATATCTATAGGACATGTAGGGACTGAGATTCAGGGGCTGTGTGCCTCTGTACTGTTTTTCCTTATTAATGAATACCCTTGTGTTCCTGATGAATTCTGTAGTGTGTATCATTATACTACACCACAGTTATTCTATTCCACTGATCTACAGAAAAACACAGTAGAAGTCCTTAAAAGTAAAACATGATAAATGGGGAAAGATCAGACATTTTGTGCTTTTTTTTACAGAAACATTGTGGGTTATCCATCTTTACCATCGATAAGAGAACATTTCCAGTGAAGAATTGAAAAAGAATCTCTTGAAATAATTTTCAGGAGCAAACTGAATACAGATAACCTCCCACTGGAACAAACTCACTACTCACTGTTCATGCATGAACAAAGTGTCCTTTCAAAGCATACTGCCCTGGAGGCTTTCTCACAATAGGTTCCACTCACACCTTCCCAACATCAACTTCAACTCTGGGGTGTTGAGTGAATTCAGTGTCGCCACCACAGAAAAATAATGACGTGAAAAGTAGAAGGAAATACAAAGATGTTTCACAGAATTACCCAGAAAAGATGGTTAGAGATATAAAAAAGATTAAAATGGAGGCACAGAAGCTTAACATGAAGAGCTCGTTTCTAATATCATCCTATAAGTGGACAGGCAGATTTAAAATCAGAGAATGATTATAACACAGAGAAAGGCCTTCCAGCCCTTCATCATTGTGCTGGCTCTCAGAAGAAGCAACTGACCCAGTGTCCCTCCCCCACCTGCTCCCCATAGCTCTGCAAATTCTTCTTTTCCAGATTACCCCTTTTTTGAAGGGGTAACCAAGAAGGTAGATGAGGGCAGTGCAGTTGATGTTGTCTACATGGACTTTAGCAAGGTCTTTGACAAGGTACTGCATGGTAGGTTGTTGCATAAGACTAAATCTCATGGGATCCAGGGTGAGGTAGCTAAATGGGTACAAAATTGACTTTTTGACACGTGGTTGTAGATGGTTGTTTTTCAAACTGGAGGCCTTTGACCAGCGGTGTGCCTCAGGGATCAATGCTGGGCCCACTGTTATTTGTCATTTATATTAAAGATTTGGATGAGAATATAGGAGGCATGGTTAGTAAGTTTGCAGATGACACCAAGATTGGTGGCATAGTGGACAGTGAAGAAAGTTACCTCCAATTGCAACAGGATCTTGATCAATTGTGCCAGTGGGCTGACGAATGGCAGATGGAGTTTAATTTAAATAAATGTGAGGTGATGCATTTTGGTAGATTGAACAAGGGCAGGACTTACTCAGTTAATGGTAGTGCTTTGGGGAGAGTTACAGAATAAAAAGTTCTAGGGGTACATGTTCATAGCTCCTTGAAAGTGGAGTCACACCTGGACAGAGTGATGAAGAAGGCATTCAGCATGCTTGATTTCATCTGTCAGAACATTGAATACAGGAATTGGGATGTCTTGTTGAAGTTGTACAAGACATTGGTAAGGCCACACTTGGAAAACTGTGTACAATTCTGGTCATCTTATTACGGAAACAATATTATTAAACTAGAAAGAGTGCAGAAAAGATTTACTGGGATGCTACCAGGACTTGATGGTTTGCGTTATAAGGAAAGGCTGGATAGACTGGGACATTTTTCTCTGGAGCATAGAAGACTAATGAGGGATCTTATAGAGGTCTATAGAATATTGAGGGACACAAATCAGCTAGAAAGTCAATATCTTTTCCCAAAGGTAGGGAAGTCTAAAACTAGAGGACATAGGTTTAAGGTGAGAGGGGAAAGATGCAAAAGTATCCAGAGGGGCAATTTTTTCACACAGAGGGTGGTGAGTGTCTGGAACAAGCTACCAGAGGTAGTAGAAGACGTGGGTACAATTTTGTCTTTTAAAAGGCATTTTGACTGTTGCATGGGTAAGATGGTAATTGAGGGGTTTGGCCAAATGCAGACAATAGCTTAGGGGTTTAAAAATAAGGGGCAGCATGGACAAGTTGGACTGAAGGACCTATTTCCATGCTGTAAATCTCTATGACTCTATAATAATGCAATTCCCTCTTGAATGCTTTGTTTGGGCCTGCCTCCAGCACACTCTCAGACAACAGGTTCCAGATCCTAAGCACTGGCTGAGTGAAAAGAGTATTCCTTCTGTCACCATTCCTTCTTTTGCCAATTACCTTCAATCTGCAACCTCAGGTTCTTGATCCTTCCACCTAATCTACTCTGCTCAGACCCTGATGATTTGAGCACCCCTATCAAATGGAGAATTTTAGTGCTCAGCCAAATCTCCATTCATTGCAGCGGTCACTCTGAGAGGCAGCAGTGCTAGCCACAGTGCTGCCCACCTGGAGGCAGAAAAGAGGGATTTGGGGGCCATCATCTTGGGTGAGAAAGTGGGTTGGGGCCACCATAGAAATTCCCATTCTAATTATAGCTGCCCTCCTGTCAAGTACGAGGCACCTTCAGATCTCCCTCTCCCACTGGTGCTAATCCCCAATTATCCACTGCCTCTCCAGGGGATCCCCTACTCTACCCATCCCTCCCCCAGGACCCCAGCTGATAACCCCACACTAGCTCTCCACACTTAGCCCAGCCAACGCACTGGAGTGCCTCTTCTGACCATTGCAGAGCTGTGTTTGGATGGGCTGGGCAGCGGTCAGCCATTCTGACTGACTGCCAGCTCTCCACAGATGTAAAAAAAATTGACAGTCTGCAAGAGATAATGCAGGTTTATGGAGCAGAACAGACCAGAGTTTAGTAATGGTGGAAAAGTTTCACTTGGTGGGAATTGTGAAATTGGGGGTTTCAGCACCAAGGGCCATGACTGGCTGTTAACCGCTGCCCCCCCCCCTCTTCCCAGTGCCAGGTCTGTCTATCAGTGCCTTTGAAGGAGGGACTCCAATAGGAGGTGACGATGGTCCACACAGATTTACTTATTGTGCTCCCCACGTGGCAACAGACCAACTTACAGTTTTATTAATACTAACTGCAACAGGAAGTGTGGTCATTAAGTGGTCATTGATTGTCCAGATAAGGGTCTCAATCGACTTTGGGGCAAAAAGGATGACTATGAGCTTTTCTGCCTCAGATTTAACTATCTCAGTTATTCCCCCTGCCCACTCGCTCAGCCTATCTAGATCCCTCTGCAGACTTTCCACACCCTCCACACAATTTGCCGTTCCACTTATCTTTGTGTCATCAGCAAATTTCGACACCTTACACTCGGTTCCCTCCTCCAGATCATCTAGATAAATGGTAAATAGCTGAGGCCCCAGCACCGATCCCTGGGGCACTCCACTAGTCACCAACCGTCAATCCGAATAGCACCCATTGACACCCACTCTCTGCCTCCAATTTGACAGCCAATCCCCTATCCACGCTAACACCCTACCCCCAACTCCATGCCCCCTAACCTTCTGTAACAATCTTTCGTGCGGCACCTTATCAAACACCTTCTGAAAATCGAGAAACACCACATCCACCGATTCCCCTCTATCCACCGCACTAGACACATCCTCATAGAATTCCAATAAATTTGTCAGACACGTCTTCCCCTTAATGAAACCGTGCTGCGTCTGTTCTATCAAACAATTCTTCTCAAGATGCATTGCTATTTTCTCCTTGATTTCGGATTCAAGCATTTTTCCTACAACTGACGTTAAACTAACCGGCCTATAATTCCCTGCCTTTTGCCTGCTACCCTTTTTAAACAGCGGCGTAACATTAGCCGTTTTCCAATCTTCCGGCACTTCCCTGGAATCCAGTGAGGTTTGGAAAATAATCACCAAGGCATCCACTATCACCTCTGCCATTTCTTTCAGAACCCTTGGATGCATTCCATCCGGTCTTGGGGACTTGTCCACCATCAGTCCCTCTAGTCTGTTGAGCACTGCCTCTCTAGTAACAATGATCTCATTCAGGCCCTCCACTCCTACCATCTTTCCATCGTTAACACCCGGCAAACTATTTGCGTCCTCCTCCGTGAAGACTGAAGCAAAAAAGTTATTCAAGGCCTCAGCCATTTCCTCATCCCCTACCCTAAATCCCCCCTCTCATCCTCTAAGGGTCCAACATTCACCCTAGCCAGCCTTCTCCTTTTTATATATTTATAAAAACTCTTACTATCCTTTTTTATATTTAGCGCTAGCCTAGCTTCATAGTTTATCCTTCCAAGGAATGATATTTATCATTCACTTCTGCCCAGGAGGGAAGAAATTCTAGAGCATAGGAACTAGATGGTTGAAAGCAATGTCTAAGAGGGCTGCAAAGGGAGAGATCTTTGCACAGGAGGATGGAGTCAGAGGGATGCAGTTTCCACGACTTTGATTTCATTTGTTTCTCCAAAAAAAAATGGGCAAATAAGATGGAAACTTGGTGGATTTTTCTTTTAAACTTTACCAGGATGCTGCCTGGGGTGAAACATTTAAATTATGAAGAGAAGTTGGATTGGTTTGGATTGTTTTCATTGGAGCAGGGAAGACTGAGGGGTGACCTGATTGAGGTGTTCAGGATTATGAGGACCATGGACAGGGTGGATAGGGAGCAGCTGTTCCCCTTAGTTGAAGGGTCAGTTACAAGGGGACACAAGTTAAAAGTGGGGGGCAGGAGGTTTAGGGGGGGATTTGAGGAAAAACCTTTTTACCCAGAGGGTGGTGACGGTCTGGAATGCACAGCCTGGGAGGGTGGTAGTGGTGGGATGCTCACATCCTTTAAAAAGTACCTGGATGAGTACTTAGCACGACATAATATTCAAGGCTATGGGCCAAGTCCTTGCGAGTGGGATTAGGTGGGCAGGTCAGGGCATTTCATGAAGTGGTGTGGATTCAATGGGCCAAGGGGCCTCTTCTGCACTGTAGTATTCTGTGATTCTGATTAGTGAATCAGTTGGGTTTTTATAACAATTGATGATAGTTTCGTGATCAATATTATTGATAATAGCTTTATATTTCAGATTGATTGCTAAAATTTAAATTCCACCAGCTGTGATGGTGGGACTCGAAGCCATGTCCCCAGAGCACTAGCCTGAACCTCTGGATGACTAATTCAGAGCATCACTAATGTGTCACCACCTCCCCTGACTGTTAGTGGAGTGATATTAACAAATTCATGAAGGAAATCGGCAAAGTAGGTGAATGGAATAAGCTGGATACCAGTTGATGAGACCCCAGTGGGAGGTCTGAGCAAAAAGGCTGACAAGAAAGAAGGGTGAGGCAGCTGCATATCAAGAGGCGACAACCCTGAACCTGAATTTTGATAGTCTGACTAACCATAATTAAAAATATATGTGTTCCGTTCCTCAGTTGTCATTCACCTGTGGGGCATAATAGTAAAACTGTAAGATTAAAATGTAATAAGTTTTCCTCAATTACAAATATGATCTTCCAGAAGAAATATTTTGCTTGGCCGAAAGCAATTTTACGACTCAAAAAAAATCTACTACTCATTTCAACCATTAGCTAGTCAATGTGAAGGAAGAGCTACGATTGTGCAGAAAGTCAGAAGCAGCAAGAAAGCAGAGGGGGGGGAAGAAACAAAGCACAATTACTAAGGATAAACACCTTGATGCTTATTTTATTTATTAGTCACAAGCAGGCTTAGATTCACACTACAAATGAAGTTACTGTGAAAATCCCCAAGCAGCCACATTCCGGTACCTGTTCGGGTACACAGAGGGAAGTTAGCATGGTCAATACACCCAGCCAGCATACCTTTGGACTGTGGGAGGAAACCAGAGCACCCAGAGGAAACCCACGCAGCCACAGGGAGAATGTGCAAACTCCACACAGTGACCCAAGCCAGGAATCGAACCCGGGTCCCTAGCGCTGTGAGGCAGCAGTGCTAACCACTGTGCCACCGTGTGATCTTTCACACAACGGGCATATCAATTTGCTTTTCACTTTTCCAGAGGAGGGAGGGAAAAGTAAAGTTGTCATAGTCCCAGGTGATTATAAGTTGCACTGTCCTTTGAGGGAGAAGAGCTGGCTGGTGGTGATTTATCCTGAGGATCACCATACCTCAGGGAAGGGGCAAGGTTGAAAAGGTGGGTCTCCATGAATAACCTCAGCCAGTCCGGGAATCGAACCCATACTATTGGCATTTCTCTGAGTCACGAACCAGCTGTTCAACTGACCCAAGCAGGGAGGTAACCTATGTGTAGCTGGCAAGTGACTTTTTGTTGCATTATCATGAAAACTGGCAATATTAACTCACTGAGAACATAATTCATCTTTCTACATGCTAACTAAATCCCTTCATTATGCACTCTTAAAACCTTCTTCCAGCTTACAGTACATGGAATACAGTCAGGTTTAAATAAGGCTCGCAATGTGAAGGGGATCTTCTTGAGGCTAGTGGGTTGTTGAATCAGTTCCAAGAATGTACCAATTGAAACCTGAACTGCTTACTGCAGCTAAACTGTAACTTGTTGCTGTTCCTTCTCCATAAAAAAAAGTCATATCAACATTTATTGGTGTGCTCGGTATAAACAAAAGCTTTAATTTAAAAGTGTATATCAATTATATTTAAATGGCCACAGACTTGAATCTGGAGACTGGTAAACAATCCCAGTCAATGTTAATATGAAACTGCAGTTATTACCACTTAAGGCAATAAGCTTCGTAACTTGGCTGTACATCAAAATGATCTCAAAGATGTACATGTTTTTGGTTTAGCGCATGCAGTGAGTGTGCGGCTTCATATCCAATGTAACAGAGACAAATAAATTCATTTCCAACTGATTCATCTTATCTCTCTCTTAAAAGAAATGGAAAATGGCTGGAATTCTTACACAAGCCAAGGCACAAAGTCCCTTGAAGTGAGCAGCTCACCACACCTCTTTCTGGGCATTGCTATTTTGCAGGCAATATATGAGTCAATGAGCATAATACTGTCTTGCTAATAGGCACTGGAGAGCAAATGCTGCAGAAAACATGGCAGATCAGGAATGACCAACACATTGGAAAGCATTAAGATGAATAAAAGTGACAGGGATGGCGAATGTTTGGAATGGATAGTCCACAGAGATGATTAAGGCTGATAATCTTGGTTATTACAAGAGGAACTAGCAAAGGCATTTGATTAGCAAATTAAATGTAAGGAATAAGCTTTGCAGTGTTTTTGGAATCTGGGCCCAATCAAAAAGTTCTGTTTTAGTTCTGGATGTTGCTTCATTTCCATAAAGTCTGTGCAGGTGGAGCAAATGACGTTTTCCATTATTGAAATGGAGATGTTGAATAATGGAGGATATTTGTCTTCCTGTTACAGCACCATCTACTCTCTGCACTCTATTCAAGACTTGATGGAATAGTTATTTCAATAAAAATCAATGTAGGTCCAAAATAAGACCATAAGATATAGGAGCAGAATTAAGCCATTTGGCCCATCTAGTCTGCTCCACCAATCAATCATGACTGATAAGTTTCTCAACCTCATTCTCCTGTTTTTCCCCCATTACCCTTAATCCCCTTACCAATTAAAAACATATCCATCTCTGTCTTAAAGGCACTAAATGACTTGACCTCCACAACCTTCTGGGCAATGAGTTCCACAGATTCACCACCCTCTGACTGAAGAAATTGCTCCTACTTCATTTCTAAAGGGTTGTCCCTTCAGTCTGAGGCTGTGCCCTTTGATCTTAGTCTCTTCTACAAATGGAAAGATCTTCTTCATGTCCACTCTAACCAGGCCTTTCAGTATTCTGTAAGTTTCAATGAAATCCCCGCCTCACCTTTCCAAACTCAATCGAGTACAGACCCAAAGTCCTCAGACACTCCTCATACATCAAATCTTTCATTCCCAGGATCATTCTCGTGAATCGTAGGCAGCACGGTGGCACATTGGTTAGCACTGCTGCCTCACAGTGCCAGGGACCCAGTTCAATTCCTGGCTTGGGTCACTGTTTGTGTGGAGGTTGCACATTCTCCCCGTGTCTGTGTGGGGTTGCTCCGGGTGCTCCGGTTTCCCCTCTCAGTCCAAAGATGAGCGGGGTATGTTGATTGGCCTTGACAAATTGATCCTAGTGTCAGGAGAATTAGCAGAGTAAATATGAGAGGTTACAGGAATAGGGCCTCAGTGGGATTGTGGTCAGTGCAGACTCAATGGGCTGAATGGCCTTCTTCTGCATTGTAGGGATTTTCTGATTCAAGGAACCTCCCTGGACCCTCCCCAGAACCAGTACATCCTTCCTTGGATACGGGGCCCAACATTGCTCACAATATTCTAAATGTGGTCTCACCCAAGCCTGATGAAGTCTTATAATGCAGAATAACAAAGTTGGGCTTTCAAAGTCTGAAAGCATTAGGAGAAAGGAAAGGTGGAGACGGTGAGCAAGAGAAGGATTACACATTAAACAAGATTTTACCTGGCATTCTGTCAAGGAATGCAAGAGACATACTGGAGAAGCTTGTGATGTGGGAGCAGTAAGTCTTGGATGGACTTTAGTTTGATAGAAAAGAAAATGGTTCAAAACAGGAAGACAGCTGAAGCAGTTGGAACAGCAAGATGGTTCATTTTCAGATCAGAAGAGGCATTGAGAAAGCAAGAAGTGGATTCAGCCAGAACGATTGTTGACTGGATTCGTGCCAAGTATCAACAAACTGTATTCAAAGAATTCAAAGTGGATTAAGCTTTAGAGATTCAACTATAATGTTTCAGGGGACAGTACATGAGGTACTCTCTAAACCCAGAGATTTAACTCATTAGCTGGGTTGAAAGACAAGATTGTCAGTTCACTGTTTTCCACTTATGTCCATTTTCTTACTCTGAACTTTATGTTCCCATTGCCACTGCTCATCCTTTGGAATATTACTTGTCAACCACATTCTCCAAAGACTCATATGTGTCTGATTTTCCTCACATGATAGCTATTAGGTCGCTTAGTCTCCCCACCCATTTGATTTGTCTCTTGCCTGATGCACATCTGGCTCTCTTCCACTTTGCTATTTTTCATGGGTAACCCAACATCTCTCCTCATGTTCAGCCAGATTTAAGTAAAGCAGTTGAGAGTTGTCATTATCACAGCTTCCCTCATTTTCTGAAACAATGATAAGTTTACAGGAAGAAACCTGTATGCGAAAAGTAGTTATGGACCCATTTTTCTTTTTAATTCGTTCATGGAACATGGGTGTCGCTGGTTGGCCAGCATTTATTGCCCATCCCTAATTGCCTGAGGGCAGTTGAGCGTCAACCACATTGTTGTGGGTCCAGAACCAGATGTAGGCCAAACCAGGTAAGGATGGCAGATTTCCTTCCCTAAAGGACATTAGTGAATAAGTTGGGTTTTTCTGACAATTGACAATGGTTTCATGGTCATCAGTAGATCCTTAATTCCACTTTTTTTATTCAATTCAAATTCCACTATCTGCCATAGCAGGATTCGAACCCAGGTCCCCAGAACTTTAGCTGAGTTTCTGGATTAATAGTCGAGTGATAATATCACTAGAGCTTCGCCTCCCCTCTTGCCCAGCTGCATCAATTCTCAGGCAGGTCCTTAAATTGGTATGCAGCGCTCACCCCAAAATTGAAGAGAGATACTTAAACGAGAATCTAACACCAAATGCAGGATCCCAATTGCAATACACATTGAGAAGCATGCAGAACTGCCATGGTGCATTTCTGCCCAAAACTCTTGCAATGGAAAAGCTGAATTGACTGACGTCAGATGGCTATTGGGGGCCTCGCTGGAAAGGTATGTTATTTGTTTTTTTATTAAGAAAAGCAATTTTTGCAGGATGCAAGCATGGTGCTCCAGGCTTCGAGTGTTCTTGCTGCCCTCCTGACATTGGCAGCCCACTCCAGTTCCCAACAGGCCTTACCTGTGGTAAGCAAGGGGAGGCAATGGCCGAGTGGCATCAGCACTAGACTGTTAATCCAGAAACTCAGCTAATGTTCTGGGGACCCGTGTTCAAATCCTGCCTCGGCAGATGGTGGAATTTGAATTTGATAAAAAAAAAATCTGGAATTACAAATCTACTGATGACTGTGAAACGATTGTTGGAAAAACCCATCTGATCACTAATGTCCTTCAGGGAAGGAAATCTACTATCCTTATCTGGTCTGGCCTACATGTGATTCCAGAGCCACAGCAATGTGATTAATTCTTAACTATCCTTGGGCAATTAGGGATGGGTAATAAATACTGGCCAACCAGTGGCATCCATATCTCACGAATGAATTAAAAAAAGCGCACATTTTCTACCACAGGGAGCCAGTGAGCTGTGGAGGAACAACACTACTTTTGCTCTCGCAACTTACCAAAATAGAAAATTACTTTGGGCCTAGATTGGAAATGTTTGACTGCTGTGTGATGTCCAATATTTCCCTCAGAAGTAATTCTCGAGTGTCTCCACTCAGAATAAGCCACAAACCACAGGTTCGTTCATTATCCTCGACAACCCTCCAATTTCTCAGCTGATTTTTAAAAATGGTTACCAGATAAATATTGGATAATATAAGTGTGTGGCCGTTTCTGACCAATCAGACATGCTGAGTGTGCTAACATGAAACACTTGTCAAAGCTCGCTGAAACTGTGTCCAATGTGTGCCTTCATTTTCAATATTCCACTTGGGCTGCCTAAGTAGCCATCTGATCAAAGTGATCCTTGGAGAAAGCATACAAGTTACAGCACAGATCATTGGCCTATTGCGTCTATTCTCTTCAACTGGAAATATTTTTTTTCCAGTTCTATTTCCTTTTCTGACTTCTTATTCACTTGCTTTTCATTTCAAGCAATTGCCTGGTTTTCTTATAGTTTCTGCCTTGGCCACCACTGGCGATGGAGCTTTTCATATTCCAATAATCCTCTGAATCAAAACAACCCTGGTACAAGATCAACGAATCGTTACTATATCCATTTCAACGGTTCAAGTAATTTTCCAGCTAATTTTCCTTCCTGGGCACATGTCTCAATAGTCCAACGTCAGCTGTTTTTAGTTTTTCATCTCTTTTTAAAAGTAAAGTTCATTCATTATTGTTATGAGTAAGCTTACATTAACACTGCAATGAAGTTACTGTGAAAATCCCCTAGTTGCCACACTCTGGTGCCTGTTTGGGTACACTGAGGGAGAATTTAGCATGGCCAACGCACCTAATCAACACATCTTTTTGACTGTGGGAGGAAACCAGAGCACTTGGAGGAAACCCATGGGGGAACATGCAGACTCCACACAGACAGTGACCCGAAGCTGGAAATTGAACCCAAGCCCTTGGTGCTGTGGGGCAGCAGTGCTAACCACTGTGCTGTTCCAGAATCTTGGGATTCTGTTCTAATTCTTTAAAATGCCACCATTCGTATCTTGGCTGATCACCATGTTGTGTAACACCACTAACGTGATCAAGATTCTCCCAAAAAAAGACTAAGTGCCCGATAGGCGGGAAAACAGGAGCTTTCCCTGCCTTTTTTTGGGCGAGCTTGGTTTAATGAATCTCCGGTGCAATACAAAATCCCTAACGTGGTTCACTCTGGTATGGGAGGTGGGAGGGGCCTAATCCTGTGCCAATCAGTCAGTGATGGGATCCATCACACTACATCCCCACCCCCCAACTGCCAGCCTCCTGATTATCGGCCACCCAATGACTTCCCAGGCCTCCCTCTCCCAATCGCTGGCTTCATGAATGCTCCCTCATCACCCCACCAATGGCTAGCCAGACCAATCACCCCTTCTCATGGCCAGTAGGAAGCCCCCCTCTCCCCAAGGCCAGCTCAAGCTCCCCTCCCCCATGTACAGCTTCAATCATTCTCCTCCCTCCCCACTGTACCAATCCCTATTGCAGAGTGTGCACAGGTCCTCCCCTCCCCCCACTGCCACCAATCAGGCCCTGCCCCCCAGTAGCCCCACTCCCTTGGCACTGTCAGGGTGCCAGGCACTGCCCAAGGGGCACCCCGCCTGCCCCGACTTCCCCCAGGGGCCTCAATGGCCTCTGTCCCCACCAGTGAGGTGCTCATGCCTGGTCGCTATTTATGGGACCAGCTTTAATGCCCGCTGGTGGGGACCTTTCCCAATCTGGGGTGTGGAAGACATTGAGGAAGACATTAGTCAGCCTGGAAAATACTATCCCAAGCTCTCTAATGATATGGAAATGTGAATTTCTGTATCGTAATCAGCCTCGCGCTGATTTCTGGCCTGCTGCTGATCACGCCAAAAAAAATAACCTGGGAGACTCTCAATTAGCTGGATGACGGTCGTGGATCCCGCTGTAGCCAACCCTCCCCCTCCCCTGATGTCTCCCAATCCACTGCATTACTCAAGCAATGCAGCGGGCCGGGAGAATCATTCCCAATATCATTTAGGAGCTCCCAACGCTGCCAACCATGTTGTATTAGGGGGTCACAGCTATGGTGTTGTAGTGATGAGGAGCCTGAGAATTATATGTTTAAACATGAATCATTTATTGTTCGTCTTTAATTATTTACAGATCTTAGGTAGTGTCATACATGGTGCTGCTTCCTCATGCAGGCTTCTTCCAGAATGTTCTGTCTGAGTCCATTAACATGTGACTCTATACATCCTAATGTAGGTGGCACTATTGTCCAGTCCCATATTAAACATTGATCTGCAGAGCGCCTCACATTATGATGGCATGCAGGCACAAACAACATAATACTATACTGGTTACCTGTCATTTTAATTCTCCAACCCATTCACACACTGACATTTCTTTCCTTGCTCTCCTATATTCTTCTAGTGAAGTTCAATGTGAGGTCATGCAACAGCACATCATCTTTTAATGAGGCACTTTGAAGCAATCTGGGCTCAACTCTGAGTTGAACAATATCAGATCATAATCTCTGTCTCCATTTCCGCAGTAAGAAGTCTCACAACACCAAGTTAAAGTCCAACAGGTTTATTTGGTAGCAAAAGCCAATGGCTTTCGGAGCGCTCGCTGCTCCTTTGTCAGGTGAGTGGGAGTTCTATTCACAAACAGGGCATATAAAGACACAAACTAATTTACAAAATAATGGCTGGAATGCGAGTCTTTACAGGTAATCAAGTCTTAAAAGGTCTAGACAATGTGAGTGGAGAGAGCATTAAGCACAGGTTAAAGAGATGTGTATTGCCTCCAGACAGGACAGTTAGTGAGATGTTGCAAGCCCAGGCAAGCCGTGGGGGTTACAGATAGTGTGATATGAACCCAAGATCCTGGTTGAGGCCATCCTCATGTGTGCGGAACTTGGCTATCAGTCTTTGCTCAGCGACTCTGTGTTGTGTGTCGTGAAGGCTGCCTTGGAGCACACTTACCCGAAGATCAGAGGCCGAATGCCCGTGACCACTGAAGTGTTCCCCATTTCCTCAAACAGCAGTGTTTGGTTAGGGTTCTGCTATTATCAATCACACGTCCTCTGTCTTTTGTTTTTTTTATGTCCCAGTACACCATCCTCTTAGGTCTTGCACCATCAACCCTTTTGGCATTATATCTCTCCTGCTTTTCACCCTATCACAGTACTTCTTTTTCATTCTCCACTCCCTATCCCACTTTCCTTACCTCAGTACTTACTTAAAATCTGTTACAACTCAAACCTTTCCCAATTCAAAGGATCGGAAATATTGTGGGTGATCTTGATCCCACACCAGCAGGAGTGCCAGTGGGGCTCAAGATCCAGAAGTCCCAGATTTTACTAGTGAGATCGCGATTTTGGATCTACCCTACCCCTCACCAGAAATATCATCAGGTATGCGCCCCTTGCCCCTTCCATCCCCTATTTTCAAACCCCATAGACATAATGTCACGTTGGCGTGTCTTACAACAATTTCACCCAGACATGAATTTGTCGTGGGAATCCCCTCGAGGGTGTAAAGGTGAGTTTATCAGCTGGGGGAGAGGGATATGGCCAAACAGTGGCCTGGTAATGCCCCCTGGCACTGCCTCTTGGTGCAAGTTGGCACCATACCTATGCCATCTTGGCAGTATCAACCTGGCTGTGTCAACTTGTGCCAAGGGGTAGATCCTAGTGGGAGCTTGACAAGGGAGGGGGTCTGATTTCCTCTATATGTGGTGGTTGGGGGTGAGGGAGCAGATGTAGTAGCTGGGGATGCCAGTGGGTGGGGTGGGTGGCGGAGAAGTAGGTGCTGTCTCTGACAATGGAGTTGGAGGGGGGGTGGGGAAGGGAGCCAATGATTGGGGGGGTGCCGTGCATCAGCATTCAATGCCTGAGGCCTCCATGGTAGGCTAGGGAATGGTGGAGAGAAGGGGGTGGGGGGGCAGGAAAGGGGCCAATGATCGGGGGTGTCAGCGTTCAATGCCTGAGATATCCATGGTGGGCTGGGGGGACAGTGGAGAGGAGGGGGGCAGGGAAGGGGCCAATGATTAGGTGTGTCAGCGTTCAATGCCTGAGATCTCCACGATGGGTTGCTGGGAGGGGGAGTGGGTGTGGGGGATGGAGGTGCGTTGGTGAGGCGGTAATTACTGTTCTAATCAGGACACCCCTGTAAGATGATGCTTCGATGTCTGCGCAGCTGGGCTTTGCTGGCGTCTTGAGGCCCTGTGCCCTGTATGACGCCGTGAAACTCACCCACTTGATTATTTTTGGCAGAGTTTCATAAGGCCTGGAGAGAAAACTGCCGTTTTTGGTAAGATTTCATTCACAAAAACTCTGCCTCTCCCACTGCAGATGTTGCCACTACCTGCTGAACATTTCCACAATTTCCTGTTTTGATTGCAGACGATCAAAATCTCTTGGTGACTATTCTGTTTTCATTCCCATTAACTTTCTTCCAGCGCAATGTCCATTTAAATACTTCTTTTCAAACGGCTCCCCCATTGCATTCTCAATATTCAGCTTCTGTAACACCCTCCTCTGTAAATATTGCCGCAATGAAAGATGTACTTGCTGAGCACTGCTGCCTCCGCTTCAGCTTAGTCATTTCATTCCTTCATTGACTATCCTTTTCCTTACTTGCTTAAAGTCATCCGTCTTGTTCTTTACTGACTCACAATCTTCCTTCACACATCTTCTTGACTTTCCTAATCTCTCTTTTCATTTCTTTTATGTTTCTCTGAGTTTTTTTTCTGTCTTTTCTATCCCCCAGATACACTTTACGCTTCTCTAATTTTTCCTACTAATAGGAGAGGTCAACGTCAGGTCAGTTCTGAACTCAATTCTGCCTCCAGGGAGGTGGATGAGGAATGGGAGTGGCTATCCATCTGGCTGTGACTTGTAGCCAAGAATTACCAACTGAGGATAAATTAAGGGTTGGGGAGGACTCCAACTGAGTCTCCTGAGTAGAGAGTGGTCTCCCACTGAGTGCCAAGCCTGACAGCTCAGTGGAAATCATTTCCTTGTGGCAGGAGGAGTCTTCGTCAGAGCTCGAGACTCCACACCCTAATGATGAGGTCACAGGCAGAAAAGGCAGCACTCACAGCCCAAATGAACTCACTTGAGCAGATTCCTCTGCACTCAGACCTATCAACTTCAGCCCTCATCATTTTTAGTTTTGTTGCCTGTCTCCGAGGACGCTTCTACTTTGTGGCTCTGTCCCAGCCTCCTCACTGCCCAAGCACCTCTGCTGGTGGGGCTACCAGTCCTCCAGAACCACCGGCCTTGCAACTGGGGCTTCAGCCTCTGGAATCTACATGTTGTCCTTGATTAGATGGGGTTCCAGAGGAGGCTGATTAAGAAACGCCTCCAAGGTGATCTCTTGGTTTTGTTATTGTGAGTTTTACCTCTGGATTCATTTGCTTCCTACTCTAGAAGAGATAGAACATAGAACAGTACAGCACAGTACAGGCCCTTCGGCCCTCGATGTTGTGCCGAGCTATGTCCAAACCCAAGATCAAGCTATTCCACTCCCTATCATTCTGATAAAGCTGGCAGATCTAGAACAACCTTACTCTATGGTGTTTTGTTGAAACCACATTTATTTACATGATAAGTATTGACAAAGATCAAGGCATGGTTGGAGATTCTCCCTTGTGATGCTCGCCGTCATTTTCTTCAAAGAATAACGGCACAATGACAAGACCCCTTACATACATGCTCAGTAGCATGTATTAGTTAGCCCTTTAATGTACATGTTCCTCCCCAAGTCTTTATCCCCAAATTACTATACACATATACCCTACCCTAGCCAAAATCCGGTCACAAAGTGAAACTTTAGTGGTTTCACCAATCTCCAGGAATGAGCACAGAACTAGATGGAATCCTGTTGCTCTGAGGTCAGTCCATGAGGGTTGAGACTCCTGGTTTCCCCCAGCTGTGATAATTTTGAGGTGCATGGTACTCAATCCAGGCAGATCTGTGAATCTTTGAATGATGCCTGATTGTGTCCTGAGCAGGTACAATCACAGTCATTGTAGCTTCTCAATTACCATCCCAGTCCTGGTCCCTGCTCCTCACTCCCTCTCCGCTTCCAAGAATCGGAAGGTCTTGAGCCCAATGTCTCTGATTAAATGGACAAGCTTGACTCACTCAGTAGGCTTCTTCTAAGCTTGATGATGGGCTTCCACCATGACATTTGGTAGCAAGGTGTGGGGCAGGAAAGGAAGTTGGAGCTTCAGCCTGTGGCCTATCAGAAATCCCATTCTGTAATACTGTGAAGTGATAACTAGGTGGAGGCAGCTCAAAGTCATCATTCCACTTCAGTAGAGCTTTTATAGTGTGTATTCTTCCTTCAGATTTTCCATTAGACTCAGAATATTTTGTGGAGCTTATGGCATGTATTGATCCATATGACTTATCGGAAAATTTAATCCATGTCAGGAATGTTATGTGTAGAGAACATGTTCCTCAAGGAGGTAATAATGGCTTCAGAGGTGAAACCATATATCCAGTGGGAATAATATTAGAAAGATTCTTCCTTTATCGTTGAACAAATCCATACTAAGGAATTTTCATGGCCTTGTTGGGAAGGGGAAGACATGAGTGATTGCGAATGATGCAGGGACATAACTAGAGACCGTCTGTTCAATAGAGTGTGAAATCCCTGACCACCATATAGCCCTGGCCTGACAGTTTGCTGTGCCAAGTGGATCTTCTGGAGGACATCCAGATTGTCAGCTCATGATACCACCCCTCATGTATCATATACCAGGAGGTCATCTATGAAACTGAATTGGTGTTAATGTTCAAAATATTGCCTCAAGACAGGGTTAGTTGGGATACACTGTAGCCATCTTTAAATTTATTTGATTTGGTTTATTATTGTCACATGTATCAATATACAGTGAAAAGTATTGTTTCTTGCGCACTGTACAGACAAAACATACCGTCCATTGAGAAGAAAATGAGAGAATGCAGAATGTAGTGTTACAGTCACAATTAGAATGTAGAGAAATTGAATGCAAGGTAAGTCCATTCAAAAATCTGAGGACAGCAGGGAAGAAGCTGTTCTTGAGTCGGTTGGCATGTTATCTCAGTCTTTGCTATCTTTTCCTGAAGGAAGAAGGTGGAAGAAAGAGAATGTCTGGGTTGTGTGGGGCCCTTAATTATGCTGGCTGCTTTGCCGAGGCAGCAGGAAGCATAGGCAGAGTCAATGAACATAAGAACATAAGAAATAGGAGCAGGAGTAGGCCATCTAGCCCCTCGAGCCTGCCCCGCCATTCAATAAGATCATGGCTGATCTGAAGTGGCTCAGTTCCACATTCCCGCCCTCTCCCCATAACCCTTAATCCCCTTGCCTACCAAAAACCTATCTACCAGCATCTTAAATATATTTAGCAAGGCAGCCTCCACCACTTCAACGGGCAGAGAATTCCAGAGATTCACCACCCTTTGAGTGAAGAAGTTCCTCCTCAACTTTGTTCTAAACTGCCCCCCCCTTATCTTGAGGCTGTGCCCTCTAGTCCCACTGTCCTCTCTGAGCGGGAAGAACCTCTCCACCTCTATCCTATCCATCCCATTCATCATCTTATACGTCTCAATGAGATCTCCCCTCATCCTTCTAAACTCTAATGAGTACAAGCCCAGTCTATTCAGCCTCTCCTCATAGCTCAACCCCCTCATCTCCGGTATCAGCCTAGTGAACCTCCTCTGCACTCCCTCCAAGGCCAAAATATCCTTGCGCAAGTGTGGCGACCAAAACTGCACACAGTACTCCAGCTGCGGCCTCACCAGTGCCCTGTACAGTTGCAGCAAGACCTCCCTACTTTTGTATTCAATCCCCCTCGCTATGAAGGCCAGCATCCCATTTGCCTTCCTGACCACCTGCTGCACCTGTAGGCTGGGTTTTTGCGACTCATGCACAAGGACCCCCAGGTCCCTCTGCACCGTAGCATGCTGCAGCTTTTCGCCCTGTAAGTAATAGTCCTTCCTACTGTTATTCCTATGGATGGGGGGCTCGCTTACATGATGGATTGGGCTACATTCACGACCTTTTGTAATTCCTTGCAATCTTGGGCAGAACAGGAACCATACCAACCTGTGATTCAACCAGAAAGAATGCTTTCTATGGCAGCATGGGTTAATCTGGATGCAATCTTCACTTTGCCTTTGCAATGTACAAAATTCAGGCAACTTCTGGTCAGTTGACTGTAGGTCACTGGTAGTAAAGGCTGTAAAAGCCTCAACGTCTGCTGTGAAGGTTTTGTCTTTGTGGGCAAGTTATCCTAGACTGTGTACCAGCTGTAGTTTGATATTTACTCTGTACATGCTCCATTTTACTGTCAAATTGCAGCAATCAAATTCAGAATCACTGAACCCTGGGTGACATCTTTGTGACTTTCTTTGTGTTCACCAACATTATTAATGGCTTGTGATCAGTCTCAATCTTAAAGTGCAAGACCAGTACTTAATCAGAGAATTTCTCACTCTGATTCAAGATTGCCTTTTCCTGTGCTACGGGTCTCGTCAGTTGTTGGGCTGCCCTTGTTATTGTGTCATTTCCAGTGTGATTGCTGGATTGGCGTCAAACTCCTTAACCATTGCTGGGCTTTATTTGAGGCTTTTCCCACCATTTTTGACCATTTCACAGTGGGTGTAGTCACTGCTGCCACCATCTGTCGTTGTGGTTTTATCTCAGGATTTGTTAGCTTAATAGTCTAGAAGAAATCTTGCAGGAGATGCGGGTTTTTTGTTGAACACCCATTTATTTACATACTAACTATTTATAAAGATTAAACAAGGCCAAGACATAATTGGTGCCACTCTCTAAGATGCTTCTCAGTCACCTTCTCTCAGTGTGTGATGCCACTGTGATATAGCCACTTACACACAGGCTCAGTGGCATATCCATTGACTCTGTCGATACTTCCTGCTGCCTCGGAAATACAGCCAGCATAATTAAGGATTCCACACCACCGGACATTCTCTCTTCCACCTTCATCCATTGGGAAAAAGACACAAAAGTCTGAGATCACATACCAGCCGACTCAAGAACAGTTTCTTCCCTGCTGCCATCAGATTTTGAATGGACCTACCTTGCATTAAGTTGATCTTCCTCTACACCCCAGCTATGACTGTAACACTACATTCTGCACTCTCCCCATTCCTCCCTGTGTTACAGTATGCTTCGTCTGTATAGTGCACAAGAAATAATACTTTTCACTGTATACTAAGGCATGTGACAATAATAAATCAGATCAAATCAGTAGGTATAATTAGAGTTAATCCTTTACCTCTACAGATGGGACTCACAAACCATTGGGCATGGGACCAGCATTCGTCCCTAATAGAAGAATGATAACATTTCCCCTCTCCTCCACAACTGCATTCCTTGCTCCACAGATGTTACCTGCGCTGCTAAATGTTTCCAGCATTTTTCTTGTTTTTATTCCTGTCTTTGAAGTATCCACTTTGCTGCTTAGAATGTTCAACTTTAGTCATCTTTTTTGTTAAATATTTCTCATTTCCGCTCCACTGTTTGATCTGTCATTCTTCCCTCAATCAGTTCATCTTGGCTGCATTTCTTGTCATTCCATTGAAATTAGCTCATTTTCAGTACAGCACCTTTATCTAAGACTCTCCCTCTTTTTAACCTACTTTCTAGGGTGAACTTAATTACATTCTTACCCAAGGGTCTTTCTAACTCCGGGTATTTTGATTACCGAGAACCAGACCCTGCCTTGCAGCAGTCCCTGTTGGATCCGACTCATTGCTGAGGCCAGCAGTTACCAGATGATTTATGGATGTTAACATTTGCTGTTGGATTTAAATGTATATATATATATATATATATATATTTTTTATGTCTAATTTAAAAGAACTATTTGTTGGTTTGAGTAGGCTCTTGGCTGTTTAAGAGTGGAATTTGAGTTCCCTGACATATTAAGGAATATTTGGCTGACACTGTACAGTTCTATTATGTCTGAGGGAGTTTCAGGATTACATTTACAAGCAGCTGAAAAGTCCCTCAGCAAGGGGTTAGAAAATGATACAAGAGCTATGCATTCACACTGAAGAAAGCAAACAACAAGCGGTCATTATCAGGCTACAGTAGATGATCTATTTCGATAGATGTTAGACCAATTTCTAATGACTGTTGCTCTTTCAAAGCGTGATTTGTGAGATGCTTAGTATAATGTATGGGCCTTTACAAATTCACAAATTACTTTGACTCCCAAATGTTCCACATTCTGCGTTACTAACCATGGATATCCCAAATTACGATAAAAATTGCACCAAGATTCTTTTTCCAATTTCTCAGTCGGTTTACAATTACAAGTAAATTGGAATAAAATCACAACGGGAAATGACTGTGACCGATACATTGAATGAACAATTAGTGTGTTTTGTATCCAACTCTCTGAATTACTCTCAAATGAATAAACCAGATGTTTTAATTCCTCAATTCAAATTGCAGGGTACTAATTTGTATGTGTTCCAGGTTCATCATATTTACATGTTTATTGTTTGCAGCAGTTGGGTTGGAAGCATCATAGTCTTAAACTGGTGAATATCTGAGAGGCTCACTTGCTCTTCCAACTGAATGCTGAAGAGCTGCAAATACCCAGAGGATAAAAGCCCTAACAGCGCACAATCTTACCTGCCATTCATGCCACATTCCTACTGCAGCGAAGTTGGAGATTTTGCTGGCCAGCCATATTTCCGTTCACTGTGGCAGGCTGGGAAAGTGTCAGTGTCCAATGTCAGATTGAACAGTCAGTGACACTTCTGGTTCATTTACTCTTATTGCAGTCTATATATTCCAGAGATTGTGCAAGGGTTTAAGATGAACTTGTTCTGGTCCCTCCATGCCGATACTATAGTTAAGAAAGCCCACCAACGGCTCTACTTTCTCAGAAGACTAAGGAAATTTGGCAAGTCAGCTATGGCTCTCACCAACCTTTATAGATGTACCATAGAAAGCATTCTTTCTGGTTGTACCACAGCTTAGTATGGCTCCTGCTCTGCCCAAGACCACAAAAAAACTACAAAAGGTCATGAATGTAGCCCAATCCAACATGCAAACCAGCTTCCCATCCATTAATTCGGTCTACTTCCCGCTGCCTCGGCAAAGCAGCCAGCATAATTAAGGACTCCATGAGCCATGGACATTCTCTCTTCCACGTTCTTCCATTGGGAAAAAAAAATACAAGAATCTGAGATCACGCATCAGCTGACTCAAGAACAGCTTCTTCCCTGCTGCCATCAGACTTTTGAATGGACTTACCTTGCATTAAGTTGACCTTTCTCTACACCCTAGTTATGACTGTATCATTACATTCTGCACTTGCTCCTTTCCTTCTCTGTGAACGGTATGCTTTGTCTGTATAGCATGCATGAAACAATATTTCTCACTGTATAATTAATACATGTGACAATAATAAATCAAATCTAATCAACTCAAATCATATGAAAATGATATTCAACCAAGACGCTGTTCCTTTAATACCATTGTAATTGCCGCCCTGAATTTTATTAAATAGCATGGCAAGTCATGCAAACCCACCAAATCTCAGGAGCTGGGGCATATGGACTGAGAGTTACTGTTCATGAAAACAGCAGTTAATAGTCAATTCCAAGTCAAGTGCCTTAATTTGTTGAAAAAGTAAGTGCAGATTATTGTAGACCACTTATCATTTCTGCTGATGTGAGAGAAATACAACTGTACACTAATTTACTTGGGACAGTAATTGCCGTTGTTCGACATCTCACACACTCGAAAAGAAACCAAACCACATCATAATGAACAGCTGTTTATCGCAGTCTATCATTGAAGGGCAAATTGATCTCAGCAGCTTATTAAAGAGAGACTTCCAAATGACCCCATCTCCCTTGTTGTTTCAGTGTCTCCTGTAACTATTTGAGTTGCTGTGCTCTCTGCCTGTCTCACTCTACCTCACTCACCCTCCCAAACGTATGCCATGATCTAAACGCACAAATTCTCCAATTTTCAAAGCATTAAAAATTCCATGAGGGTGTCATTCAAAACAATTAGATTAATGGGGCAAATGCCAAAATTATCTACATGAGTACCAGAAGCATTTGAAATCAAGTCACTGAACTTGATGCAATAGTGGCAACTGGTAATTAAGATGTCAGTAATCTGAGAAACATGGAAGTCAATGGTACACGGCAAGGGCACCAAACATTCAAATATGTTAAGGAAGCGGGAAAGAGAGGAAAGCTGAGAGATTGCCTTAAGGGAAACTTGGGGTAGGTGTGAGGAGGCACACATGGTTGGCTTAGGGTATTGTTGTAAGTTAATTCATAGAATAGAATCCCTACAATGCAGAAGGAGACATTCCAGCCCATTGATCCTACACTGACAACATTCCCTCCCAGACCCTATCACCATAACCCCACGTATTTACCCTGCTAATCCCTCTGACACTAAGGGGTAATTTATCGTGGCCAATCAACCTAACTTGCACCTCTTTGGACTGTGGGAGGAAGCTGGAACACCTGGCGGAAACCCACGCAGACATGGGGAGAATGTGCAAACTCCACAGACTGCAACAACTACAGAAAAAGCCACATGATGAAATTCTTTGGCTCATTCTTTTTCAGTGAGAAAAAGGGCCAGGTTCACATTTATCATTTGCTATTGGCCAGAATGTAGCTCAGCACTTCATATCAATATCAACTGAGTTTGTGTGAAAAGATAGGCAAGAATTGAAAGCATCTATTGCATGGTAAATTTGGCTCTGTGGATCGCCAAGCTCCTATATTTCAAGCTGCAATCCTTCAGAGGTTCAAGCCAAGTTATTCAGATGGACTGAGGAGGTACCACTCAGGAATTCTAACTGTGGATAAATGGAAATTCTTTAAAAAGACATGTTGCAGAAGATAAAGGAGAAGTCAAAACTAAGTGCAGCAAAAAAGCTCTAACAATTGATCAGTATAAAAATTCAAAGGGAGATTACATTCTTTCCAAATAATACTCCTAAAGGGAGAGAGAGAGAAAGACAGCAAAGGGTTAAAATACCAGAATATACAGCAGCACATAAAACTAGAAAACTGGACACACAGCAGCAATACATTCTGCCAAAAAATTCATGTTCCAATAACAAGAAGGTAATCAAGCAGGAATAAATAAAATACAAAGGAACCAGTGTGAGTTACACTGAGATTTAGTCGCAGACTGTTCGTTTATGATATATTAAAAATGTTTTAAACAAAGTCAAACAATGCACCACTTTTACCAGCTTTATTGTGAAGAAACATTCTGAGGTGGCCAATCCAAAAACATCTGTTTGACACCGCTGTCAAAAATGAAGATTACCATCTTTGTGTGAGATTAGCACTTTGACATTTGCGCAGTCTCTAAAATAAGGGGAGGGCGGCATAGTGGCACAGTGGTTAGCACTGCTGTTTCACAGTGCCAGAGAGCGGGTCCAATTCCAGTTTTGGGTGATTGTCTGTGTGAAGTTTGCACGTTCTCCCCATGTCTGTGTGGGTTTCCTCTGGGTGCTCCTCCCACAGTCCAAAGATGTGCAGTTGAGATCGATTGGCCATGCTAAATTGTCCAAAGATGTGTAGATTAGGGAGATTAGTGGAGTTACAGGGATAGAGCAGGGAGGTGGGCCTGGGTAAAATGCTCTGTTGGAGAGTTGGTGCAGACTCGATGGGCCAAATAGCCTCCTTCTGCACTGTAGGGATTCTTCGAATCTAGGGTAATGGAACTGACAAGCTAAGGATGGATCAATGATATGGGCATCTAGAGAAAATAGTGAGGAGATTTCTGAGGTGCAATTTCTCATTTTGATTAAGTCAAAGAAAATTGGGATGTTTAGACAGAAAACATTAAATATAGTTCCAATGTTAAAGAAGGAAGCTGTCACACACAGTAGCTTAAAATAGAAGAATTACTGTTTGCAAATATCATAACAAATGGCCTAAGCTAAGAAGGGCTTTATTCATACAATGTTTGATGGGGTTATATCCCAAATCATTAGGAACATATTCTGATCCATTTTTGGATGCATAACCACACATTCAAGGGACAGCAGAAATTGGGCTTTGGGCCTCGTGTGGTTATCGGCGGGTAACCCCAGTGCCCCGGGAGCATGGGTGGGGGGCATCAACATCAGCTGGCTGACTCACCAGCTGCAGCTTCTAAGTCCTGTGGAGTGGAAGAGAATGTGAAGGGAGCATTGGGAGGGTGACCAGCTGTAAAGGCGAGCAAATACTCCTGCTCTTCCCAGCTTCACAGGAAGATGAAGTTTATCTATCGATCCTTTAGTGGCCTCCAACTGCCCCTATAAGCTCAGCTTCTTACACCACAGTAGGATTTGAAAATCTAGTCGGAGCGTGAATAACACATGCCACACCTCATTCTTGTCCAATTCCTGGGAAGGAGTCCAAATCAGGCATTGAGCCTCTGACTTGAATATGGAAGAAGGAGGGTGTATTTCACATGGGTATCATAGATACAGTTACCAATGTTTGTACCTCACCTACGGGATGCTATGCATGGAATTGTCCCCAATTTATCATTAGTTAATATGTGCGATTATGACCATTTCCCCATAGTGTTCCTGGACTTCCAAAGGACCTCTAATAAAGAATATACGAGTCTCCTTCAAAACCGAAACTGAATGGATATCACGTGCATGCTGTGAATGTGGATTAGCAATTGGTTGAGAGGAAGGAAACAGAGCTTTATGAGCAGAGGTAGATAGCAATGGGGGAAGTAAATTAATGCACTCCAGGGAACCATATGGCACCCCTCCTTTTCCTACTGTTCACAATGGTCCCTGATTGTTCTTTCAATACAAGGTGTTAAGTTCACAGATGACACTACATGAGCGAATGTGAACTCAGGGTGGGCAGCTTAGATCTTACAAAGACAAAGCAAAAGGCTTTTCAACAAAGGCCTTTATCACGCACACATTTCAAAGCACTACGTGGTGCAAGTAAAAATAGGATGCGTGTATACTCCATGCATGGAGCTGACAGGTTCCAGTTTACACCTAGCTCTCCTAAGCAATCACAGAGATAGCCACCCAATGTTGCTTGGTGTCCTTTTTAACTTGCACCCAGCAGGAATGAGGTAATCCTGCCCTGATGGCCTGAACAGCAAGTGGTAGAGTTTCTCATGTCTCATTAGCCAAGTGCACAGTCATGGTAAAAATGGGACTTTTGGCCAGGATTTTATGAGGTAACAGTGGCTTCAACCACCAGCTGAAAAGTTGGGGCAACTTTGCTCTGGCTGGTTCCGGGAGCTTTGTCTGGATTTTATTTGCAAAAGGCAGTTAACTACCTGAAGTTCATAGAATTGTTACACTGCAGAAGGAGGCCATTTGGCCCATCGTGTCTGCACCACCTCTTCAAACAAGTGTCATGACTTAGTGCTTCCCCCTGCAAACCCGCGCATTGCTTCTATTCAAATAATCATTCTAACGTCCTCCTGAGCGGCTTAATTGAACCTGCCATCACTGCACTTGCTGGCAGAGCATTTCAGACCAAAGCCACTTGTGTGAAAAAGATTTCTCTCACTTCACATTTGCTTTTTTTTTGTAAATCACTTTAAATTTATGCCCTCTCATTCTTGATCCTTTTATGAGCTGGGAACAGTTTCTCCCCATCTACTCTGTCCAGCCTTCTACTGATTTTAAACATCTCCATCAAATCTCCTCTTAGCCTTCTCCTCTCCAAGGAGAAAGGCCCAACCTCTCCAACCTATACCCATAACTGAAGTTTATTCTCCGTGGACCTTTTTTTATAAACCTCTTCTGCACTCTCTCCAGTGTGTTCACATCCTTCCTAAAATGCAGCACCCAGAATAGTACACAATACTCCAGCTGAGGTCTGACTAGAGTCTTCACAAGTTCAACATAACCTTGATCTTGTATTTTATGTCCCTATTAATAAAGTCCAGAATATTATATACAGTGAAACCCCAATTTTACGCACCCCGATTTAGCGCGAATTCGGATATAACGCAATGAATCATTGGACTTTTTTTGCTCTTTCTGGGGAACTGCAAAGTTTTCGGTGAATTAATTTCATGTTTTCTTAGATCAAAATGGAACAAACTGCTAGAAAAAGAAAATCAATCACTTTTTTAATAAATAAACTGTTGCTGTTTTGTTTTGTTTATTAAAAAGCTTTACTAAAAATTAATTTGTGCTTCAATTTCTATTATAACAACAATGATTTATTTACGGAATTCTTTCATTAAAAGAAATTTACTTGCCAGATGGTAAACGTGCAAAAAATGGTCAAACAGGGCGATAATAGGGGTGTTTTAGGATGCTAGGAGGATAATAGGGGTGTTTTAGGATGCTAGGAGGATAATAGGGGTGTTTTAGGATGCTAGGAGGATAATAGGGGTGTTTTAGGATGCTAGGAGGATAATAGGGGTGTTTTAGGATGCTAGGAGGATAATAGGGGTGTTTTAGGATGCTAGGAGGATAATAGGGGTGTTTTAGGATGCTAGGAGGATAATAGGGGTGTTTTAGGATGCTAGGAGGATAATAGGGGTGTTTTAGGATGCTAGGAGGATAATAGGGGTGTTTTAGGATGCTAGGAGGATAATAGGGGTGTTTTAGGATGCTAGGAGGATAATAGGGGTGTTTTAGGATGCTAGGAGGATAATAGGGGTGTTTTAGGATGCTAGGTCGATAATAGGGGTGTTTTAGGATGCTAGGTCAACACTGAGTCAGTTCGAACGTTGATTTTCTTGAACCCCAATTTAGCACAACCTTGCTTTCTTCACGATAACATTTTATGGACCCCAGCCATAGCGTTATAATGGGGCCGAACTGTACTTTATTAACTGCTCTCTTAATCGGTATTTTTAATGACTTATGCACATATGCAACCAGGTCGCTCTGTTCCTGCACAGCCTTTGGAGTTGTGTCATTTATTTTATATTGTCTCTCCATGTTCTTCCTACCAAAATGAATAACTTCATACTTCTTCATATTAAAAACTTCATCCGCCACCCACCTGACCATTCCACCAACTTGCCTGTGTCCTTTTAAAGTTCTACACTGAGATCCTCACTGTTTACAATGCTTCTAAGTTTTGTATCATCCACAAACTCTGAAACTGTCCCCTGCGCACCATGTTCTAGATCATTATCAGCAAAAGCAAAGATCCCAATATCGGCCACTGGGGAACTCCACTGCAAACCTTCCTCTAGCCCTGAGAACCATTATTCACTGTTTCCTATTGCTCAGCCATTTTTGGATCCAATTTTGTCCCATGAACTATAACTTTTCTTACAATTCCTTTTTGTGGCACTGTATCAAATACCTTTTGGGAATAAGTTCTCACAGGGGTAGCCCCTGCCACAGTTGGGCCCTCCATGTACCACATGATACATAACCAGAAAGCCCCTCCCTCAAAATCTGCAAGGAAGGCACCAAGGTATAGCTAACAGTTTCCCTGTGTGGCAGAAGGCCCGTCACTGCTGGTAAAATACCTCCAAGTGGCCTTGCCCCACCCTCAGCCCAATCTGGAAGCTGAAAGTTTGACCAAGTATTTCAGTTTTTTTTTAAATGGTAGAAACCAGAAGTTAAACTCAATAAAGCTGCCAACTTTAACACCTATCTCCATCGTTACTGAGCGGCAATGGAGAACAGCCTCCTCCCTATCGGAGCCGAGTGCCTTTGCTAAATATCCTACATTAAAACTAAAAGTATGTTTGTTGCAAACTGAAAAAGGCAGAGAGCACAGTCTGCACTGACAATAATCTGGGTCATAAAGAACCGATTTACTTACCACGTAAATTGGAGCAGCTTAATTAATCATTCATAAATGAGGGCACCAGGTTAATTTTCACCCTGAACAATTCTTCATTTACCTGAAGTAGGCTAAGCCACAGATAGCTTTTCCAATGAAAAATAGCGTATTAAAATATTCCAAGATGCAGCGACTTGAGAAAATTCTTGTAAATCTGACACACTTTCAATGAAGGCTAATTGATTTGGATTGCTTTCAGTTTGAGCAGTGCCTTTGTTTTAGAGTACAATTTGAGGAGCGGTTCTTTGATTTTGATCCAATGTTGCATTTAAAGTTGGTGTGAACATATTTATGAAAGGGTGTTTAGCCCCATCCCCATAAAGTGCATCAGACCAACACAAACCCATCAACTATTTCAGTGAATCCTCTACAGTGCAGAAGGAGGCCATTCGGCCCATCGAGTCTGCACTGATCACAATCTCATCCAGTCCTATTCCTGTAACTCCACATATTTATACTGTTAATTCCCTCTAACACTAGGAGCAGTTTAGCATGCCTAACCTACCTACATCTTTGTACTGTGGGAAGAAATTGGAGCACCCAGAGGAAACCCATGCTGACACGGCAAGAATGTGCAAACTTCACACAGACAGTGATCCAAGCCAGGAATTGAACGTGGGTCCCTGGCTTTGTGAGGCAGCAGTGCAAACCACTGTGCCACCGTGCCTCCCAGGACTTCAAGATGGCTGTGTTTCTTGTCCCACCACCAAAAATCAAGGGTGGTGATTTTATAGGTGTGGGGGGTATATGTGTGTGTTTGTGTGTGTGTTGGGGGGGAGCAGGGGTGGTATGGGGGACACTAAAATTGCCCCACCTGCCCGCAACCTGTCAGAATTTTTACAAGGGGGCAGCCTGCCCACCCTTGCCCCAGTTGAGGCTTGGGCGTGACCACCCAAGGCAACTTCCTGCCTAGTCACAGTTTTGGGCTGGTGAGAGGAGGTCAGGGCAGGTTATCTGCTTCGTGATCAGAGGGAGTGGTTCAGGGCCGGACGGGGCTGCAGGGAACTCATCCCTGCTGATGTCAGCAGCTCCGTAGCCATTTAACGCTCTGGTGGAAGAGTTAACTAGCCTGAGACATGGTGGCACAGTCGTAGGCACTGCTGCCTCACAGCACCAGGGACCAGGGTTCGATTCCAGCCTTAGGTGGCTCGTGGAGTTTGCACATTCTCCCAGTGTCTGTGGAGGGTTTCCTCTGGGTGCAAGTGGGGACAACTTGGACAGGCTGCCCCCTGTGAAGTTTCTGACAGGTTGTGAGTGGGCTGTTAGGCAGCAGGTAGGCTGACCAGGGAATTTTAACCCCCATTCCCTCAAACCACCCCCTGTCTCCACGCACACATGCACATCTGCAAAACTACCAATGTGTAGAATTCTGCACATGATTTTCATAAGGGTCAATTCGCAGAGAGAGGTATTTTTAATAAATAATATTTATGAATAATAGTCAGTATCACTGTTTTGATTTGCATTGTGATTGTCAGTCCGAGGCTTGCAGCACTAGTTGAGGAGTTCATGTCTTCCATAAGGCCAGTGAGCAGCTGAGAAACATAGATGTTGCTTCTCATACTTGTGATGTTCTGCATATTTTTCAGTGTAATCGGAGGGAACACATTTGAGAATTGCAGCTGTTTATTCTTCAGTGCTGATTTTCATGAAGAATATACCACTGCGATCCTGTCAGTTGGTCAGCTGTATCTTTCATAACGCCATGTGCATTCAACGTCGCATATTATTCCACATCAATTACTTCAGAAAAATGCCCTGATCTCTCTGATTTGGATCACGTGGTTAGCATTTTGTAATTGATTCTTCAGAGCTTACATTGATTAACACATTTGGATAAGTCACTGCACATTTTGTTCACATGGTGTTTACATGACCGTGTACTAATTGATTAGAATCTTTTGACATGGTTCTTTATATGTGGATGTTCTATGCTTTGAGAATCATTTGCAGGAAAAGGGCTGGGGAAAAGCATGGCCGTCCCAGGCTTTCCCACATTATTTGTAGTGGGATTAGATTAAGTCCAGCGTTCAGATGGAGTAATGCTCTCATGCCTTTCCTTTCCGGCTAGCAATCATATTTCAAGGACTAACCTACTGCTTCAAAGAACAATACAGCACAGGAACAGGCCCTTCGGCCCTCCAATTAGCCCACATTACCATTTTCTTGTGCCAAAGAAAACTCACAGCTGGATAGATTAATGACTTTACAATAAATTTTTCACTGAGCATTGAATTTTCCCAAAAGTCGGCAAAAGCTGAGAGAGTATGGGAAGAGTGGCATTGAAGCTGCTGACAGTAATGGCAGCACGGTGGCACAGTGGTTAGCACTGCAGCCTCACAGCGCCAGGGATCCTGGTTCAATTCCCACTTTGGGTCATCTGTCTCTGTGGAGTTCTCCTTGTGTCTGTGTGGGTTTCCTCCGGGTGCTCTGGTTTCCTCCCACAGTCTGGAAGACATGCTGGTTTGGTGCATTGGCCATGCTAAATTCTTCCTCAGAGTACCGAAAAAGGTATCGGAGTCTAGCGACTAGGATATTTTCACAGTAACTCCAGTGCACTGTAAATGTTAGCCTACTTGTGATACTAATAAACTAAATTAAAAACTTTAAATTTTATCTTGCTCTGCTGTATAGCCACACTAAGAAAAGAGAATAGCAAGGGACAGCTTCTGATTCACCTACCCTGCCAACAACTTAGTCCCTCAAGGACTGGAATGCTATCTTTAAAGGCTGCCCCAGTGCTAAGGGGTTCACCTTGGAAACATCCATACCTCCCCGCACTACTGCTCCCTGGAACTGCTTGGCCTGTCCCATAGTACTGCCCTCCGGCACAATAAGAAGTCTCACAACACCAGGTTAACGTCCAACAAGTTTATTTGATAGTAAACCCACTAGCTTTTGGGGTCTGCCCTTTTGTCAGGTGAGTGGAGAATTCTACATAGGGGCAAACCCTGAAAGCTAGTGGGTTTACTATCAAATAAACATGTTGGACTTTAACCTGGTGTTGTGAGACTTCTTACTGTGTTTACCCCAGTCCAACGCCGACATCTCTACATCATGACTACATCTGGCACTATGTCAGGGTGCGGTGCATGGGTAGTGCTCAGGCATAGTACTGTCCCCACCCTTGAGTGACGCACTCACCTGAGCTGCCCTGGGAGGTCTGCTTGTCAGGGTCACACCTTGGGAGATCAGTCGGGTTTCAGATCATTCTGTCCTCATGCTGATGTGGATGGTTTTGCTGAGGGTGGGGATCGATTCAGGCCTAGAGGCCTGATTGTGATCTGCTCATTGATTCAAATCGTGTTCAATGTTGGGAAACCTGCCCTGTCACTGTCAAGAGGGGGGTGGAATTAATTGCGGCATGGTCTCATGACGGCATGAAACATGATTTGGCTTTCTTGCGAGATTTTTCTCTCCCGTCACCGAACCCCCCCCACAACATGATCGGGAGTGGGAATTTCCAGCCAGTGCCTTTTGTTGCTATGGTGATTTCTGTCCTTAAAACAATTCTGCTTTTCCCAGTTGCACTTGACTCCTAACCAACTGCTGACTATCTACAATTCATGACTGTTTGGCTGCCAGTCAAGGTAGAGCTTCCATCATCACACTTTCCTTCAGCCATCCCTGATGTTATTCCACCTCTGCTTCAGGATTCACTCCACCCACTCCCCGAGTTTGTTCAGTGTTGGTAGCTTTTTTTACAATGTGAACCTTGTCCCTAGTCCCAAGACAAAGAGAATCTGAACTATTGCCACTAACTCTGCTGCCCTTGTTTTAATAATTTCGACAATGTTTCTATGATCTTTGCCATTGTTCCTTTATTCCAGGAACTGCACCTATGGGCTGTGTTTGATCTATGCTGATTAATACTTTAAATGCTTTGAAAGTTGTTCTCTGTAAACTACTCCTCCACAGATAGGGCTGCTTGAGTTTTTCTAAGGCTACAGGGGATCTTAAATCTGCCTTCAGAGTTTTACGCTTTGCATATACAAGTCAAATATCCCTCAGCCTGAAAACCAAACGTGTCCAAAATCCAAATTTTCTTTTGCATGGGAATCTGTGATCCCAGTCCCACTGACCGGATGCAACCTTTAACCCGGGAAGTCCAGTTGTTTGTCTATCTTGTACTTAGCTTCTGAGCCAAACCCTATTGTGACAACCAAATTCAACCAGGAAAACGCTGCCCCTCAGGCAAATAATGACCAAAAGGAATCAACGAAAGTTCGGGCTACTTATCCTGGCTTCATAAATGGGTTAATGTACAATTGAGGGACACAACACCTTTTCTCCAAAACCTCACTACTAGTCAGGTTTCCACAAGTTCACTACTTACTCATCTTAATTGTACTCAATGGTTGAAATGCTACAACCTCACCCACCCCGCAATCAGGGTGGGCGAGGTTTCCAGAGAAATCTTTGTTGGCCTCGGGCAGGATTTCACGATCTCGCCTGAGCGAGGCTGTAAAATCCTGCCAAACATGTCTGAAAACTGAGAATATCAGAATGCCAAAACGCAATAGGCCCGAGGGTTTGAGATAAAGAATACTCGACTGGAGCCAACACATCCCCACCTGGGAAAAGCAAAATACTGCAGATGCTGGAATCTGAAACAAGATCAGAAAACACTGGAAAATCTCAACAGGTCTGACAGCATCAGTGGGGAGAGAACAGAGCCAATGTTTCAAGACTCGGAGGTCAGCCAGACTCGAAACATTAGTTTTATTCTCTTTCCACATTCCTATCTGGACCTGAATTAGTGCGCATCATCCTGAGAGTCAATTCATAACTTGTCCCTGCTGAGTCTGACAGGCCCACTGCCATTTCACGGTCAATCAAGCATTGATTGGCAACACACCCTTGCGGGGGAGTCCGCCTTGGAGAGACGTCAGCAAAGTTGATAGGCCAACAGCTCTCCAGCCCATCCAAGCACAGTGCTGCAGTGGCCAGAAGAGGTACTGCAGTCCCCTGCCTCAGCCCAAGTCCCAGGAACAGAATTGAGGCACAAACAGAAAATGCTGGAAAATCTCAGCAGTTCTGACTGCATCTGTGGAGAGAGGACAGAGCCAATGTTTTGAGCCTGGATGACCCTTTGTCAGAGCTTCACGACCCTTCATTCTGACAAATGGTCATCTAGACTTGAAACGTTGACTCTGTTCTCTCCCCACAGGTACTGTCAGACCTGCTGAGATTTCTAACATTTTCTGTTTTTGTTTCAGATGCTAGCATCTGCAGTATTTTGCTTTTATATAATTGAGGCAAGTTCTTGGACCTCCAGATTGAGGCACTCATCCCCCTTCCTGCCCAAAATGGAGTTTAATTCATTTTTCACTTTCATGCCCTGTGTCAACCCACATCTCCCAGCATAACAATTGAGGCTGGGCAGGAAAAAGGCCTTAAAGTGGCCATATAAGGGCCTTCATAGGTGAAAGGCCAGGGCAACCACCCAGGGCCCTGTCCACCCCACTGTGAAATTGTGTTTGAGTTGGGGCAGCCTGGATCCCAGTGGCAATCTCATCTAAAGTTATGCTTTCCCCCACCTCAGAATCTGCCGGGGGGATGGAGTATAAAAATCTGGCTGCGGTAGCTGGAACTGCATAGAATATTGTAAGTTAGTTCATTAGAAAGCTCCAGCTGTAAACTCAGCAATATAGCCCTTTGTAGATGGTACAGGACAGAGATTGAGATGGCTCATTTTAATGGCATTAACTGTATTTGAAGAGCAGGAACATTCTTCCTGCAAAAAGCCCCACAGGAAATAGACTAACAGGCCATTCATCTCATTACTCTTCCTGGACTACACTGTGTCATAAAATGGATGGTATGTTTGTCTGAAGCCAATAATTCAAATAATTCCTTGCACGTGAAGTGTTTGAGGGATTATTGAGAGAGACAGCAAGCTCCTACATAAATTCAAGTTAATTATTCTTTTGCTCTTTATCTGTATTGGTCTAAAACCTTGTGTAAAAACAGAGTCAGCTGCCTGCTCCATCCCTTTCACAACCTTTTGCAAGCCTACAACTGCATCTAGAATCCCTCTGTACCTGGCTTTAAATTGAAATCTCCAGGGAACATGTCTAGTAAAATGCCTTGTTGTAAATCTGGGTCTTCAGCACCTGGACAGCAATCTCCCCTGCCCACAAGAGAGAATCAATCCGATTTTCATTTCTCCGAGTATTGGGCAGGCTGGAGCCTGTGAGGCACTTTGCCGGAACACCACCTGTGTGGTGATAGTCAAACCTACTCCGTAAAGATCAGCCATGAAAAATAAAACACCGCCTATCTTAAGGGAAAACACACTAGCTGCTAACGGAAAGATTCATAATCCAGAGAGAAATCAATTAAAGCTTAACGTGACTGCAGCACATGGCAACAACACGATAAATGATGTCCATCCTTATGGAATCTTCACCCCCCCCAAAAATATTACCACAGCAAAATAATATTGACAAATTCACAGTTTAATTGACACATTAAAATCTATTTTGCTTCCAAATTTTTTTAGTTTGGGGGGTAAATTTTAATGCTCTGTAAATCTGCATTCAGTGATACACATCTGGCAGTTATTAAAGTAATGCTTGTTTTCCAAAAATACTTGCCAAGAGCTTTCAGTCATGTCAAAAACTGCTCACTGATTCATTTTTAAGTGAATGCAATTGAAATTCAAGTCATTAATTCCTCATAGGTATAAACAGATCTCAGCAAAACTAAACCCATTTAGAGTGCGATAAACCTGGTTTCACCTGTCTTCTTCACTGTACACAGTCAGAAGACACCATCTTGTTAAGAAATAAATGGAAATGTGAAACAGAACTAAACACTGATCCCAAAAAACGGTGTTAGTAACGTTGCAGCAATGATTACAAAAGAACTCAAACTTCAAGCTGAATATTATGGTATCCCTGAGAGTAAGGTGGGCGTGGAACTGACCTGTTCCATGCCAGCCCACCTTGCAGCCATAACATGCCACGGGGAAGCTAAATAACAAGTGGGGAAAACTTTCCCAACCTGCCCACTATGGGAATCATAGCACGCAAGGGGTGGGCCATGGAAAGGTTCACTGACCTCAGGCATTATTTTCCAGTTTCAGGGTGAGCGTGGCTGGAAGATCCCGCCCAGTGTGGGACTTCCAATCCCACACCTTCTTCCCTGCTGCCATTAGATTTTTGAATGGACCTACCATACATTAAGCTCTACATCCTAGCGGTGACTGTAACACTATACTCTACACTCTCTCCTTTCCTTCTGTATAAACATAGAACATGGAACAATACAGCACAGTACAGGCCCTTCAGCCCTCGACGTTGTGCCGAGCTACATCCGAACCCAAGATCAAGCTATCCCTCTCCCTATCATTCTGGTGTGCTCCATGTGCCCATCCAATAACCGCTTGAAAATTCCTAAAGTGTCCAACTTCACTATCACAGCAGGCTGTGCATTCCACAGCCCAACCACTCTCTGAGTAAAGAATCTATATCCCTCCTATATTTCCCATCATGAGCCTTATAGTTACACCCCCTAGCAACAGCTACATCCACCCGTGGAAATAGTCTCTGAACGTCCGCTCTATCTATCCCCCTCATCATCTTATAAACTTCAGTGTGCTTTGGCTGTATTGTGCGCAAGAAACAATACTTTTCACTGTGTTCCAATTCATTTGACAATAACAAATCAAATCAACCGGATTGACTGGCAGCTCTGTCGGTCCCGGCAGTGCCAAGAGCACATTAGTGGACGTTGCTGGGACTGCAACCAGGAAGAAGATGAAGGCAAAATGAATCCCAGAGACAGGTAAATCTGGGAATCTTGGGCAGCTTAGGGAGGAGGGGTGAAGGAGGTTGGGTGGAGTGTTTAATGCAGCAAATGGGTAGGTAGTAAAAAATGTTGAAGGTCACTGTCTGTGCGGAGTGTGCACGTTCTCCCCATGTCTGCGTGGGATTCCTCCAGCCGCTCCGCTTTCCTTCCACAGTCCAAAGACGTGTGGGTTGGGTGAATTGGCCATGCTAAATTGCCCCTTAGTGTCAGGGAGATTAGCAAGGTAAATATGTGGGGTTACAGGGATATGGCCTGGGTGGGATTGTGGTTGGTGCAGACTAAATGGGCCGAACAGCTTCCTTCTGCACAGTAGGGATTCTATGAATAATACTGCCTTCCCTCTCTTCCCAAGGCTTCAACTTCCAGCAGCACAGGAACATATTCACTCCAGACCTATTCACCTAATGCTCGTCCAGTTCTTTCCCACTGATTAATCTCCGTTTCAAGCAAGTTAACCAAACCAATCTCAGCTGAGTTTACTGTGAGTCTACTTCACTCAGCCAGCATTCTCAAAGAGTAAAATAGCCTTCTGTTCCAGACAATTATCAATCAGAGAAGATTCATTGTAGTGTCACTTTTTATTAATCCAGTTACAAATGTATATTTGCAGTGCATCAATGTCTGGGAGCCAATAATCAATAAAATAGTGTCTGGGGCTGTTAACCGATGAAGCTTTATTATTAAATTGTGGGTTTCCAAACAGTGGGGGCATTCATTCCTGGAGCGAGGTAAGTCACATTACAGAGAAGTACAAATAACATCTTCTAGACTTGTAAAATTTTCACTGGATGTAAATGGAAACAATTGACTCACTTAATGCATTTGATGATGAATTAAAGCTTATAAACCAGGAAAGTCCCAGTTTTAATCTTTACAATAACTAATGTTGGTTTTATGGGGATTAAAATCAGACAAAATTTCCACTCCTTATCATTGTTAAAGGATCGTTGCTGTAAAGTGGTATGTCTGAACAGAGTCAGTGGCACGTCAGGGGAGGACAAGGTCAGGGTCAGCTGTGACACACATCAGTCAAAAAGACTAGTGAGAGCTGAACATTATCTCACACTGTTCAATAATTTTGTGCAAAGGGCATTTTTTTTGTCATTTGTGGGACATGGGCACTGCTGGCTGGCCAGGATTTATTGACCATCCCTGGTTGCCCTCCGAGGGCACTTTAACTATCAACCACATTATTGTGGAGTCACATGTAGGTCAGACCAGGTAAGGACAGCAGATTTCCATCCCTAAAGGACATTAGTGAAACATGGGCTTTTCCAACAAAGTTTATTTATTGGTGTTACAAATAGACTTGCATTAACACTGCAATGAAGTTATTGTGAAGATCCCCTAGTTGACACACTCTGGCACCTGTACACTGAGGGAGAATTTAGCATGGCTAATGCATGTAACCAGCATGTCTTTCAGACTGAGGGAGGAAACTGGAGCATCCGGAGGAAACTATACAGACGTGGGGAGAACTTGCAGACTCCGCACAGACAGTGACCCAAGGCGGGAATTGAAAATGGGTCCTTGGTGCTGTGAGGCAGCAGTGCTAACTGCTGGGGTGGCACTGTGCCACCCCCAAAGGTTTCCATCTGAGATTCAAAGGTCCGGATGCCTTCAGCACAAGTATTATCCCTCTTTAAATATGGAAACAAAAGCTGCACACAGTTTTTCAGGTGCAGTCTCACTAAAGCCCTGGAAAATTGTAGCAAGGCCTCTTTATTCTTGTACACCAATCCTCTTGCAACAACTAAGACATGCATCAGTATCTATAGTTCCCCAAAGGGTGTGTTGACTGCAGGCCAGCTGCTCCCAAACAGCAAGTGTACAAATGTCCTTTACAAATTCTACAGGTTTAATAATTGGAATGTAGCTCTCTGCTTTAGGGACGTTAAGGCATTCCCTCCTCTTTGTACTTTCCCCTGTTTTTCTGTAACTCAATAGTAAGAAAAGAGGAGGGACAGCTTTGGATTTCATTCCTGGCTTCCTCCCATGGTTGACAGGTCATAAACTGCAATTCGGTTTTTCATAAAGTTCTAGGTCCGCCAAGGGCCAAAAGTGAGAAGTGGAAATGTGCGTTCTGAACAGATCCACACGCTGTTAGATTTCAATGGAGAAAAAGTTTTAAATTATCTTTCATATCAACATCAGAAACACTCGCATCTCTGCTTGCAGCGGCCATATGGTAACATATAACTGGTAATAATGACAATCCAAAATGTCAAAAGCATGTGCCAAAACCTGTTAGAATTTGTTTTTACAATGAAATGTAAACTCCATTAATTCCTACAATACACTATTATTTTCATTTTAAACAATCTCTGTGGAGATCATTAATTTTAAGAGGAATTCAAACTCCCAGTCAATAGAGGAAAGGATGTTGATCAGGATTTCTTATTTTGAAAAAAACTTTCACTGTATCAAATCACTAAAAGACACAATTAATTATGGGGGGATTCTCCGGGTCCACTAGCTCCGATCACGAATCGTAATGCCCCCAAGAATTGGGAGTCGGCAGGAAAGTGGGTCTTTGCAAACCGGCTGTGACCATCCCAAGCTACACTGTCCATTCCGATTACGTTCTCACCCGCAATGCAGATTCAAAACCACCAGTTTAAATGTGATAAACGGGAGTCAAATGATACTCAATGCTTGGACACAGCTTTGATTTGAAATCACTGAGGCTTCCTAGCTAGCATTGACACCCTCTCCATGGCACTTGAAGCCTTTGATCTGTAATACATTCAACTTGCAGTGCCTTGTAAGAGATACAGCTGTCAAGTCAATGGATTTCTATCATCCTCCAGCCACCTGTATTTATTTCGATTTCACTTCATAGTTGAATGCACCTCAAGTACCCCATTGATTCTGATTACAATGTAGACAGAGTCGAATCCCGATTGACAGCCTGTGGTTTCATTTTTCACAGCTGAATCTTTCATGAGGCGCTGTAAGTTGCATTTGTTACAGATCAAAGGCTTCAAGTACAATGGAGAGGGTTTCAATGATTTCTACTTGCTACAAAGCCTCAGTAACTTCAAAACAAAGCCTTGTGCATACATTGGGGCTGACTACACAACTAGGCAGAGTGGAGCTGCCTCCTCGAGCCCCCTCAGGGTCCAAGGCACCAGGCCAGTTGTCAGTCTCAATAAGGGGGCAGTGTACTGTTGGCATTGCCAAGGTGCTTGAAGGTTGAGGGGGGGGAATCTGAGATTGAGGGGGAGGGTGCTGACTGGGATGTCTGAGGTTGGATGGGGGGCTAAAATTCTGCTGACGCCAGAGACAAACCCTTCGGTTTCCCATTGGCATGGCAGTTGGTCCCAATTCGGGACAATCGGGGCCATATTCTTTCCACAAATAACTTATACTTCAAACTATTAAACAGATTTCGCCCCTTTCTATTTTTAATGGTAACCAAAAACCTCTGCTTTGTTACACTACTTGGTCTTTTAAGTATGATGTGGAGATGCCAACACTGACTTGGATGGGCATAGTAAGAAGTCTCACAACACCAGGTTAAAGTCCAACAGGTTTATTTGGAACTGCAAGCTTTTGAAGCACTGCTCCTTTCTCAGATAAGTGGGTTCAGGTGGGTTTTGAGCAGCATTCCAAAAGCAGCACTTTCGAAGCAGCGCTCTAAAAGTTTGTGATTCCAAATAAATCTGTCAGACTATAACCTGGTGTTTTGAGACTTCTCAATTCTCCTGGAACCCCCCAAGGTGATTCACAGCTCCCAAAGCATTCAGTTCTGTTACTCTCCTTTCCCAATACTATCTTCCACAGTGAGAGCTTTCCTGGAGATTCTCCCTCTAAGTCCAGCTAGACAAATCCTTCAACCTTGTGTTCATCTCCTCATGAACAAGGTGTTCAAACTGAGTTTGTGTTTCTACTCACACCCCTTGTTGTGAGCTACAGGGTCAGTATTTTTTCTGCTTAAAGTGCAGGCCCGGTTGACTCAATTTTTTTGCCCTTCTCTTAGCTGGTTGCAGACATCGAAAGACCAGAATACAAGTCCACTCTGTGATATTTCTGCATTTATAGGGAAGTCTCTAATCCCCTTCTCCACGACAATGAGATACACATTACCTTGTATCTAAGCAGAAATACTAACCAGCCAACTTGGTCATCATTGTCTTTCATGTTTGAAATAAAGGGACAGGCTCCAGACCCATTGTTAACAATTAGATATTGGTAGTACTATTCAAGATTTAGGAGACTTGAGTCCCCTCATTTTGGACTCACAAATAGCTATCATTGTTCCAAAGTGTAACTACCTAGCACCCCCCTCATAGTAAAACAATCAGAGTATTTAATCTTTAACAATTAAACCACCCAGTCTTTCTGTCAGGCAGACTCCAAAATATGTCACATGCTTCAACATTTGAAGATATCATCCCAAACTATAACACTCATATGAATCAAAAAATATGGTCCTAAAACATTATCTTATGAATCTCACAGTAGTAAGAATGGAGTTTTTTCTTTCACCCTCTCAGTATAACACTCCAATAGGGAATAGCAATAGGGAATTCATCCAGCCCCTCAGTCCAATCTTGAGTGATCTGGACTTCATTTACCAAACTTTTTTCCATATCCTTGATCTCTTATCAAACAAAATTCTATCAATCTTCACGTTGAATGCTTCAATCTTCCCAGGTTCTCAGTTACAACTATGCCTTTTATGAAAATAGTGCTTTTTGATTTCCCCCCCTGCATGGCGAAGTTCTAAATTTAAGTTGGTGAGTCCTGTTTATGATTCTCCATCAGAGGACATAGTTTCTCCATATTGACTCAAATCTTATTCATGTTTTAAACACTGTGACCTGATCACCTTTCAAAGAATTACAAGCTAGGTTTATGCAACTGCCCTTATATCTTAACACTCCAAAATCCTGGGTTATTATTCTAGTATAGCATACTCTACTTCTGCATTGCATTCTGAATCCTCTCCTTTCCTTCTCCCCTATGTACTCTAAGAACGGTATGGTTTATCTGTATAGCGTGCAAGAAATAATACTTTTCACTGCCTCTCAATACGTGGCAGCATGGTGGCACAGTGGTTAGCACTGCTGCCTCACAGCATCAGGGTCCCAGGTTCAATTCCAGCCTTGGATCACTGTCTGTATTGAGTTTGCACATTCTCTCTGTGTCTGAGTGGGTTTCTTCTGGGTGCTCCAGTTTCCTCCAACAGTCCAAAGATGTGTGGGTTAGGCTGATTGGCCACGCTAAATTGATCCTAATATCAGGGGGATTAGATCAGGGTATATGTGTGGGGCTGTGGGAGTAGGGCTTGAGTGGGATTGTGGTCAGTATAGATTCAATGGGCCAAATGGCCTCCTTCCATACTGCAAGGATTCTATGATTCTATATGTGACAATAATAAACCTATAAATACTAAATTTGCACTGTTTACTCTCCTATAGGTGTTTATAGACCTCCTCACAATTTGGTTTCCAAAATGGAACACAGTATTCCATGTGATATCTACACTGCTGAGCAAAACCACCTCTCTGCTGTATTACAACTCTGATATTTGGGAGTCCTGTTATTCAGAGCTCCTTCACTGGGTAGAATTTAATGCCATACCCTTAGTGGTTAATTGGGGGGGAATACCATTGCTTTCTCACCTCTGCTTACCTTAGGTTAAACTTAGGCCAAGAAAGCTTATGGATGGCCTTCCCACGCAGAAGCTAACTAAGATCATTAAGTGGGCAATTAATGTGGGGATCCTGAAAGGCAAACTCTCCCAGCTTTGCTTGTGGGCATCTGAAAGTTGGGGAGGTGTTTAAGCTGGGTGCTTGATTGAGGGACCTGGCATTGGGAAGGGGGTTGACTTGCTGAGAGCCAGCCACCACCCTTTCTTCTCACCCCACATCCCTAGCTAGCAAATGCCTCTCCACAACACCTCACCCTCCCTCTCTCACCTGAGGCCTGGGTCCTCAGTCTGCTGGGACCCTTATCAGCAGCAGCCAACTGTCCATGGGGAGCTGATGGGCAATGGAGAGCTGCCTGTCTCTGTTTGACGAGGAGCTTTTGAGTGTGTGCATGTGGGGGCAAAGTGCCTGATGGGTATTCAGTTCCAAATGACCTTCCCCTGTGGAGCTAACCACAGTTTCTCACATTTTATGAGCTGTGTTAATCCTGACAGTTAAATAATTGGACTCAAGATTTTCACCCCTCCCTGGAGAATGCTTTCTCTTTGCTGGAGTTTGCCAACGTTCAGAACATGCCAAAGCTCAGAGAAAGCAATATCAATGGGATAATTATCCATTTTGAGTGATAAAACCACTAACTCACACATCCTTCTTTATAATCAGTGGGCAGATAATGAACATGTGTTCTCCAAATTTATGGCTGGAATTGTCCAATCTTGTTCAACCCCACCACTGCTGCCAGCGAGAATGGAGAATTTGGCGCTCAGCCAAAACTCCATCCACTGCAGCGGAACTGAAGAATCCCAGCTGTGGACGAGGTCGGAGAATTCCGGCCTACATCTTTCAGAGTTGCATGTTCCTAATAATTTCTTGGTTAGCTGTTAATAATGTAAAAATAGAAATGCCTCAGAACCTCCGAACAAAGAGAACTCAATTCCAGGCATTCACTTTGGAAGCATGAAAGGAGTTTATAAAGGGAATAATAGAAAACAATACTTTCCTGGAATCATAGAAACCTTACAGTACAGGTGTGGGGCAGCACGGTGGCAATGTGGTTAGTACCGCTGCCTCACAATGCCAGAGACCTGGATTCAATTCCTTCCTCAGGTCACTGTTGGTGTGGAGTTTGCGCATTCTCCAGTGTCTGCGTGGGTTTCCTCTGGGTGCTCTAGTTTCCTCTCACAGCCCAAAGATGTGAGGGTTAGGTTGATTGACCATGCTAAATTGACCCTAGCGTCAGTGAGATTAGCAGGGTAAATATGTGGGGTTACGAGAGTCAGGCCTGGGTGGGATTGTTCAGACTTGATGGGCTGAATGGCTTCTTCTGCACTGTCGGGATTCTATGATAGTGCCCTATCCCAAATTTCGAATATAGATTCAAGCGATGTCAGATGGGTATCAGAGGAATGGAACAGAAAAGATGGAATTCCCTAATCATTCTCGCCTCACCGTTGTTGCTGGAGAGGATGGAGAATTTGGCACTCAGCCATATCTCCATTCACTGCAGCAGGAAAGGAGAATCTCAATGGTGTGAATGGCTGGAGGATCCCACCCAAGAGATTTCCCAGTGAATCACACAGAACTAAAGGAGGCCATTCAGCTCAGTGGCCTGAATTCTCCAGCCCTTCATGCTGGCTGAATCTTCTGGACCCACGGATATGAATGGAGATTTCAGTGGCTCGTTGGGCCTGCCATCAGGAAACCAGGAAATTCTGGCCATTCTGTCTGAGCTATCCAATCCTCTGTTTTTTCTTCCCCTAGTCTTGGTTCTCTCTTTCCTTTTCAAATATATATCCAATTCCTATTCAGGAGTTACAATGAATTCATTTTCATCAGCCATTCAGGTTTGAGATCAAATTCTGTGCTGGGGATTTGAGTGTTTAATAATTCACTCTGTCTCCTCTTTTGTCTGCTTCTTCAAACAATTTTCTTAACTCTGTGGACTCTGGTGACCAATTATCCTGCTGGTGGTCTCAGTTTCTCTCAAATATTCTATCAAAAGAGGTTTTTGGATAACATGATTGGTTTATTTATTTTACACACTGAATTAGTCCTCTTTAATCTTTTTGAATATATGGGAGATATGCAAATATCAGTAATTTCTCCTTCTTGTTCAGAAATTTATAATTAATATTTTTCACCATTTTGGGTTTTACACAATGCAAATCTCAGAGGACAAGCATATCAGAACTACCCCAAATCCAACTTGAGATAAAACACTCCCCTTTAACACTCACAAACTATCATACAAAAACATTTCAAATACTCAAAGCCACATCTATATAGTGTTAATTAGAATGGTGAATTTCAAAGACGGTTTATTATTTACTGCTCCAGCACTCCAACTCAAAAGTCAAATCTACTAACACCTCATTCGACCTTCGGCACGATAGCGTGGAGACAAAATCACTCAGTGTTCAGTGAGGTGAACAGTGTACCCCCCTCTCCACTAGGGACCAGCAAATTTCAGAAGCTGAAAGGTCAGTGTCCTTTGCAGTGAGGTATTAGAGCCACTTTTGGAAAGTGCAGCCTGTTATCGTGGGAGCTGGTGCCTGCACAGCCGATTCCCTCTGGGGGGTGTTAGATCAACAACCCAAACATGCCAGCAGCTGAGAAAGTGCAGGAATACCAACAGTAACTCCAGGAAAAATACAAATCTCTCACAAACTGTGCGGGCACAGCTGTTTCCTTTCCAATACCACAAAAAAATAATGGCCAGTCGTCTTGTGGAATTGAACGCGTGGCTTTTGTAAACTTATTTAAAAAGAGGGAGTTGCAGGAATAGATGTTCAACAGTGCATTACTTTGAATATCCTGTTTACCCTTTCAGTTACATTCATAGTACGTGAAAGTTTTTTTACACAGATGGTGTTGGGTGCCTGGAACTCCCTGCCGGGGGAGGTAATGGAATTGGATACAGTAGTGACTTTTAAGGGGTGTCTTGACAAATACATGAATAGGATGGGAATAGAGGGATATGGTACCCGGAAGGGTAGGGGGTTTTAGTTCAGTTGGGCAGCCTGGTCGATGCAGACTTGAAGGGCAGAAAGGCCTGTTCCTGTGCTGTAATTTTCTTTGTTCTTTGTTAAGGTGATGGAGTCATGTAGAATTAATTTCAAAACAATTGTTGAGATAGAAAGTATTTGTAATGGTGTAGACTGTCAGATATGTTACTAAAAGATGAAATTGAAAGTTTAAGAATTTTTGGTTACAGTCGTTATACAGAAATGGTACAGATTTCAACTGCAGCACAATGCAACTTCAGGAAAAAAGTCTGGGATTAATAATCTGAACCCAGTCTGATTTCAATTTTAACTTTTTCAACTTATTCTTTCAGGGAATGTGAGCATCATTGGCAAGGCCGTCATTCATTGCCCATCCCTAATACACTTGAACTGAGTGACTTGCAAGGCACTTCAGAGGGCAGTTTAGCATCAACCACATTGCCATAGATCTGGAATCACACATTGACCAGACCAGTTAAGGGTGACAGACTTCCTTCCCTAAAGGACAGGAGTGAACCAGTTTTTTTTACAACAGTCAATGTTCACAATTACTAAGGCTAGCTTTTCAATTCTGGATTTATTAATAGAATTTAAATTCCACTAATTGCCCATTGTGAGGTTTGGATTCGTGCCCCCAGGGGACTGGTATTGGCATCTGCATTAGCGGCCCAGCAATTTTACCATTATGTCACCATTGGTCCAAATTTCCTCTTCTAAAACTTGGGTGGGATTTTAGGTGAGGGGTGCCCACTTTCTAAACCTGTGATCGCTGCCCTCGAGGAGGACAAGGACAGTGGATGCATGGGAACATTACCATCTTCAAATTCCCTTCCAAACCGCACACCATCTGGAAACATATTCACCTTTCCTTCATCGTCACCAGATCAAAATCCTGGAATTCCCCCCTAATGACAGTGTGGGTGCACATGGACTGCAATGGTTTCAAGAAGGCAGCTCATCACCAGGTTCCTGAGGACAATTGGGATGGGCAATAAATGCTGGCCTAGCCAGTGATGCCCACAAAAATAAAAAAGGCCACCTTCCAGCCCACCCTTGACTGTCTCCCATAAAATGTTTGATGGTGTAAATATGGTTGGTGTGGGCAAATGGACTGTGTGTGGAGGGGGGGAGGGGGGGTGGGGGTGGTATCCTGTACAGAACAGGGGAACTTTAGTCTGCCAAATCTGATATCTAGAATATCTTAACGTTCAACTCAATGAGTCTGTACCTACACCCTGACAGAGCATCTTACCCAGACTCAACCCCATGCCCTGTCCCTGTAACCCATTTACTATGGCTAATCTACCTAATCTACACACTAAGGGGCAATTTAGCATGGTCTATCAGCCTAACCTGCACATCTTTGGACTGTGGGTGGAGACTGAAGCACTCAGGGAAAACCCACACCATCATGGGAGAACGTGCATACTCCACACAGTCACCCAAGGCTGAAATCGAACCCTGGTCCCTGGCATGCGAAGCAGCAGCACAAACCGCAGTGCCACCGTGCTGCCTGTAATCATTTGAGATGTCTTCTCCATACCTGCTCCATAACCTGCTGAAGTAGCATTGGCTGTATTTATTAATAGCTGTTTGTCTCAAGGAGAGATAATTATATTCCCTTTTTGTCATCTCACTGGTGATAATGCTGATTGATCTACTAACAACATTAACCTTGGAGCAAATGGAATTGATCAAAGTCACTAAATGAAGTGAGGATGTGAGGTGGACAGGATCTCAGGAAGAATTAATGCTATTGATCACCCTCATTATGTGAATCTTTGGATGAGAAGCATGCATCATTCACATAGGAGATTAAGGCATTTTACAGATAAGTTTCCAGAGAAACCGTACATGTAAGCCAACTTCATAATCATTATTACAGTCCATCACAGAACTCCTATCTGATAGTAACGTACCCAACAAAATTTTTATATTAATAATTTACCTGTAAGACTTTGAACAAAAAAGTGCTTAAGTACAGCTGCAAGTCTGGCTAATACTGTTTTAAATTGCATTGTCTGTAATAACCTAAGAAATGGCCTTCCTAAGACTGATTGTGTGGTGAATTTGTCCTTTGTGCTTGCTATAGCCCCCTTACAGAGCAGGTTACTCAGACCTAATGTTCAACATTCTTAGGAAGGCCTCAAACCCTCTACCCTCAAGGTGGAAATGAATTCCACAGAAACAAAGAACAGTCAAGCCCACAGTGTGCACCAACAGCACTACGGAAGGCTGTCAATCCACCAACTAACCCCAACCTTGTTAACACCAGTGGGGAGGAGATGGCCTCGTGGTATTATCTCTAGACTATTAATCCAGAATCTCAGCTAATGTTCTGGGGACCTGGGTTCAAATCCTGTCACGGCCAATGGTGGAATTTGAATCCAGTAAAAAATATCTGGAATTAAGAAGGACCGTGAGACTATTGTCGAAAAAATCCTCTGGTTCAATAATGTCCTTTTGAGAAGGAAATCTGCTGTCCTTGTCTGACCTACATGGGGCAATATCCTCTGAAGTGACGTAACAAGCCACTCAGTTTCAAGGGCAATTAAGAATGGGCAACACGTGCTGGCCAGCCAATGATACCCATGTCCCATGAATGAAGAGACTAGTCAGAGACTAGGAATACCATGGTGAGCAACTCACTTCCTGACACTGTAAAGCCTATCCACTATCCACAAGGCACAAGCCAGAAGTGTGATGGAATACTCCTCACTTGCTTGAATGGGTGCAACTCCTATAACACTCAAGAAACTTGACACCAGCCAGGACAAAGCGGCCCGCTTGATTGGCACCGCCTCTACAAATATTCAATCCCTCCACCACCGATGCTCAGTAGCAGCAGTGTGTACTATCTACAAGGTGCACTGCAACAATTCACCAAAGGTCCTTAGACGGCACCTTCCAAACCCACGACACTTCCATCTAGAAGGACAAGAACAGCAGAAACATGGGACCACCAGCACCTGCAAGCTCCCCCCCAAGACACTGACCGTCCTGACTTGGAAACATATCGCCATTCCTTCGCAGTCGCTGGTTCAAAATCCTGGAATTCCCTCCCATGCGGCATTGTGGGTCAACCCACAGCACATGGACTGCAGCGATTCAAGAAGGCAGCTCACCCACCACCTTCTCAAGGGCAACTAGGGATGGGTAATAAATGCTGGCCAGCCAGCGACAACCATGTCCCACGAATGAATAAACAAAAAGAATGAAAATAAAAGGGATAAAACAGATGGGTGTTCTCAAGATGGATGGGTCGAGAGGACCAGGGTCAAGATGCTTCGTTGCAGCATAAGTACATTGGACGGACTGTACCAGTTGATCTTTTCTGTCTATTAGCTTCAAATATTTCGAAACATTAAGATTCAGAGGCATTTTGAGATCAGTGTAACGGACACAGTAATTAGTCAGCTCCCATTTTAAATCTTAAGTATTATATATTTTTGAGAAGAAAGTTTAGCTGGGCTCATTTTTATAATGGACTTCAAGCAATAATTGGCATGGAGAGGATTCTCTTCTCGTAGAGTGGAATGAGAAATCAGTTCTCCTGCTTTGAAGCCCAGTTCTCCCCTTAGGGTCGATATAACCTCTTGGACCTGGTGCAGAGCTTAAAACTGAGCGCACCAATCAGGGATTCAGGAACAGAGAGATGTTAGTGAGTCTTGCAGGTTTTTCTGTCCATTAAAATTCTCAGTATCACCTGAAACTCTGTATCAGACTCATAAATATATTAAATCTGCTGTACCCTGTGGCATTTCTGTCAAGGAGGTTGTTTACTGAGAGAGGGATTTTTTTTTCTTTGAATGTGTAAAGAATACCAACACTGGATACATCTGTCAAATCTGGAGTGGCTTCAGTTCACCTGGAAATTGTATGTCTGAGTTAGTGTGATGTGAAGGAACAGCGCAGACTGAATTTTAATCTGTAGGAACATATGGGTTTGTGTGTGGTGTTGGGGTGGGAGGAGCTAACACAATGAAATTGTTAGATCATTGGGAAGCAAGCTCCTATCTGCCAGTTAGCACCTTTCACTCCTGTGTCAGGCTATATGCTCACAGCCACCGCAAGTGTCCTCTGGCAGCTTCCCTGCTGTTGTTTCTGACTGCAACATCTGCTCTCACACATTTGTGAAGTGTGAGCCACAGGATGAAAACCAAATTGCCTTTCTTACTTGCCCCCTCCCCCTGCAGTGGGAGTGTTGGAGCTGCTGCATGTTCTCAATGAGTCCTATGATGATGTATCCTGAGGAGAACACAGCATCTCTGAGACCTTCACCTTAAATGGCCACTAGCTCCTGCTGCATGTGCCAAGCCTCTCTACACATCCCGGTTACTTGGGTTTGAGGAGTGATGTGATGAGAAGCCGGAGCGGAGGATGGGGGTGGGTGGGATGATTGGCACAGCAGGAAGTGGCAATAAATGCTAGCTGGTCAGCAACGCCATTGTCCCAAAAGAAGGAAGTACAGAATGTGTCATTTACTCATCTTCCCTGACACCTCACTCACTGAACCACCTTTTGCATTAAATCCTGGCATCAGAGCCCAGCTGCTGACCTCCTCACCACTTCCAAACACAGCGTGTTGGTCTGAATTGAGGGTTTTTTTCTAGGGAAGAGGGTCTCTCCAATTCCTCAGCAGAACATCCAGGGAGGCATTACAGAAAGTTGGGGGTGGGTATGGGTAACATTCATTCCGACAGTCCGAGTTATCTCACTGCTAGCTCCAACTCTTTCGCCTTTCCTGTTTGGAGTGTTCTTTTTAAATACTGGAGTTGAGATCCCACCCTTGTGGGTTCACATCACTGCCACCGATTGGATGGAAAATCCAGAAGTAAAATGGTAACAAGTTATTCAAGTTAAAAAGCTACTGATAGCCATGCTGGACTTCACTGAGTTTCCCCCTGTACCCGCTGTATCCCAAACCCAAAATCAGGGCCTAGGGTTCTGTTAGTGCCATACGTTTCTTCACTAATTGAATGCAGGCTGAAAAGGATTTAAAAACCTTGAACTCATTTAATAGAGTGATTACAGAAAGTGTTTAAATGCACTGTTGAAAGTCAGTTCGGGTGAAAGGTTAGAGTCATAGAATCCCGACAGTGCAGAAGGAAGCCATTCAGCCCATTGACCTGCACCAACCACAATCCCAACCAAGCCCTAGCCCCATAACCCATACATTTACCCTGCCAGTCCCCTTGACTAGAAGGGGCAATTTAGTATGGCTAATCACCTAATTCACACATCTTTGGACTGTGGAGGAAACTGGAGCACCTGGAGGAAACTCACTCAGACATGGGAGAACATGCATGTCATCCGAGGCCAGAATTGAACCCAGTTCCCTGGAGCTGTGAGACAGTAATGCTCACCACCGTGCCACTGAAGCGTTCTTTCTTCCTGGATGTGCTATCTGAGATTTTCCCAAAGTTTTCAAGGTAGCACGGTGGCACAGGGAACTGGGTTCAATTCCTTCCTCAGGTCACTGTCTGTGTGATATTTGCACATTCTCCCCGTGTCTGCGTGGGTTTCCTCTGGGTGCTCCTCTTTCTTCCCCCAGTCCAAAGATGTGTGGGTTAGGTTGATTGGCCATGCTAAATTAACCCTAATGTCAGGGGAACTAGAAGAGCAAATATGCTGGGTTATGGGAATAGGATTGTAGTCGTTGTATACTCGATGGGCCAAATGGCCTCCTTCTGCATTGTAGGCATTCTATTCTAGGATTTTTATTCCTGTATTTGTAGTTCACAGATGTATTATTTTACATAATACAGAAAATATAACATATAATATTGTAGAGTCTTTGGATGAGATTATTAGAATGGTGCATTTCAGTAATTTAGGGATTGAGAAAGCAGTGTGGTATCCTGTTTGTTTCTGTTGCTTACTCCCAACAAGTGTCCACTGTTCTGTTGCTTACTGTCTGAGATTACTGTTGTAAAACATTCCAGGGTGCATCACAGGACCATTATCCAATTATATTTGACACTGTGTCACACAAGGTGATAATTACTAGGAGAAGCAATCAGAAGCTTGGTCAAATAGGCAGGTTTCAAGGTGTGCTTTAAAGGAGGAGGAGAGAGAGGTAGAGACATGGAGTGATTTAGCAAGGGAATTCCCAGGCTTAGGGCCGGGTGGCTGAAGGCACGGCTGGTACTGGCTTAGAAATGAAATTCAAAGGTACAAAAAAGGGGTGAGAATTGGAAGAATGCAGAGATCTCAGAAGGTGTAGAGTTGAGGAAATTAATGAGATAAGGAGGGGCTTCAGTAATGCCCACCAATTATGTATGTAGCAAAAAAAAGTGGAGTGAGCACCAGGCATCCTCTACCCACTGGCACTAGGCCTTGAACAGCCTAACTGTGAACTTGAAAGGGACAGCAGGAGGCCGCTTATCGAGTCCTGTGTCCAGTTTCTTCATGAGTCTTGCGGGAGTGCCTCTTCTGTATATACCTGGCTCTCCTATGGAATATCCAGCTTCCCTGGCCCAATATAACAGAGGCCTTAACAGGACGGTAGTTTAGTGTTGTACTGCAGGAACCAGCGTACAATGTACTCGCTCTGTCCACTGTCAAACCATCTCTACTGTCAATGGGTCAGATATTCAGAAAAGGGAAGGAGCAATTCAATCTGAGTTGGGGAATAAGTTAAAATATATATCTGATTGACAAACCTGATTTTTGGAACTGGATATTTAAATTATGTTTATTTTGATCACATTTCAAAAGTATTTCTCACTCTGTCCTGTTCCAAACGTGTGATCTGTCTGAAGCGGACAGATTCATAAATAGATCAGATAGACTTCATAGAATCATAGAATGCCTATAGTGCAGAATGAGGCCATTCGGCCCATTGAGTCTGCACTGAGCACAATCCCACCTATTCCCATGTTCAGTGAATGGGCAGCTGTGAAGGGACATATAAAAAAAAATTAATATTGGGAGTCCTGTGATCAAGCCAATTTACACTGCAGTTTTAGTGGAACAAATGTAACTATTCTGTTTGTTATTGTGTTCTGAGGAAAAATATTAAGTGTGTAACTGCTGAAAATTTACAGTGTGCTGTCTGTTCACAAGATTTTATACTTTAATAAACCTGTTAGTCAATTAATGGATCGCACCATGCTTGTGAATGGTTTTATATGTTGCATAATCAGTGGCAGGAAAACAACAAGACTTTTCAGTTTGATCTTCAGGGCAGCAAGAATTTGCTTAGATATTGGATATTAGCAAAACATTCTGGGCCTTGGCAAATGATCTGAGAGGTTGAACCCAAGAAATTTAGTAGAGAAGATTAATTGGTCAATGCTGAATATGGAAATAGCATAGAATCTGTACAGGACAGATGGATCAAGCCTGCACTGACAGCAATTCCATCCAGGCCCTATCCCTGTAATCCCATGTATTTACCCTGCAAATCCTCCTGACAATAAGGGGCAAGTTAACATGGAGTGTGGGAGGAAAGATGTGCAGGTTGGCTTGATTGGCTATGTTAACTTGCCCGTTAGTGTCCCGGGATGTGTATATTAGAGGGTAAATATGTGGGGTTGTGGGGGTAGGGCCAGGGTGGGATTGTTGGCAGCGCAGACTCGATGGGCTGAATGGTCTCCTTCTGCATTGTAGGGTTTCTATGATTCTTTTAAGCTGGAGCACCTAGAGAAAACCCACTCAGACACAGGGAAAATGTACAAACTCCAAGCAGACTGAGGCTGGAATTAAACTCGGGTTCCTGGCATTGTGAGGCAGCAATTGCGTCACTGTGCTGCCCCAAAACAGTTTGGGTTGCAGCAGAGAATAGTTTCTAGTTGTCTTGCAGCTGGAAAACATGATGGGAGTTTTACTGGGTTCATTGCGAGTTTGTACTATTGGCATCAATTCTTATGCTTTGGGAGTGCAGAGCAGGAATGTGCACACTGAGCTGCACAGTATCTTCTGTTCATTAATCTGCTGACGGTGTCAGAAATCCCCATATGCACAGCTCTGCACTAAGAGTGCATCTCCTTAAAATTATCCCTGATATCTGGGTGACAATCCTCAATGGTCTGGATTGAATAATCTTTTCAATTGAATACAGTGAGCTGGTGATAGCTTGGGACCGTATTATACACCACATTGTAGCACAGGCAGGAATAAAAAGCAGACATCTGAACACAGAGCGTGTCCAGTGGGAAAATAAAGCTCAGCACTATTTCAGAATGCATAACTAATTGCCCTTCAGGAGAAGGGGAGCCTCTCATGCAGTGCTTATTGAGGATCTGTCAAAGAAGCCAAGGTTCTCAGACTATAAAGAAACCCAGGGTCAAGAACCTGTTGTTTCTCCAAGCGCAAACTAAATATTGAATGCCTGCATGTGTTGTGCAGAAACACCTGAACTGTGGAGAAAATAATCTTTTTCAGAGAACCAGAGGCTTAGAGAATGAAGTAATTCCTTCTGCAGAACCCGATACCGTGACTGCAATGTAACAAAACCATCCCCACTATACTCCACCTACACTGACATCAACACATATTCTGACCATATGGTACAAGGCATGATTCTTTTTCGCTCATTCTTTAGTAATGCAATGGGGAATGCTGGAATAAAAGAGCAAAATTTGGAAGACAAATGCTGGATAAGTGCTTCAAAATGTTCACGTGCCTGATATATGAATAAGAGGAGCAACTCAGAAATTCTTCTAACATGAAATGCTGCCTCTATAAATAGAGGCTCTTTTGATCACAAACTGAGATACTTTCTACATGAGAGGAGATACTCTCGCCATTACTAGGGGGTATATGTTTAAGGTGTGAGGGGCTAGATTTAAAGGAGATGTACGAGGCAAGTTTATTTTTTTACAGAGGGTGATGGGTGCCTGGAACTTGCTGCCGGGGGAGGTAGTGGAAGCAGATACGATAGTGACATTTAAGGGGCGTCTTGACAAATGCAATGGGGATAGAGAGATATGGTCCCCGAAGGGTAGGGGGTGTTAGTGCAGTCGGGCAGCATAGTCAGTGCAGGCTTGGAAGGCTGCAGGGCCTGTTCCTGTGCTGTAATTTTCTTTGTTCTTTGTACTATTAAAACCCAGAGCCAAATGGAGAATTGTTTAATCAATTCTCTTAACAGGGAGCCCCAATTCAAACCGGTGCTAATGTTTTCAGTATTCTTTGGCACTTTGCAAGTTTGTAGAAGCGTCTCCAGATTTGGAAAGGGAACTATATTCTGTGATATGTGCTGTACATCTGTTGACATTTGGTTTCGATTTCTGGAGGCCCCTATTTTCATCAGGGAATTGATAAACAGATGTTAGTTTGAGTTTTAATTACAGCTTACTGCAGGTGTACTGGCTCTAGGATCCTACAAAATGAACGATAAAATGTATCAGGTATATATTTTTGCGCCAGGACTGACAATAATAATGTCAACAGAAAAAAAGAGATGTTTAATTTGCGTGTTCTCTAAAGATGTTCTGTCAGTTATTGCATATTGATTATTTAGGAAATTGTTTCATTCCCCCCCCCCCCCCCCCCCACACACACACACACACACACACACACACACACACACACACACACACACACACACACACACACACACACAACATCCCACCTCCCCCGAGCGATTGGCATTTTAACTGAAAATATTCTCATAGGGGTGTTACAGCATGAAAATAGGCCCTTCGGCCCAACTTGTCCATGCCACTTTTTTTCCAAAACCCCTAAGCTAGTCCCAATTGCCCGCATTTGCCCATATCCCTCTATACCCATCTTACTCATCTAACTGTCTAAATGCTTTTTAAAAGACAAAATTGTACCCGCCTCTACTACTGCCTTTGGCAGCTTGTTCCAGACACTCACCACGCTCTGTGTGAAAAAAGTGCTCCTATGGGCCCTTTTGTATCTCTCCCCTCTCACCTTAAATCTACACCTTCTAGTTTTAGACTGCCCTACTTTTGGGAAAAGATATTGACTATCTACCTGATCTATGCCTCCTATTATTCTACAGATCTCTGTAAGATCCCCCAAAGCCTCCTACATTCCAGAGAAAAAAGTCCCAGTCTATCCAGGCTCTCCTTATAACTCAAACCACCAAGTCCCAGTAGCATCCTAGTAAATCTTTTCTGCACTCTTTCTAGTTTAATAATATCCTTTCTATAATAGAGGGACCAGAATTGTACATTCTAAATGGCTGCCATAGTCCAAATTGATGCTGGACAAGACAAGCGGCCTTTCAGGGCTGCATTAGATCAAATTTCCTGAACTACTGAGCAAGGTTTATCTTGGATTTCAAACTCGAGTGAATTTGCAGCTAAAAATCACATTACATGTTCAGACAGAAATAACACTGCTTTATTTTCTCCAAATATGCTTTGGAATTTAAAGATATTGAGCCTTGTTCTTGCTGATGGCGTAGGCTTTGCAGCAGGACGTTTTCACGGCACTGACATAAGCTGCTAAAGAAAATGTCGCAGTGAAAGGAAACGTGACACTTATATCAGCAAAGTGATTTCAATATCATAATGCTGCCCGACCCGAACTTAAATCCAGAAACACCTTCTTCAGCCGGGGTATTGAATTCAGTTCAGGTCACCTTACCGTAAACCGAATGCAATCTTGACAAAGTCTGTATCAGTATCTATTTTAGTCCACCCTCCCTAACAACCAAGAGAAGCAAATATGGGGCATTTTGTAACAAGATCGGTAGATTTTAATGATACTTTGGACTCATTTTTTTCCTTTGACAGCATTTAAATAGAAACTGCTATGTAATTTAAGAGACGAACATTCAAACTCACTTGTCAAGAAATTGGGCCAGATCTAAATGAGCTGCAAATTTGATGACTTTAATTATAACATTACATATTAATCAAGTCTTCCTTAAAAGACAGGCTGTTGCATCAATGTTACGTTCGAGAGAAATGACCTTTACTTATGGAAAAACAAGTACTTTGCTGTTTAAAAACAGACGCAAGAACAATTGTAGAAATATGGGCTACCTTACAGAATTCCAAGCATTCTTTCTATCTGGCAGTGTACAGTCTGTGCCCAGGGATTTATTGAAAAGCTTTTTATACAATACAGTCAAGCAATCTGCTTTTAATGAGTACATTTTGAACTGTTACATTGAAGACCTGTTTTGTGGCAGTTGGACAAGGTTCACTTGTTATAATGCAAGGTTTACCTGCTGCCCACATGTATTGCGTGTTGCAGCTGAAAATCATTCTTTTATCTTTTGTTAGCCCTCCTGGACTGAACTTCAGAGTTATCAAAGAATCAAACTGATTTAACACACTCCAGTCCTTTTTACACTGTTCAGTACACATCAATTTGCGGAGAGAATTGGCACAAATGGTTCAAGTATTTAGTTCTCATAACAAGATGGCATCTAACCTTGGCATCTTTGACATCCTTTAGTTAACCAGCCTCTCTGTTTAAAATGGACCTCTATGCTTGAACAGTTTAAAAGGTGTATTCTTTCCATGGGACTCTTGTTGACATTAGAGTCAGAGAGAACCAGGGCTACAGAATGGACACGAGAGGCAATGAGGCAAAACATTTTTGTACAGCAGAGTTGTGAACTGGAAAATTCACAGCCTGGAAAAGTAATGGGAGCAGTTGCAATAAATTGAAGTGAATATAGGTTTAAAAAGCAAAGGTGCAGGCTTATCGAAGAAAAAGTAGGCAAGTGGGCCTAATTGGACAACTCTTTAAAAAGCTGGCAGAAGCATGATAAGCTGAATGGCTTCCTTCTGGTCTGATGGATCCTACGAAGCTGATCAGGTATAATGTTTCTGATACATGCCATTGATAGTTGGTGAGAGGATCTTAATTATGAAGGGATAGATGAATCTCATTTGATGTTGTGGTGTATTGGCTTAAGCCTAATCAAATCTCTGTAGTAATGCATTAGAATGAGTTTTCAATGAAAAGTAATCTGTAGAATGGAGGGTCTTCTGCAGCAGGTTATAAACAATCTGAATAAGCAGTGTAAGTCAAAAATAAAACACACAAATCTTACAGCTTCCTTCTGATATGTTCTTTTCTCTGTTATCAAGCTATGTTTGATTCCTTCCTCAATGTAACTGTTATTGACTTTAAGTCCATAATAAGCAGAATATGATATCTTTAACAGGAACCTCAACAGTTAAATCTCAAAGGTGCTGACATTCCTTTCTTCATTTACTTTAGTTACTATTTTAGCTACAGTTAAACACATTCCCATTGCTGAGGGTTGTTCCACTTTGGAAATTAGATTTGTGAATGTTAAGGAAAAGGTGAGGGGGGTATTGAACATTTCAGGACTGCGATGAGGAAGTTTGACAAAGAGGAAGACTTAGAATTAGCGCCAAATCAGTGAAATAAATGCTGAATCTTGTCAGTATATAAAATGGTCTGAAACGTCATTGCGTCACTCTCCATAAACATTGTACAAATCACAGTTGCATGAACTTTGATCAAATTGATGTGACTGGTTAAAAAGAATTTTGGTCATTATTGCAGGTGCATTATGTTCATTCACATATTTTATTACCATTAATTAACCCACATTGTCATATCTTAATGTCAAACCTTCCTACAAATCCATTAATAGCACGTTAATTATGAAAACAGGCATTTCCATTTAATAATTGTTCAGTTCTAAATTTGCTGGCTTCCTATTTATTTACTTGTTAAATCTAGTTTCTTCTTCGAAAAACCACAGTTTATAAAGCATCCAACAAACTATATTATTATTTCTTAACCAGCGGACCGAATTGTAACAAACCCAAAGAGGGTGTGAGGATATTCTGGATAGTTAGGTACTAATGCAATATTCACCTAAAAAGTTTATTTATTAGTGTCACAAGTAAGCTTACGTTAACATTGCAATGAAGTTACTGTGAAAATCCCCTAGTCGCCACACTCCGGTGTGCATTCGGATACACAGAGGGAGAATTTAGCATGGCCAATGCACCTAACCAGCACGTCTTTCAGACTGTGGGGGGAAACCGGAGCACTTGGACAAAACTCACGCAGACATGAAGGGAACATGCAAACTCTGAATAGACGGTGATCCAAGCTGTGAATTGGGTCACCGTCCCAATTGAACAGGGTCCCTGGTGCTGTGAGGCAGCAGTGCTAACCACTGTGCCACTGTACCACCCTCCATCCATCACCAATTTTGCCGTACAGCAGCTGACTATTAACTATAGAGATCCAAGCAGGATTATTCAAAGGTCCTTCTGGTGTGTTTTAATTCATTCGAAACCCACCCACCCAGAGTTAAAATCAGACCCTTGTCACAACAAGCAGCAATGGACCAATGCTGGGATATTGCAGACTGCTGGTGCTGAACTGGAGATTGAGTGTGGCTGAAAAGTTCAGTTCCATAGCATCACTGGTATTGATTCTGTGGTAGTCCAAACCTCTGTCAACATCAGCAAAAACATGTCCAGCCACTTCTTGCATGGATGTGCCCCAGCTGTGAATCCTGACTCAATTTACAGCTGAAATTGACAAAGATGTCAGAGGAGTTAAAGGGTCTGTCAGGAGAATGCCTGCTTTCACTTATGGGTGAAATAATTGCAGTTCCTGTGAGGCTGCAGCCCAAGCCTTGAAGATGCTGCCACGATAGCAGAGAGGAGAAGCCATGTATAGAGGCAGGAGGATGGCATCAGAAGACCTTATCCACCATGGGTCTTCAGGGAGCAATGCTTCTGCCTTGGGTCACTGAGATCAGTGATTGGGACATCTACATTTAATTGAAGATGTGGCTACTATATTTTGCCACCTCCTGCAATTGAGCTTGCAGCCACAGAGCAGGGTGAAGGCTGCACTGCCAATGGCAGCAAAGATCACTGAAACCTCAAACTTCTACACCAAGGAATCCTTTCAGGCTGGGGTCAGGAGCATTAGCAACATTTTTACAGGTCGCTACCCATCACAGCATAAGTAAGACTTTGGACCCTGAAGGAGAAAGGACTTTGTTGTCCTCTTTTTTACTCATCCTACTTCTCTTTAGTATGTGGCTTTGCAAGGCTTGTAGAAATGCCATCGATTGATGTACATAGCTCTGTGGACACCACGTGCCAATGTGGCAATGTACCAGAGGAGCAAGGAGTGCTGCTCCGTGAGTTGGTGTGCAAGCACGCCCTGAGCTGTGTCTCTGGCCATTTGCTGACCTCCACCTTATGAAGCAAAGCTGTCTTGAGTGTTTCATGGGTGTCTTTCAAGTGCAACTCCTCTTTAAGAAGGGAAGGTTGCCATTCTTTTTTAATTCATCCATGAGAAATAAGCATCGCTGACTGGCTAGCATTTATTCCCCATCCCTAGATGCCTGACAGCAATTGAGAGTCAACCACATTACTGTGACCCTGAAGTTACATGTAGGCCAGACCGGGTAAGGATGGCAGATCTCCTTCCCTAAAGGACATTATTGAACCAGATGGGTGTTCTCCAACAATTGACAATGGTTTCAAGATCACCATTTGATTCCTAATCCAGATATCTTTTATTGAAGTGAAATCCACTATCTGCCGTGGCAAGATTCTAAATCCGGGCCCCCAGAACGTTAGCTGAGTTTTTGGCTGCATAGTCTAGTGATAATACCAATAGGCCATCACCTCCCCTTTAAGAAGTGCGGGCTGGTGGCTATCATGCCAGCCATGTTCACGCCCGAACCCCCTGCTGAGTGTGCAGTGGTCAGCAGTGGGCTTCACAAAGCATACACACTGCCTCCTCAATGATGCCAGGAATGTGTCATCACACAGCACAATCTCTGTGTCCAATATTGAGTCTGATCAAATTTCCCTCCAAAGACCCATGTTTGACAGAAACTGATTTATTAAATATAAATAGTGTTAATTTGGAATTGGAGAACTCTATCCAGAGGAGGAAAGGAAACAGGAAACCTCAGCAACTGAGCAAAGTGTTAAAAATGTTCCTGTTTTTACAGAATGACTATGAACTCAGATGGTTCATTCGGCTACAGGCCCAACTTGCTGATCCACAATTTCCTTCCCATTGAAATTTAGGATTGAATTCATGCAATGATTCAGTGGTGAACAAAGTAGCAATGGCTATGTAGGCATCATGCAGTATCATTATTTCCATACTTTGTTATCTTGCTAAACAAAATCAAATCACCAACCACACCATTGTGCAGATTGAAGTGCTAACATTCAATTTACTGATAAGGTTTTTCTAACTCGTTGGTTTTTCTAGTTGACACTTTCAGTGTTATTTATTTATCACGTACATGTCCATATTTTTTATTCTCATTTCGTATTCCCCCCTCACCCCGGACCTACCTCCTCCAGTGATGTGGTCTGCTCTTGGAGACCATCAATCAGGCTGGTCGTCAGGCACAAATCCTGGAGGAAAAACATTGAAAACATCCTAAAGTTAAAAACTGCCATATTTGGGAATTCTGCGCTTTTAGTTTCCCGTCACTGACTGTCTCTCCATCCACTCTTTGGCTCTGTAAGTATCAAGACACAAATGTTTGGAGTTCAGTTAGGGAGAGTGCATCTCAGGCTGAGTGAAATCACTCACCTTCTTGTATTATTGACTATTGCCTTTAGTCAGATGTTGGGACAACCCAGAGAGTCAAGTGGCCAAGGATGGAACTGGAACTCAGTTTTATGCACTTCCAAGCTCTAGGACTTCACAGTGCCGGCAGGATTTTCCAGCCCTTCCCACTGGCGGGATCCACCTGTCTCGCTGAAAGTGACCCTCCACGGCAGGTCCCCCGGCAATGGGATGGGTGAGTCTCACAACACATTGTAGACATCAGTGGGAATGGAAAATCCTGGTGGCGGCCAATGGTCAGCTGCCTCTCCTGCTGGAAAACTCATTGCAGGGGAACTGGAAAATCCCACCCTACTTTTCCTGCACCCTGCTCCAGCCACCACAATTTCAGCTTATTCCAAATGTACAAGCAGAGGTTGGTTTTTGATTGAATTCTGTGCATTGGCAAAATGGATAGAGGCTCCGCTGAGGCCAGTCCCCAGTTAATGTCCAGCACCTCACTACAATTAATATTCATAGAATCTTATAGTGCAGAAAGAGGCCCTTCAGCCCATTTAATCTGCACCGAACACAATCCCACCCAGGCCCAACCCCCATATCCCTACATATTATGCCCACTAATCCCTCTAACCTACACATCCCTGGACACTAAGGGGCAATTTCTTAGCATGGGCAATCAACCTAACCCCGCACATCTTTGGACTGTGGGAGGAAACTGGAGTACCTGGAGGAAACCCACACAGACACGAAGAAAACGTGCAAACTCCACACAGGCAGTGACCTGAGCCAGGAATCGAACCCAGGATCCCGGAGCTGTGAAGCAGCAGTGCTAATGTGCCACCCATTCATTGGGCAGACGCTGTGCTGAGTTATAGGAACCTATCATGTTCAACAGATATTTGAAAATAAATGATTTTTACAAATGCTCCAAAAGAGACAGATGAGCCTTTCAAGTAAGTTTGATTTAATCCTCCCAAAGTTAACAGATACATTTGGCATCACGTTGCTTTTACTGAATGTCTTTTATTGGTGTGTAGTTGAGAATGTCACTATTCTGTCTCTGTCCTCCATCTAATGTGGCTTAGGGTTAAGATAAATGTCTCAGTATTTTGCCAGCAATTTGATCTAAGAATGTGATTTTATTTTCCCTGTTTTCTTTCATCCCCATGGATGCTAAAAGTGGATAAAAGACAAGCTCCTGGGAATCCACTGTAATGGTCAGCAAGGATGAAGCTGTCCCTCTGACACAAATTCCTCAAAATAAGCTTGCTGTAAAAATAAAGCCTCTATACAGTTCACCTTTCATTTTCCTGCATGTTTCGACCCTGCCTTTCTTTCGTACAATGAGGCATGGATAAAAATAACTTTATTCGAGAATAATCATTGATGTGGCTGAAAGACAGAAAAGCTCAAAGTAGCTGATCTGCAAGTGCAATCAGCACTGAGTGTTACACAAATAGGCAATGGACAAAATATGCAAATTTATAGAACCTTAGTTAGGCTGCACTTGGAATACAGTGTTCAATTCTGGTCGCCACACAAGCAGAAGGATGTGGAGGCTTTGAGGAGGGAACAGAAAAGATTACCAGGATGTTGCCTGGTATGGAGGGCATTAGCTATGAGGAGAAACTTGGTTTGTTCTCATTGGAACGACAGAGGTTGAGAGGCGACCTGATAGAAGTCTACAAGATTATGAGGGACATGGACAGAATGGATAGTCAGAAGCTTTTTCCAAGGATGGAAGAGTCAATTACTAGGGGGCAAAGTTTAAAGGAGATGTACGAGGCAGATTTTTTTTTTTACACAGAGGGTGGTGGGTATCTGGAACTCACTGCTGGGGAAGGTAGTGGAAGCAGGTATGATAGTGACTTTTAAGGGGCATCTTGACAAATACATGAATAGGATGGGAATAGAGGGATATGGTCCCTGGAGGAATAAAGGGTTTTAATTCAGTTGGGCAGCATGGTCAATGGAGGGCTGAAGTGCCTGTTCCTGTGCTGTAATTTTCTTTGTTCTTGATCTTTGTTAAATGTTGTTTTGTACACGGCCCCACTCGAGAGCGCTCCCATTGTAAACCACATTAATATAGTATGAACAGAATTGTACTCCCTGTAATGAAAATACTGAAATGTCTGTAATGTTCTCATTGTTGATTAGAAGACCCTCAGAGTGCTCCTTGGACGAAGGATTTTCCAGCCGTGCACGCCCCAAAACCAGAAAATCCCTCCTGAGGTCAACAGACCTTTCCATGGTCTTTCCTCCGCCTGCAACGATTCCTGTGGTGGGTGGGGTGGGAAACTCCCCCCAAGATTTCTGGAGAAAATGTGAATATCATTGCACTTTACTGTTGTGGCTATTTGAAAAGTTTTGTAATGTTTCTTTCAGATAATTTATGACTAACTTATAACTTCGCAAAAAAAATTAAACCATTAATATATTCCTTTTGTTCCAGACTATGCTGTAAAAAGGTAGATTATATTGTGTAACTCCCTACAAAATAAAGTCCAACGTAAATGGTTATCTAAAATAAACATTAAAATGGCTTAGCCTGACCCCTATACAATATTAATAGATACTTTAGTTAAATTCTTTCTGATTAATTATCAAGGCTAAAGCAGAAAGGAATGCCTTCCCCTCCATTTCTTGCTTTTTTTTTTCAAACTTTCTCCTGTCTAGGCTCCCTTCTTTTGCCAATTCTACCCCTCATTTTCCCTAACATTGATTTTTTTCCTGTTTTTATTTTGTTTTTAAAATGTAGTTACCTCCACTTCTAACTGTCTCTGCTGGAGTTAATGCTCTAAAATATGAAGATTGATATGTGTCAGTTGTCTTGCTCTCTTTCCACAATCTAATTCCTCAGCGGTGTTAGGATGGTGTAGATTGCAGAGTTTGTCTGTTAAAGAAGTCTTCTGTATATAAACAGCAAGTCTTTATTGTAATCGTATATAAATATACAGTAAAAGATACAGACACACAACTATCCCCATCTGCCATCTTAGCCCGCCTCCTGCCAACACCACACTGATCCTAGGTCCAGGTCATGTACCTTCTTACATCAGTGTGCAGGTGGTACTGTGCTCAATCCCTTCCCCTACAAACTCCTGACTAAAGCCAGACTGAGCAATTGGGTTCTATCAAGGCTCCCAGTCCCCTCACCTCAAGCTTTATCACAGCCCCCAGGCAGAAGCTGCAAACCATTTGTGAATATACCAGAGCTTTTTTGTTTAGCTTGTGCAATACTCACAAGCCAGGCAATAGCTTCCACAATAACTAAATGGAGCTTTCTGAGCATTCCACTGAGCAGGCCACTTAAGATGGCAGTTTGCAATAGCATACTGAGATAATTGGACAAGCACTGGAACAGACAGGCTACAGCCTCAAAACAAACTGGACAGAGATCAACAGGTTGCAGCTACAGACTTAGAATGCACAGAATATAGGTCATCTCCAGGACAAAGGACACTTTCTGGTCAAACTGTGTTGTTTACCTGGCTTTGCAAAATCTCACTAACTGTCCTGGCTGGAGACAATACACATCTCTTTAACCTGTGCTTAACCTTCTGTCCATTCACATCACCTGTGTCTTTAAGATTTGATTACCTGTAAAGACTCACATTCTAACCATTATTTTGTAAACTGAGTTTTTGTCTTTGTATACCCTGTTTGTGAACAGAACTCCCACTTACCTGATGAAGAAGCAGCACTCCGAAAGTTAGTGGCTTTTGCTACCAAATAAACCTGTTGGACTTTATCCTGTTGTTGTGAGACTTCTTACTTTGTTTACCAGACACAAGGGTGTCTTAAGCCTTAATTTGAGAGGGAGGTATGTGACCTACATGCTTCCAGCACCTACAGGCATGGCCATTGGGTACACATCCAGAGATCAGGGTGGTAGCACCTGATTGGACTTTATCGATCAGGGTGATCAAGCTCTAATTGATTAATTAGCAAATGGTGCAAAAACCAATGAGGTATAGAAGGTGCAGCACAACAGATGAATCTCTCTCTCTCTCCCTCCCCAATGAATGAACCAAACAACGGTAACTATCACCAGCAATGACCAGCATGAGGAGAGCCACCTCACCAAAGACGGAAGGAAAACCAAAGACAGAATATCAGATCAGACCAAAAGACCAGACTACGCAGAGGATTACGGAGACTAATGCGTGGATAAAGGTCAATATCTGCCTGCGTAATTGCCAGTCATGCAAAAGGTAAGTCAAGGTCTAGTGTTGAACTTGAACTTTAATATTCTGTAAGATAGCTTAGTATGAATTGAGTGGGTGATTAATAATTGTGTGTGAATAAATATTATTGTACTAACAAGAAGTCTGCTAGCAATTCTTTGTCTACTTTGTAAGGGTTAAAGCAGGCATAGCAGCACAGGCTTCAATGATGTGAGTCATTAATTTCAGTGCATCTTGGCTGTAGTCCAGGTTCACTGCGGGGCCTTACTTCTGCTAATTTGCTGCACCAAGGCCTCAGCCAGTGCAGGAATTGTTGACGAGTGCCCAATGTTGGCATTGCAGATTGAGGTCGAGCGGACAGACTGTGGGATCTGTGATGAAGAAGTGGATTTTAATGGTGGCATGTTGGTCCCATTCCTGCTGACATAGGTCCTCAGCTGTTATTCCTTGGTACAGTGGTCTGAACCATGCAGACTGGCATGATGGAAGATGAGTAGTTTGTGGAATGTGAGATCAGCTTTATGCAACCGTCTGTTGTGGCTCAGCATCAGGAGAGGGATATAGAAAGGCATTCTGTGCTGTAGGCATTCTGTCATCTTCAATTCATCTTGTCTAAATAAAATATCCTGCGGCTGAGAAGCTAATTCATATTGGGATTAATTATCTGATATCTGACCTAACATAACCTTGCTGCCTAAACAACAGTGCTTGGAGGATTAGTGAATTACAAGAGCAGAACCAAGAAAAAACTGCAAAGAGAAAGACTTTAAAAATGTATTTAATAGCACAATATGCAGCACATTAGCCTGTGTGCAATATATTCCTTATGCTCAGAAACATTCCTGAGGCCTATTTCTTCCAACTATTTTCCGCACATGGCTCAATGATTCCATCTATGCCAAATCCATAAAAGGAAATGCCACTCGTGCCAAACCAGTGTTGCAATGTGCCTTTAAGGAATACATCATGACATCACTGGAGGAGAAGTGTGTCATGGTTTGAGTTTCACTTTGGCCCGTGAGCAGAACACAGCACGCACAGCTCTGCCGCTGAACTCTACAAGCTTTCAATCCATGTTGATATATTCTCCTATGTGCCCATATTAAATAAATGAACTCATGACATGTTTATAGAATTCCTATGAGTGAATGGTGCCTTTATATCATTTTACAAACAAAACAGCCAACTAGCTACACTGGCTGGTTGATGCAGTATTGTTTAGGTAACATGAATACTTTTAATAACCAGAAGAAGCTTCAATTCCAATAATTTCACCGTGCTGTTATTTTATATCACAATTGAGTTTAATATTTTGCAAACAGTTCTAATGGTCTTGCATTCAAAGGGAATACAAAGGGGGCGATCTTACCATTGTGTCATACCAGCCGATGGGCGAGGCAAGCCAGTAAGATCACACGAGAGCTGAGAAATCAGGTTCACGCCAAATTCCTCGCCTCTCACTAGCTTACTGGCACCAGATATCTGACAAGGTCAGCGTCACGTCCATTCTGGGGGGGCTTGGACCACCGTACCAATCATGCAGGGGGAGGAATCGGTCCTGGTTGCGATAGGCCATGGGTCCCACAGTAGCTGGGGCTTGCTGTGTTTAAGGCATGTAAATCTGTGTTTGTTGACTACCTTGCCTTCCAGTGTAAATAGGGCAGTGGTCATACAGTAACCTCATTAAAGTGTTAATGTAAGCCTACTTGTGAAGCTAGTAAATAAACTTAAAACTTAAATCGTTGCCACATTTTCTTAAAAATGTGTGGCAAATGTCTTTTAAGTTGCTGACACACACCATAGTGATGTCAATCTGGTGAAAGAATATGATGGTGAGCGACTGTTGAGTGATAGAATTGCATCACGGTGTACCTTACTTCTGATTCTTCTCTCCTCAAACAAAATATTTTTCACAAAGGAAGAGGCTTATTGACAGAAGTTGCTAGAAATCACTTGCATTCCTTCTGAAGCAGGAGCTGCAGAATCTCAGGCTGGGATTTTTTGGCCCTGGTGTGGTGGGACCCACCTCTAGCGATGTGGCAGCCCAGCTAAAGGTCTGTTAACTTTCAGCAGGACCAGAAGATCCCAGCGTTCGGCAGGGCTGGAAAATCCCAGCTTCGGAGGGGGGCAGTGGTAAAATCCATGACACATGGGAGCTAATCCCCAGAAGACTGAGAGACAGTGGGCAGAATTCTCCCTTGTGGGATCAAAGGCAGATGGCGGTGGAGGTGGGGGTGGGGGGGAGGTAACAGAATTTGGCTGGGGGGGTCCACAAATTGGTTTAATATCAGTCTAAATTATAGCTGGACCTTCCGATGATGGACCGGGAATCACACTGGAGGCCAGCGTGAACTTATTTGCTTCCCGCTGATGGGAAGGCCCAATCGATTCCACGCACAATTCTCCACGATGCCAGTGGGAAAACACGCAATCCAGAACATGATGGAGTAAGGTAGCGTGCAAAAGTCGGGACTCATCTGAAGAAGGCGTGGGGCTGCATCCGGAGTGTGAGATGGAGGGCACCAGTGACCCTCGACCCTGGAACATGACAGCAGTGGGTGCAGTGGGGGGGGGGTGGGGGTGGGGAGTGCCTGTCAAATGGATCTCCTAGTTCCAGTGCTTTCACAGAGATTCATCTCCCTGACTCAGGAAGTTTTGTCAGTGACGCTGGATGCCTTTTAAATATGCCATGTGAAGATGATGGTGTGACATGTGTCACCAAGCCCACCCTGCCACGCAAGATGGTGCAAAGCTCCAATAATTCATTCTGCCTGGAACGGAGGATATGGTGTGATTTCCTATTGGCCTTCCCAGTAGGAAACACTCCCCTTCCCCACAATGGGACTTAGTTCCAGCTGGGAGATTTCCACCCATTGACACAGGCAGGCAATTTACTCATATTTTTATGTAATATTCATGAGAAGAAGCATTTAAAAACAAAATTGCAATTCATCTTATTGTGCGTGAAAATAATTAGCAATCTGCATATTTATCAGTATGAGAAATGCTATCATATCCAAGGATGAGCTGAATTAATTTGCATTAACTGTAGCTCACATTATTTTCAGTGATGTAAAATTACATTTCATCCTTTTTCAAGAATACCAGGACTTAATAAGAATCAGGGGTTTAAAAAAAAGCAGCATGGACAAGTTGGGCCGAAGGGTCTGTTTCCATGCTGTAAACCTCTACGATTCTACCCCTGTGATCTAATCCCTACAGTGCAGAAGGAGGCCACTCGGCCCATTGAGTCTGCACCAAACACAACCCCGCCCAGGCTCTATTCCCATAACTCCACATATTTACCTTAGCTAGGCCCCGTGACGCTAAGGGGCAATTTAGCATGGCCAATCAGCTTCATCCACACATCTTTGGGCTGTGAAGGAAAACGGAACACCTGGAGAAAACCCACGCAGACACTTTGTGCACACAACACACAGATCAGACTTCCTATATTTTTAAGCCAGTAAAATGACCAGTGTATTGGCTGCAAAATGAGCTTAGACATTGCGTTAACATTTAATTCACTAAATTAGCACATCACAATAAATATAATGTCCAGAAGATTAACACTTACCGTGGGAATTCAGAAGATAATTTTCATGCAGATAAAATGTTTTTTTTGCCCCTTTGTGGCACTGTAACACAATCAGATACATCAGAGGTTTGGTCAGCTGGTATTTCAATAACAACTGCAATAAAGATCAGTGTCTCCAGTGTATAAAATCAATTCTTATCTATATTCATTGGAGTTTAGAAGGATGTGGGGGTATCTTATTGAAACTTACATAATACTGCAAGGCCTGAATAGAGTGGATGTGGAGAGGATGTTTCCACTAGTAGGAAAAACTAGAATCAGAAGTCACAACCTCAGGTGAAAGGGATGATCCTTTAAAACAGAGATAAAGAGGAATTTCTTCAGCCACAGACTCTTGAATCTGGGGAACTCTTTGCCACAGAAGGCTGTAGAGGTCATTGAATGTGTTTAAGACAGATAGATAAGTTCTTGATTGATAAGGGGATCAGGGGTTCTGGGGAAAAGGCAGGAAAATAGGGATGAGGAAAGTATCAGCCATGATTGAATGGCAGAACAGACTCGATGCACCAAGTGGCCTAATTCTGCTCCTATGTCTAATGGTTTTATGATCTTAAATCATACACAAGGAAGTCCAAAAGTAAGTCTGAATTAGTCGGGGCTTTATGGTTCCTGCCCCATCTCAGCTAAAATGTCAGGTGGGGGATGGGGAGGTGAGGGGAGTTGGCAGGGAGACCACACCGGGGAAGAATGGCTACCCTGCCATCATTTAACAACTATTTGATTGTTAACAGGCTAAAAGCTGTATTTCCACTGTCAGAATGTTCTGCCTCAGAGAGCCGTCAGCCAGTCAGAAACCAATAGCTCCTGATGTACCAATGGCACTAGCGGGAGCAATGGCCACTGCCAGTACTATACTCAGATGGTAAGGAAGTGAGTGGCGATGGATCAGAACTTTGCAAGTGCTTGGGGGTCTATGAGGGTTGAGGGATGGCTTTTGAGAGGCCTTGGGGGGAGGGGAGCGTTGTGATAGTTACACCTTGAGGACCCCTCAATGGGTCATGGATGCCAGTTAAGGAGGGACCGCCCCCACCCACACAGGGAAACCTGGATGGATCTCTCATATTTAAATTGAAGAGCAGCAACATTTGGCTTCCGTTGAGTTCTTTATGAATGTTAAATAGAAATAAATAAAGTTAACTGACAATGAAGTATGTTTTCATTCTGCTGTCATTCTGAACCAGCCTAAATCTTGAATTTGCGGTGAGGACCCTACAGCTGCCCATTAAATCTGAGCAAAAGAGGGATGAGGCCCTGAAGAAGACATCAATCATTGGTGTAACTGAGGTTGGGGCAGGGACGAGTCTGATTAGAGGTGGTCAGGATACCCGCCAGATCGAACTCTGTCATGGGGGAATGTAAAATTCAGCCTATGATATCATGAGTTATAACAACCATTTTATTAAAATTATTTCTGGAGAAAACTATCCAAAAAACAACTTTGACACAGATTCGTGCTTTGGATCATGGCCCTAATATTGGTGTCACATGAGGGCCCCGACACTATGCTCAGTCAGCAGCAGTATTCCCTGGATTGACCAATTAGTGGCCAGAGGGGGATCTTGCTGTTCAATTAAGGAAACCAATGGGAGGCCCTGCAAGGGAGACGAGCAGCAGCTTGCTATTTCAGGTGAGGAAGAAAGAGAGCGCTCCCCGCACCTCAATAAGTTTAACATTAATAAATGGCCAGCCACTATTGTGAAGAAAAACGTCTTCACAGGAAGGCCTGTAGAAGCAGTCTTGGCCAGGCAGACTGTGGGGAGGGTGGGATGGTTCTCAGAGACATCCTGGAGCACTGTCCTCCTGAGTCTGCTGTTTCCAGGCAGCTAACCTGGTTTGCACACCACAGGAGGATGTTGGCCTTTCACTTACCTTGATTGGTTAGCCACTTGCTGTGGGCCCATCCACCTCCTTCATATCGGGGTGAAAATTCAGCCCCAGATTTCAGCACTGAGAAGGAAATTTAAAATTCCACCATTGCACGCACGCTCAGATACACACAAAACAGAAGCAAAATTTCAACCACATAATCAGCTCTGTGGATGAGATTCAGTTGCATTAATGTTCACAGGTCTCCAATAAAACATACTTCATTGTCGGTTAACTTTATTTATTTCTATTTAACATTCATAAAGAACTCAACGGAAGCCAAATGTTGCTGCTGTTCAATTTAAATATGTAACAAAATACATTTTATATGAAGTAATTTACAATTCATTTTAAACTTACCAGACTTCTTCAGAAATCATGTTCCTTCTTTCCCAGCCTGACAAGTCTAATTTTCCTTCATTTGTAAAACCCTACCCCCTATGCTGTTCCAATCAATATAAATAAAGTTTCTAAATAGATTTACAAGTGTTCGGATTCAAATGTGATATTTTACAACATCAGGAAGGGAGCTTTACCAGGTTTAAATAAATGTGTCCTCTGCTCGCTGCCTGTTGTCATTCTGAACCAGCCTAAATCTTGAATTTGCGGTGAGGATCCTACAGCTCCAAGAGGCAACATTCGGGAAATTATAAACATCCATCCGTGAGGCAGAGCAGCAAAGTATGCAACAGCCTATTATGGAAAGCAGAATGTGCAGCATAAGGGAACAATCTCATGCAGTAGCCAGCTCCTTGTCAACCTAAAATATCCCTGAAACATTTGCTTTGTTTTCTGATAACTTTCCACATAAAAACCACAATACCAAATACAGTCATAAATACATCCATACTTTGGGGTTCGAGGACAGTGCAAGGTCAGATTTTAAACATGGTTATTCACACCTTTCAGAGACTGTTGGGAAAAGACTTAAATTGCGAGTGCTGGGATTGTGATTTACAATTGCTCTGGCACCAATGGAAATGTTACAGGCAGCACACGAGTTGCGTATTACCTGTCCATCTCCATGATTGTGGTGTTCAGCCCAGTGCTAAATACACCGCAGGTGCGCTGCACATTCAGCAGGGAGACCAAGTTCATGCAAAGCCATCAAAACTCAAGGTAGGCTGCTTTAGTTAAAGCTAGGCTGCACTTCTTAAAGCTAGCTTGTGCCTCTTTCAAATGACATGCATTCTGGCTGCAGCAGGTGCTGGAAGAGAATGGGAAAGTAAGCAACACAAAGGGGAAATAATGGAGCAGTAAGATTGAGAAAGTGCTCCTGGGTTCTCAGGTGTGGCACTGGGGCCCTTAGTGTAAGGCAGCACAGTGGCACAGTGGTTAGCACTGCTGCCTCACAGGAGCCTGGGTTCAATTCCCGGCTTGGGTCACTGTCTGTGTGAACTCTATGTTCTCCCCATGTCTGCGTGGGTTTCCTCCAGGTGCTCCTGTTTCCTCCCACAGTCTGAGCGATGTGCTGGTTAGGTGCAGTGGCCATGCTAAATTCTCCCTCCGTGCACCTGAACACGTGTCAGAGTGTGGTGACTAGGGGATTTTCTCAGTAATTGCATAGCAGTGTTAATGTACGCCTACTTGTGACGAATAAACAAACTTTATCTTTAGGAGTTGGAAAGGAGCAGAGAGGTCACTATTCCATAGGTATGCATTGTAAAGACTGTGGGAGCGGATATCTATCGAGGTCAATGCCAGGAGTCTGATCCAAAGACCTGGAAAAAGCTCAATGACCTCACGTGAGTGGTCAAAATAATGTATCTTAAAAGTCATTGTAAAACAATACCACCAACCACACACTTCAATGCATCAGACCAACATCATTCAACCATCAATGATCAGGATACATTTCTAACATTCACATGTTATTGATTGATTTATTGGGCTAACTTCACCATTGCTTGTGCCTGTTTTCAGGTGTGAAAACTTGGTAAAGTCAGTGTGAGGTGAATAGCGCGATCCCTGCTCTCATCTGCGCCAATCCCCCCTTTACCAGGGCCCAAAAATTGACACAATCGGGACTGCACCAAAAACAGGTGCGACGTCAATTTAAATGTATTTGCGTGCATTTAAATTGGCTTAATGGGCTGGACGCCCAATCTTAACGGCATTTCCCCCTTTATCATCGCGTTCGCCTGTCTAGATTCGGCGTCAAACAGAGATGCTTGGCAAAAGTCTGTTTCAGGGGGTCCGGCTTCTAAAGAGGTAAGTTCAGAACTTCCAGCGGCTCTCTAACTCAGATCAGTGGGTTGGGGGGAGCAGGGGAGGGAGGCGGGCCACATCATTCTCTGATGCGGGTGTGTAGGAGGAGGGCCAGATGGATCTCTGGTGGGGAGAGGGGATGGCAGGGGGATGGGGGCAGGGGAAGTCCATTGCCACTCTGTGGGCGATTGATGGGGGGGAAAGTGGGGCAAGGGGTTGCGATTGGTCTGGGTAGTGGGGGAGGTGGGTGGATAAGGGGGACGGTTATGTTGTGTGGGTGGGGTGATGTCTGTGGAGGCCATCACTCCTGGGCCGCTTTATCCACTTTTTGCAGCCTGGGAGCGATGTGACAAGGGAGCGTTTTTCATTTTCTTTATTATGCATGCGCAGTGGAAGGCTCTGATTGGAGCTGCAGCGTTTCGGGTGCGATAAGTCCCGCCCACAACGTGATTCAGATTCCTGACTCTTTTTACAGGCTGAGTGCATATGGGAGCGCCGGAGAACTAGGTTCACAAGTTGGATCCAAATTATGCTCAGATTCAGCACTTAGAATCAAAATGATAAAATCGGGCCCATTGTCATATGAATTGGGATACAGTGAAAAGTATTTGTTTCTTGTGAACTGTTACAGACAAAGCACACCTTTCATAAAGTGCATAGGGAAGAAGGAAAGAAGAGAGTGCAGAATAAAAGATTGAATTTGACGGTGAGCTGGGAATAGCTTGCAAGAAGCCGCCACAATTTGGTGCCCATTTTGAAAGACCACACACATCATCACAAACTTACCACAGTTTTGATTTACCCACATTACCCTTACATCTAGTACCACACTCACTAACAACCTTTGTTACCTTGCAGGATAAGGTGTCACAGAGAGCGCAACAAAGAGCGGGCAGTAGGTAGGCACAGAGGAATGCCCTTGTCCTCTCGAAGAAAATTGTGCCCAGCATTATTGGAGCGGCTATCACTGAGGGCGTAACAACTGGGCTCGCCGAAACCATGAAAAATAGTGGTGTTCCTGTCTTATGCACCCTTCCAAATCCCACTTCATCCTCATCCTGCAATTCGATGGGAAGTACAAGCTGCTGATGATGTTATCATACATTTCTTGTCCTTTAAGGCATTGAAGGTCAGAGCTAACTTCACTGGAGGTTATTGGGCAAGGACATCCACCATCTTTGTCAATGCCTGACTCCCTCGTTGGTAAAACCCAGTGACATTAAGGAGCCAAATGTTGCCCACCATCTTTCTGGGAAAGTTATAAACAACTCTCTGTTCACATAAGGTTCAAAAACAGGCAATTAGCTCAGAACGTCCAGAATGATTCATTTAAGACTAGCAACGTACACACATACATATACACACACACACACACACACTCACACACACACACACTGATAAATCTATTTTTAATTGAATGTACTTAAAATTCTCAGCAGGGCAGCACGGCAGCACAGTGGTTAGCACTGCTGATTCACAGCTCCAGAGATCTGGGTTTGATTCCCAGCTTGGGTCACTGTGTGGAGTTTGCACATTCTCCTTGTGCCTGTGTGAGTTTCCTTCAGGTACTCCGGTTTCCTCCCACAATCCAAAGATGTGCGGGTTAGGTTGATTGGCCATGCTAAAATTGCCCCTGTGCAGACTCGATGGGCCAAATGGCCTCTTTCTGCACTATAGAATTTCTATGAAAGAAATATGACCAACTGCACTTCAGTGCTTAACTCTTGAGACTAAAATAATTATTATTCTATCACTTCCCTTCTGTTGAACACCTTTGCAAATGAAAATAAAGGCATGTCATAACTGCCACTTTTACAAAGTGTTTTTCACATCTGGATAAGGACTGTTCCCAATGGGAAAATGAATAAAGAAGCAATAACATTCAAAGCTTTTGTCGGTTCTGCTTTTAAACACCTGAAATTTCACACATTTATTTTGTCAAACTTTATGGGACATATTGATCCAATCAGAATAAAAGTTCTAAATGACCCTAACATCTTTGCCATTCCTTGCTGTGTCAAACTGATATATTAGTAAGCTAATACTTTCCAGAACAAAGCACCAAAAAGTATACAACTTCTAGTTTCAAACATCTGTTAAATTGAAGGCAAGATTCATAAGTTCAAAAGTCTTCATTCTTTGCAAACTGCAGTTAACATTCTGCACTTTAGAAAGTTTGTAAGGTGTAAGCATATCATGGATCATAAATAGTGAGATCCTACTTACTGGAGTTCATTATCCCAGCTCTTGCCTCTGTTCCATGTGACCTCCTGAAGGGTCAGATGGTTTGGGGGGCAGGGGGGGGGAGCAAATCAAAGAGGAATTTTACAGATTATTTTCCTTTGTTGGCCTTGGGGTTTTCTTTGTTATCTCTCCTCTCCCAGATTATGTCCCTTTTGGGGGAGGGTACGAAAGGACTCTTGCAAGCGAGGAATGAAGATGGCAGATATTAACACAGACAATCAGTATTGGACGTGACCTCTGGAGACTGACGGTTTGGAGATGCACCGAGACAGGAGAGCAGAAATGAAAAGTTCAGCTGGTTGGGAAGAGGGCCCAGAGGAAATAGAGACCAGCAAATTGTGCACCATCTCAGCCTGTCGTCCTCCTACATGACAGAGACTGCCATGCCAGAGTGGGGCTGCTGAGTCACAACAGGCGATGCTTAACAGAGAATTGACTGCTATGGCACAAGACATCATCGACTGAGACTAAAAAGAGCAGGGGTGAAGCAGGGCAGGGGAGAGTATGATGTTGAGTCACTATCAGTGCAGAGCAAGTTTAATAAATTAGCTACTCTCCTCCTTTCATATCTCGGTTTGCTCTACCTTCAGCTCCAAGCTTTCATAAGATGAACTAACAAATGTGTTCTCTATAATAGACTATTGAATATTTTGTTCTTCCTCTGAGGTGAGTAAATAGATGTTATTGAAGAAGAGAAAATTCCACACCCCCAGCAACTCTTAAGTGATAGAAACAAAAAGCTACAGACCAGAACACAGCTCAGATGCAATTTTTAGCTGAGGTGGGGGTAGTGGTGGGCACCAATTTACCAAAGGATTTGGGAAAATGATTATATTTCTTCTAAATAAAGAAGTCTCAGCCATAAATCTCATTCAGCATGTTCTCCTGAAGGTAGAAATCTATGTGGCTATGATCAGATGGGTGAATCAGATGTACGTTAACGGCATGTGAGTGAAACTGAAATGTAGTTAACAGTATTCCAGGTAGATTCAATCATTTCTAAAATACACATATGAATACCATTAAAGTTACATTTCGTACAATTGTGGGATCTGAAACAGCTGTTAAATTGCAAAAAAGTTTAAATTTACAGCCATCAGATCAAATCTTTAAAATGTTTTGCCAAAGATAGAGTTTTGATGGAATGAGGTTTGTGATATGATTCTTGGATCAAAGGACAAACACATAAAAGCATCATTTTTTTCAGCATCTTGGACTCAATGTTTTTTATTCATCAGTGTCAAAAGTAGGCTTACTTTATCTCTGCAATGAAGTTACTGTGAAAATCCCCATGTCGCCACACTCAAAAGCTTGTTCGGATACACTGAGGGAGAATTTAGCAGGGCCAATGTGCCTAACCAGCGCGTCTTTCAGACTGTGGGAGGAAACCAGAGCACCTGGAGGAAACCCACGCAAACACGGGGAGGGTGTGCAAGCTCCACACAGTTACCCAAGCCTGGAATTGAACCCGGGTTCCTGGCGTTCTGAGGCAGCAGTGCTAACCACTGTGCTGCCCTCAATGTATTTTGCCGTGTCAATTAGACACAGCAAAATACATCATCATGACTATTATTAACACTATGAATTGATGGAATATAGGTAACGAGTTCAGATTCTGGGTGTAGAACTCTGCTCTTTCCATCACTCACGAATGTTTATAAATACAACAGCTGGAATTTTCTGACTGTTCACGCTGGTGGGATTCTCCAGTCCCGTTGCGCTGAATGGAGATTTGGCTGAGTGCCAAATTCTCCATCCTCACCGGCAGTGGCAGCAGGGCGTGAATGGCTGAAAAATTCTGGCCAATAACTTTGGGTGATCGTGATTTCAAATCACATATTTTGTTTTACTGTCGCAAACCGGAGAGCGAACAGACGTAACGGTATGTCAATGCCATGCAAAATAAAATACACTTGTTACTTTGAATAGTATGCAGAAATTAGCCAGAAGAAAGCCAAGATTAGCGGTCTTTGATCGTCGCAGGACACCAGTGCATAGCACCACCAAGTGGAGAGACAGAATCCTGCATCCCTATGATACCAGCTCTGTAAGCTTTCCTGCAGCAAGAAGGGGGTTCAGCCTGTCATTCTAGGGCAAAGGGAACATTCAGAGACGGTGCCCTTGCTGGCCTCCTGTTCTGGTAGATCGAGAGTTACGCTGTTGGCGGCCATGGAACAGCTGACTCACCTCATCCTCTTGATCAAGATCTAGCCTGTTGGGATAAATATGGAGAGAATTAAAATAGCGTGACATTCATTGGTAGCTAATCAGCTACAGTTCTTAAGAGAACTATAGGTATTGTAGATCACACAGTACATTGAAATGTTTCAATAAATCTCATTGTATAGACATGATTTACTAATAAACATAAAATACTGAATGGATGGAAATTATATAGACGTGAGTTATAAATTATTTAGGACTGGTGTGGTTACATGATCAGAGAGAACAGTTATTTTGGTGAAAGGGTGCAAACAGGTGTTAAATGTGTGCTGTGCTAATAAGACATGCCTGTTTGAAAGTCTGGATTTAGCATGCAATTTTAGTTCCAATTGCTGATTGCCATGATTTGAATATGCCTGGAAAAGCATCATGTACTGGTTGGTTTAACACACAGGTGCTGGTTAGAGCCAGTTTTCACAGCACAGCCTTTGTGGACTCCTCACATCCATTGCCACTGGATCTGGGAGTGCACAGGCTGATACACAGCAGCAAATGGCAGGACAACTCGGGGGCTGAAATAGAGGGTGCATAGGTTCTCAGACAACACTAAAAGGGTCAGGAGAAGAGGGATGCCCCACCCTCACAGAGAACAAGGAGTCCACCTTAACTTCCTGCCCCTCTCTCCTGCTGGTGTTGCTCTCCCAATCTCATCTCTTCTTCCACCATGGTGGATCCTGAGCAAGATGCCCATAGCCAGGCATTGCCTTTCCCTTGGTGATTCCTGTAAAACATCCAGTAAAATTGAGCGTCATTCATTTTATGTGAAGTTCTCAGAGAATTTCCAGAATTGATGTCACTGGACAATTAGTGAGAGATTGACAAAGCGTCCTACAAAGTTTCCCAATGTATTTCTGAGATTGTCTCCACAGCTCCAGTAGCAATGAAGATGAAGTGACTATCCCTTTTTCAATTAGACACTTTATAGTTGACTGGATTTAACATTGAGTTTAACAAATTCAGACTATGAACTCTCTCCTCCATTGTGACACCCTATTTAAAATCCAATTATTTTGTCCCAATGATCCCTTCCCCAAAGAGCCATTTGTCAAATGTTCTTATGTTTCACTTCTACAGAGTGCTGACCCTTGTTCTGCAACTAACACATTCTGCTAACTTAATGCAATTTCAAAATTTCTCTGGCCTCTAACACACACTTAACACTTCCTTCGTCTTGTGTCCATGACATCTTTGTCAAATCTCTCCTTGCTCACACTTGTTTCTGGCTTTTTATTTTGTGCCACCTTCTCCTAAACAGTATTAAATCCGTAAGAAATCTCACAAGTTAAAGTGTGACACATTTATCTGGAATCATGAGCTTTCGGAGAACTGCCCCTCCATCAGGAAGGTATTAAATCCATCACATTTCTCCCTCTTGAAGAAGACTCATTACAGACCCAAAATGTTAATTCTCTTTCTCTCTCCACGGCTGCTGCCAGACCTGCTGAGTTTTTCCAGCGTTTTCTGTTGTTATCTCTTGAGTAGAGTTTGAAATCCAGATCAACACTTCTATATATGTGGTCACAGTTGGAGGGGGTTTTAGGACAAGTGCTTCCACCAAAATGTCGGCAGCTTCTTTAACGAGTACTCGCCATTAATATGAACATACAGATTAGGAGCAGGAGGCCAGTTGGCACCTTTTTCCTGCTCCATCATTCAATAAGGTCATGGCTAACATGATTGTAACATTGACCTTACATTCCTGCCGATCCCTGATAACCTTTCACCCCTTTGTCATTCAAGAATCTATCTAGCTTTGCCTTAAAAATATCCAAAGACTCTGCTTGCTGGTAGTGTCATAATTATTTTAGTCTCAGGGTTAAGCACTGAAGTGCAGTTGGTCATATTGTTTTCATAGAATCATAGAAACCCTACAGTGCAGAAAAAGGCCATTTGGCCCATTGAGCCTGCACCGACCACAATCCCACCCAGGCCCTACCCTCATATCCCTATATATTTACCAGCTAATCCCTCTAACCTTCACATCCCAGGACATTAAGGGACAATCTTATCATGGCCAATTAGCCTAACCTGCACATCTTTGGGCTATGGGAGGAAACCGGAGCACCTGGAGGAAACCCACACAGAGACAAGGAGAGTGTGCAAACTCCACACAGACAGTGAACCAAGCCAGGAATCAAATCTGGGCCCCTGGCGCTTTAAGGCAGCAGTGCTAACCACTGTGCTGCCCCCAGACAAAACATCCACACCACATCCAGCCTGTCAATATCTGTCAGGATCGTAAAGATTTTGATCAAGTCACCTCTTACTCTTCTAAACTCTAATGGACACAAGCCTAATCTCACCAACCTTTCCTCATAAGACAACCTGCTCATTCCTGGTATTAGTTGACCAAACTTTCTCTGAACTCCTTGATGCATTTATATATTTCCCAAAATAAGGATACCAATACTGTACACACGTGGCCTTACCAATGCCATGTAACTGAAGCATAACCTCCTTACTTTTATAATGAATTCCCCTCACAACAAACAATAACATTCTATTAAATTTCCCAATTACTTGCTGCTGCTGCATACTAGCTTTTCTGATTCACCCACTAGGACACCCTGATCCCTCTGTACCTCAGAGCTCTGCAATCACTCACTATTGAAATAATAAGCTTCTTTTTTATTCTTCCTGCCCAAATGGACATTTTCACATTGGCCCACATTAGACACTGTTTGCCAGATCTTTACTCACTTAACCTATTTATGTCACTTTGCAGTCTCCTGACGTCCTCTTCACTATTTACTTTCAAATCTATCTTCATGCCGGCAGCAAATTTAGCAACTGTACCTTTGGTCCCTTCATCCAAGTCTTCATATGAATTGTAAACAGTTGAGGCCCCAGAACTGATTGCTGTGGCTCACCCTTAATGACCTTTAATGAGCTTTGAGGCAGCTATTCTTAGCACAAGCTTCAAATCCTTTAGCAAGATAGCTCCTTGTATTAAACACAAGCATTTCTGTTCAGGACCGCATCTCAACCAACTCAGGGAATCATTAGCATCTGAAACTGCTGCTGGGCAAGTGTGCATGATATATTCTGCTGATGAATTCAATGATGGGAAATTTTATAGCGCAATGGGTAGCACACCTGACTGAGCCCTGGGTTTGAGTCCCACCCCAGGACTTGATGGCCAAGGAAGGAGCATTCATAATGCAACAGATTGCAAATCCTTTGAAACATGCCAATGGCTGGCGGTAAGAGGGGGAGAGATTCCTGATCAGCCATGCTTGATATGGAGTGGCGCCCCTCAAGCAATAAATCTCTGTTCCGGAAATGACTCGCTATGGAAACATAGTAAAGTCTGCCTTCGTGCGCCATTGGGTGCGGGAAGAGGATTGGAAATTCAACATTGGATAGGGGAATGTGTCTGTCCAAAATTCAAGATGTTGTACATATTATGTCCCAATGGAAATTAGATTTTGATAGACATTTTCATTATAAAATGTATATTAACAAGTCTCAGTTTGACTTGATCCAATCAATTAGCCACTTCCCGTTTTTTCTCGTGCTTGAAAGAAAAGCATCTTTAAATAATCACTGAAGAAGCGTACTGGAAACGTACACATTTTATTGTCAAAGGCTTGGCTATCTATATGGAGGAACGGAAGAAATCAGTTCCAAAATTTGTTTGATGCCCATTTCTTAACATTAGCTAGGTTTTAATTTGAATAACTGATATAGTCTCTGTTAAACATGTGGACTGCAGTTGGCTGCTGGCTTTGACCAGGCTATCTAACAAATATAAACCTGTCAGAGACTAAAAGCTAGACTTGGCCACAATGCTTAGCTTAATCATTCCATTCTGCACTTTTAAACGAGCTACATGTTAATATTGATGACAGAATTTGATTGCAGAGCGAGTGAAGTCATTCATCACCGCTTTGTATATTACAGATTACATGCAACATTGTTGCTAGTGGTTGCTAAGTGACTCAAAACGTGACATGCTTTTCTGCCAGAGTACTAAAATATTTCATCACTTGAGCACATCTTCATCAGCCCTTGTCGCACAATAGTATGGAAGTATTGACAGATCAACTTGCTGCCTAAATATGGAATGTGATGAAGTAGATAACTGGAACATTATTGATCTGGAGCATATTAAATCAACGTTGAAGGAGAAAGGTAGAACATCTAGGGGGTGGGGCAGGGAGAAGTGTTGTAAATCTGACTTAATACAGCTGAAGAATTACAATGCAGCAAGTATGTTCTTCTTGGCAGGTCCCAGGAATGAAATGCTTGACATGTGAGGAGTCTGAGGATTCTGGGTCTGTACTCAATGGAATTTAGAAAGATGAGGGGGGAATCTCATTGAAACTTGAAAGGCCTGGATAGAGTGAACATGGGGAAGATGTTTCCATTAGTAAGAGAGACTAGGACCCGAGGACACAGCCTCAGAGTGAAGGGATAACGCTTTAGAACTGAGATGAGGAAGAATTTCTTCAGCCAGAGGGTGGTGAATCTATGGAATTCATTGTCACAAAAGGCTGTAGAGGCCAGGTCATTGAGTGCATTTAAGACAGAGAGAGATAGGTTCTTGATTGGTAAAGGAATCAACGGTTACAGTGAAAAAGTGGGAGAATAGGGTTGAGAAATTTATCAACCATGATTGACTGGTGGAGCAGACTCAATGGGCTGAATGGCCTAACTCTGCTCCTGTAGCACAGTAGTTAGCACTGCTGCCGCACAGCATCAGCAACTCTGGTTCAATTCCTGACTTGGGTCACTGTCTATGTGGGGTTTGCACATTCTCCCTGTGTTTGCGTGAGTTTCCTCCGGGTAGAATTTAGAGGATGACGGGGGGAATCTCATTGAAACTTAAAGTAATGAAAGGCCTGGATAGAATGGTCATGGGGAAGATGTTTCCAATAATAGGAGAGACTAGGGCCTGAGGACACAGCCTCAGAGTAAAGGAATGACCTTTTAGAACTGAGGTTAGGTGGATTGGTCATGCTAAATTGCCCCTTAGTGTGAGGGAGACTAGCTAGGGTAAATGCGTGGGGATAGGGCCTGAGTGGGATTGTGGTCAGTGCAGACTTGATAGGCCGAATGGCCTCCTTCTGCACTGTAGGGATTCTATGTCTTATGGTGAAACTGAGATAAAACCTGACTTAAAGTAACAACATCGGCTGAGAAGAACAGCATAATTTGGGAAACAGAGAGCTGAATCATTTCACGCCATGCATAGTTCATGTAGGACATTCGTAGATGTGTCTTTCAAACTCTCCATATTTAAGTGCGATATTTCTTGCTTTATCTTTAAATAGGTTACTGTTTTTGTCAAATCTGTCTGGGATGATGGATAGATGTCCAATACATTTATATCCATCAAAAAATATTGACATTTGTGACTGATAACTTTAAGTAACCACGGAAACCCGAGTGAATTTGCAAATAAAAACACATCTATTCAACTGGACAATTAGGACAACCCCAACTGCAACTCCCCCATCACACAAGAGCCTTCAAGGGCTACAAATGCTAGATACTCAAATCATACTAAAAGTGAAAGGAAACTCATCAAATTAAATCATATTATTATTTACATTGTCAGTCACATACGTCAGTCAGTGCATGGTGCAAATGTCACTCAGAAGTCCTCAGGAGCAGTCACTACCTCTATGTGCAACCACTCCTGGACATGACCATGGATAAAGAAGAAGGCAGCCTGAGAAACAATCCTGAGAAGGAGTCTCCAGGATGCCCACCTTGGCCAGGTGTGGAGCAGATGCAGTGACTTGTCTGGTGTCTCTGCACTGGGTGGCCAAGGATCAGGAACATAACTGAAGTGGAGCCAGAGATTGAGGAGAAGTCCCTTCAAGTATTGGATCAGCTTCTCATTCTCTGTGTATGCTTGGAAACATGACGGTAGATTTTCCAGTCCTGCCTGCGATGGGAATTGTCGCTGGTCGGGACACAAAATTTGAAAGACCATTTAAAGGTTTATTGACGTTGAGTGGGAATTTCTGGTCTTGGAGTGGGCATAACTGGATAATCCTGCCCCAAGTTTCAAAAATTACAAATGGCTAGAGTCTGTGAAGCAACTTTAAAAAAAGGGTTTGCCAGTTCCATTCTGTGTAAGTCCATGCCAGAACTCAACTGTTACAGTAGGGGACTTCCATGTTGAGAGTACTCTACTGGGAACTGCGACATTTGCTGGACAGGAAGATGTTGTGTTTGGAAAAAGATGAGGATGAAGAAATGGGCACGAAGCAGGAGCAGCCCAAGCTGGAAACCCAAGCACGTAGAGGATAGAAACAAGTTTAACAATATATAGGAATCAAGAGTCCCTCTTGTTGCCTGCAGTAAGCTAATGTAACAATTGTACCTTTTCCAGTTTTCAGAAAGAGTGTAATAATTAGTACACACAGCACACATTTAGATTCTGTTTAAAGCGAGTTTCCTATTAAAAGGTTTATATTTGAGAGTTACTCCAACATTTCAAAATTGCTGAGCTAAGTCACTTTATTTTCAGCAGTCATTTTGCAACTTGGGAAAATGCACATTTGCAATCTCATAACTTGATCTCAATTGTCTGAAAGATACAGGATAAAGCTTTCTAGGCATTACAGAAACATAGTAAGTAGTCTCACAGCACCAGGTTAAAGTCCAACAGTTTTATTTCGTAGCAAAAGCCACTAGCTTTCAGGCTTCTGACCCTTTGTCAGGTGAGTGGGGAGTTCTGATCACAAACAGGGGATGTAAAGACACACACTCAGTTTACAGAATACTGATTAGAATGCGAGTTTTTACAGCTAATCAAGTCTTAAAGGTGCAGACATTGTGAATGGAGATAGCATTAAGCATAGGTTAAAGAGATGTGTATTGTTTCCAGACAGGACAGTAAGTGACATTTTGCAAACCCGGGCAAGTCATGGGGGTTACAAATAGTGTGACATGAACCCAAGATCCCAGTTGAGGCCATTTTCATGTGTGCAGAATTTGGCTACCAACTTTAACCTGGTGTTGTGAGACTTCTTACTGTGTTTACCCCAGTCCAACACCAGCATCTCCACATCATTACAGAAACATACAGACCACTGCACCAAAAGCGATCAGGTGGAGATACCCCTCCTTCTGCAGAATAAGCTACCAATGCAGAGGGGAATAAGGAGCAAGCTCAAAAATAATGGATGGAAACCATGACCAGCCCACCAGTGAATTAGTCAAAATCCAAAAATGTCACAAAAACCAATTCAGATTCATTGTTACAGTTATAAAATTACAGGTATTTCCCATTACATATTCCTAGACTAAATTTAAAATACAGATCGTTTTAAGCAAATTATCTTTTTCTCTTCCTAATCCAATCTTTCACCACAGAACATATTGTTTATGATCATTTTGTCTCATCAGTATAGACTAGGAAGGTAATGTTAGCTATGTATATTGTCATAATTAACAATATTATCCTAGAAGGTAGAAGTCAGAAGGAAGGAATATTGTCAGGATAAAGAATAGTTGTATAAAGCCACAGGCAGCCACTGGGTCAGTTTATATTTGTAATATATTGAGAGAACTCATTTGCATCAATCCCTGCTTTGGTCCCATGGGTGGCATGGTGGAACAGTGGTTAACTTGCCTCACAGTGCCAGGGACCCAAGTCTGATTCCCAACTTGGGTCAATGTCTGTGTGGAGTTTGCATGTTTTTACTGTGTCTGGATGGGTTTCCTCCCACAAGACACCTGGTTAAATGCATTGGCCGTGCTAAATTTTCTCTCAATGTACCCGAACAGTGCCAGAGTGTGGCGACTAGGGGATTTTTACAATAACTTCATTGCAATGTTAATGTAAGCTTACTTGTGGCACTAATAAATAAAATTTAAACTTAAACGATTGCAAGTTGAGGTTTTTTCACAAATAATTTCAAATTTCGGTTGTCACACATGTCCATTTTATTAGAAATAAATAAGATTCATTACAGGAAACCTCTGATAAAAGAGGCAGAATAACTCCCCCAGTTGAGCAGAAATTCAGAGCGAGCTTTTGGAAATAGCAGCCAAACAGAAAGAAAAACAAGAATTTTCATTAACATTTCACCTCACCCTCAAAAGCAGAGTTGATTGGTTCTTCACTGTCCATTGATCGTGCTGTCACCATTTAACAACACAGACGCTATAGCAGTAATGTGGATTTATTTATTATAGAACCACAATTCACACCCACTGATTGCAGCTTGCTCACTCTCCATAACCCTGACTGGATTCCTTAATGAGGAGAATTATTCAAGGCATCAGGCGTGTGATTCCGAGCAAATGAGTTGGCTGCTCGTAGACTCAGCTGGTTGATCAGTTTGCTTTCTCAGTTCACCATTTATCCCACAGTCATCACAACCTTTGTTAAATGAGTTCAGTGAGCAGATCAAATTTGCCACCAGGAGTGCTTGAAAGTTGAAGGGCTTTTTTTCACATTTTTTTTAAGAAACCTTTATTTATTACTCACAAGTAAGGCTTGCATTAACACTGCAATGAAGTTATTGTGAAATTCCCCAAGTCGCCAGCATATGTTTGGGTCAATGCACCTAACCAGCACGTCTTTCGGACTGTGGGAGGGAAGTGGAGCACCTGGAGGAAACCCTTGCAGGCACGAGAGAATTGCAAACTCCACACAGACAGTGGCCCAAAGCAGGAATTGAACCTTTATCCTTGGCACTGTGAGGTAGCAGTGCTGACCACTGTGCTACCGTGCCACCCAGTTTTGCACACATCAGTGGCAAGCAACACCTTGGGCTGGAATTTTCTGCTGTCGTTCACTCTGACACCACTGCCAGTGAGAACAAAGAACCTCAGCATTCAGCCAAATCTCCATTCATTGCAGCAAGTCCAGACAATCCCAGCTGCGGGCGAGGGTAGAGAATTCTGTTTAGTTATAACATAAGCTATTTGTATTTAATTACTTCTACACTTTCCTATCAATGTCCTTTAACCTAAGCCAAACATTAGCATTCCGTCCTCAGCAGCCCTCCCAGGTTCACTGCTGTAAACTGCTTCACTCCTTTACATGTGGGTCCAGAACTTGCCAACGCCTCAGGTCAGACAGTCTGTGAGAATGTAATCTGATCGGCAGGAATGGTTTATCAACCCAAGATGAACTCAGGAGTCAGAGCCAAAGGGTATAACATCAGCAAGGGAGATTCCCAGTGCAAGAATTTCTGTTTGATTGCTGCAATTTTAGCAGAAGAATCATGGTAATGCTGGGAAAGAGCCCTAAACATCATTTGCACACATTTTGCAGTGTTTCTCCAGCTGTTACACTGCAGTTTCAGCAGATGATCAGGAGGAGCTTTGCAGAAATTCACCCTCAGTGTGTGAATACCTACTGCATGACCGACTGCCCCTTAAGTCGCTAAAGCTCCTGAATAAACAATCACATAAACAACATTAGAGACAGCTTTCAACTGTTTGCACCAATCTTCCTTTCTTTATTGCACTCTGTTACTGATTATGTCCTGATTGTGTGAGGAGGTAAGGAGACTGTGAAGTGATAGCCTGGTGATATGTGTGTGAGCAGATAGAATTGTGGAGATTGTGTCATTATTTAGAGTGAAGGATGCTGCATGTGTGAAGAAGCGAGGAGTATGTGGTGGTGGAGTAAAGGGAGTTGAGGTGATTGAGGAGAGCACTGGTAATCAGAGAGAGGGGATAGTCCTGAGATATTGCAACTCTCAAAGAGCAATGAAGAGTTTGAACTTTGCAATCTCAGTCAGATCACTGAAGTTTTTCCAGTCCTATAGCCAGGAGCATGACCTACTCCATCATGTCTACCCACTGCTATCAATCAGCTTATCTTGAGACTTGTCGCCTGGAAAGTGAATGCCTCTCCTCCTACCCAGCTGCCCCAATAACTTACACAATGGTGCCGTAGGAAAACCCAGGGTGTGGGTTTAAGTATCATCCCTCAATCTGCCTGCCTGCTCTTTTGAAGTTGAATTCAATGAAGTCATATTGCTCAGCCCTGATGGATGATTGAATTTCCCACATAGATAGAACCATAGAATTACCATAGTGCAGAAAGAGGCATTCAGCACACCATCTCTGCACCATCTCTCCAAAAAAGCATCTTACGCAGGACTGTGAGAGGGAACCGGAGAACCCCAAGGAAACCCACGTAGGCACAGGGAGAATGTGCAAACTCCACACAGATAGGCACCGAAGGCTGGGATTGAACCCGGATCCCTGTCACTGTAAGGCAGCAGTACTGACCACTGTGCCACCGTGTCACCCAGTGAGTCCATCACAATTTTATATGTGCCTTGTTTGATTTTTAAAGTTAAAGTTTATTTATTAGTCACAATAGGTTTACAATAATGCTGCAATGATGTTACTGTGAAAACCCCCTGGTCACCATACTCCGGCACCTGATCAGGTGCACTGAGGGAGAATTGAGCATAGCCAATGTGCTTAACCAGCTTGTCTTTCAGACTCTGGGAGGAAACTGGAGGACCCGGAGAAAACCCACATACACATGGGGAGAAACGTGCAAACTCCTCACAGACAGTGACCCAAGCCAGGAATTGAACCTGGGATCCTAGGGCTCTTAGGCAGCAGTGCTAACCAGTGGGCTACCATGTAGTTAAATTGATGCTGTTCAAATATATTATTTGATTAGGTTTTGGCACTGAGAGAACACAATTAGCATCACAGGAAATATAATGGTAAAATGTCACATTGCCAAATAATAATATCCGAAATAATGACACAATTTTTCAACATCTTATGCAGGACAGGACTTTCGTCACAGTTGATGTTGCTCCCACATTGACCTAACAAACTGTTCGTATTGGTTCATGATCCATTTTATAGAGACTTGTGTTGATTATTGAGGCAAGTAAATTCTGCAGAATCTCTTACTCTGAGCAAAGCTATTAAATACCCATCTGGAGGATCTGGAAAGTTGTGCTTCATATCTAGTGTTTCAAAGATGGTCTTGATTTAATCGGGTTTAAAAGGGCTCACTGGCTAGTGCGTTAAAGTTTAAGTACACTCTTCACAATAGAATTTGGTGTTTTTTTTTGTCATCTGCCCCCCAGAGTAAGTGCAAAAGCAGCTGATTTTGGACGCAGCCAGGAAGTTATATTCTTCCTTTTGCACCTGCAAACACATTCCACAGAATGAGGAGTCAATGTGACCTGACCTGAACAACAAAGGGTTAGGCTACAAATTACTGCACGCTAAGGTTGGCCAAAATAAATAGCAATAGGTAAAAAAATATGGAGAATGAATCTCCAAATTTTAAATAGGCTGCACTGGTAGAAGCATTAACTTGTCCCTTGGCCAGTCAAATACACTATGGTCATACATTTAATGGTTTGTGTGATAAGAGTTAAACTTTAAAAGAACCGTCATGATAAGTGTAGCCTTGTGAAAACTCAAGAGTGATGCTTATGAGATTTGCAAAGTGAACTTTAAGACAGTGCTTATTGTGCTTTTCATTTCCTATCCTCATTACTTTGAACTGATTCACTTCTCATTAAGTGAGATGAATTTCTGACTCAATGTTCAATCAATCTCGTCAAATGCATTCCTCATGTTTGAATACATGCAAAAATCAGAATATTCGTTTCTAATCACCATAAAACATGCCAAGAAGTGTTTTTATTAGTTTTAAGGGAAATTGCAGTGGGATTTTTCAGGTCATTTAACATTTCCTCCAGTTATTAAACGGTTTGTTTTAAACTCTAGGCAGTCCCAGAGTTTAGAAGATTACATTAAAGAATAAGTTGCATATTATGTTCTACGATTCCTCCCCATTTACAATGCTGTATCAGGAACTTTTCATTTTCTGCAGCTTATGCATTTTCATTACCAGCACAAGGGAAACATTGAACATACCCTGTCCACTCTTCACGGTATCAGGGATAGATTAAATTCAAAACTATTTTTATTTGAGAGAAATCCATTAATATCAGTGATATAACCGAAACATTTAGTTTTCTGAAAAAAAGCAACAATGAAACCATTCAGAAGATGGGCTGTGTTTGAGCATTAGAGCTGGATTTTTTTGAAGAGTTAAGCAGGGACCACAAGTTGCCCAATTTTAATGATTGAGCAGACAGTGCGCCCAGCAATCAGCTTGCTTACCTAATACCAACATCTCATGCTCATAATGTTTTGTCAATTGTACTTTATTTACACTTCATTGGTTAACTTCTCATGTGTTTCCAACCTGCACAAAGAAGGTGGACTTCCTGCAGGTCCACCTTCCATTTAAAGTGTGGCTACATCTCTAAAGTGAAGTGCCATTCAATGCAGCTTAATGTTGAGTCACCACTGGCAGGATTCCATACTTCAGCATGACTCTGTATCCTCTTGCCCAACTCTTGTGTCCTCAGTTTTTGTACCATCAACAAAGAGTTTTTCCTTGGTTACCTCATCTAAGTCTACCATAATCTTGTTCAGTCTGACAAATCTCTCCTCAATCTCTTTTACTCCAAGGAGAACGACACTAGCCTTTCCAACCTAATTTTGTAAATAAATCTCTGTCCCCCCAGTCCCTAACTCCCTGGAACAATTCTGGTAAATTAGCTTTGCAATGTCTCCAGGACCTTTCAATCTTTCCTAAAGTGTGATGACCAGAACTGGACACAGAACTCTAGCTGCGGCATAACTAGAGCTTTATAAAAGTTCAGCATAACATGTTTTTGTGCCGAATGCCTCAATATACCCCTGTTTTGGCAGTATCACTTCAACTAATTTTAATTAAAATCTATGCATTGCAGATTTACTTGATTACTGCTGACAAGTAACCAAGTTAAAACTTAAAATAAGTTGCTTAATATAACATTTATCATCTGACCCTTGTTACAACCAGGTGAGGAGGGGGTCAAATGGCTCCCTTCTTTTCCATCTCCTCATTTAACCACAACAGATTTTTTTCCGTTGAAAGCTCGTTACACTTACCGATTCAGTGATGCACTGTGATCATAAAAGAACCAACTGAACAGGTTTTCTTGAGTTTAGCAAAGAGGTCACTTTATTTATACTTAACCTGATCTGAGTAAAACAATAACATTCCAGTTATAACTTGTTGATGTATGCTGGAGAAATTTCTTTAGAAGAAGATTGTGTGTGAGCAATCAACATTTGAATGGTTCACCTTCAGCTGTAGAATACTGTAAGTGGCTTCCGCTGATGTCGTGTTGATAGTGCAGGAAGCAAGTTCATTTACAAGCAGCAGGGGTGACAGTGTCTGCGACGAGTTTCACAGTCTCCTCTCCATAGAGTTGAAATTTGGGATATTTGAAGAAGATTGAAATCACTTTACTTCATTTCAAAAAAGTTGTCTTTTCACAAGTCCAATTCCTGTTTCCTGTCAATATATTAAAAATCAATATTTGATATAAGCACTTCTCCAAAACACTAAACCCAGAAGAAGAATTGTAATTGAAACAAACCTCAGCTTCAGTCTCTCCGTAAAGAAAAAATCTCAATGAAAAGTAGTTCTACATTACAAGGGCATCGATGTTTTAAGTGGGCTTTTATTTGGAAACTATGAAAGCATCTTAATTTTGATTTTGTGTGACAGGCACTGGAAACAAATAGGGAGAGATGGAAAATGGTCTTCCAATTCATTATGGTTTAATATATAAGAACATAAGAACATAAGAACATAAGAAATAGGAGCAGGAGTAGGCCATCTAGCCCTTCGAGCCTGCCCCGCCATTCAATAAGATCATGGCTGATCTGTTGTGGCTCAGTTCCACTTTCCCGCCCTCTCCCCATAACCCTTAATCCCCTCTCTTATCAATAACCCATCAACCCGCTTCTTAAAAATATTTAGCGAGGCAGCCTCCACCACTTCAACGGGCAGAGAATTCCAGAGATTCACCACCCTTTGAGTGAAGAAGTTCCTCCTCAACTCCGTTCTAAACCGCCTCCCCTTTATCTTGAGGCTGTGCCCCCTAGTCCTACTGTCTTTTTTGAGCGGGAAGAGTCTCTCCACCTCTATCCTATCCATCCCATTCATCATCTTATACGTCTCAATGAGATCTCCCCTCATTCTTCTAAACTCTAACGAGTACAAGCCCAGTTTATTCAGCCTCTCCTCATAGCTCAACCCCCTCAACTCCGGTATCAGCCTAGTAAAGCTCCTCTGCACTCCCTCCAGGGCCAAAATATCCTTGCGCAGGTGCGGCGCCCAAAACTGCACACAGTACTCCAGCTGCGGCCTCACCAATGCCCTATACAGCTGCAGCAAGACCTCCCTACTTTTATATTCAATCCCCCTCGCTATGAAGGCCAGCATCCCATTCGCCTTCCTGACCACCTGCTGCACCTGCAAGCTGGGTTTTTGCGACTCATGCACAAGGACCCCGAGGTCCCTCTGCACCGTCGCCTGCTGCAGTTTTTCGCCCCGTAAGTAATAGTCCTTCCTACCATTCTTCCTACCAAAGTGGACCACCTCACACTTGCCAACATTAAATTCCATTTGCCATTTCCTGGCCCATTCGCCCAGCCTATCTAGATCCTTCTGCAGACTCTCCACACCCTCCGCACAATTTGCCTTTCCCCCAATCTTGGTGTCATCAGCAAATTTCGACACCCTGCACTCGGTTCCCTCCTCCAGATCATCTATATAAATGGTAAATAGCTGAGGCCCCAGCACCGACCCCTGGGGCACCCCACTAGTCACCAACCGCCAATCCGAATAGCACCCATTAACCCCCACTCTCTGCCTCCTATTTGACAACCAATCCTCTATCCACGCTAACACCCTACCCCCAACTCCATGTCCCCTGACCTTCTGCAATAACCTCTTGTGAGGTACCTTGTCAAACGCCTTCTGAAAATCCAGAAAGACCACATCCACCGGCTCTCCTCTATCCACTGCCCTAGACACATCCTCATAGAACTCCAGTAAATTTGTCAGACACGACTTCCCTTTAATGAAACCGTGTTGCGTCCGCCCTATCAAGCAATTCCCTTCAAGATGCCTCGCAATTTCCTCCTTAATGACGGATTCTAACATTTTACCTACCACAGACGTTAAACTAACCGGCCTATAATTCCCCGCCTTTTGCCTGGCACCCTTCTTAAACAACGGCGTAACATTAGCCGTTTTCCAATCTTCCGGCACTTCCCCGGAATCTAAAGTCAAGATCAACCTCCACAAAAGTGGACACAACTTCTTTACTAAAAGCAAAATACTGCAGATGCTGCAAATCTGAAATAAAAGTAGAAAATGTTAGGAAATCCTAGCTCCAAAGAAAAGTCATCCTGATTCGAAATGTTAACTCTGTTCCTCTCTCTTCAGATGCTGCCAGACCTGCTGAGTTTTTCCAGGTCTTTCTGTTTTTATTTCAGTTTCTTTTTTAATGTCTTCTCTGCTGAGGGGTTTATTCTGGAGAGCTCTGATGGGTTCCATAAATGTCAAGTAAATGACTACATGTTATACAATAATAACTTGGAGGGAGGTTACTGATTCTGAGCATCAGGTGCCACCCCAGGGAGGTGAACACCTCTGTGAGTGTAGTGCACTCACAATCTTAGCTTAGGCATTCAGTTGCGAACATACTGGGTGGGATTTTCTGGCCACACCCGCCCCAAGACTGGAAACTCCCGCCCGAGGTCAACAGACCTTTGCGTGTTCCGTGTTCCACCCACTACAATTCCCCTGGTGGACAGGATGGTAAAATTCCTCCAATTATCTAATGATTACTTTGGGTTCATTTCCCAGATAACTAGTGCAGTTTGGAGCCTGAATTCCTGATGTGCGCAATAGTAGTCATGAAATGCAATTTAAGTAAGAAGTTTTAGAGAGGTGAAGATTTCTGATGTAGCAGCTCACAGATGTCTTGGATATAAAGATCGGCTGTTTGGCTCGCAGGCTCAAACTGGGGTGAACAATACATGCAAGAATTCCATTTGATTCTTTGACCAGGAATGTGCTTTGTTCATCCATATAAAGTGGTTGATAAAGTGCAGACACTCTGCTCATTCAAACTGCCCCACTGGAATTTTCATTCCACCTAAATATTGCTACAACCAGGGAGGAGGATTGAACTGGTTCCCCTCTATTCAACCTCCAGGATTGGCACCGTAAGGCTTTTAAATTTTATTTTCCAAGTGGGTGCCTTTTCTTAATCCAAATGTGTGTTTTGTTTAATTATCGATGCCATGAACAAGGGGGAACTGAACAAATGATATTCCCTTTGAGTCAAAGAAAGAGCAAATGTATTACCCATTAAATTTGAGGAAAAATAATAAAAGCCACAATGACACACACACACACACACACACACACACACACACACACACACACACACACACACACACACACACACACACACACACACACACACACACACACACACACACACACACATATCAGAATGAAGGAAAGTTAGAGTCCAAATAAAAAATTAAGTGAATATATAGTTAGTCATCATTTGCTTGTCCTTAGAGTATAGATTATTAAACGTGTCCAATTTAAGTTAGCTGATTGGAGTCAGATATAGAAAGTGTTGCAATTCTTACACAGTTTTGTTTCATTGGTAGACTTTGGTATGCTGATATATCAGTCATGCCTATGTCTTGATGGGAATGAGGATGTCTCCCACAACGTCCAGGGCTTGCAGCACTCATTCCAGTCAATGTGTGCTCTTAGCATCACTGAGCTTGTTCCAAGAGAGAGTGAGAGGGCAGCACAAGGGTGAGCATTGCTGCCTTACAGTGCCAGGGACCTAGGTTTAACTCTGGCCCTGGGTGACCGTCTGTGTCGTTGCACATTTTCTCTGTGTCAGAGTGGGTTTCCTCTCACAGTCCAATGATGTGAAGATTAGAGTGGATTGGCCATGCTGAATTGCCCCTTAGAGTCCCAAGATATGTAGGTTAGGTGGATTAGCCATGGTAAATGCATGGGATTACGGGGATGGGGTAGGGTGGTGTGTCCTGGGTAAGATGTTTGTTCGGAGAGTCAGAGCAGACTTGATGGGCTGAATGGCCTCCTTCTACACTGCAGGAATTCTATATTACAGAGGGAGACCTGTTCAGCCTGTTCCTTCTGCTGAAATATTTCTCAAAAACCTCTGCTCTATTGGTCATTTCACTTCTGGCATGGTAGATCAGGAGAGGGTGGGAGGGTGGTTGGAGGGGCAGCTGGAGCTCAGTGGTGCAGAGAGCACACATTGAGAATGATTGGAATGAGTGAAGGAAGCCCTGGACATTTATAGAATCTTACAGTGCAGAAGGAGGTCATTCCCATCGAGTCTACATTGGCCACATTTACCCTAGCGAGCCACCCTGACACTAAGCAATTTAGCATGGCCGATCCACCTAACCCACACATCTTTGGACTGTCGGAGGAAACCAGAGTACCTGGAGAAAACCCACACAGATACAGGGAGAATATGACAAACTCCACACAGACAGTGACCCGAGCCTGCATTTGAACCCAGGACTCTGGCGCTGTGAGTCAGCAATGTTAATCACTGGACCACCATGCAGCCCTTGGGATAGAGGGCACATTGTGGGTGACATCCTCATTCCCATCGAGATACAGGCATGACTCATTTGTTCAGTCACTGTGACAAATACCACCAATGTGCTGGGAACCTTGCACAAAACACCTGGAGGAAGTCCTGAACTGAGCATCCTGCATCTATCTTGTGCAGGAATCAGAATTTCATGGCTCATCAGAACAATGAGCTAAAGAAAGGATGGAACTAGTGGGAGTTCATTACACAGAACATTATGTACATAACACCCATGCCACGCTGTGCTACTAGAGTTTCTTAATCTTTCTAACACCTTGGAGAATCCTCAACATCTACAGCAGAGTTGAAGGCAGCCTTGGCCTCTGCCACACCCTGTTGTCTGTGATGACCACTGCAGGCACCTTCTGGAGTGCTGAGGCTTGGGGGTCCCTCACCTTCTTTTGGGGTCCTGCAGTGGGGCAGTGCCACCCTCCTCAGACTGTGGAGCTGAAGCAGAAGGCACCACAGGAAAAGGGGATTGCATTGGTCGGGACACTCCCGGAGTCATCTGGACAGATGGCCCCAGGGTCTGCATCAAATAATCCTCCTCATGAGTGTCCAAGGACCCAGGCTTCCTCCTTGGAATAGAGGGGAACTGGAATGATCTCGAGAAGCCCTGCTGTCCTCTGATGTTGGCATTGAGAGCTTTAGGTTTTCAGGTATCCAGATCACCAACAACCAGCCCTGGTTCCCTCCATGCTAACACTATAGTTAAGAAAGCCCACAATGCCTTTACTTTCTCAGAACACTAAGGAAATTTGGCATATCAGCTACGACTCTCACCAACTTTTACAGATGCACCATAGAACGCATTCTTTCAGGTTGTATCACAGCTTGGTATGGCTCCTGCTCTGCCCAAGACTGCAAAGAACTACAAGAAGGTCATGAATGTAGCCCAATCCATCATGCAAACCAGCCTCCCATCCATTGACTTTGTCTACACTTCCCACTGCCTCGGCAAAGCAGCCAGCATAGTTAAGGACCCTACGCACCCCAGACATTCTCTGTTCCACCTCTTCCGTCGGGAAAAAGATACAAAAGTCTGAGGTCATGTACAACTGACTCAAGAACAGCTTCTTCTCTGCTGCTGTCAAACTTTTGAATGGATCTACTTTGCATTAAGTTGATTTTTCACTACAACACCCTAACTATGACTGTAACTCAACATTCTATACTCTCTCGTTTCCTTCTCTATGAACGGTATGCTTTGTCTGTATAGTGTGCAAGAAACCATACTTTTCACTGTATGTTAACACATGTGACAATAATAAATCAAACCAAAATCCCAGCAAGTACCGACACAATGGAGTGCACGTCCTGCAGCAGTGCAGGACAAAAGTTTTGGCCAAGACTCCTTGTAGCTCCCATCTTCGTTGCGTGGGAGCGTCAGTACAACTACTCAGACATAAGGCAGATGGACTTCTCCATGCAGCCTTTCAATCAGAGGAGTGTACCAGACACCCATTCCTGATTTTCCTGAGTTTGCTTTTGGAGCTCCAGCAACTGAGGTACAACTGAGTTCAGAGGCTTGTCATCTGACTGGAACTCAGCAGATTCCTGGCCCCCAGCAATCTTCCAAATGCCATCACCCTGGAAAATCCCTGCCTCTGTGGATCTGAAAGTGTGATGTCCTCACCAGATTGTGACCCTGAGACTAGACTAGAACAAGGTCCCACCAAGTTGTGTCTGCCAGTGCTGGTGGAGTGTGTGGGTAAGCACTGTGAGAATTCTTCTATATCAGGGTCCATGAATCCCTCGTCTGAGCTGTTGTCAGGGGGAGTTGAGGAACTTGCTGGTGGACTCCCTCGGTTACTTCCCAGATGTGCCTGTGAAAGAGTTCATCAGTGCACAGCTGGAACCTTAGAAACAGGAGACACCAGTCACAGTATTGTTGTCTGCAGTGCTGGATCCTCACTTGATTTATCACCACCGACCTCGCCATCCACACAGGAGCGGTCGACGTTCCCTCCGGCCGGCTAGATAGTTCTGTCCTCAGAAGTCTGCAAAGACCTTCAGCTCTGGCAGCCTCCACCCGTGTGGGATCATTCCCTCTTGCTGTGTACTAGCTTGTTCTTCATGAAAAAAGATGGAGAGAGAGGAGAAGCAGGACACTTGCCAGGGCAGATGGTGAGGATGCTTGGCAAGTGTGGATGGTGAATGGGACCAACAAAGTTATGAGAACACAACCCGCAAAGGAGTTGAAAATGTGTTTTGATTTGGTTTGATTTGATTTGATTTGATTTATTATTGTCACATGTATTAACAGACACTGAAGAGTATTGTTTCTTGTACACTATACAGGCAAAACATACCATTCATAGAGAAAGAAACAAGCGAGTGCAGAATGTGGTGTTACAGTCATAGCTAGGGTGTAGAGAAAGATCAACTTAATGTAAGATAGGCCCATTCAAAAGACTGACAGCAGCAGGGAAGAAGCTGTTCTTGAGTCGGTTGGTGCATGATCTCAGACTTTTGTATCTTTTTCCTAAAGGAAGAAGCTGGAAGAGAGAATGTCCAGGGTGTGTGGCATCCTTAATTATGCTGGCTGCTTTGCCAAGGCAGCGGGAAGTGTAGACAGAGTCAATGGATGGGAGGCTGGTTTGTGTGATGGATTGTAGTTCTTTGCAGTCTTAGACAGAGCAGGAACCATACCAAGCTGTGATACAACCAGAAAGAATGCTTTCTATGGTGCATCTGTAAAAGTTGGTAAGAGTCATAGCTGACATGCTAAATTTCCTTAGTCTTCTGAGAAAGTAGAGGCAGTGGTGGACTTTCTTAAGTATAGTATCGGCATGGGGGGACCAGGACAGGTTGGGTGGGAGAGCGAGTGGTGGTGTCTCTCGAGCTGGAAAGATCGCTGCGCATGTCTGAGTACATGAGTTTTCAGTTTATTAAAAGTTTAATCTTGATTATTAGTGTCACAAGTAGGCCTACATTAACACTGCAATGAAGTTACTGTAAAAATCCCCAGTGAGTTGAGAGTGATGAGGAGAGTGACTTACCCTGGAAGAATGGAAGAGATCATTCATCCTCTTCCTGCGCTGGATGGCCATCCTCTTCTGCAGAGCATTAGTGCTGACCATGGTGGTCACCGCCTACCATGCCATGTTTGCTGCCTTTCTGGCTGGTTTTCTGCCTGAGTGTGGGTAAAACACATCACAACAGCCTCTACAGCATTGATCAGTCTCCCCAGGGAGGAATCCAGAAACCTGGGAGTAGACTTCTTGATCTCTCTTCAGTTGCCCTCTATCCCAATGAGGAAGACAGGGCCCTTCGTGCAGCCATCACTTCCTGGTGACCTGTAAAGTCTACTAGCCAAAATGGCACCAGAGCGAGGGGACTTCTTACAAGCTGTGCCCAGCATACGCTCTAATCCTATCTTTTACTCTTGTTCTATGTTTCTTAAACTTCATTCTAACTCTTTTAAACTCTCTAACAGTGCTTTAAGTCAATTTTTTATCTTGCATTAAATTGATCTTTCTCTACACCCTAGCTATTGCTGTAACACTACATTCTGCACTCTCTCCTTTCCTTCTCAATGAACAGTATGTTTTGCCTGTATAGAGCATGAGAGACAAAACTTTTCACTGCATGCTAATACATAGAAATAGAAACCCTACAGTGCAGAAAAAGGCCATTCGGCCCATCGAGTCTGCACCGACAACAATCCCACCCAGGCCCTCTGTTCGTATCCCCTCATATTTACCCACTAATCCCTCTAACCTACGCATCCCAGGACACTAAGGAGCAATTTAGCATGGCCAATCCACCTAACCTGCACTTCTTTGGACTGTGGGAGGAAACCGGAGCACCCAGAGGAAACCCATGCAGACATGAGAAGAATGTGCAAACTCCACACAGACAGTGACCCGAGCTAGGAATCGAACCCAGGTCCCTGGGGCCATGAAGCAGCAGTGCTAACCACTGTGCTACCGTGCCACCCTGTGGCATGTGACAATAATAAATAAAATCAAATGAAGTGTGGCTGCTGTGCGCTTGTGTGGCCTTTAAATGTAACACCCTGATGATTACAGTGCTGGGGAAATCCGAGGCCACCCGTCAGTGATACAGTGTGGAACCCATTGCGTGAAAGTCCTTGACACTGTGTTGCACAATATTGTAGAAAAAGCCGTCCTTGCTGCCAGCTGAATGTTGCTATTACTGCCCACCATTGGCCTTTGCTGACTTGTCAGAAAAATCTCCAGAATCTTTCAAATTCCACCAGGGAAAGTTTGAGAATCTGTTTCCACTTGGGTGGGGTGCATTAATATTTCCTGCCTAGTTAGCAGTCCCACATTGTCCTAATAAGATTACAGTTTATTAGATTCCAACACATTATATTTTAATATCCGTTTCTTAGATAGTGGTGAGTTTAATGTTTGTAAATTACCAAAAATGTTTTTCCCTCTTTGCAGTCCCTTGGAGGGGACCTTAACTTCCTTTTCTCCCTTTCGCTTTGGAAGGTGGCCTAACATTTTGTTCAATGTCATTTCAAATTGCAGCATTTCCAGTCAGCTAAAGGTTTTGAAAATCATATTTCTGAAACAAAGAGGTATAGCTTCATAACAATACTTAAAGCAGATACTGCCTGCTGTGATAGTGGAGTCGGACAGTTTAGGAACTTTCAAGCGGTTGTTGGATAGACACATGGAGCACACCAGAATGATAGAGAGTGGGATAGCTAGATCTTGGGTTTGGACATAGCTCGGCACAACATCAAGGGCCAAAGGGCCTATACTGTGCTGTACTGTTCTATGATCTATGTTCTATGGCTTCAGTTCCCCTTCAACAAGTGCAAATAGAGGATGAAAGGATGTGACTGAGGCAAATGCAATGATACCAGCGATGTTATGTTAAAGATATGGCGTGGGGTTTTCCAGCCATGCTCACTCCAAGTCTGGAAAATCCTGCCCATGCTACTTTGCATGTTCCGTGTACACCCTGCTACGATTCCTGTGGTGGGCTGGATGGGGAAATTCTGCCCATGCTGTTACTCAGAAGTCCATAATCAGTAAAGAAAACCTCTGTCAAGAATTCCTCCTCAATCCCCCTCCCCCTATAGAGTTAGAGAAATCTCGAGGCCCCAAATCCATTCCAATTCAAAATCTTACTGTGTCTCTGTGGCGCAATTGGTTAGCGAGTTCAGGGTTAACCCAAAGGTTGGAAGCCCACCCAGGGAAGTGTTTTAGGGGTGGCATGGTGGCACAGTGGTTAGCACTGCTGCCTCATGGCGCCAGGAACCCAGGTTCAATTCCCGACTTGGGTCACTGTCTGTGCAGAGATTGCACATTCTCCAGGTATTTGTGGGTGTCTTCTGGGTGCTCCAGCTTCCTCCCACACTCCAAAGTTGTGCAGGTTAGATGGATTGGCCATGCTAAATTGCCCCTTAATGTCACAGGATGCATAGATTAGAGGGATTAGTGGGGTAAATATGTGGGGTGTCGGGGGGGGGGGGGGCCTAGGGGGAGTTGTTGGCGGTGCAGACTCGATGGGCTGAATGGCCTCCTTCTGCACTTAGAGTTTCTATGATTTTTTTCTATGGATATCAATGAGCAAAAATGTATCTAGTTTCTTCAGTAAGCAAGGAGTCAGTTTCACTACACTCAAATGTTTAAAGTTAACTGTTGTGTGATGATTAGAACTTCTACACATCCAATGTTCATTCATTCTAAGGAAGTCATACAATCTCAAAACATGTTTCACTCTTCATAGATGCTGCCAGACCTACTGAACTTTCCCAGAATTTGATTTCCCAAATCTGCAGTATTTTACTTTTATTCAACTTCATTCTGCTTTACATTCGTAACCGGACCCATCAGCTCAGCAATCTATCCATCTGTATGTTATCAATATCTTCAGCAATTTTATGGACACTCTAAGTCTAGACATAAGGCACCTTGTTTACCTTGAATGGACCTTCCACATCCAGTCTTACCCACATGGACACGTGTACACTCCCAGAAATCAACCAGATAAATGTGTGCTTTAAAGACTATCTGGTTTACAACCTTTAGTTGGACAATGAATTGAGTCTTTCTGTACGAAAGATCTTCTCCAGAGTGAAGGCTACCCTTCATTTCCACGTGAAATAAACTCTCTTTGACCCACGTTGTGAAAACACAGTCAGAATTGCAGTATTCAATTCTTTGCATGATTGGATTCTTTGTGAGAATTGCACTATTGGGTTGAATTTTAGGATTTTCAGTGGTATGGAAAGCTGAGCCAGAAGTGTGTGGTCTGCTGACCCCAGCCCCTCACCTTTTATACACACTGAATGTGACGTGTTGTGACCAATTAGCAGTGGATCAGTAGGAAGCCAGCTACTTAGCAAGCTTGCCTTCCCAATACAAACCCTTCCTCTTGTCCCCAGCCAAGTTTGCAGTTAGTATCAGGTGCTGCACTATTGTAAGGTCTGAAGTCAATAAACAAATAGTAATAAAATGTTGAATTTTGTTACACCTGCAGTTACATTGCAATTATGAACAATACCTTGGCATGAGTGTTTTAAGAGTTGGCATTGGAGGTTGGTGTGTCCCATGAGAGAGGAAAGCAAACTAGAATGGTGAAGTCCTCTGCTCTCAAATCAGTCCTTATTAATCATTTTAAAGGCCTGAAATTTTAATTTAAAGATGATTAAAGATTATACTGATCCTGTCACCTTCCCCAGCAGAATCTTCCCATACAACCACCCATGGTCTGGTTGGCAGGTCTTGACTGGTGCACTCATGATGCCTTGTTGTAGCAGACGCTAATGAATCACAAACGCTTTTAGATCTGACGCACAATAAAATCCAGCCAGCATCATGAAACTATGGAGGATTGGGTTGTAAACAAGCTTGTTACCAATAGCTTGCTAATTAAAAATGGCGAGAGAGCTGCCAATGTTAGCACCCTTCCAACTTCTGTATCATCAGTGACCAGCATGATGGCATTGAATTGGTGACTCAAATCATCATAGAACCATAGAGTCCCTACAATACAGACATAGGCCATTTGGCCCATCGAGGCCACACTGACAACAACCCCAGATAGCCCCAAATGCTGTAACCCTCATATTTATCTTGCTAATCCCCCCGACACCAAGGGGCAATTTACTCTGGTTTAACCTGTACATTTTTGGAGTGTGGGAGGAAGCTGGAGAACCCAGAGGAAATTCATGCTGATACAGGAAGAATGTGCAAACATCACACAGTTACCCAAGGCTGGAATCGAACCCAGATTCCTGGTGCAGGGAGACAGCAGTGCTAACCACTGGGCCACTGTGTTACCCATAAATCATGTAGCTGAGCAGGAGTGGGGCAGTGATTGGGGGGGGGGGAGGTGTGGGGGTGGTGGGGGGGGGTGGTTGGGGGGGGTGGGAGTGGGGGTGGGGTGGGGGTGGGGTTAGGGGGTGGGGGGTGGTGCAGGGGGGTGGGGGTGGGGGTTGGGAGTGGGGGTGGGGTGGGGGAGTGGGGGTAGGGGTGGGGTGGGGGTGGGGGGGTGGGGGGGGGGTGGGGGGGGGGAGCAGTGCACGCAATTCCCGAATGTAAAATTCACCCAATTGTTTCACAACGAAAACAAGACCACAACCTGGAGAGAAAAAAATATCATAAGAAAATAAGAACAGAAGAACTAGGAGTAGGAATAGGCCATCTGGTCCCTCGAGCCCGCACCGCCGTTCAATAAGATCATGGCTGATCTTTTTGTGGACTCAGCTGCAGTTGCCCACCCGCTCACCATAATCCTTAATTCCTTTACTGTTCAAAAATTTATCTATCCTTGCCTTAAAAACATTCAATGAGGTAGCCTCAACTGCTTCACTGGGCAGGGAATTCCACAGATTCACAACCCTTTGTGTGAAGAAGTTCCTCCTCAACTCAGTCCTAAATCTGCTCCCCCTTATTTTAAGGCCATGCCCCCTAGTTCTAGTTTCACCTATCATTTCACTTTCAAGGAGAACTGTGGTTTTCCAATGCTACTTTCTGCATTTTATTTCAGTGAGTTGCTGAAAAGAAGCCCATACAGGGCTAGGATCCCATTCTGCAGAGCTAACTTGGGTCAAGATTCAAGCAGAATCAGCTATTCCCAATGATGCAGAGGATAAAGCTTGCTGCATATCAAATCTATTAGCCCACGCTTCACTACTGGGAACAGCTACCCAATAAATTTCTTTAGCAGCACCATTCGATGGATCTCTGGATAAAATCCATCTGTATCGTTTTTTAAAAAATAAAAATAAAATATTATTGACTGTGAGACAGAAACCTCTGTGCCCTAATGTTACAATTAAAATATCTTATTTGGAAATACAGAATGCTTGATTATTCAAACCTCTGCAGTGGCATCACGTGGAGCAACTTTTTTGTACAAAGAAAATGAAGGAAAGCCCAAACTATATAAAAAGAATTTACAAGCCACCAGTGTCGAGTTGAAACAAATGTTAACGATCCAGTTACTTTGAAGTTTGAAGCTGAAAAGTTCTGATAATTGCAGTGGGCTCAGCAGACCAGAAAGCAGTGTCTGGAGAGCAATGAAAATGAACGGGTGAATTGAGGTAGGCTGGCTGCCTCTTATTAATTCTTTCTGGGTTGCAGATCACACAAGCCCATAATCCGATTACCAGAAAAGGAGGACAATGCTCACAGTGGGTGTTGCTACCCCACCAGATTCAGACCAATTTGTACACTAAAAAGAAGCTGATTGCGTTGGATCGCAATGCAACTTACAATATCATTAGTTGCCAGGTTCCAGATAAAATACTCAATATGGCAACCTCTGGAACACTGCCAAGTAGCACATAACCTCGAATTTTCAGGATGGCAAACATTTGGTGCTTGCCATCCTGAGAGTCAACAAGTCCTCACAATAAGGACAGATAGAAGACAGACAGACTGGCAATGATGGAAAACAGTAAAAAGTCTGACAACACCAGGTTTTAGTCCAACCGATTTATTTGATAATAGACTGACAAGCTTTCGGGTTAGTCCCTTCGTCAGGTGAATGGAGAGTTCTGGCCTCAGACAGAGCATATAAAGCACAGACAGTTTAGAGATTACTGATTAGAATGCGAATCCTTACACCTATTCGCATTCTAATCAGTAATCTCTAAACTGTCTGTGCTTTATATGCTCTGTCTGAGGCCAGAACTCTCCATTCACCTGACGAAGGGACTAACCCGAAAGCTTGTCAGTCTATTATCAAATAAATCGGTTGGACTAAAACCTGGTGTTGTCAGACTTTTTACTGTGTTTACGCCAGTCCAACGCCGGCATATCCACATAATGATGGAAAAAACAGGAACGTTCATTGTCTTTCCAACAATGAAAACGACAGCAACCTCTGGCGCCCCCACATGGACAGTTAAACATAGAAATCTAGAAGCTGTTGATGGTCTTTTCCTTTCCTCTATAAGATACTTTGTTGAAATACTCACACATGGAAATCTTATAATACTTGATATCGTGTAAACTTCCAATCTTACTCTATTAGTCATGGTAAAAAGAACCCTTTCGAAAGTTTTGCCTTGTTAAATGAAGCGTAACTGAGTTTTTAATAGTGTAATCAGTCACGGTGTCTGCTGAACAACCTCTCTGGTCCTGAAAGAATCTATTTTTATCATTTGTGGAATGTCAAATTTCTCCCTTATATTAAAATAATCCATGGATTTTTAAAATAACAAATATTTTACTTTTAAAGTTTGTCTATGGTATTTCAGCTGCAACTTTAATCTGACGAATGTCCCAATCTTGATTTCGTTCTGTGTAAAATGATTAAAAAGTGAAGGATGTTAATTGCTTTAACTTTCTGGTTTGCTGCGTATAAGTATTCTTCAATATGATTGGCTGCCTAGCATTCTTGATGACATCATTGATTCCAGATGTTACTGATCCCCTTGAACTGATATTGAAATGAAATGCATGCCACAGTTTTCAGGATGGTGAAGAGAATAGTGAAATCCACGCTACAGATACCACTAAACCATTTTGCCACCTTCTGCACAATCCAGTCCTCCAGAATGCTCTACTCTGACTTTATACTGAACTTCTATATCTCTTTTGTTGTTAAGGCTATCTCCAAGAAGCTTGGTTTCTTCATTTATGCTAAACACATTTTTGGCAATTTGACATTTCCTAACTTTATTTGTGCATTAGAAAATGTTAGATGTTGTGCATTAGAAAATGTAACCTTGTAATCAGTCTCAGGCGATGATGCAGCCAAGGGAATATCAGGCTAATCTGGCTCCAATAACTCGCCACCTTTAATTAATCAAAAAGAATTTTCACTATCTTTCCCATGAGAACGACCCTGTCATGATTGTTTGACAGATAATGTATCGGCTACACCCCATCAGCAGCAAGGCAGTGATTTAGATTAACCACTAACAGTGTGATATTAATATTTCTTGGCTGCTTTTGATCATAAAGTCTATTCATTATAGAATATATGCCTTAACCACATGACTGTTCTGTGATCAGAGAAATGAATTAGCGTGTTGCATTCTTGTAACAAACTGTTCTTGATTTAATAATGCGTTCATGGGTGTGGTGCATGGCTGGAACGTATATTTAATATTAAGATGATACTTAAAGTTATTGTTAACCGTGTTGGAGTTTAAATCCAGCACCATTCTTGGGTTGAAACAAATAGCAACAGTTTACCCATTAGCAATGTGGAAACTGTGATAATGGCTAGCATTGTCTTCCTAACACTGCCCCTGATTCCCCCTACGCACCCCTTCCATCCCCAACCCCGCAACGGGTTTTCCCACAGCGGGAGCTTCCAGTCCCGCCAAACTCGATGGTCATTTATGTTCCACCAGGGAACCCACTGCAGGGGATCAAACTCAGTGGGACCAGGAGATCACATCTACAGAAAGGGATGGAAAATCCTGGACAACATTAGTGCATTTGATTATATCCCTGTACACGTAACAAATCTATTAATATTAAATGAATGTTTTCCTTTTGCCAACATCTTCACTGTCATCCTATTTGTTTGGGTAGCAATTCCCCACAAAATCTTCAAAAACTCTGCTGGGTAATTCCAAGTACATGTTCCACTCGCACGCATTGTCCTTTATTGTAAAGTACGAACCCAGTCTGTACTCAGCACCATCTCTCCCAAAGTAAGAACTGATTAATCACTATCTACAGATAGTCATTAACTCCATGGCCTGATATTGTAGAAAGTGATAATTATGAATCTTTCACAATACATGGGTTGCTCATTCCTGTTTCTCAGTAAATTCAGAACTTCACAAATCCAAATGGAAGCCGTGAGGGGGTGCAATAAATCTGTTCTTGCCTTTGTTGTGATGAGCCTCCAGAGTCCAACATATTTCAGGTCTCATCTCAGGATAACACAAGTGAGATTTGGGCAGGGTGGGGGTTGGTAATGGGGGGTATAGGGTCTGTGCCAGTCCACTGTATGCATCCTCTCAGAGTTAGCACTGATCTCTGTCTGCTTGCTCACTTTCTGTTGTATTAGGTGATCATCTGATTTCAATCGATGATGTCATGTTCCAGTCAACAACTTATGTATTTTGAAACCACAGAAGACTGCAAAAAAAATCAATTGACTTCTTTTGTAGATTGAAGCATGTCACAATAGGGAGCTAAAGGAACTTTCTAGGCTGATGTTGACTCTTCACACACTTCATTTGGAAAAGGACTTTGGACTCGTAACAGATCATATGGTGAACAATATTCTGCCTGGTTTTAAAACAGTGTGAAGCTGTTCTGCAGGGAGATTTAAAAATACATCAATCCACTGTAAGACATCCAAACAGCCAAGGTATAAATAGCAATGCCTTGAAAGTGGAAGATTCTTAACAAATAGAAAGAATTTCTCCAAACTGAAATGACTTCGAGTTCAGCTGAAAATAAGCCTCCTGGATATTTAATGACAAAAAACTTCACAGCTCACTGAGAATCCTTTGTCTTACAAGATCTTCACTTTAACCAAAATATTAACTCATCTAAGAAACTGCAGGCCTGCCACAAACAAACTTGAGACAATCATGAACTATAATTGTATATTGTTTCCTCATCTGTATCTAATCCTTGTAGGAGTTCTATTTTGGGTGAGTCAAGTGAGTTAGTTGTCACATTTTTAAGCCTCTGGGGCAATTGTGTGGTAATGGTTAACCTCCCTTATTTTCAAATGCACAAAAAGCTTGCTGCTAGAAATATTTTAATTGGAACAATCACTCTAAGGCTAACAAAACAAATTCTCCTCGCAAACACAGTGATCATGGACAGTAAGAAATAACATAAATTCTGTGCATGACAGTGAACAAGTAAAAGCGCCATAGTCCTGATGACTCTAGACTGCCTTTCCCTTTGAGGGGGGGGTGCTGACTGGCAGTGATTTAACGTGACGATCACTGCATCTCTGGTGAGGGCAAGATTGAGAAGGTGGGACCTTCATGGTTAATCTCAGTTGGTACAGGAAATGGTCCTTAGCTGTTGGTGTCGGTCTGTATCACTAACCAACAATCCAGCCAACTGAGCTACAATGAACACTATTCTAACAGTGCAGCTCTCCCTCAGCGCTGGCGTGACAATGAATGTTTTGATAGAAGACCAATCACCTGAGGCTGAAATTGAACCCAGGTCCCTAGCTATGAGGCAACAGTGCTAACTACTGGGCCACCATGCTACCCTTCACCTGTGCACTGAAACATTTTCGGCCTTTTGTGACTGATGGCTATCACAGGGACTGTCAATGCAATAGAAAATATTCTGATTCAAGTTTCTTTTGTATGACATATGATTTGAGAGTCTTTGTCACCCTTTCAAAACCCTTTCTCCGGTGATTTTTATTTTGATTGCTGAGATGTCGGAAACTCATTATTCATTCTGATTGCTCATGAAGAAGAGCAGATACAAAGAGCCACATCTACAGATGGAGGTTGTCTCAGCTATGACATTATCAGTTTGAGATCCGAAGTAAACTATCCCTCAAATACACACAAATCAGGCCAGCCGTGGAACTTTGCAACATGCTTTGTATATGGTTGAAATGTTTTTGGAAGAATTACACTGTTGTCTTGGGTAATTTATTAGCATCAGAGAGTTAAGACGACAGCTGCAGCAAAGACGATAATGCTCTGTATATTGTCTGTCAGACATTCCCTTAAATTCAAATCAGCTTGTCTCCAGATTGGATAATAAACAGAATTTCTGTCTCCATGTTCTGGAGAATGGTACAGGCTTCGTTCCACTAAAGAGCATCGAGGATAACCTTTTCTAGCTAAGATTCCATCCAAAGTGGCTGTTGAGTCACTCACCCCTCTCCCCCTCCCCCACCATTATACAAAAGATGTTTAAATTGGGTTATTTTCCTTTTTGTCCTGCTTCCCACAATCCACCATGACCACCCCCATGTCCAATCGTGGGGAATGGAAAGCTGCAGTGATGACCCCACAAGCTACTCGATGCAAAATATGTCCCACAGTGCCCCCTTATAGTCACTTTGTCACATTCTGGGTTTGTTCGTACTTTGCTCCAAACATCCCACAAATCAGATATCACTCCTTTGCTGAACAAGTTTGGAGAGGGAAGGCAGTGGGGGAGGCAGCTATTTTTTACTGAAGCAAGAATGGGATGAATTTATGCTCCGATTTTTAAAAAATTCCCCTCCTAAAGTTTATTTATTATTGTCACAAGTTGTCTTATGTTAACACTGCAATGAAGTTACTGTGAAAAGCCCCTCATCAGACACTCCGGTACCTGTTCGGGTGCACTGAGGGAGTATTTAGTATGGCCAATACACCCAACCAGCACATCTTTTGGACAGTGGAAGCAAATCAGAGAACCTGGAGAAAACCCACGCAGACATGTGGAGAACAGGTAGACTCCACAAGGACAGTGACCCAAGCCAGGAATTGAACCTGGGTCCCTGGTGCTGTGAGGCAGCAGTGCGAACCACTGTGCTTTTAAGTATGCAGCTTTTCTCCAATCAGCACCTCACCTTTATTGACCAAAAGGATTTAAGGAATTCTTGTGGCCAAAGGGAAGGAGTTTGCAACTCTTGAGATTAGAATTGGTCCTGATTATTGGGTACAGGGACTGTGATTAGAGACCTGCCCATGCTGGTTGGGAGCAATATGGATGGCACAACCACCTTGGTTTAAATGTCAACAAAGATTGACAAAGAAGTTGATAAAGAAGGGTAGGAGAAACTATGAAGCTGGGCTAGCGCTTAATATAAAAAAGGATAGCAAGAGTTTTTATAAATATATAAAAAGGAAGAGGCTGGCTAGGGTGAACGTTGGTCCTTTAGAGGATGAGAAAGGGGGCCTAGTGGTAGGGGATGGGGATATGGCTAAGGTATTGAATAACTTTTTTGTTTCTGTCTTCACGGAGGAGGACGTGAATAATTTGCCGGGTGTTAGTGACGGAAAGGTGGTAGGACTGGAGGGTCTTAATGACATTACTGTTACTAGAGAGGCGGTGCTCGACAGACTGGAGGGGCTGATTGTGGACAAGTCCCCAGGACCGGATGGAATGCATCCGAGGGTTCTGAAAGAAATGGCGGAGGTGATAGTGGATGCCTTGGTGGCTATTTTCCAGACGTCGCTGGATTCCGGGGAAGTGCCGGATGATTGGAAAACGGCTAATGTTACGCCGTTGTTTAAGAAGGGTGCCAGGCAAAAGGCGGGGAATTATAGGCCGGTTAGTTTAACGTCTGTGGTAGGTAAAATGTTAGAATCTGTCATTAAGGAGGAAATTGCGAGGCATCTTGAAGGGAATTGCTTGATAGAGCAGACGCAGCACGGTTTCCTTAAAGGGAAGTCGTGTCTGACAAATTTACTGGAGTTCTATGAGGATGTGTCTAGGGCGGTGGATAGAGGAGAGCCGGTGGATGTGGTCTTTCTAGATTTTCAGAAGGCGTTTGACGAAGTACCTCACAAGAGGTTATTGCAGAAGGTCGAGGGACATGGAGTTGGGGGTAGGGTGTTAGCGTGGATAGAGGATTGGTTGTCAAATAGGAGGTAGAGAGTGGGGGTCAACGGGTGCTATTCGGATTGGCGGATGGTGACTAGTGGAGTGCCCCAGGGGCCGGTGCTGGGGCCTCAGCTTTTTACCATTTATATAGATGATCTGGAGGAGGGAACCGAGTGTAGGGTGTCGAAATTTGCTGATGACACCAAGATTGGGGGAACGGCAAATTGTGCGGAGGGTGTGGAGAGTCTGCAGAAGGATCTAGATAGGCTGGGCGAATGGGCCAGGAAATGGCAAATGGAATTTAATGTTGGCAAGTGTGAGGTAGTCCACTTTGGTAGGAATAATGGTAGGAAGGACTATTACTTACGGGGCGAAAAACTGCAGCAGGCGACGGTGCAGAGGGACCTCGGGGTCCTTGTGCATGAGTCGCAAAAACCCAGCTTGCAGGTGCAGCCGATGGTCAGGAAGGCAAATGGGATGCTGGCCTTCATAGCGAGGGGGATTGAATATAAAAGTAGGGAGGTCTTGCTGCAGCTGTATAGGGCATTGGTGAGGCCGCAGCTGGAGTACTGTGTGCAGTTTTGGGCGCCGCACCTGCGCAAAGATATTTTGGCCTTGGAGGGAGTGCAGAGGAGGTTTACTAGGCTGATACCGGAGTTGAGGGGGTTGAGCTATGAGGAGAGGCTGAATAAACTGGGCTTGTACTCGTTAGAGTTTAGAAGAATGAGGGGAGATCTCATTGAGGCGTATAAGATGATGAATGGGATGGATAGGATAGAGGTGGAGAGACTCGTCCCGCTCAAAAAAGACAGTAGGACTAGGGGGCACAGCCTCAAGATAAAAGGGGGGCGGTTTAGAACGGAGTTGAGGAGGAACTTCTTCACTCAAAGGGTGGTGAATCTCTGGAATTCTCTGCCCATTGAAGTGGTGGAGGCTGCCTCGCTAAATATTTTTAAGACGCGGGTTGATGGGTTTTTGATAGGAGAGGGGATTAAGGGTTATGGGGAGAGGGCAGGAATGTGGAACTGAGCAGCGACAGATCAGCCATGACCTTATTGAATGGCGGGGCAGGCTCGAAGGGCTGGATGGCCTACTCCTGCTCCTATTTCTTATGTTCTTATGTTCTTATGAAGGACTCCTCTGCTGCCCTGGACTTTACTGTGCTGCCTGGCATTCTTTGTGCACTGCAGGGATTGGGTCGCCTAGGAAGAAAAAGCACATACTTCAGTTGGCCTTCCCTTTCTTAAAGGTGAAGGGGGGGATGGGGTGCCGGGGCGGGGGAGATCTGCAGCCATGGTAACAGGTTAGCTCACACCCAAACATCCTGGAGGATGATGTCACACACCAATTCTGTGGCAGGGGCCTCAGATGAGGATCTTATTGGGTGAAACATTGACGGTGCCACTTCCGGAGATTCTTAGTGCGTTGTTGGGCTGGCAAAATTGTCTGCAGTCACCATCTAAAAGGAGGAGGAGTTTGGCTCCCCCATGGCACAGGGCATCCTGCACTGTGAAACTGTTGGGCACCTCCATGGCAGCACTTCCAGATATATCCGTGATGGAGTGTCTGGTTGCTGTTGTCTCAGCTGCAGAATAGGCTTCCCACAATGGCACAGCTGAAGAGGAAGACCAGGCGCAGGTCATGAGTCTCAGATAGTCACCATCATGGATGTGGATCTGAGTGCTCGGAGGGGAATGCAAACCCTTCCAACTATTCAGCAAACTGTGCTCCAAAAGATTACCGGTGAGCGTGGGCTTTGTGTGCTCACTCAAGATGACAGAATTCTTGCTGCACCTCTGCCATTCTGCTCTTGGTCCTGCAGCTGCCTCTCAGCCAGCCAGCTCACACTGTTACCTCCCATGGTGCAGCCTGAAGCCAGGCCATGTAGACCCAGAACTGTTCAACATCATTCTGCAGGTCATCTACAATCTTTCCTAGCAGAAATCTTCAGTGCTCCACCTGCCATGCAGCAGCCATTGGGGTAGCGCTGCGTAGGGGCATTAAGGCAGGTGAAGGCAGCTGCAAGATAGACACTAAGGGATACAAGTATGATTAGTTCTTATCATCATTGTTGCATGATTGGCGGTTAGCTGGATAAAGTTGTCGAGTGAAGGCTTTTGCTGTAGGCCTTTACTGAATGATATTGGCCAAAGGGATTTTGTGAAGGGGAATCTGATATGTACGGACTCTCAGGTACATATCAGAGTACAGTGGTGGCACAGTGGTTAGCACTGCTGCCTCACAGTGCCAGAGACCCACATTCAATTCCCGGCTTGTGCTCCAAAACTTGCCACACCCCTAAGCCAAGTACAGCTATCACATTGGTATGTGCCCGGCAATGTGGAATGTTACCCAAATATATCCTGTAAACAAGAACAGGACAAATCTGAGCCATCAGTCAATTCCTGATCATCAGGATAGCTGTTGATGATGCCTTTCACCAATTTACTGATGATCAGGTTGATGTGTTGGGCTTGTCCAGTTTTTTATTTACAGGGTACACCTGAGAGACATTCCATACTGCTGGGTAGATGCTAACCTGGTAGTTGTATTTGGCTTAGGGGTGTGACATGTTTTTGCCACTTGATAGCACTGTTGAAGATCCCTTTCATCAATTTAAAGTGGCACTTCCTCAGCAATAACCTGCTCACTGATGCTGAGTTTGGGTTTCACCAGGGTCACTCAGCTCCTGAACTCATTACAGCCTTGGTTCAAACATGAACAAAAGAGCTGGACTCCAGAGGTAGGTGAGAGTAACTGCCTTTGACATCAAGACAGCACTTGGCCAAGTGTGGCATCATGGAACCCGAGCAAATCTGATGTCAATGAGAATCAGGAGAAATCCATCCACAAGTTGGAGTCATGCCCTCCATGGAGTCATGCCCAGCACAAAGAAAGATAATTGTGGTGGTTGGAGGTCAATTATCACATCTCCAGGACATCACTGCAGGAGTCCCTCAGGGTAGTGTCCTATGCCCAACCATGTTCAGCTGCTTCATCAATGACCCTTTTCCATCATAAGGTCAGAAGTGGGGATATTCGGCAATGGCTGCACAATGTTCAGCACCACTTGTGATTCCTCACACACTGAGGCAGCCCATGCCCAAATACAGGAAAACCTGGAAAATATCCAGGCTTGAGCTAACAAGTGGCAAGTAGCATTCCTGCCACACAACAGACAATCCAACCGCTTCACAGTCAATGGCTTGACCATCACTGAATCCCCCCATTATCAACATCCAGAGAGTTACCATTGATCACAAAGCTGAAATGCACTAGCCACATAAATACTGTGTCTACAAGAGCAGGTCAGAGGCTAAGAATTCTGTGGTGAGTAATTCACCTCCTAGTTTCCCAAAGTCTGTCCACCATCTACAAGCCACAAGTCAGGAATCTGATGGAATATTCTCCCCTTGCCTGGATGGGTGCAGCTCCAGCACGTCCAAGAAACTCGGCACCACCCAGGACAATGCAGCCCACTTAATTGGCACCATATTCACAGACATCCACTCCCACCACCACTGGCAGCCATGTGTATCATCTACAAGATGGCACTGCAACTCATCGAGGTTTCGTAGACAGTTTCTTCCAAACCTATAACCACTGCCAAGGGCAGCAGATACATGAGAACACCACCACCTGCAAGCTCCCCCCCAAGCCACTCATCATCCTGACTTGGAAACGTATCAAGGACAGTCACCCTCACCTGAGTGCAACTCAGAGGTGACAATTCCTTTGGGAAGTGAAGCCTCCTGAAGCACCGTTCCCTGCTATCCCAGTGTGGGCGTGCGTATCCGGAAGGTACATTGTGGGTAGGGTTTTCGAAGGAGAACTCTCCTCTTCTTACTTGCTGAGGTTCTACAGCTCCAGCTTCCTCTGCATATATTGTTCCTGTTGTAGAACAAGTGACACTGTGACAACACCCCAATACAAAATAATGTGATTCTCTGTCTTTCTGTAGTCAGTAGGAACCTTCAAATTCTTCCAGCAATTCACCACAGTGTGTCAGTACAATAGAATCAAAAGCACTTCACTGCAACTCAGGGAGAGCTTTTTGAATAGTCTCAGAACAGGGCCCACTGCGCTTCATAGTACTTGTTATTTAAGCAGCGAATAAGGAAACTCTTGGCCAATATTCATCCACTGGTGATGTAGCAGCCTGTTCACATCAATAAAACACAATTAAAGTATTTGGAGTGACAGGGAACTCTCCATGAGTATAACATTCCAGTTCATGGGGGTGGTAACATGGCCCTTAAAGGGCGGAGGGCGGGGTGTTTCTCAAGGGCCCTATGGAGCAATGAGGACCCTATGGATCATCCCGGTGGGAAGCTCAGCCAATCTGCAGGAGGGAGTGTTACCATGGGTCAAGGAGGGACTTGCAGTTGAAGCCAGGAGTGGAGTAGAGCAGTCGCATTGCAATTTAGTCTGAATTTGTTAAATATTTTCTTTATTTGGCAATGAGCCTTTGTTGATTCAAGCCATTGAGTCACTCTCGATCTATCAGAACAGGCTGCCAGAGGCACTCCACAGACAAGAACACACCAGCTAGACCTTTTTAGAGACACTAAGCAATTGAATTTCACGTGTTTATTCTCTAATATTGACCATCGCTACACCAATATTCAATGCCAATGGGTTCCACAATTCACTCTATCCAATTATTAATTTCACTGAGCAATGTGTGTGGTTTGATTTGGTGCCTGAACAAATATTGCCCTAAAAACCTTGTGTAATAAAACATATGTAAAACAGTGCCCTGAATGTCATGTGCTGTTCCTATCTGATCTACAATATCTTTTAGAAAATGTAAATTTTATATAAATACAACTCCAAACAGATGGTTGATAATGTAACAATTAATAATCAAGAGAAAAACATATTTTTGATTTGTTTAAGTCACTGCACTGAGAGTTAAAAGTTAAAAGGTGCATACATGGGAGTGTGCTGCCACAGACGTGCCTATTTGTACAGGACAGAACAGATCATCTGAAACTTTATTTGACTGAGCCCACTGTGACCACCTCACCCCCAGTGCTTACAGAAATAACAGCCTACCATAAAAACATTTTCAACTGTTTAATTTTATGCTGAGTAAGATGAGGGAAGTTGATATGAGAAATCAGAATGTATTCCATTTCAGATACTGCTAAATGCATTGTACTGAGGTTTCTCCTCAATAATTGCTGCACAATTGGGTGTCAGGGAACACAACTCTTTATTACGTCCATTCGCTCTGCACTCCAAACATTTACCGCCCACTATGTGTGAATCTCAACTGTTCAACCCACACCTGAGGTCACATGATCCATTCCCTTAAAGGGGCTATGCCTCAACATACGTAACAGATAGCAAAGTCTATGAGGTCAGGTATGGCATGGCTAGAGTAAAACCTTCCCCGACTAGGTATCACCAATAAGCCCTGTCTGTTGATTCTATTGTATTTGTTCATTCTGGAAAGCAGCCATCTTCTGGCCTTTCTCAATGACGTTGCCAATTTCATGTCAGTTTCGGGCCAGTTTTGCTATGGAGCTTAAACAAGAACTAAACTGATAAATATTGGGGCCAAATTGTTCTCCCTTTCACCCTGTGAATGGGCCTACCAGGAGTAGCTGGAGTCTGCAAAGTTACTACTGCTGCTGGAATCTAAACAAATCCACTAATCGACCATGGTGCAAGCAGCACTGATAATACATAACATGAGCTGTTTTCATTTCAATGATCACCTCAAAATGTACACACTTTTTTGCGTTGTCTTCGGGTGTAGAATCATTTATTTCACTGCCAATTAATGGGTGACTTTGGCACAACTGAGAAGTTAAGGTTTTTGAAAATTTCACACCCACATCAAACCATTCACTTCTGCTTTTTAATGAAGGCAGAAGGGTCGGTAACATAGATCCTGGATCTCAGCAAACCCTTCGATAAAAGGAGATGAGGAAGATGGGATCCATGAGGTATTCATTTACAGCACTGCTGCTGGATCAAGGGGAACAGGATTATTTCCCACAGGCCCAACAAGCTTACGTGAGTTACAGCTCTACCATATCATCAACATGATCTCAGGCTTTCCTCCCACCTCCAGATTGTCATCCCTCAACAATGCCCTTCCTCACAAGCACGACCAAGAGACCCTACCAATCACCGCCTACACCTCTGACCACGATCTGTCCACCCAGACCCCATCCCAGTGATTTTACCCCTACTTGTCTAGTGATTGTCAGACTGCAATCTCCCCTTGGGGACTAACACCTTTTGTTCCTTGGCTTTGTCTTTTTCTGTAGACTCCCCCACCCAGCACACAGACAGACTGTTCACTCAGCAGACAAGCAGACTGCCCTGCTCAGCACACAGACAGACTGTTCACCCAGCAGACAAGCAGACTGCCCTGCTCAGCACACAGACAGACTGTTCACCCAGCAGACAAGCAGACTGCCCTGCCCAGCAGACGGACGGGCTCTCAATCACTGCTGGATGTAAAGACACCCTGCATTTAAACTCTGGGCAACTGCTTCCCAGTATCCCACCAAGAGTTCCTGCCCCAGCTCTGACTGTGCACCTCATCAGCACTGTAACTGCTGGACAGTGAGTCAGGAAGTTTCAGGGGAATACTGACAGCATTCTCTTTCTCCAAATGGATAATCGTCCGGCCATTCCACCCTGACTCGATGACAGATGGGAAGTGGAATGGGAATAAATAGAGGGAAGATCACCAGCAGCAACAGAGAGACAAGGAGGAGGAGCCAGGGGGATTTGAGAAATCCTTATGCTCCCAACACAGAATTATATGTCTGAACATTTCAGAGAAGCAGTGCCTTTTTGCAGAGAGGCTGTCACAGACTAGAACATCCATGAGGAGAAAGTTACCCATCAGCCAATTTGTGTAGCCTGCACCCTGCCATCATCAACCAGACTACACTGAATGTCTCCCCTAGCTTTCAGATACCTGAGTTTCCTTTTCAGAGTGCAAATAGTCCACACTACACTGATTCTAATTGCTGATGGAGTTTGCTATATCAATGCTCCAAGAAAAGTCATGCTGGCTGTACTATTAGCAGCTTACAACTCAGATATAAATGAGATATCCTCAGGAAAATATTCCTTGCTGGTAATATCATCAGGCAGGTGAAGAAGTTACCCTGCCTCTCGCCCAACCTAGGTATCATACACTAAAAACTGACCCCAGGAGAGCTTTACAGCCAGTGGACTGAGCAGGCTTTCATCTCACCAGCTAGACCTCAAAATGAACATAAGACGAAGGTTAGATTCTAATTTACTGACACAGACATGCCTCTAACAGACTGTTTATGTGCCTGTGTGGGAGTTTTGGGTTGACATTGGTGTATATCACTGTTATTAATTTAGGTTACCAGTATTTGTGATAGCATGCCCCTTTAAGTGGAATGTGCTCAGAGAATCATGTGACCAGTTCACCCAATTGGGCTGGAGTCTTGGAGCTGAGTGTGGATTTTCCTTGCTAGGCAGGAGCCTGGAGTTGTGAGTACAAAAGCTTTTATATCATTTTCTGTACATAGTTATGGGTGGTACAATGGTTAGCACTGCTGCCTCAGAGCACTAGGGACCTGGGTTCAATTACCAGCTTAGGTCACTGTCTGTGTGGAGTCTGCACATTCTTCCTGTGTTTTCTCTGGGTGCTCCAGTTCCTCCCACAGTCCAAAGACATGCTGGTTAGGTGCATTAGCCATGTTAAATTCTCCCTCAGTGTACCTGAACAGGTGCTGGAATATGACGACTAGAAGATTTTCACAGTAACTTCATCACAGTGTGAATGTAAGCCTATGTGACTAATAAATAAACGTTAACTTTAGTTACTTAATTTGATAAACCACTCATTCATTAATCTACTTGGTGGTCTCCGGCCTTTGGAGGATACTACATTTGGCAATGAGGATTAATACCTCCTGTTGCAGAAATCGGGAAGCAAAACCCTTGAGGAAGCCCTTTCGAATCAAACTGGTTCAGCAGTCTGAGAGTGTCAACCCTGACATGGAGATTTGGGTGCAATATGTCAAATTCCTTCACTATTTTTTAAGATCAATAAAATAGGGGAAGGAAAGAGGCAGTGAGTATCCTATTAACAACCTACTAAGGTGTCTGACTTCACCAGGTGCCACCAGCTCCAAAATTTTCAAGGAGATTGTGGAATTAGTTAAGGGACAGAAGCCCTCAATGATAACGCAGCAATACAAATTTAATTTGTATCACTGCTAAAGAGTCAAGAGTGACATTTCATGATGTGCCGAAGGCAAACAGCTGAACTGTGAGGGTTCGGGCCTGTACTCAACAACCTGTTGGGAGAGAGGTTAGTCTGTGGTGTTAACAACATAACTATACAAAAGAAATTATTATCAGAGGCGGATATTACTTTAAATTAGATGTTGCCCAGGCTAAAGAAAGAAAGTGCTAAAAGGGTGCTGGTGGTAGGGAATGGAGTTGCAGAGCGTGCAAGCAGGCAAGGTCCACCAAATCTGGCAGGAAGCTGCTGGCAGTTGAAGCACCGGGGAGGAGGGCACAGAAAGTAATGAGCAAAGTTGCTCGGAGCATAAGAGAATGCAGAGATATAGGAACGTTGCTCCACAGACCAGGGATTATGAAGAATGCTACCAGTGTGGGGGAGATCACCCCCAGGAGAGATGTAAATTTAGGGAAGCCTGCATTAGGAAGGGGAACATTAAGAGCAATGCAAGACTAAGTAGACCCTACGGGGACAAGCAAAGAAAATTCCAACTCTCATACAGCCTCCCATCCATTGACTCTGTCTACACTTCCCACTGCCTCGGTAAAGCAGCCAGCATAAGTAAAGACCCCACGCTTCCTGGACATTGTCTCTTCCACCTTCTTCCTTTGGGAAAAGATACAAAAGTCTGAGGTCACGTACCAACCATAAGAACATAAGAAATAGGAGCAGGAGTAGGCCATCTAGCCCCTCGAGCCTGCCCCGCCATTCAATAAGATCATGGCTGATCTGACGTGGCTCAGTTCCACTTTCCCGCTTTCTCCCCATAACCCTTAATCCCCTTGCCTACCAAAAACCTATCTACCCGTGTCTTAAATATATTCAGCGAGGTAGCCTCCACCACTTCAACGGGCAGAGAATTCCAGAGATTCACCACCCTTTGAGTGACAAAGTTCCTCCTCAACTCCATTCTATACTGTCCCCCCCTTATCTTGAGGCTGTGCCCTCTAGTCCTGCTGTCCTTTCTGAGCGGGAAGAACCTCTCCACCTCTACCCTATCCATCCCCTTCAGCATCTTATACGTCTCAATAAGATCCCCCCTCATCCTTCTAAACTCCAACGAGTACAAGCCCAGTCTATTCAGCCTCTCTTCATAGTTCAACCCCGTCAACCCCGGTATTAGCCTAGTGAACCTCCTCTGCACTCCCTCCAAGGCCAAAATATCCTTGCGCAAGTGTGGCAACCAAAACTGCACACAGTACTCCAGCTGTGGCCTCACCAGTGCCCTGTACAGTTGCAGCAAGACCTCACTACTTTTATATTCAATCCCCCTCGCTATGAAGGCCAGCATCCCATTCGCCTTCCTGATCACCTGCTGCACCTGCAGGCTGGGTTTTTGCGACTCATGCACAAGGACCCCCAGGTCCCTCTGCACTGTAGCATGCTGCAGCTTTTTGCCCTTTAAATAGTAGTCCCTCCTACTATTATTCCTGCCAAAGTGGATAACCTCACACTTGCCAACATTGTATTCCATCTGCCAGGTCCTCGCCCACTCGCTCAGCCTATCTAGATCCCTCTGCAGACTTTCTACACCCTCCGCACAATTTGCTTTTCCACTTACCTTTGTGTCATCAGCAAATTTCAACACCCTACACTCAGCTCCCTCCTCCAGATCATCTATATAAATGGTAAATAGCTGAGGCCCCAGCACCGATCCCTGGGGCACTCCACTAGTCACCAACCGCCAATCCGAATAGCACCCATTGACACCTACTCTCTGCCTCCTATTAGACAGCCAATCCTCTATCCACGCTAATACCCTACCCCCAACTCCATGCCCCCTAACCTTCTGTAACAATCTTTTGTGTGGCACTTTATCAAACACCTTCTGAAAATCGAGAAACACCACATCCACCGGTTCCTCGCTGTCCACCGCACTAGACACGTCCTCACAGAATTCCAATAAATTCGTCAGACACGACTTCCCCTTAACGAATCCGTGCTGCGTCTGCTCTATCAAACAATTCTGCTCAAGACGCCTCACTATTTCTTCTTTGATGACGGATTCAAGCATTTTTCCTACAATAGATGTTAAACTAACCGGCCTATAATTCCCTGCCTTTTTCCTGCTACTCTTTTTAAACAGCGGCGTGACATTAGCCGTTTTCCAATCTTCTGGCACTTCCCCGGAATCCAGCGAGGTTTGGAAAATAATCACTAATAACCAACTCAAGAACAGCTTTTCTCTTGCTGCTGTCAGACTTTTGAATGGAATTACCTTGCATTACATTGATCTTTCTCTATACCCTAGCTATGACTAATACTATATTCTGCACTCTTTCGTTTCCTTTTCCATGAACAGTATGTTTTGTCTATATAGTGCGCAAGAAACAATATTTTTCACTGTATGTTAATACATGTGACAATAATAAATCAAATCAAAATAACTGTGAAAATGATCCTGATATATACCAGTTAAACAACTATTAAAGTGGACAACACGGCCCCAATTGCAATAGTGTTGATGATAAACAGTCAGCCACTATCTACGGAGATGAACGCAAGTGCCTTCACTCCAGTTGTAAGAGAATAAACTTGTATTTACAGAGGGGTTCAACTCCTAAAGTTAAGAAGCATAATGGTCAGGCCAGCAACGTATACTGGGGATGCTTTAAGGATCCTAAGAATAACAACAAATGCTGTAAGCTACCGGCATTAATCAGCTCAACTGTTCCATGTAGTAATAGGAGGCCAAGGGCCAAGTCTGATGGGCTGAGATTGGCTTTACCAAATTAGATTAAATTGGTTCAAAATCTTTAAATTCAATGATGGAAGCTTCCATGATATCTTAAGAAAATACCCAGAGGGGTTCCAAGATGACTGGAGCTTTGACAAAGGGTCATCTGGACTCAAAACGTCAGCTTTTTTCTCTCCTTACAGATGCTCTCAGACCTGCTGGGATTTTCCTGCATTTTCTCTTTTGTGTTCCAAAATGAGTTAGACAATATACAGACTTAAAAGCAAAACCTTACGTGGATCCTGAGACCACGCCACAAGTTGTACAGAGCTCAGTCTGGACCCTATGCCTCACCTGATAAGGTTGAGCCTGAATTCAAGTGACTGGAAGGATTAGTCATCATCAAACTTGCATAGTTTTCAGAGGGGGAGTCTTCCGTCATGACAGTGGCTAAACCAGATAAAACCATTAGGATATGTGGGAATTACAAATTAACAATGAATCAAGCAGTAAAATTAGATTGATACCCAGTATCAGGAATTGAAGATTTGTACGCCAGATTAACAGGAGGCTTAACTGATACCGAACTTTATATGAGCCAGGCATACAACAGTTAGAACAGAATCTGTTACAATGAATACCCTACAGGCTCATACCAGCATACTCAGCTACCCTTGGGAGTTTTATCAGTGTCTACAATTTTCTAGCTTACAGTGTAAAGCTAACTGGGTTCAACACTGGTCTCTATCGCTAGCAGTCTGAGTCTTTTCAACATAGGCCTGGCTCACACATTTCAATTACGACTGCTTTAAACCACCTTCTCCTACCTGAAAGTTTACCACCTCTGCCACTACCACAGGACATTGTTCTTGCCCCAGACTTCCTTGATATATTGCCCGTGTTGCTGGGACAGATCAGGTGGACCCAGAAAGATTCTATATCATGTCGAGCCAAGTGTTTGGTCCGCCACAGCTGGCATTATGATAACATCCGAACAATTAAGACTCTTTCAGATAAGAAAAGATGAGTTAAATTGTGAGGGCAGCGTATTGTTATGGGGAGCAAGGGTGGTCATTCCCACTCCTGCTCGAAAGTTATTGTTGTAAGAGTTACATTGTGCCTGTCCTGGTATGAGAAAAATGAAGATGCTCACACACTATTGTATTTGGTGGTCCAGTCTAGATACTGGCATTGGTAATACTATTTGACCAGATTCTCAGTGTCAAATACAGCAGAAATTGCCATCTGTGGCCCTAATGCTCCCTTGTGAATGACCAGATTGCCCATGGGTACAATTACACATTGCTTCTGCGGGCCCATTCATGAGCACCATGTTCCTGCTCATAATAGATGCGCAATCCAAATAGTTGGATATGAACGAGACAAAATCCACAACCTCATCAGCAATGGTAGAGACATTGCGACAAACATTCACCATCCACGGGTTGCCTGAGGTGCTAATATCCGATAATGGGACTGCTTTCACTGGTTAAGAGTTCCAGCATTTCATGGGAACCAATGGATTTCACCATATTCAAGCTGTACTTTACCACTCTGCTTCAAATGGATTGGCTGACAGAGCCATTCAAACATTCAAAGCCACCATGAAGAAACAGTAATCAGTCTCTCTACAAGCTAAAAGGGGCAGCAGAGTGGCACAGTGATTAAGCACTGCTGCCTCATAGCGCCAGGGACCTGGGTTCAATTCCAGCCTCAGGTGACTGTCTGTATGGAGTTTGCACATTCTCTCCATGTATGCATGGGTTTCCTTTGGGTGCTCCGGTTTCCCCACACAGTCAAAAGATGTGCAGGTTAGGTGGATTAGTCATGCTAAATTGCACTTTAGTGTCAGGAGGACTGGCAGTATAAATAGGTGGGGTTACAGGGATAGAGTCTGGGTGGGATTGTTGTTGGTGCAGACCTGATGGGTCAAATGGCCTCCTTCTGTTCTGTAGGGATTCTATGATTCTAAACTGACCCGTTTCCTCATCACCTATAGAACAATGCCCCATGTCACCCCACACGTCTTATACTTGTCAAGTTACCAATGGGCAAATGTATTCAAAAAAGTTGGATCTTTAGTACGGTAACCTTTATATCAGTATATACATAGTTACGTACCTTAATAAACCATTCATTCGTTGGTCTACTTGGTGGTCACCCATCTTTGCGTGGTACCACAGGAACCTAGAGAGGTGAGCTAACGTGATTCCATCAACATATTAACTGCACTGCACATGCAATTTTAAAACACTCCCATTTTAAGATTTAGCTGACAAACTGAGCATTCAGTTCCTATAGTCTGACTGAACACTTTCCAAAATGTCTTTGGTTAAAATGAATCAGCAGCCTTCTCTAAAATCTTTGACATGGGTCTCTCAAAATTTAACTTACGACGATGGAACACAGCACATGCAATAACACTGCAGTGACCGACAATGTGTTTCTTGGCTCTTTTCTCAGTTATACAAAGGAAATGAAGATGGACTTGTATGGAAGTATAATAAATATATATATGGAATATATACACAGTAATTAAAGCACACCTTCAAAAATACATTGTAGAATGTATTACTGAGTATGCTGGATAAATGCCCAGAATGTAGCGTTAAAATTCTTCTCTCGTTGTTTGTTCTTCAGTAATTGAACTTACCCTTGCTGTCTCTGGTGGGATCATTTCTCAACTTATGTATGAACGAAGCTTGTTTTTAATATAGAAAATTTTTGGGTAAACGTTTACACAGGCACAACTTACATATATTGCACAGTGTTTGCTTAGTATGATTAATAGTAAAGATTAGCTGGAAAAGTGAACTGTAGGGTATCGTGTTTCTTTATCAAGGTGCAGGACTACTGGAGGGGGTTTTCATTTATGTCACCTTTTTAAAATATTTGCCACGTGGCGGTTTCTGGCAACTTCAAGAACAAGATTCTTTCAACTAATGTGATGCCAAGAGGAATTAATTTTGCAGATGTACTGGGTTGCAATAATGGGCCATGAGGGACAACAATAAAGGTTTAATAACAAGACTGAGCAGCTCGTACATGCTGTGTGTCTGCCCACACTCCAGGGAGAACTCCCACACTTCTAACACGTGACTCCTTTTGTACGCATGTCACCCCAATATCTGCTTGACTACCTGGTCCACACATGACAGCCAGAATTTTCCAGCCATTCACGCTGGTGGGATTCTCCAGTCCCACTGGCAGTGCACCTCTGTCCGTGGGTTTCCTGCCAGCATGGGGTGATATCAATAGGGATTCCCGTTGATAGCAGCGGGACCAGAGAATCCTGCTGTTAGCAAACAACATGCCACTTCCTGCCAGTAGGATGAATGTGGCTGGGAGGCCAGGGAATCTTGCTTTAAGCTATCCTAACCACACAATAAGGTGAGATAGATAAACACAAGTATTTTCAATATTGAGGAACTGCAGAGGAACAGAGAGATTTGAGAGCTGTGCGACTCAATTAGTAAAATCTGTTGGACAGGTACAAAAACAATGTTGAGACTAATGTTGAGTTAAATTGTGAAGAGAAACTATACAAACATGGGTTAAATTCCCTGGGATTAAACCTGGAAGGTCAATCTAATTGGCACCTTGAAAATGATAAAAAGTTTCAATAGTATAAATACAGCAAAAATGTTCCCTTTGATTGGGGAATTGAGGACAAGAATCTTAAAGTGAGAGTTAGGTCATTTAGGAGGGGAATCAGGAAACACTTCTTCCACAGGAGGTTTTGGGAATCTGAAATGTTGCCCTTAAAAGACTGTGGATGCTGGGATGATTGAAATTTTCAAGAATAAGGTTGATTGATTTTGATGAAGTTACGGTATATGGGAGTAAATGGAATTGAGGTATTGAGTGGTCATGATCTAATTGAATGGTACAACAGGCTTGAGTGGCTAAATGGTCTATTTCTCTTTCTAATTGAAATGCCTCCACAGCGGCTGGGGTTCCTCCACCAGATTCCCTTCATTTATAAAGTTAACTCCACTCTAAAGAGTACTTCAGGTCCAAATTCAGAAACAGAAAACTGACACGTTTCATTATGTACAGAGGTGAGAGTCCCTGATTGAGCAAACATTTACCATTCCATCAGGAAGCTTATACTCCAAGAGGCCAACCTCATGGGCTTGGTTGAGGTCTTTTCACCAATGTTCCTATCAGGAATGCATTCCCAACCCTCCCCTTTCTTTCCCTACTCCTGCTGGGAAATACACTAATACTCTCTTTCCATGAAACCAGGAGTGACACTGTGCTAACGAAGATAGAAATGGTGAATCGAAGTACACTGTAACATGATGCTTCTGTTTCAGACCAGGATGGCAGAAAAACTTTGTCATTTTGACCAGATGTAATGGAGTCAATGCATCTTATTTCTGTTGATAATACAAGGTCAAACGGGGCTCCATCGACTGTATTTTTTAACTGATTGGTTGTGGACTGCATGAATTCATATTACCTGTGGGCTTGTGCAGATAATAAATCGATCTCACTCTTTGTCAGAATCAGATTATTTGAGTGAAAGCTTTATGAAATGAAATAGCTTTATCGTTCAGGAATAGCCTTTCGTTCAATGTTCAACCTGTGGCATTGGGATGAATACATTCCAGAGCGATCCCCAGGCCTCTCAGACTAACTATGTGACCATGTTGTGTTTGATGGCAGTGAAAGCAAACCGCCAAATTGTGAGCAGTTTTGGGCCCCAAATCTAAGGAAGGATGTGCTGGCCTTGGAAAGGGTCCAGAGGAGGTTCACAAGGATGATCCCTGGAATGAAGAGCTTGGCATATGAGGAACGGTTGAGATCTCTGGGTCTGCATTCATTGGAGTTTAGAAGGATGAGGGTGGGATCTTATTGAAACTTACAGATACTGCGAGGTCTGGATAGAGTAGACGTGGAGAGGAAGTTTCCAATAGTAGGAAAAACTACAACTAGAGGGCACAACCTCAGACTAAAAGGATGACCCTGTAGAATAGAGATGAGGAGGAATTTCTTCAGCCAGAGAGTGGTGAATCTGTGGAACCTTTAGCCACAGAAGGCTGTGGAGGCCAGGTTATTGAGTGTCTTTAGGACAGAGATAGATAGGCTCTTGATTAATAAGGGGATCAGCAGTTCTGGGGAAAAGGCAGGAGAATGGGGATGAGAAAAAAAATCAGCCATGATTGAATGGTGGAGCAGACTGATGGGCCGAGTGGCCTAATTCTGCTCCTATGTCTTATGGTCTCAAATCCTTTTTAATTTGAAGAGTGCAATCCCACAGTGACATTGAAATGTCAAATTGCAGCCTGTGCGGAGTAGCAGATTTACCCACCCGCAGCAATACAACAGGTATTAACATAGCAATGTTATTATACAATGGGTGGCACAGAGGTTAGCACTGCTGCCTCACAATGCCAGGGATCTGGATTCCATTCCCAGCATTAGTCACTGTCTGTGCAGAGCCTTCATGCTCTCCCTGTATCTTCAGGTGTTCCGGTTTTCTCCCACAGTCCGAAAGATGTGCTGGTTAGGTGCATTGGCCATGCTAAATTCTCCCTCAGTGTACTCGAACGGGTGCCTGAGTGTGAGGACTAGGGGATTTTCACAGTAACCTCATTGCAGTGTTAGTGCAAGCCTACTTGTGACACTAATAAAAAGAAATAATAAATAAACTTGAAATGACAAAGGCTGCCTTTTTTATCAAAGAAACCATCTTTGCTACTTTGATCAGCTTTGTTGCAACTTTCATTCGTGACATCTGCTTTCTGAACTTGATGTAAAAATTCTCAGTCACTTTTCCAAACAAGAATTTTCTTTTGAGCTTAGTTTATTTATTCATGTCACAAACAGGCTTATGCACGGCCAGTGCACCTAACCAGCATGTCTTTTGGACTATGGGAGAGAACTAGAGCATTTGGAGGAAACCCACGCAGACATGGGGAGAACATGCAAACTCCGCACAGACAATTACCCAAGCTGGGAATCGAACCCGGGCCCCTGGCACTGTGAGGCAGTAGTGCTAACCACTGTGTCACCCGATGAATGTTTGGTTAATAATGGCAAACGGTCAATGGTTTCTGCTTTGGAGATTTGGAGCCGTTTCTAGGAGATGAACTACAAAACACAGGAATCACAGGATATATATAGTGCTTAAATAGTCTTCCTATGCTGGTTACGTGATACTGTAATTATATGTTGCGTTCTTCTTTTGTTTTCAAATAATTTTTTAAAGGTTGAAATTAAGGTAGTGTCAAGTGACAGTAATTGTACAGTTCTGTCCCTCGAACGAGGAACACATTGTGGAACTGTATAGAGGCTGCTCGGCTCAGGCCGCCGAAAGCCTTTAAAATGAATATTTTGATCACAGCAATACTTCTTCTTCAAGGTATGTATTTTCCAAGCCCATTTTATGGAAATATTACGGACAAGACATTTAATAAATATTTGTTTATGACTACTTATTCTAATGGTGGAACAGTGGTCAGCACCGCTGCCTCACAGCATGAGGGATCTGGGTTCAATACTGATCTCGGATGACTGCCTGTGTGGAATTTCAAGTTCTCCCTGTGTCTACGGGTTTCCTCCAGTTGCTCTGGTTTCTTTCCACACTCCAAAGATGTGTGGGTTAGGTTGATAGGGGGTTTAGTGGAGTAAATATGTGGGGTTACAGGGAAAGGGCCCATGTGGGATTGTTTGTCAATGCAAGCTTGTTGGGCCAAATGGCCTTTCTCTGTATTGTTGGGATTCTATGATTAATATAGGTGCGTCTTTGTCAATACTTGACTCAAACACAAAAACATCTCTTTAAGAACATTTGATGATGATATTTCTATTTGAAGAAGTATTAAGATGTTTATGTAGAGCATTGATTGAAAAGAAAGATTTAACTCAATAATGTTTCCAATTCTGAATCCTATTTTCTTAATAAAAGCCTTTCTGCTCCTTGCTGTTTTACAGGAATTTGGAAAATCAGTGCAGCAAGTGTTTCCTTCTCATCAAGTCCAGCCACACTGCCTGAGGAAGTACCCATTGGCACAGTAGTTGCAACAACAAGTGATGACTTTGGTGCTACAGAATTCATCTTTCTAGGAAGCAATTCAAATTTTGATATTGAAAACGGTGAGGATTCTATCAGCACAATTCAAGCAAAGGTCAAAAGAGTATGTCATAAACTGGAAAAGACTTGAGTGATTGTTCAGTGCTTCCCAGTTAAGTGCACGCTGACTTAATTATACAGCTTTCTGAAGTTTTCTTTTCCCCTTGTACTTTCCACAAATATAAAAGACAAATATACAACAAAATCTGACAAACTTATATCAAAAACTTTCATTAGTCCATACAGTTAAAGCCTCTGTAACCACAGTAGCTTCAGTGTTATGGGTAACAGATGATGTGAAAAATTAAGTTAGTGTCACTGCTGCCCACTTGTGCTGTGGCTCATGTTGGTGTCATGTTGTTGTTGGCATTAGGACAGGATTTATGTGCACACTAGGAAAGTACAAAGTGGACAGATTGTGATATTAGTCTGCCTCTAAAACTGATTTGACACTTATCCTGCCATTTTAAACCTTGCTGCTCTAGTTAACACCCACCCCTGAACAAATAGGGTATGATTCACCCATTCAGGTGGTTGTGGGGTCCGAATTGTACTTGCTGTTTATTAGCCCATACCTGAATGTTGTCCAGGTCTTACTGCACAAGGACATGGACAGCTTCAAGTATTTGAGGGGTCACAAATGGTGCTGAACATTGTGTAGTCATCAGCAAACATCCCTACTTCTATCTTATGACAGAGGGAATATCGTTGATGAAGCAGCTGAAGATTGTTGGACGCAGGACACTCACTGAGGAACTCCTGCAGTGATTTCCCAGAACTGATTGATCTGTAACCACCACAACCAACTTCTTTTGTGCTAGGCATGACTCAGACCTGAGGAGAGCTTTCCCATTAATTCCCAATGATTCCGATTTTGCGAGGGCTCTTTGATGCCACACCTGATCAAATGCTGCCTTGGCAGTAGCTCTCATCTCGCTGCTGAAGTTCAGTTCTTTTGTCCATAGTGTCATAGAGCTTTACAGCGTAGAAAGAGGCCATTCGACCCATCAGATCTGCGCTGGCCATCAAACGCCAATCTATTCTAATCCCATTTTCCAGCCTTTAGTCTGTAGCCTTATATGGTGTTTCGAGTGCTCATCTAAATACTTCTTAAATGTTGTGAGGAAATGTCCATGTTTGGATTAAGGCTGTTACTGTATCACAGCAATCCAGCCAATTTGCTGATGAGCTGTGACACATTGAGCAATCAGATAGTAGAATGTAGAAATTGGTTTGGATTTCCAGCGCCTTCTGCTTTTACACAAGAGACCAGCCGCTGTTTCAGATATCTTTAAAACAAATACCAGGCTTGGTTTTCCTCAGTATGTGTTTGTCATAGGAGAGAACAAACCAAGTCCCAGTCTTGGGTCAGAGGCATAGCCTTGACATAAGAACATAAGAACATAAGAAATAGGAGCAGGAGTAGGCCATCTGGCCCTTCGAGCCTGCCCCGCCATTCAATAAGATCATGGCTGATCTGTCGTGGCTCAGTTCCACTTTCCCGCCCTCTCCCCATAACCCTTAATCCCTTCTCTTATCAAAAACCCATCAACCCGCTTCTTAAAAATATTTAGCGAGGCAGCCTCCACCACTTCAACGGGCAGAGAATTCCAGAGATTCACCACCCTTTGAGTGAAGAAGTTCCTCCTCAACTCCGTTCTGAACCGCCCCCCCTTTATCTTGAGGCTGTGCCCCCTAGTCCTACTGTCTTTTTTGAGCGGGAAGAGTCTTTCCACCTCTATCCTATCCATCCCATTCATCATCTTATACGTCTCAATGAGATCTCCCCTCATTCTTTTAAACTCTAACGAGTACAAGCCTAGTTTATTCAGCCTCTCCTCATAGCTCAACCCCCTCAACTCCGGTATCAGCCTAGTAAACCTCCTCTGCACTCCCTCCAAGGCCAAAATATCCTTGCGCCGCATAGTCAGTGCAAACCCAGATTCCAGCAAAGAGGAAGTCAAGACCATTGTTGTACAACTCTAAAGGTACAACTTCACTGGACAACATCTGCTGACAGCTGGAGGGCAGTGGCTAAAATGTCTGACACCCAAAGATCATGCTGATACAGACAGAACGTAGCTGTCGAGCTGGATCATTTGTCATCTTCGGACTGCCTCTGCCACCACATTTTTATAACAATGCTGCGTTTGGACCTTACACGTGCCTACAGGGCCAGTTACAATATTTCAGGAGGCCCTTGAGTCCCTAGGTTTAGGTCAAAGGAAAATATGCTCTCATGGTTTTTTTCTGTTTGCAGAATAGCGCTGAGTAAAAACTTGTTTTATGCATTTTGTTTCAGCAACTGGAATTATTAAAACTATTGTAGATTTTAACTATGAGGACCATATACCTAAATCATACCTACTTGTGGTGCAAGCTGCGAATGGCTCATATAGTGCCTCCCAAACTCTGACGGTATCACTCGCCGATGTTGATGAACCTCCTGAATGTACTTCAGTCGTTAATGGAGAAGGTAAAGCACGATGCAGAAAACACTGAACTTTGGCTTGCTTAGGTTTGTGTAATAGAGCTTATTGATGACCTCTGCTAAACATCTTGATCCTTGATGCTGCAAGGTGACCCACCCTAACCTGGTGCGTCTGTTTGGGGAAAGAGCATGTTTGCAGAGTGATTTGAAATATCTTTCTATGTTAACATGATTGTCTCAATGCAAATTGTTGCCTCAGCACTGGCTAAACCTCTCTCCCTCTATTTTCGTCCTTTAAGATGCTCCTATTAATCTAATTCAACCAAGATTTTGGGCCCTGAACTAATATCTGTGAAGCACTTTGGGATGTTTTATCACTTTGAAGGTGCTATATAAATACAAGTCATTGTTCTTATATTGCAGGCAGTAATGAAAACTAAAACAGTGGAGTTGGATTTAATGCACAGTTTAAGCAAACTCGTATCTTCAGCCCAACAGCAGTCTTCCAGTTCTCTGAGAGTCATTAGCCATTAGTTGCTGTACAGGGCCTGTTGGAGAGACTTGTAGGGATGACAGGAATTTGACTTAGGCTAATATTATACGTAAATATAAAGACATTATATGTGTCTTAATATGGGTAGTCTATGTCCCATTGAGACTCCTGTATTAAGAGATATCTTCTAATATGCAGCTCCTGACAGCTGAAAAACCTATTCCAGCCATCAAGGAACAGAACGAGAATAACTAGTTTGCTGGAAATAGAGCCAATTCAAGCATCTTGTGTTTGCCCAAAGATGTTTAATAATTAACCATGAATCATTTCTTCTCTGTACACATTACTGGACTGCATGGCTAGTTGTTGATGGCACAAGGGAACATTATGAAAGTCCAGCTACATCCCCTTACCTTAGAAAGGATTTATTTCCACAGAGAGAGTGCAATGAAGGATCACCAGACTTGTTCTGCAGATGGCAGGGCTATCTTATGAAGACAGATTGGGGAAACGGGCCTGTATTCTCTAGAATTTCAAAGAATGAGAGTTGATCTCATTGAAGCCTACAAAATACATGAAGAGTTGATGCAGGTAAGATATTTCCCGAGACTGGGGAGTCTAGAACAACGGGGCACAATTTCAAAGTGAGGGGGATGCCGCTTAGGATTGAGATGAGGAAAAACGTATCTTTACACAGTAGGGTTATGGGTCTTTGGAATTCTCTATGCCAGAAGGCTGTGGAAGCTCAGTTATTGAGTATGTTTAAAGCAGAGCGTGATAGATTCCTGATTAACAATAACGTGAAATGTGGAGATAAAAGCAAAATACTGCGGAAGCTGGAATCTGAAACAAAAACAGAAAATGCTGGAAAATCTTAGCAGGTCTGACAGCATCTAGAGAGAAAGAATATAGCCAACATTTTGAGTCTGGATGACCTTTCGTCAGAGCAGAAGTATAGAGATAGTTTTCATTTGGGAGAATCCTGGCCACTAAGTGCCCAAAGGTTGGGAAAACTGGAGTATTGTGCAGTGTTTATTCATACAGAAGTTAGTAGGTCTAGAACAAAGACAAAGAACAGTACAGCACAGGAACAGGCCCTTCAGCCCTCCAAGCCTGCACCAGTCATGATGCCCTAACTAAAATAAATCTTCTGCCCTTACTTGGTCCATATCCTACTATTTCCTTCATATTCATGAAACCATCCAGATGCCTTTCAAACTTGCTAATGCGTCTGCTTCCAACACATTCTCTGGCATTGCTTTCCAAGCACCCACCACTCTCAGTGTGAAAATCTTACCTCGCAGATCTCCCTTAAACTTTCCCCCTCTCATCTTGAATCTATGACCCCTTGTTATTGACACTTCCACCTTGGAAAAAGCGTCTGAATATCCAGCTTGTGAATGCCTCTCATAATTTTGCACACCTCTATCTGGTCTCCCTTCAACCTCTGTCTTTCCTGTGAAAACAATCCTAGTTTATTCAACCTCTCCTCATAGCCAACACCCTCGAGATCAGGAAACAACCTTCTTTGCACTCTCTCCAAAGCTTCCACGTCCTTCTGATAGTGTGGTGACCGGAACTGTGCGCAATACTCCCACCTTAACAATGAGAATCGAGCCCTGAGATCAAGGTACTGATTTCCCATCCACTTCTAATGCACACAAACAGCAGGGAAAATAACAAAAGTCAACCTTGTTTGAAAGAGTACAGTGCTGGACAGTTTAGTACCTGTTAACTCTTGCTGTTGTTTCATGCAGGACCTAACGTGACTATCTCTGAGACTAATAATATTGGAGAATTTGTTTATCGATTCTCAGCATCAGATCCTGAAGGTGCTTTGTTAAATGTGAGTTGCTTTTTTTCATTTGATGTGATTTTGGAACAACAGAATGAAAATCCAATGTGATATTAGAACATCTACTTCAACTGTTTTTTTTCATGCAATTAACTGCTGAAATAAGTTGTTACTGTTAGATTTCTGCTGGAATTCTACCACCCGCCCGCCACAGAATCGGAGCAGGTCAGGGGCAGAAAACAGAAATATCCGTTGACCTCAGGCGGGAATTCCCGGTCTCGCTCAGACGAGGCCGTAAAATCCCCCCTTTCATTTCCATATTACCTGGAAATTGAGGAGCTCCCCCTGCGGCCCAGGGATCATCTAATTCCCAGCACTGCCCCCCTCAACCCCCAGATATCATCATCACTAACCCCGCACCCCACCAGCACTGTTACCCTTGAAACCGCCCCTGCCCATCACACCCAGGATTACATATCGTCTATCGCACCCCTTTCCCTGCCTGAGATCAGTGACTTCCCAGCCTCACCAATCTCTCCACTGGCGACCTGCTGCTGGCTTAGTGTTTCAGCCTCTCATAGCCTCCAAGCCAGTGAGCTGCAGAGGGAGCATAAAAGACTGTGAGAAAGACTGATACAGTTGGGGAGGATAAAAGAGCACGAGAAAGAAATAGAGTGAGAATGGAGATGGGGAGAAAAAAGAGCACAAGAAGGAGCAAGACTGAGAGTAGAGTCAGGAGGATACCAGGGTATGAGAAAGAGTGAAAGCAGAGCTGGAGAGATAAAAAAGCACGAGGAAGACTGAGATGTGGGATGTGGGCATCACTGGCTGGGGCAGCAGTCATGGCCCATTCCTAATTGCCCTTGAACTGAGTGGCTTGCTGGGAACATTTCAGGGGGCACTTAAAAGTCAACCACATTGCTGTGTACATGGAGTCACTTGTAGGCCAGACCAGGTTCCTTGCCTAAAGAACATTAGGAAATCAGATCGGTTTGACAACAATTGACAAAGTTTCATGATCATTGTTAAACTTCTAATTCCAGACTTTTGTTGAATTTAAATTTCACCATCTGCGGTGGTGGGATTCGAACCCCAATCCCCTGTCCTGTTGGCCTTGTATCAATATTTGGGGAAATGTTAGAATCTACTGTCAAGGTTGTGATAAATGGATAATTGTTTGGGCAGAATCAACATGGATTTCCAAATGGGAAATGATGTTTGTGAACTTGTTTGAGTTGTTTGAGGATGTTACTAACATTGACAAAGGAGAGGCAATGGAGATAGTGGCCGCAACTTTCTGGCCATTCATGCCCTGCTTCCACTGCAAATGAGAATGGAAAATTTGGTGCTCAGCCAAATCTCCATTCACTGTAGCGGGACTGGAGAATCCTATCAGCGTGGACAGCCGGAAAATTATGATCAGTATATTTGGATTTTCAGAAGGTTTTTGATAAAGTTCCCCACAGGAAGTTGACTAGCAAAATGGAAGTACATGGGTTGAGGCAATATACTGGTGTGGATTAAGGATTGGATATCAGGCAGAAAGCCGAGAGTAGGAATAAACAGGTCATTCTCGTGGTGGCAGGCTGTGGCTAGTGGGGTACCACAAGGATCAGTACTTGGGCTCCGTTTGTTCACAGTATGTATCAATGATTTGGATGTGGGGACCAAATGTAATGTTTCCAAATTCATAGATGATACAAAGCTAGGTGGGAATGTGTGTTGTGAAGGAAATGTAAAGTGACTACAGGAGGATTTGGACAGACTTAGTGAACGGACAAGAACATGGCAGATGGAATATAATGTGGAAAATATGAGGCAATCCACTTTGCTAGAAGGAACAGATGTGCAAAGTATTTCTGAAATGGTAAGACATAAAAAGTGTAGATGTACAAAGGGACCTGCATGTCCTTGTCCATAAGGCATTCAAGGTTAACATGCAGGTGCAGAAAGGCAAATGGAAATTATCTTTATCGCACGAGGAGTAGTGAATCGTTGGAATTCTCTACTCCAGAGAGCTGTTGAAGCTCAGTCGGTGAGAATGTGTAAAGCAGAGGTTGATAGATTTCTGACTAACAATAACATAAAGAGTTATGGCGATGAGGTGTGTAAAAGGCACTGCAGTCAATGATCAGCCATGATCTTATTGAATGGCGGAACATATTTGACGGGCTGAATGGCCTATTCCTCTTCCTATGTTCCAATGGAACTGACTTGGGATGGTCATGAATCACAATCCCAACAACCACAAATATAACGTGGATAAACTTTTAACAACTTTCTAGAACCTCATTAACTGTGGCAATGAAATCAATCCGACTGTTGACTGATGCATGTAACTTATTGATTTTGATATTTATTAATGAACAAAGTATCATATTTCCACACCAAATGTATGACATTCTGGTTATTCAAAACAGTACCATTGCACCTTTTACAACAATGTTCTTTTAAAAACTATGTTTTACAGTATACAATTCTCCCACTCTCCACATCGGGTACTCTTACACTGTTTGATATTGATACGGTGGGTGCTATTTCTACAATAAGCTCAGTGGATTATGAAGCTACCGATCAGGTACGACTATGACGATCTATTCACTTTCTCAGCCCTTTATACGTAATGGCATCATAAAACTCACTGTGTAATTGTTTATTAGTTTCAAATACCCCTGTGACAGAGATAGAAAAGGTATTTGGGTGAAAAGGATCAATGAATTGGAAAATAGACTGAAGAAAGGTCATTGAATGCTGATCGGTTGGGTGACTGTTATCATTTGTTCTGAAACTGTCCTGAAAAGTTGGCTAGACATCACCCAGCTCACAGAAAATTCAAGTCCTTTCATCTTATGTCAACAGATCTACAATATGATTTTTCTAATTTCTATCCAAATCTTTAACTATAAATCCATATGCAATTTAAATATAAATCTGTATGCAATGAAATGGTTAGAAAGCTGGCCCCACATTTGCTGATCTGCCCATCCCACCATCAGACAGATGATTCTCTGGGCTGATAGAGGCCTGTTCACATTTATTAGCAAACATTGTCTAATCTAAACTTTCAAAGTGCTTTCAATGTTCAAATCAAATGCACCAAAAAAAAGGAAGCATTATGTTTCATCGTGAACAAAATGAACTGTGCCATATGAGAGTCAGGCATTAATTTAGAGACACAGTTGCTAAGATACCAGATGCCACAGTATAGTAAGGCTGTCTGAATACTGAAGGTCTGAAGACTATACGTAGATAAAGACTGGCCCACCATCCTACAATAACTAATGCTTATGGAATTGAAGAGGAGGCTGTGAAGGTTTGATATAAATCCATGTTGACCAGATTGAATTTTAAAGCAATGTTCTGCATACTTTCTAACTGTAGAACAAAGAACAGTACAGCACAGGAACAGACCCTTCAGCCCTCCAAGCCTGCGTTGACCACTTTGTCCTGCCTCGACCAACCGCTAATATCCCTCTATTCCCCATCTGTTCATGTGCCTATCCAGATAACTCTTAAATGTCACTAATGTATCTGCCTCAGCCACCTCTCTTGGCATTGTGTTCCAGGCCTCCTCCATCCTGTGTAAAAAAAACTTCCCCTACATATCGTCACCGAACCTTTCCCCCCTTATCTTGAGCTCGTGCCCCCTTGTAATTGTCATTTCTGCTCTGGGAGAAAGCTTCCAACTGTTCACCCTATCCCTACCTCTCATAATTTTACAGACTTCTGTCAGATTGCCCCTCAGCCTCTATCTTTCCAAGGAGAACAATCCCCGTTTATTCAATCTCTCCACATAGCTAATATCCTCTTTACCAGACAACATCCTGGTAAATTTTTTCTGTACTCTCTCCAAAGCCTTCACGTCCTGGTAACCAGACTTGGACACAGTATTCCAAATGTGGCCTAACCAATGTTTTATATAACTGTAACATAATTTGCCAACTTTTGTACTTGATGCCCCGTTTGATGAAAGCAAACATGCCATGTGCTTTCTTCATCACCTTTTCCACCTGTGCTGCCACTTTTAAGGATCTGTGGACCTGTACTCCCAGTTCTCTCTGTGTGTCTATGTTCCTGATGGTTCTGCCATTTATTTTATAGCTCCCACCCGAATTTGTCTGAATTAAATTCCATCTGTCATTTCTCTGTCCAATTTTCCAGCCTATCTATATCCTGCTGTAAGCTCTGACAATCTTCATCACTATCTGCAACTCTGCCAATCTTAATATCATCCGCAAACATGCTAATCAGACCAGCTATGTTTTCTTCATTTAAATATATTACAAACAGCAGAGGTCCCAGCACTGATCCCTGAGGAACACCACTAGTCATGACGTGGAGATGCTGGTGGTGGGCTGGAGTAAACACAGTAAGTAGTCTCACAACACCAGGTTAAAGTCCAACAGGTTTATTTGTTGCGGCATTGTGAAACTTCTTACTGTGAACACCACTAGTTACAGACCTCCATTCAGAAAAGCACCCTTCCACCACTATCCTTCACCTTCCATGGTGAAGCCAATTCTGCTTCCCTCTAGCTAGTTCACCCCGTGAGATTTAATCTTTTGCATCAACCTGCCATGAGTGACCTTGTCAAATGCCTTACTAAAGTCCATGTAGACAACATCCACAGCCCTTCTGTCGTCAATCATTTTTGTCACCTCCTCAAAAAACTCAATTAAATTACTGAGACACGACTTTCCTGGTACAAAACCATGCTTTCTGTCGCTAACAAGACCATTCGGTTCCAAATGTATATAGCCCCTATCACTAAGAATCTTCTCCAACAATTTCACTATCTCTGATGTCAAGCTCACTGGCCTTTAATTACTCGGGTTATCCTCGCTGCCCGCCTTAAATAACGAGACGTTAGTTATTCTCCAATCCTCTGGGACTTCACCAGTGGCTAACAAGGAAACAAAGATTTCTGTTAGAGGCCCAGCAATTTCAACTCTTGAAGGAGCAGTTGTATCCATGACTTGGTGGAGAGACATGGGTTTATGCTGAGCTGTATTCAAGGAGAGTGCTGCTTCAGACGTTTCTCAGGGGTGGTTCCCTCCATGGTTGAATCATGAAGTATCTATTGCAACCAATCCCTGGCTCTCCTGTAGTTAGTTGGAAGAAGTCCATCACAACAGGAAAATTCTGCCCATTGATTCCAGCTGGTCTCCATAATGAAAATGAACTCATGTTGTTTATCTCTGCAGCTGAAGCAGTATCATGCAGTGGTTTCTGTTGCTGATCCAGCAGGCAATACCTGCACTGGCTTGGTAACTATCTACATTGCTGATGTCAATGATGAAGTTCCAGTCATAAGGTTTGTGCTTAAACTTTTTTTATGTAGGGCACATTTTGGGTTATTTGGCAAAAAGAGTCAGCTTTGTTCTTGTATATAATATTTAAAAACTTGGGTGGATCATAAATTCTGAACTCAAATGTACATTTCTTCCGAATAATTGCAGGAGGTGTTCATTTTCCTCTTTCTGACATGTTTTCTGTTAAAAATGAAAATCTGAAATGTCATAATCTCATAAATTTGTCTGAGATTTAGTTTCAGAGTGAAACATTACATGTCACTGAAATAATTCTTGTGGTCTCACATAGTTAAAAAAAACTTTTAAAATTTAGCCTTTTATTAAAGCTAGAAGTCCCAGATAAATCCTCGGACAGTAATCAAGGATACAGCTAGGTTTTAAAGATTGGGGGGGTGGGGGGGGTGCAAAAAAAGAGGTAAATCAAGAGAGCAATGATTAAATCACAACTTGAGTTGTGAAACTCTTTATCATTGAAAAGGCTCAGGGTTTATGCAGTTCTGAGATCCTAGGACAGAATGAGTAAAAATAGAAAATGATGCAATGATTTTAGAGTTTAGAAGGATGCTTAAACAACTATAACAGTGCATTCAAAGTTTCAAACGAATAAAAGAACAAAGTCACACATTACAGTCTAAAATAGCAGGATTTTATATCTGCAGCTATAGAAAATGATTAGACAGAAACGGTCCTGACCTGTGTTAACCAGGTTCAGATTCTGAAAAGCACCATGAATTGTAGTCTTATTGTAGCTCATCCATCTGTCATTTATCCCTAATCATATTCTAACTCTCAATGTCAAAAATAAAAACATTTATATGATGCCTTTAATGTCACAAAATGCCCCAGGTGCTTCAAAGGAGCCTCGTGAAATCAAGAATGACAGAAAGCCACATAAGGGGATATTAGGAAAGATGAGTATGCCCCTGGGGAAAGTGAAAGATTTTAAGGAATACCTAAAGAGGGAAAGTGAGGTGGCGAGTCAGAGAAGAGTAGGGAGGGAATTCTAGAGCTTTAGGGCCTCAACAATTGGAGACTTTGCCCCAAATGGTGCAGCAGTTATAATTGGGAATGACAAGCAGCCAGGATTAGAGATGTGCAGATATACTGGAATGTTAGAAGGCTAGTCGTAATTACAGAGATAGGGAGGGACAAAACCATGAAGGGATTTGAAAACCGGAATGAGAATTTTAAAGTCAAGATTTATTTAGAGCAGAAGTTAGTGTAGGTCAGGGAGCACAGGATGATAGGGGAATGGTTTTGCTGCAAGTTAAGACATGGGCAGCAGTGTTTTTTGGTCGCCTTGGGTTTACGAGGATATGCATGTATATGTCAATGTAGATAAAAGTGGCAAATTGGTAATGAGCAGCAGAAAGGCTGAGATTCATGTTAGTGCACACTGATGGTACTTTAATTTACATTTCTGCCTTCTCCCATTGTGTTTTCTATTGATGCTTTAATAATCATAATTTAGTTCAAAACAATTGAAAAATAAGATCAGCTTCAAAAGATTCCAGGTAGCACATTAATAACACGCATCCATTTTCTAGTCAATGTCCTTCAAGTCCAGTGTCAGTGGATGAAGAATTACCTGCTGGAACAACTGTAGCTTTTCTATCAGCCTATGACAATGACACCACTGATTCCTTGACTTTCTCCTTTGGAATCCCTGAAACTGATTTCCAAATTCAGCAAGGTAAGCGGATTGACATCCTTCATTCAGTCACTTCAAAGAGAGAATTTGGGAAAGTTATGGGTGTGGCCGTGTCAACTTAAGTTATTAACCTGACCAGCAATTTAACTAAATGGACTAATGAAACATGAAGGCTTAAGAAACTAACTTCACAAAACTGGTGCATCTCAAACTAGATCCCGCCACAGCAGATAGTGAAATTTGAATTCAATAAAAAATACCTGGAATTAAAAATCTACTGAATTAAGAATCTACCATTGTCGATTGTCGGAAAAACCCAACTAGTTCACTAATGCCCTTGAGGGAAGGGAATCTACTGTCCTTACCTGGTCTGGTCCACATGTGACTCCAAAGCCAGAGCAATGTGGTTGACTCTCAACTGCCCTCAGAAGTGGCTTAGCAAGCCAATCAGTTTCAAGGGCAACTAAGAACGGACAATAAATGTTGGGACATCCAGCGATGCCCATGTCTCATGAATGTATAAAAAAAGGGTTGAAGCAGCTTTAACAACTAAGCTATATGAAATAAAATGGACTGTTTACTAAGGTCATATGTTTTATAGATAAACTGTCTTAGTAAAATAAATGATTGATATTAACCAACTTATCTCACACTTTCAGCTGGAAATAATGCATGGATTCTTACTAATGCCATTTTGGACTATGAAAATACCTCTGCAACCACAGACTATCAACTAAATATAATTGTCACTGACCTGGCATCTCAAGTCGCCAGCTGTAATCTAAATGTGTCTTTAAATAATGTCAACGAAGCTCCTGATTGTGACCCTCAGTTTGAAGCAGGTGAGTAGGGTGAAAATGAAGTAATCAGTACGTTGACTGTCAGCCTGTTGACGTGCAAGCGTATCTGTTTCTTGTGGACACATCTGACTCGTATCTACAGAGGCTCTGCTGTAGAATGGAAGGATGAGTCTTAGCTGTTTTCAGTGTGCTAGTGGGAAGAGCTCAGTCTTGGGCAATGATACATGCTTGCCCAATGTATGTAATGCATTGAAAGCCAGATGAAGCAGGTCAACGTGTTGACTTGTGTGTCAGACATTTGGCAAACACGTGTTGCAGCTTCATATTCATTCAGTCAGATGTGAGAACATAGTGGTCTGTCAATGAATATTTCTTGCAAGGCATCAGGGTTAAGATTGCAAAACTTTAGAGTGTTTTCTGTCCCCATCAATCCTGGTATCCAGATTGCAGTTCACTCAAGAAAATATTTTGGGAATCTTATAATCAGACATATGAGGGAATTTTAACTCCGCCGTATGTTAAATTGTTAAAAATTTGAAATCCAACAGCAATCTATGTAATCTTTCCTTTTTCTGCTCTAACACATGTTACATTTCGGGGTGTTCAAGTAAGCTATTCCTGAGAAGGGTGTCATAATTATACAGGAAATTGGTGGATATAGTGAATCAAGAATCTTGGTTCACGGAGAGTTCAATTTACCAATGGAATACAGCTCAATGTATGCAGCACTAACTAATACACAAACACTTAGGAAGAAAAGAACAGCTTTCCCTTCATTTCTCATCTTCAACAGTGCATGAAAACATAAATTAAAGGAAAAAACAATACAGGCATACAGCTGTGGGTTCCAGATAACTTCATTAGTGGTTTAGTTGATGAATTGACAATTTGTATTAGGAGAACATCAGAAATTCCAGTTAGTAGTGAATTCCAATGGGCAGAGTGCCAGATAAGACTGCAATTAACTGAGGTTCTGTTCCTCAAATTCGGAAGGAGCCATTTCAATTTAAAGTTTCTGGGCCAGACTTTGAAGGGCTAGGGATACCTAGAAATGAAAGGGAAGTGGTGGCTGCCAGATCCAGCAGGTTAGTACTTTTAGAGCATGGCTTGTGGGCCATTTCCATGCCCTCAAGGATGCATTCGGTCCCAATCTCTCCTTTTCTCTGTGATTCTACTCCACTTTGATGTAGTCCTTCAGCTCACCTCGTCTCCACACTCCAGAAGCACCCTCGACAACCCCAAATCCTGTCAAATTATCTGGGCCTGTTCCTAGTGGTCCATAGTCGTGGCCTGCTGCTGCAGGCTTATCCAATCAACAGCCAACTGGCCTTCAGAAATATGCACAACTCTTCTGGCTCGCTACCAAAATGTTGTGTCCCAAGTTAATTTTCATGAAGGTAGTAACCCTTTGATCCTCAAGGAGAAATAAAAGAGGATTACAAAATCTTTAGCCCTCAGTGGTGAAGGTCATTACAATTGATTTGTTGCATGAGGATTCTTTTATTCTCTGATCTTTGCTGACAGCATTTGTTGCATATCCATAATCATCTTTATGCGTAAGTCATGGTGATAAATTCCACTCAAGTTATTGAAATACTTCATCATCAGTAAATGTCAAATATAAACTAATTTGCACCATCAGTACCATATTGATAGAGTACTAGTTACAATATTCACATTCCCTTTGGTGCAGGATCTTCTGTCACTGTTGCTGAGGACATTGTTAATGGTGCCTCTGTCTATAAGATAACAGCATCTGACCCCGATGGAAATGATTTACAAGTAAGTTCTTTCTAACAATAGGCTGTTTTTGCTCTTTTTTTTGAGCTTAAAACGTGCAATCTAAGTTTTTACCCTCATTTTGAACCTTTCAGTCCTGTACACAAATGTTCTATGTAGGGAATTCCAGGACCATTTAGAGAAAAGAGGTGATCCAGTGACCATGGAGTATCTAGCCTGTGCCCTACATGCAGTGACAGTGTTAATATGGTTGATCCAGTTTAAATTCTGGTTAATGGAGATTCCCAAGCAGTTGATAGTAGTGGCATTGTGATCAGCACAGCAGGTTGCTTCTTGTCTTTTTGCAGATAGCTACAGTCCGTGCCCCCTTCCTTCTCACCTCACTCCTTCCCTCCCATTTTCCTTCCTGTTCCCCCATCCAACAATCACCAATTCTCTGGCTTCCTGCTTTTCACTCACGCCTCTCTTCATCTCCTTTTCTGAGTTTAATCCCTTTTCTTTCTCCTTCTCTCACTCCCATTGCCATTCCTATTTGACCATAGCTCTAACTGCTCCAAACAGCCTTCACCCAGTCTGCTTCCTTCTCCCTCGTTCACCCCCGTCATATCCAAATTAATCTCAATTGTTGAATTCTTCTTAACCGGTCCCTTCTTCCAAAAGAACAAAGAACAAAGAACAACCCAGCACGGGAAACAGGCCCTTCGGCCCAACGAGCCCGCGCCGCCGCATCGCCCTACACCTATTCTACCCTGCATGTCTACGAATGGGACCCTACTCAGTCAGATTCAGGGAAGAAATAGTGTCAATTTGGTGGAAACCAATTAGCCTAAGAGCACATCTTTGGGGTGTGGGAGGAAACCGGAGCGCCCGGAGGAAACCCACGCAACCACAGGGAGAATGCGCAAACTCCCACAGACACAGGCCCAAATCCATGTATCTGCACAGCTAGCAGTGCTAGTCACTGAGCTGTTGTGGAGCCCGTCTATCGGTCCAGGATCAAGCACACACACCGACATGAAGTACTAGGCCACTCCTGGACTTCCAAGAGCAGCCCACGCACAACCCGCCGTGTGCATGCCCCTCGCTTGACACGAGGTGGACCTCCACCTGTGGAATAAAGACAAAACATATTAATCATACAGCCTGCCCTTCCGGTGTCTCCCGAGGTTTAACCCTATTTAATAGCCCCTACCATATCCCTCCATTCTCGTTTCACTCATGTGCCTATCTAACTGCATCTTAAACGAGTCCGACGTGCCTGCCTCCACCACCCTACTCGGTAGCGCATTCCAGAACCCCACAACTCTCTGTGTAAAGAACCTTCCTCTTACCTCCAAATTATACCTCCCCCCCCCTCACCCTTAAGTGATGACCTCTTGTGTTCGTACCCAGTCTAGGGAGCAGTCTCTCACTATTAACTCTATCTATTCCCTTCAGTATCTTATATACCTCTATCATGTCCCCTCTCAATCTCCTTCTTTCCAAGGAGAATAGCCCCAGTCTCTTCAGTCTCTCCTCGTAACCCAGTCCCCCCATGCCAGGCAACATCCTGGTAAACCTCCTCTGCACCCTTTCCAGAGACTCCACGTCCTTCCGGTAATAAGGTGACCAGAACTGGACGCAGTACTCCAAATGCGGTCTGACCAACGTTCTGTATAACTGAAGCATTAGACGGCAGCTTTTATACTCTAAGCCCCTTCCTATAAAGGCTAACATCCCATAAGCCTTCCTAACAACGTTCTCCACTTGTGACACAACCTTCATGGATTTGTGGACCTGCACTCCCAGGTCTCTCTGTACGTCTATACTCCTAATCGGCCTACCTTTTATCACATAGCTCCTCTCTGCATTATTCCTTCCAAAATGCATCACCTCGCATTTGTCAGGATTAAACGCCATCTGCCACCTATCTGCCCACTGCACCAACCTGTCTATATCCTGTTGTATCACCTGACAATCCAGTTCTGTACCCGCCAACCCTGCCATCTTGGTGTCATCAGCAAACTTGCTGATCACACCACCTACTCCCTCTTCTAAGTCATTTATGTAGACTACAAAGAGGAGAGGTCCCAGTACCGAGCCCTGCGGCACACCACTGGTCACTGGCCTCCAGCCCGACAAGGTACCCTCCACAACTACCCTCTGTCTCCTATTTCCCAACCAGTTCTCAATCCACCTAGCTACCTGGCCTCGTATCCCATGCGCCTTAACCTTTTCTACCAGCCTACCGTGAGGGACTTTGTCAAACGCCTTACTGAAATCCATATAGATGACATCAACGGCTCTCCCATCGTCAACCGTTTTTGTCACCCCCTCAAAGAATTCCACCAGATTCGTAAGGCAAGACCTCCCTCTAACAAAGCCATGTTGCGTATCCCTAATCAGATCGCAACGCTCCAAATGCTCATACATCCTACCCCTAAGTATTTTTTCCATTAACTTCCCTACCACCGACGTCAAACTTCCCTTTGCTTTCTTCATTTATTCTCACACCCTAGCTGTCTCCTCTCGCCAACTCCACTGAATTGGTCTGTTTGCAGACATTGTCCCAACAATATTTGACTCCGGATGTCTCCCCATACCTTGTTCAACCTAGACACCACGCAGGCCCTTGAATATTCCTGTGCAACAGTACAAGGAATCAAATAGAAGACACTTGATCTTCACTTTAGAATAGGATAGAAAATGCTGGAAAAACTCAGCAGAACAGACAGCATCTATGAAGAGAAAGACAGTTACTGTTTCAAGTGAACAACTTTATATCAGAACTTTGGAGTTTAATCACAAAGATCCGAGAATGAGACTCGCTGATAACAGGGTCCAAATCTGAATCTGGAAGAAACCTCAATTCCCATTCCTTATGTTTAATCTCAACAAATTAATATTGAAATGAGGCAGAAAATGAAGTCCATTAGTTCTCCTAAAAGAACTATATAACATTGACAAAATATTGGACAGCACTGTGGCACTGTTGGGTGGCACGGTTGTTAGCACTGCTGCCTCACAGCTCCAGTGACATGAGTTCAATTCCCTGCTTGGGTCACTGTCTGTGTGGAGTTTGCACATGCTCCCCACGTCTGCATGGGTTTCCTCCATTTTCCTCCCACAGTCCAAAGATGTGCGGGTTAAGTTAATTGGCCATACAAATTGACCCATAGTGTCCTGGGCTCTTTCAGTTAGAGGGATTAGCGGGGTCAATGTGTGCGATTGTGAGGATTGGGCCTGAGATGGGAAATTCATTGGTGCAGATTTAATGGACTGAATGGGCTCCTTCTGCACTGTAGGTGTTCTATGATTCTATAATAACTTTCTGATTTTATTCAGTATTCCATCCTGTCGAGCTCCTCCACCAATACCAGCGCACTGTTTGACGTGGACAATTTGGGTCTAATCACCACAGCAGCTGATTTGAATTTTGAAAATGGTGACATGGTATGAGATACATTATTACTACTGAACAATGAGAATATCTTCAGCACAGAGACTTTATTCCAGCCATTTTACAGACTGGGATCTAGATTTCATTGACGGATTTAATCGTGAGTTTTGTTCTTTCTCTTCAGCTTTTCTATGCTGTGGTATCTGTTAATGACACTGGCTCTCCAAGCCTCACTTGCACAGGCACAGTAACCATCACAATTACTGATGTCAATGATGAAGTTCCAGTTATCAGGTACGTCAGATATTATTCCCCTGTTGGCAGACAAGATCAGTTCTCATTCCGACTGATGTTTCTTCAGTTTATTAAACAGGAATATTTATCACATTTTCAGCTCCTGTCCATCGACGACCTTAACCCTGAATGAGGAAGTGGCTGCTGGGACAACACTAATAACTTTATCTGCCTCAGACGGTGATGACAATGAGAACCTGACGTTTAGCTTTGCAGTAAATGAACCTTCCTTTGAAATCAACCAAGGTACGCACACGGTTAACTGTAGTGAATCCCCCAGGACAATGGCCGTGGTGAAGTCTGGTGTATAATGTTTGTGTCTGTGATATTATGTGGATGTTAAGTTTCTTACTCTGTTTTCTCCCTGCTCCTTGTGGTGTTTCTTTGTCCTGTGCTGTGTTTCTCTTTGCTCTGCTCTTTGTTTCTGCACTTGGATCTGTTGATGTGATGTTTTCTTACACAATGGGTGGAATTTTACGACCTCATTGAGCCTGTTTTGCGGCAGAAAAGTGTGATAAAGTTGAACATGATTCGACTAGTGGTGCCCATTTCCATTTTACCAATATAAAAAACTCAGTACTATTGGGATCCTGTCCAAAACGGGCGAAATATCAAGTTGCATTTTATTTATATTCATTACAAATGTATTAGTAAGCTTCATTTCCAATCATCCCAACTCACTTGACTTAACCATCTTGTTCGCTGTAGCTGGATCAATCAGGAAAACACCTCATATGTAAAAGTCACATTCAGGAGCTTGGTCAGAGAGGGTGAGCAAGGAATTAAGTTTCTCCTTTCAAACTGCTCCGTGCTGCTCAGCGGGAATTGTTTAGTGATGGCCATGTTGTGTTTCAGGTTGGGGGAGCCTGCGAGTATGTGCATGGGGATGTGGGGGGATGCTGTTGTTCATAAGCTCAAGTGTTTTGCGGGCCTGCTTCCCAGTTCTCCTGGCCAGTGCCCTGGCACTAACGCATGCTGCCAGCGCCTTCCAAGTTACATTTCCATCCCTTTCTCTGGGACAGCTTCTTGCTGGGAGAAAGAGGGTTTCCCACTTTGCCTCCATCACCTCCAGTATTCTGGTCAGATCAGCACCTAAATAACTGAGGGGGTCTCTTCCTGGAGGCCATTTCTTACTGCATTGCCTGTATGTCTCTCCATCCTTGGAGTTTCTATGGAGTGTGTAGTTCAGCTGCAGGCAGTTTGGGTGAGTCACACACCCGTTGGAGCATTCTAGTGAGTTTAATGCAGTTTGCCTTGTTACCATGGAGCAGAAGCTGAGTCAGCACTTGCAGGTGTGCTGATGGAAGGGGGAGATTTGTGCCTCTGAGTTCATTTGGGGGGGGTGGGGAGCAGGGGAAAGAGAGGGACATAGGGACACGTCGGTCAGCCATCGGGGCCAACGTGGGTGCTGAGGCCCCTTGTGTAAGGGGATGCATGGGGGGATCACTGAGGGGGTTGAGGAGGGAGTAAGAAGGTCAGTAATGTTGGGGGTGGAGTCTCCAATGTCAGTGGAGGGCTGGAGGAGGCTGTATCTGGCCCAGGAATGCTCTGTCAGTAGAGCTTTATTTTCTGTGCATGCACAGTTTGTGGGTCTGATCTGAGCTGCTGGCTATCTGGTGAGTTAGATCCCACCCACTGCCTCTAGCAGCTAGAAACGGGCCAGCCCATATTTTCAAAAATTGAGTGCACAAGAATGGGTGTGAAAATTTGCCGGCAAAATGTATCAGGAACTCTCCCATTTTCATACTAGCTGGACAATTGGAAAAAAAATCTCGTAGAATTCCGCCCTTTTTCTCAATGATTGTAGATGTGCATAATCTCTGTTCTGTGTGGTGTGACATGGCCTCTGTGAATATGTGGTTCCGTTTCTCTGTGTGTTACTCTGTGTTATTGTGACGATCTCATTTTAATTCAGTGTTGTATGCCTAACAATGTGTGTCATACAGCTCGGAGCTTTTCTCGTTTCTTGCACTATTTGTAGTTCCTTACATTTCTTTGTCTGTGATGGAGTGGATATTATTCACCTGAGCTGCATTTGGTTAAACAGATATTTCTTTTGTCTTTCAGTTGGAGACACTGTAATAATTACCAATACATTGGTATTGGACTATGAGGATGTGTCTGTTGTCAAATTCTACACACTAAATGTAATGGTTACAGACCAGGGAGGTAACACAGCCATGTGCAACCTGAATGTATCATTGACTCCCGTTGATGAGGATCCTGTGTGCGATACTGAATTTACAGCAGGTGAAGATATTTCAATGATTAATTTTGACCTATATTGAATAGTGATTGCAATGAGTTGAATTTTTCTCTGGAATCAAATGCTTTCTGCTCACAGGCTAGGATTTTCTGGCCCTAAAAACCAGAAGTAATTGGACTTCCGATGAGATTGGAAGATTCTGGTGGTGGGCAGGACTGGAAAATCGCAGCCATAATTTCATTTCTCATGCACCAATTATCAACCCAGACAGCATGCAGATCTTTCCATTGGTAGGGTGGGAATGTGGCAGCATTATTCCTGAATGTAACATCGGCAGAAAGTGGAAAATCTGCCACATTGGAATGAATGATGCTTCGTTCTTGTAATCTCCATATTTTACTGCAGTAAGACTCAGAGCCCTTCCCAGCAGCAGTTAGGGATTAGGCAACAAATGCTTGTCTAGCAAGCAATGCCGAATTCCTGTGAAAGCATAAACAAAATCCAATCAGGTCTAAGAGAAAGAACACAGGAAGGCATGGTTGCACAGTGGTTAGCACTGATACCTCACAACTCCAGGGTCCTAGGTTTGATTTTTTTCTTGGGTCACCGTCTGAATGGAGTTTGCACATTCTCCCCGTGGCTGCGTGGGTTTCCTCTGGGTGCTCTGGTTTCCTCCCACTGTCCAAAGATGTGTGGGTTAGGTGGATTGGCCATGCTAAATTCCCCCTTAGAATCCTGGGATGTGTAGGCTAGAGGGAAAAGTGGGGTAAATGTGTGGTCTTGTGGCGATAGGGCCTGCTGTGGGATTGTTTTTGGTGCAGATTTTAATGTGGCAAATGGCATCCTTCTGCATTGTAGGGTTTCTATGAAGTCCTCCCAGCTTTTAGAAAACAATGACAGCATATTAGGGCACAAAAATACAGCAATACAAACTATTGTTTCAGCAATAATTTTCACTCTAAAGGAACTCAAATCAAGGATATAATCACAGGACTCTCATGCCAATTGATCAATCAGGTATAGTTTTATGGGAATGTCCAATAATAAATTAAACATTGATGGCTGATCATTTAGATCACCAGAGCTCAGTAACACAGGGGCAGGGGTTAGAGGGGACAGTCAGATTGAGCAGGTAAGAACTTTTCCAGCAATGACTGCAGACCAGGAGGAGCAAGAGTCCTTCTTCTCGGCCTCTCAAAAATCTTCTGTTGCAATCTCTCCGTTCCCATCCACAAACACACCATCCTCCTGCCACCTAACACACCTTCTTCACTTCCACACTATCAGCTATATAGTACCAAACCAAACTTAGATTTTCCCTGATTGCCAATGCCTGTCCCTAACTGTTTCCTGCTGCAGCTTTTTTGGTACAGATGTTCCTGACAGCAGTGAATATGTGAAAGTGCAACCAGATGATTATACAGGTTAGGAATAGGCCATTTAGCTGCTGGAGCCTCTTCCTTCTCATCTCCATTTTAAATGGGAAATCCATCCTTTTTAAAGTTTGTATAACGCTGGACGGTTTAGTACCTGTTAACTCTTGTGATTGTTTCATGCAGGACCTAACGTGACTATCTCTGAAACTGATAATATTGGAGAATTTGTTTATAGAGTCTCAGCAACAGACCCTGAAAATGAGTTGTTAAATGTGAGTTTCTTTGTTATGATTGAATAATACAGAATGGAAGTCCAATGTGATATTAGAACATATACCCCATCTGTTTGTTTCATGCATTCAGTTGCTGAACAATAATGTATCTTCCCTGCTGTTCCATTCGACATGGTTTAAATTCCAGCACCTTTATTCATTGTGGCATCTCCTTGAGAGGTACAGATTATCTTTAAGCATAGAAGGCAGGCTGCAGTGCCAGCTCACTGCACTATACTCTTTGGGCCCCCAGTGAGGCCAGATTTAGTTGATAGTTTGATGAGGAATCAGGGAGCAACCCATTTGGTTGCACAGTATACTCATGGTCATGAATTGGGAACACCAAGTTTCCTTCTTGCCAATGTCCAATGAAACTGGAATGGGCAGGTCACATATTGTGACCCCTACAACCCAAATAAAATGTGGATGAACTTTAAACACTTTCTTGATCTATGAATGGGATATCCCTTATTTTTAAACTGTTGCCCTAGTGCTAGTCTCTCCCACAATGGGAAGCAGATTGTCAGCATTCATCTTGTCAAGTCCCCTCAGGGTTAGATGTGTTTTAACCTCATTAGCTTTTGCAATGCTATCAATCTGACTGTTAACTGATACATGTAATTTGCCTCGATTGATATTCATTAAGGGATGGAGTGTTATATTCCTATACCAAATGTGTAACATTCTGATTATTTGACACAATAACCATTGCATTTTCACAACAATGTGTGTGTGTTCTTTTTAAAACAATGTTTTACAGTATACAATTCTCTCACTCTCCACGTCGGGTGTTCTTACACTGTTTGATATTGATACAGTGGGTGCCATTTCTACAATAAGCTCAGTGGATTATGAAGCTACTGATCAGGTATGACGATCTATTCATTTGTGTGTGCCTTTTGTCAATCCAAGTGTATTGTCCCATTCAAGGCGCACGTGTGTATGAACTCTTCAGTATCTGAGTTATTGTGAATGGTTCTGAACATTGTGTAATTTTCAGTGAACAATCTCACTTCTGGCCTTAGATGTTGGGAAGGTCATTGATGAAGAGGTTGAAAATAGTTGGGCTGAAGAATGTTCGGAAGTTGAGATTGCTGACCTGAAAGAACCACACCCGTCTTCCTTTGTGCTAGCTATCACTCCATCCAGGGGAGAGTTTTCCCCCTGATTCCAATTAACTTCAATTTTTCTAGAGTTCCTCGCTGCCACACTTGGTCAGATGCTGGCTTGATGTCGAGGGCAGTCGCTCTTGCCTCACTCTGGAGTTCAGCTCTTTCATCCATGTTTGAATGAAGGTTCTAATGAGGTCAGCATTTAGGGATGACCCTAACAAATGCTAAACGAGCATCAATGAGCAAGTTATTGCTGAGTAAATTGATAGAACTGTTGATGACCTCTTCCACCACAGTATTAATAATCTGATGGCATGGTGTTTGGTTGGGTTGGATTTGTCCTGCTTTTTATGCACTGGACGTATCTGGATACTTTCTACATTGCCAAGTAGATGCCAGTGTAGTTTGGCTAGTGGTCAAGTGGGGTAATGACAGGCCATGAGGTACAGATTGTAGTCAAACACAATTCTGCTGTTGTTAATAGTGCACAGTGTCTCTGACCTACACGTGTGACTCCAGACCCACAGCAATTCTCATAGATGTCCAGTTTTGAGTTGCTAGATCTGTTTGAAATCTTCCTCATTTAGTACACAACAAAATGGCGGGTATTTTCAATGTAAAGGTGGGACTCCATCTCCACAAGGATTGTGCAATGGTTACTCCCTAACACTGTCATTGACAGATGCATCTGCAACAGGTAGATTAGTCAGGGCGAGGTCAGGTGGGTTTTTCTCTCCTGTCGGTTCCTTCGGTACCAGCTGCTATGTCCTTGAGGGCTTGGCTAGCTTGGTCAGCAGTGGTCTTACTGAGTCATTCTTGGTGATAGATGTTGAAGTCCCCCAGCCAGATTACATTGCTTGCTGTTGTCACCCTCAGTGCTCCCTCCAACTGGTGGAGTACTGATTCATCAGCTGAGGGGGGATGGTAGATGGTAATCAGCAGGAGGTTTCTTTCTGCATGTTTGACCTGATACCATGAGACTTCATGGGATCCAGAGTCAATGCTGAGGACTCCAAGTGTTATGGAGGAAGGGGTGCAGAAGATTTGGCAGCAACAGCATAGCGGTTGCTCCCCGTTTCCTGATGTTCGGTCCCTCAATCAGATACTGAATGTCTTTCATCAAGGGATAGGCCTGGTGGTGATAAGCTGGCTACATTATTTTAATTGCAGATCCATCTGCAGCTGCGATAATACCACTTAAGGGTCTTGATAGGAGATAGGGCAGAGTTGAGGGCCTGGGCGAGATACTGTCAGAGAGTCAGTGCAGACTTAAGGGGCCACATGGCCTTTTCTGCACTCTAGAGATTCTATGATTAGCAACAGGGTGGGAAGATCAACCATGGGCCTTCTTGCCCAGTTAAATTCTGGCCAAGACAGGAATGTGGTGGTCTTCTGGTAATCCACCATTCAGACTAATTAAATACCCTTTCCATCTCCAAGCTCACCACAGAGAGAGTAAAAGATTTCCTCCCACAGCCTGATCTTTGTGGTCTCCAACTTTGTCCCACAAGTGTTGTTTATTGCACTGTAACACACAGGCCAATCTTTATGTACTTGTGACCTTCAGGTCTTCTGACATTCTCAGTGATCAGTTGTGGTGTCTTGGTAAATGGATTTCCTTGTTGGCAACTGACTCTTTTTCAGCTCCAAGATCCTTATACTGGCCAATGATAGGCCACCTCCCACAACCAAAAAACATGACATGGAGAGGCCAGGGAATCTCACCCAATACACCACATTGAAACATAGAAACTAGAAGCAGGAGTAGGCCATTTAGACGATCGAGCCTGCCCCACCATTCATTTGGATCATGGCTGATCATCGAATTCAATATCCTGATTTTCCCCCCCTTCCCCCCATTTCTCTTGATCCCTATCGCCCCAACAGCTATATCTAATTTCTTCTTGAAATCAGACAACGTTTTGGCCTCATTTACTTTCTGTGGTCGTGAATTCCACGCATTCACCACCCTCTGGGTGAAGAAATTTCTCCTGACCTCTGTTCTAAAAGGTTTACCCTTTATCCTCAAACTATGACCTGTGGTTCTGGACACACCCACCCCCACCACTAGGAATATTCTTTCTGAATCCACTCTGTCTACCCTGTTAGAATTTTATAAGTTCCTCTGATATCCTTTCACTCTTCTAAACTCCAGTGAATATAATCCTAAATTCCCTCCTCATATGACAGACCTGCCTTCCAGGAATCAGCCTGGTAGACTTTGCTGCATTCCCTCTATAGCAAGGGCATCCCCGTTCAGACAAGAACAACAAAACTGCATACAATACTCCAGGTATGGCCTCACCAATGCCCTACACAATTGCAGCAAAAGATTCCTATCCCTACACTCAAATTGTCTCACAATGAAGGCCAACGTACCACTTGCCTTCTTTATTACTTGCTGTACCTGCCTACTTACTTTCAGTAACTGATGCACAAGGACACCAAGTTCTCGCTGAGTATCCACCTCTCACTATTCGCAACCATTCAAGTAATAGTCTGTCTTCCTATTATTGCTTCCAAAGTGGCTAACCTCACATTTATCCACATTTTACTGTATCTGCCGTGTGTATGCCCACACACTCAGCTTGCCTAAATCACACAGAAGCATCTCTGCATCCACTTCATTACTCACCCTGCCACCCAACTTTGTGTCATCTGCAAATTTGGAGATCATACATTCAGTTACATTTTACTGGGAGTGAAATAAATATTCTCACGTACATAGGAGATTGAGGTAGAAGCTGAAATATCATAAAATATGTTTTAACAGTAGCTTTGTATTATTTTAAGTATCTTTTGGATTGTTTTTCTAAATGAAGAAATTTGATATTTCACAAATATTACCTTCTCAGTCTCACTGTGTGATTAACAGTAAACATGCTGTTAAAAATCCAGTTACACCTCACTCAACAAGGCATAGCTTTATCAAAGTTTTTTTTACAGTGAGATTAATTAATGGCATAAAAGTGAAAGTCCACATTAATTCAAATAATCTCTAAAGGGGACATCAGTGCTTGCTGTGGAGCACAAAAACACCATCAAAAATCTCCTATTTCCGTTTTTAACCCTTCATGTAAAAACACAAAAAATTGCTTTCAATTGTAATGAATGCGATGTTACAACAAAAAAACTGGGGCCATTGTGAAATTCCAGTCTTCTGGTTGTGTAGCAAGTGAAAGACTATCACAGGTCTCCCATGTTTCTGATTTTTCCCCTGGCTTTCACACTTGAGGCAAAGATACAACAAAGCTCAGATAACTTGCCTCTGTTCACTTCCCCCCTCATCTTGAACTTGTGCCCCTTTGTAATTGAAAAGGCTTCCAATTGTTCATCCTATCTATATCTCTCAGGACTAAACCTGGATAATGTGCGTGAAAACCAAGATTAATCGCAGCCATTCACTGAGGTTCGCTTGACAGTACTTTCCAAACCCGCAACTTCTATAATCTAGAAAGACAAGGACAGCAGATCTATATCACCTTCAAGTTGCTCTCGGAGTCACACACCATCCTGATTTGGAACTAGCAGTGCCACAGGGTCAAAATCATGTGACTTCCTTTCTACACCACATGGACTGCAGCAGTTCAAAAGGCAGTTGACCACTACCATCTCAAGGGCAATTTGAGATGGACTATAAATACTAGTCAAGCCAGTGATGCCCACATCCTTTGAAAAAATAATGTAAAAATACACTGCACTAAATTTTTACCAATTTCTTAAGTCTTTACGCAGCCCGCTGTTGTGATGAAGCCCAGAACATCTCACATCAGCAAAAGTTTATTGACACAAAATGGTTATTGACTGAATTGTAGCAGATATTCTAGTTCCAGTAATGAAATGTGATTATATCTTGTGTCTCTGCAGCTACAGCAGTATCATGCCATGGTTTCTGTTTCTGACCCAGCAGGCAATACCTGCACTGGCATTGTAACTATCCACATTGCTGATGTCAATGATGAAGTTCCAGTCATAAGGTTTGTTATTAAACTCGTTTATGTGGCCACATTTTCTCAAATAACACTATATTTGAGAAAAAGCACTAGCTTTTGATAATATTTATACTTTGGGAGAATCATAAATTCTGAATTTAAATAAATATTCTCACCAGAACTTGTCCAACATTTTGCTTCTTAATATTTAGGGTAGATTGAGATTACATTTCCTATTTATGCTTTTGTTATGCTCAAATTGTTTTAGTAATCACAACTTCGCTTAATTCAATTGAAAAGTAAGATCAATATGAAAAGATTCCAGGTTGCACATTAATAATAAACATCCATTTTCTAGTCAATGTCCTTCGAGTCCAGTGTCAGTGGATGAAGAATTACCTGCTGGAACAATTGTAGCTTTTCTCTCGGCCTCTGATAATGACACCACTGATAACCTGACTTTCTCCTTTGGAATCCCTGAAACTGATTTCCAAATTCAGCAAGGTAAGGGAATTGACATCTCTTCATTCAGTCATTTCAAAGAGAGAATTCAGAACAAGCTATCATCTCAGTTTTTGTTTCCTGTTTTTTCTCACTCTTTTCACCACAGTCTATTGATACTGATATATCCATTATCTAATGAGAGATCTATGTATGGAACATGGAGAAAGTAAAAATTCACAAACTCACAGACTGGTTTTCCAAAGTCAGTATTGGGACACCCAAACTATCTTGGGTGCATAAAATGAGGCTTGGACCTTCATTAAATTTTTAATGAGATGTCCTTGTCTTCACAGTTTACCTTGTACCAAAGATACTAAAGCAAGAGTTGTGTCATAGAATGGCTATGGTGCGGAAGGAGGCCATTTGGGCCCATCAAATCTGCACCAACCCGACAACAGAGTATCTTGCACACAGGCCCCATTCGTATAACTCCATATATCCATATCCAACTAAGTGCCCTAACCTATATATCTTGGGACACCAAAGGGCATTTTAGCATGGCCAATTCAATGGACCTGCACATCTTTGGACTGTGGGAGCAAACCAGAGCACCCAGAGGAAACCCACGCAGACACGGTGAGAATGTGCAAACTCCACACAGTCACCCAAGGCGAGGAATCAAACTTGGGTCCCTGCGCTGTGAGGCAGCAGTGCTAACCACTGTGCCACCCCATGTGTCACATGAAAAAATTAAAATAAAAACTCTTCAGATGAACAAGGCACTCTCTTGTTTCTACAAGAGACTAAATTGAGAAAGTTAATACATTTGGCAGAATTATGAAATAAATTTGAGACAATAAGTTTGATGTGATTTTATTGCAATTTATTTGTAATTAAAACAAAAATAATTCTTTAAAGTCTAATTCTATTAGAGTTGTGCTGAGTAAGTGAACATGCAAGGGAGATTTGGTTTGCTTCCTGGACAGTACACTTTGAGAGTTACACGGGTGTAATTTCCTTGTCCCTCCTGTTGGGGGAATCGTGGCAAGCAGAATTGAAATTTTGGCAGATCATGTAAAGGTCCATTGACCTTGGATGGGAATTCTCAGTCTTTGGAAGTGCGTGGCTGGAAAGTCCCACCCCTCATTTGAATGAAGCCCTTTCCAATATAACCTGTAGACAGCACTGTAACTGACACACCAGATTGTAAGCAGTTTCTGTCAGGAAAGGGAAGGTTGTTGGGGTTGGTAAACTGTTCTGAAAACACCTCAAAAACAGAGAGGATAAAGATGGTATAAAATGAGAGAAATTATTTTGTTAGTGAGAAATAAGGAAAATGCAGGTCAGGTTTAATAACCTAACAAAAAGTAACCAAGGTTCAAAAAGGATTACACAGTTAAAATTCTGTAAACCAGTTGTGTTATTGTGCAGTTGCTGTTTACTTGCCACTGATTTTTCCTGAGCTTTATTCAGGGATGCTGCAGTCGTGACTATAAAGGTTCATGGTGACAAGATTTAAGTGGTGACAAATGTCAAAATCCATTTTCCTGCTCTGTGTTAAAGTGCAGCAGTTTGTAACCTATCTTATCCTGAAGGGTGTTGAGACTCTAACCTTTTCCACAGGGAGGTTAGCTCTGCTAGCATGGAGTAGTGTTAGTGCAATGGATGTGGTCACAGCATAACTTATTAACTTGCCCAGCAATTGAACCAAATGAATCAATGCAACAGGAAAGTGCAGGGAACTAATATTGCAAAGTAGATGAAACAAAAAGATCAAAGTAGCTTCAATAGACAGTCTATCAGAAAATAAAATGCATTATTTACTAAGGTCATAAGTATTATAGATAAATTGTCTCAGTAAAATAAATGATTGATATTAACCAATTTACCTCTCACTTTCAGTTGGAAATGGCGCATGGATTGTTACTAATTCCATTTTGGACTATGAGAATGCCTCTGCGATCACAGACTACCAACTAAATATCATTGTCACTGACCTAGCATCTCATGTCGCCAGCTGTAACCTAAATGTGTCTTTAAGACGTGTCAGTGAAACTCCTGTTTGTGACCCTCAGTTTGTTGCAGGTGAGTAGGGTGAAAAATGAATTAATCAGTACTTTGACTGTCAGTCTGTTGATATGCAAGGGTATGTGTCTCTTGTGGACAAATTTTGACTCATGTCTATGGAGGCTCTGCTATAGAATGGAAGGATGTGTCTTTGCTGTTTTCTGTGTGCTAGTAGGAAGAGCTCAGTGTGTATAGCGATACTCCCACGCGGAGCTTCATGGAGATGGTGAGGAATGTATAGTGAGGAAGATGGAAAAGGGAGTTAGTGGGATGATGCAGCCTTGCTTATACTCACATTGGGCCTGAGACAGATCCGTTGGTAAGGATCACAGCTTGCATACCATCGTATGGCAAGGATGGTGAGGAGTTTCTGTGGACAGCCAAATTTAAGGAGGATGCTCCACAGTCACTCCCAGTCGATAGAGTTGAAGGCCTTTGTGAGATCAAAAGGCCATGAATAGAAGTTGTTGCTTTCCTCTGAACTTTTAGAACAAAGAACAATATAGCACAGATACAGCCCCTTTGTCCCTCCAAGCATGCGCCAATCACGTTTATCTATCTGAACTCACCACTTATATCCCTCTATTCCCTGTCTGTTCAGATGCCTGTCAAGGTACGTCATAAATGTCACTAATGTAGCTGCCTCAACCACCTCACCTGTCAGTGCATTCCAGGCCCCCACCACTCTCTGTGTAAAAGAAATTCCCCTACACATCTCTACTGAACCTATCCCCCCTTATCTTGCACGTGCGCCCTCTTCTAATTGTCACTTCTGCCCTGGGAAAAAGCTTCCAACTGTTCACCCTACCTATACCTCATAATTTTATAAACTTCTATCAGGTCATCCCTCTTTCCAGGGAGAATAATCCCAGTTTATTCAATCACTCTTCATTGATAATACCCTCCATATAGACAGCATCCTGGTAAACATTTTCTGCACTCTCTCCAGAGCCTCCACATCCTTCTGGTGGTACGGTGACGGAATTGGATGCAGTATTACAAATGTGGCCGAACTAACGTTTTATATAACTGTAACATAATTTGCCAACTTTTATACTCGCTGCCCCATCCGGTGAAGACAAACATGCCATATGCTTTCTTCACTACTTTTTCCACCTATGCTGCCACTTTTAAAGATCTGTGGACTTATATTCCCAGATCTCTCTGTGTGTCTATGCTCCTGATGGGTCTGCCATTTATATTTTAACTCCCACCTAATCTACCGAAAAGCATCACCTCGCATTTGTCTGGATTAAATTCCATCTGCCATTTCTCTGCCCAATTTTCCAGTCTATCTATATCCTGTTGTATTCTCTGATAATCTTTATCACTATCCGTAACTCCGCCAATCTTAGTATCGTCTGCAAACTTACTAATGTAACCAGCTACGTTTTCTTCCAAGTCATTTATTTATATTACAAACAGCAGAGGGCCCAGCACTGATTCCTGCAGAACACCACAAGTTACAGACTTTCATTCAGAAAAACACCCTTCAACCGTTACCTTCTGTCTTCTTTGACCAAGCCAATTCTGAATCCATCTAGCTAGTTCACTGCTGATCCTGTGAGATTTAATCTTTTGCACCAGGCTGCATGAGGGACCTTGTCAAATGCCTTACCAAAGTCCATGTAGATAACATCCACAGCCCTTCCCTCGTCAATCATTTTTGTCACCTCCTCAAAAAACTCAATTAAATTAGTGAAAACTGACCTCCCTTGTGCAAAACCAAGCATTTCTTAGACTTGTCTTGCTGTGAAGATTATGTCCACTGTGTCTCTTGATAGAATCGCATTATGACTCCGGTAGGAGCTCTTCAGCCTTGAGGAGATGGGGATTGAGAGGGACTTCTACAATAACCTTCCCCGTGGTGGAGAACAGGGGTACCCCCTTTATAGTTACCTCAGTCAGTCTGTTCTGACACAATTACCATATCGTGATCCCCTGGCATTCTCTCCTCCTCCAGGTGAGGGCGATGAGGTCATATCTTAATGTGAGTGAACTTCCCTGCCATAGCTCATCATTTTGGCAGGGATTCCATCTGCATTGATGGCCTTATTGGTTCTGAGCTGTCAGATGGTCTTTTGAACTTCATGGTGGGCTGAGGTTATGTTTAGGTCATGGCGGGACACATGCTAGGGGATGTGGTCAAGGGCATTCACGCCAAGGACTGAATTCCAGTTCAGTTCTAAGTGCTCCTCCCAATGATACTGAGCGACCCTCTGTTCTTGATGAGCACCATTCCTTTTCCAGCTCTCACTGGAGTAGGTCATTGGGTGTTTGGGCTATAAATGGTTTTGGCTACACTGAGGAATCCAAACCTGTCATGATTATCAGTGAGTTGTATTTACTTTTTATTTATTCCCGGGATCTGTTCATCGCTGCCAAGGATAGATTTGTTGCCCATCACTAATTGCCCTTTGAACGGAAAGGCTTGCTGGGCTATTTCAGAGGGCATCTAAGAGTCAACCTCTGTGGATCTGGAGTCACATCTTGACCAGATGAGATAAGGACAGCAGATTTCCTCCCCAAAAGGACGTTAGTGAACCAAATGGATTTTTCTGACAATTGACAATGGTTTCATTGCAGAGGCAGCCCATGGAGAAAGTATTCTTCTTCTGATATAGCTTTGCAGAAGAAGGTAGATTTACCACCTTGTCTTTGAGATGGCCTTCTCCTGCTCACCATGTCTCATTCAGAGCAACAATATTGATGTTGCAGCGTCAAGAGTTCCTGAGCTCTGATAGTGATGTGGTGTTCTGTTCTGTCACTGTTGGGGTTGTCCATTAGAGTCCTGATGTCCCAGGATCTGAAACTCATTTTAAAGGAGTGGAAGATGCCGGTTTGTGGATTTATTTAAAGTGGAGTGGCCGCTGCTCACCAATGACTACACGGTTCTGACAGAACGAGAACTATGTCCAACGGCAGGGAGAGCTGAATCGATTGGAGATCAGGGTCCAGCTGAGATCTAACACACACATGGGTAACATTGCCACTAATACCCCCTATCCTGGGGTCCTGCAGTCCAGCCAGCTTTTGGCTTGATTTGGAGGAAGATAATTGGATTCCAAACATGCCCTCCTGTGGCATCATTCCTACCTAGGGCTCAGGATGGTGACACATCCATCAATCAATCTCTCATTAACCCTTCCTCGCTCATTAACCCTTCCTCGCTCATTAACCCTTCCTCGCTCATTAACCCTTCCTCGCTCATTAACCCTTCCTCGCTCATTAACCCTTCACGCACTCAAATCTCACTCATTCAACTCACACCCCTTCACCCAATCCCTTTAATGTTTCCTGCCATTCCTGCTTGCTTGTGGAATGTTGTGTTAATTCACTGATGGTGGCCGAGTTCTAGCTGGAGTGGACAGAGCCTTGGTCGGTGCATGTGTGTGTTAGTGAATGTGCTTGTGAGCAAATGTGCGTTGGTGGATGTGGTAACTGATGTGAATATCAGTGAATGTGGATTTAAGGATATTTGTGATTATAGATTTGGTGTTAGGCCTGAGGCTTAGCAGTGTCCGAACATGGGCATGTGCTGATGGTAGTTGGGAGAGCCAAAAGTGAGGGGAGCTGGGGAAGTTGTGAGCGAGACATGGGGGATGCAAGGAAAAGCAGGGGGATGGAGGCATGGCAACTGGGCAAGATGCGGGAAGAAGCAGTGGAGAGCTCAGGCCCAACCCATCATAAGAGAGAATGGGTTTTAAAATTGAAAAGATCACTAGTGAGACCACATCGAGTCTTCTGTGCCGTGTTGGTCTCCTTACCTAAGGCCACAGAGGGAGTGCAACTGAGGCTCACCAGACTGAATCCTGAGATGGCAGGATTCTTCTCTGAAGATAAATTGAGGAGTCTGGGCCTGTGTTTTTTCTAGAGTTATGATCCCATTGAAATGTGCAAAATTGTTAAAACGCTCAACAATAGATGCAGGAAGGATGTTTACCCTGTTTGGGGGGGGTGGGGGGGTTGGGCGGTTCTAGAATAAGGAAACACAGTCTCAGAATAAGAGGTGGACTATTTAGGACTGAGATGAGGAGGAATTTCTTCACTCAGTGAGTGGTGAATCTTTGGAAATCTAACCCTGTGAGGGCTGAAGGGGCCCAGTCATTGAGCCTGTTTAAAACAGAGGTCAACCGATTTCTACATTCCAATGACATTAAGGGACAGAGGGATCATCCTCAGTGGTAAAGACCATTACAATACATTGATTTGTTGCATTAGGAGTGTTTTTATTTATTAGGAGTTTAGAGATGATCTCATGGAAATGTACAAAATTCTTAAGAGGCTCAAAAGGCTCAACTGAATAGACTTAGATGAGTCTCAGAATAAGACTGAGACGAGGAGGAATTTCTTCACTCAGTGAGTGGTGGATCTTTGGAACTCTATCCCCATGAGGGCTGAAATCATTGAGCCTGTTTAAAACAAAGGCGATTGATTTTTATATTCCAGTGACATTAACGGACAGAGGGGTCACACTCAGTGGTAAAGACCATTACAATACATTTGTTGCATTAGGAGTGTTTTTATTCTTTTGTGGGATGTGATCTTTACTGACAAGGTGAGCATTTGTTGTCTTTCCATGATCACCCGAAAGCCAAAGTTACAATGATAAATTCTGTTCAACACATTGAAATGCTTCATCATTGGTTCATCTCAAACATAAACTAATTTACCATCATGAGCACCATCAGTTACACATTGAGATGATCCTGTTTACAATAATCACCTTTCCTTTGTTACAGGAGCTGCTGTCAGTATTGCTGAGGACATTGCTATTGGTACCTCTGTCTATAAGATAACAGCATCTAACCCTGATGGATATGCTTTACAAGTTAGTCCTTTCTCATTGTCGGATGGTTTAGTTCTAGGTTGAGCTTATGACACGCAATTTGAACCATTTTGTTCCTTGTAACAATATAAATATCTTCTTTTCTTCACCCCAAATCGGCTCCATATTTATCTCAATCCATCAGTTCTTCTTACCTATTCCCTTCTTCCCTCTCCTCTCCTCCTTTCCTCTCACACCCTGTGTCTCCTCTCATCAACTGTCTCTCTGTCCACACATTGCCCCATCTCCATTTGACTCCAGTTCTCTCCTCATTCACTAACCTTGCTGGACACAAACACAGCACAAGTTCCTGACTTTCCCCTACAGCAGCACCAGGGATTAACTAGGAGACAGTGAGTGGAATTCTTTTATTTTCTGTCTAAATGTCAGCTCCGATGTTGAAAGCAGACGCTAGCCCACTGGCTGCAGTGCCCGCTGTACCCGCCATATTTTTAAACACTTGCACTAAAAAATCAAGGAGCTGGTTTCCATGACAAAAGAGGGCCTGCTTGGCCTGAAACATCCGCTATTCACCAATCAGGGTGCCCCAGTGTCAGAACGATAAAGATAGATCAAAGGAACTCCTCCTCCACTCCCCCACCAGCAATGAATCTTCCCATCTCCACCATGGATTTCACAAGTAACTAGCCCCCCTCCCCCCCCCCCCACAGCTCGCCACGGAAAGCCCCTGCCCCACAGAATACCAATTGTGGCCCCACCCCACGCCCACCACAGAACATACAGCACCCTCCCCAAGGAACCTCCCTGGCAGTGCCAGGTTCCTGCCTGGGGATGACCTTCTGCCCCCAGGGGCTGTACTTCTGAACTTACCTGGCACATTCTGTTTGCCACTGCCCTGTTTTTAAAAGGCTGTTGTAAAGAGTGCCAAAGTGACGTCACACTGTGGTTGGATGTTACAGCGGGGAGGCCGGCTAATTATATTTGATGGGAGTATAATGGGGTTTCCATCATTGCGAGGTGGGGACCCAGTTACGTAACTCAGGCGATGGGAACAATCGAGTTGGGGGGAGTGAGCTGGAGGAGTCCCACTGGCGTAAAAGCCGTTTTGGGACCTGCCCTCGATTCTCCACTCCCACTGTCAATCCCCCTCTCCCCCCCACCGCCCCCCAGTAGATTCACACTTTGAAATAAGAATAAAAATGCTGGAAAAGCTCAGCAGGTCAGGCAGCATCTATGGAGAGAAACAGATGTTGCAGCTGTTTAGGCCGGTGGGATTGTCCCATCCCGCTGTAAAGGACAGAGGTTTGGCTGAGTGCCCAGATTCTCCAACCTTGCTGCAATGGGAGCGTGGTGTGAACAGCCAGTAGGATTGTGCCCAAAGATTTAAGTCAATGGTCTTTCACTGTGAAGTAGTGGAGGTTATCACAGAGAGCCAGGTAGGCCACTCACTACTAAGATCCAAGTCTGAATCCAGAAAAAACCTCAATTCCCATTCCTTATGTTTAATCTCAACAGTTGAGATGGAAAAAAAAAATAGAAAATGAAGTCTATCTCAATGTTTACCTAAATGAATTGTATACAGCACTGACAGAAATATAACTTTGATTTTATTCAGTATTCCATCCTGTCGAGCTCCTCCACCAATACCAGCGCACTGTTTGACGTGGACAATTTGGGTCTAATCACCACAGCAGCTGATTTGAATTTTGAAAATGGTGACATGGTATGAGATACATTATTACTACTGAACAATGAGAATATCTTCAGCACAGAGACTTTATTCCAGTCATTTTACAGACTGGGATCTAGATTTCATTGACGGATTTAATTGTGAGTTTTGTTCTTTCTCTTCAGCTTTTCTATGCTGTGGTATCTGTTAATGACACTGGCTCTCCAAGCCTCACTTGCACAGGCACAGTAACCATCTCAATTACTGATGTCAATGATGAAGTTCCAGTCATCAGGTACGTCAGATATTATTCCCCTGTTGGCAGACAAGATCAGTTCTCATTCCGACTGATGTTTCTTCAGTTTATTAAACAGGAATATTTATCACATTTTCAGCTCCTGTCCATCGACGACCTTAACCCTGAATGAGGAAGTGGCTGCTGGGACAACACTAATAACTTTATCTGCCTCAGACGGTGATGACAATGAGAACCTGACATTTAGTTTTGCAGTAAATGAACCTTCCTTTGAAATCAACCAAGGTACGCACACGGTTAACTGTAGTGAATCCCCCAGGACAATGGCCGTGGTGAAGTCTGGTGTATAATGTTTGTGTCTGTGATATTATGTGGATGTTAAGTTTCTTACTCTGTTTTCTCCCTGCTCCTTGTGGTGTTTCTTTGTCCTGTGCTGTGTTTCTCTTTGCTCTGCTCTTTGTTTCTGCACTTGGATCTGTGGACGTGATGTTTTCTTACACAATGGCCTTAAACCTTTACACCACTGGGTCCTTCCAGACCACCAGTGGAGACCTTTGTGGCTAGATTAACTTAAATATTCATCCTTGCTGGCCAGATTAGGTCATTTAGTCTTTTTCAGCACCGCTTCCCAGTTCTCCTGGCCAGGGCCTTGATTGCATTTCCATCCCTTTCTCTGGGACAGCTTCTTGCTGGGGGGAACAGGCTGTCCCACCTTGCCTCCACCATCTCCAGTAACTTGGCCTGTCTATCCATCCTTGGAGTTTTTATGGAGCTGTGCCTTGTTAGGGAAGTTTGGGTGACTCACTCGCCTGTTAGAGCATTCCAGTGAGTTTAATGCAGTTTGCCTTGTTACCATGGAGGAGACCAAGTCAGCACTTGCAGCTGATGGAGGCGGAGTTGGGATCTGTGACTCTATGATGAAAGGGGGAATGGGAAGGAGAGGGACATGTCAGTCAGCCACTAGGGCCAGCCGTGGTGCTGAAGGGGGCTTGTGTAAGGGGATGCGTGAAGGTGTGGGGAGTAAGAAGGTCAGTTTGGGGTGGGGGGCAGGAGTCACTGATATCCATGGGGGATGCAGATGGGGGTTCTATTTGTCCTGGAGGTGTTCTGTCATCAGAGCTGTTTTTATTCTGCTTTTCCTGCGCATGTGTAGTTTGTGGCTCTGATCTGAGCTGTTGGCTCTCTGGTGAATCAGGCTCCGCCCACTGCCTCTCGAGGCTAGAAATGGTCCAGCCCATATTTTTAAAGACTGAGTGCACAAGATTGGCCATGAGAACTTATCCAAGAAATGAATCAGAAACTCTTCCCTTTTCACACCAGTTGGACACTTAGCAAAGTATCTTGTAAAATTTTGCCTATATTTCAGTGATTGTACATGTGCATAATCTCTGTTTTGTGTATTGTGACATGGTCTCTGTGAACATGTGGCTCCATCTCTCTATGTGTCGCTATGCTTATTGTTGTAACGGTGGCGCAGTGGTTAGCACTGCTGCCTCACAGTACCAGGGACCCAGGTTCAATTCCTGGCTCGGGTCACTGTCTGTGTGGAGTTTGCACATTCTCCCTGTTTCTGCGTGCACTTGCTCCGGTTTCCTCCCACGTTCTGAAAACATGCTGGTTAGTTGCATTGACCCGAACAGATGCTGGAGTGTGGTGACTAAGGGATTTTCATGGTAACTTTATTGCAGTGTTAATGTAAGCCTACTTCTGACTAATAAATAAACGTTTCATTTTAATTCAGTGTTGTATACCTTTGGATGTGTGTCACACAGCTTGGAGTTTTTCTCATTTCTTGCCCTCTTTGTAGTTCCTTACGCTTTTTTATCTGTGGTGATGTATATGCAATGGACATTATTCACCTGAGCTGCATTTTGTTAAACAGATATTTCTTTTGTCTTTCAGTTGGAGACACTGTAATAATTACCAATACATTGGTATTGGACTATGAGGATGTGTCTGTTGTTAAATTCTACACATTAAATGTAGTGGTTACAGACCAGGGAGGTAACACAGCCATGTGCAACCTGAATGTATCATTGACTCCCGTCGATGAGGATCCTGTGTGCGATACTGAATTTACAGCAGGTGAAGATATTTCAATGATTAATCTTTACCTCTATTGAATAGTGATTGCAATGAGTTGAATTCTCCTGTGGAATCAAATACTTCCTGCTCACAGGCTGGGATTTTCTGGCTCCACCAACTGAGGTTTGGGGCACACCCAGCAGAAGTAATTGGACTCCCGATGAGGACTGGAAAATCGCAGCCATAATTTCATTTCTCATGTGCCAATTATGAATCCCGAAAGCGTGCAGATCTTTCCATTTGTAGGGTGGAAATGTGGGAGCATTATTCCAGAACATAACATTGGCAGAAAGGAATGATCATGTTACTTTCTTGTAATCGCCATGTTCTACTGCAATAAAACTCAGAGTCCTTCCCAGGGGCAATTAGGCAACAAATGCTTGCCTAGCAAGCAAGGCCAAATTCCTGTGAAAGAATAAAAGAAATCCAACCATGTCAAAGAGACATCTTTCAGAAAATGTTGACAGCATGTTAGGGCAAAAATACAGGTTTAATGTTTCAGCAATAATTTTCATTCTGAAGGAACTCAAGTCAAAAATATAATCACAGGACTTTCATGCCAATTGATCAACCAGGTACAATTTTATAGAAATGTGCAATAATAAATTAAACATTGATGACTGCTCATTTAGATCACCAGAACTCAGTAACCCAGCAGCTAAAGGGCCGGGAGGACAGTCAGGTTGAGCAGGTAAGAACTTTTCCAGCAGCAACTGCAGACCAGGAGGAGCAAGAATTTTTCTTCTCAACCTCTCAAAGATCTCCTGCTGCAATCTCTCCCTTCCCAAACACTGCATCCTCCTGCCACCTATCCCACTCTCACGCTGTCAGCTACATGGTACCAAACCAACCTTAGATCTTCTATGATTGCCAATGGCTGTCCCCAACTGTTTCCTGTTGCAGTTTCTTGGTACAGATGTTCCCAAACAGCAGTGAAAACGTGAAAATGCAACCACATCAAAACAGATTAGGAATAGGTCATTCAGCTGCTGGAGCCTATTTCTCCTCATCTCCATTTTAAGTGGGAGATCCATTCTTTTTAGAACTTATTCTAACTCTCCCACAAGGCGGTGCATTCTTCCAGCGTCCAATGAGATTACCTCTCATTCTTTTAAATTCCAACCTGTGAGCCTTTCCTCATCCAACAACCAGGAACCAGCTTCTCTGCACTGAAGGAGTACCCTCGATGTGGTCCTGTACATCTGTAGCAAAACTTCTCTACTCTTATGTTCTGTTGCTCTTAAAATGAACAACATTCCATTTATCTTCCCAATCACTTGCTGTAGCTATTTCTTAACCATTTGTGAAACAAGCACCAAGATACCCAGATCCCTCTGTACCACAGAATTATGCCATTTCTCTCCATTTAAGTGGAAAAGTTCACATTTTCCCACATTATACTCCTTCTGCCGAAGTTTTGCTCTTTTCACTATCTATATCCCTTTGCAGACTCCTATGCCCTCTTCATAACTTTCTCTCCAATCTTTGTGTCATCAGTAACCATATATATGGTCTCTTCATTGAGCTGAGGCCAAATTCTCCTTTCTCGCTGGCAGCAGGGGCATAAATAGCTGGAGAATTCTGGCCATTATCTTGCGTAAATTAACAAAGCACAATTGATGAAGAGATCAGAGAGCCAGTGCTGTCAATCACACCATGTTTTCCCTGGGGCTTAGTTTTTTTTTAAGCTGTCTAACGGATTTGCGGGTTTTCAGCCAAGTTCCATTATGTATTCCCTAAGGAATGAAGTTAAATCGATAGCAAGAAGCGATATAGGATCAGAAGGCATAGAACCTCTGTGGGTAGAGTTGAGGAATCGCAAAGGTATAAAGACCCTGATGGAGTTATGTACAGGTCCTCTAGCAGTATTCCCCTCAGAAATTTCCACCTTTCTTGGCATTTTCTCCCAAAGGGGTGTGGGATCAGGTGAAAACTTTCTTGACATCCACTAGTCTCTGAGGCTGAAAATCCACCCTGAGTGATTATATTCAGTTTAAGATACTGATTTCCCATCCATTCCTGTTGCACACAAACAACAGGAAAACGAATAAAATTCATCCTTGTTTGAAAGAGTACAATGTTGGACAGTTTAGTACCTGTTAATTCTTGCTACTGTTTCATGCAGGACCTAACGTGACTATCTCTGAGACTAATAATATTGGAGAATTTGTTTATAGAGTCTCAGCAACAGACCCTGAAAATGAGTTGTTAAATGTGAGTTTCATTTCTTTGTTTGATCTGATTTTGAATAATACAGAATGAAAATCCAGTGTGATATTAGAACATATACTCCATCTGTTTGTTTCATGCATCCAGTTGCTGAAGAATCCTCTATCTTCCCTGCTGTTCCATTCATTATCATTTAAATTCCAGCACCTTTATTCATAATGGCGTCCAATTGAGAGGGACAGATTGCCTTTAAGAATAGAAGGCTGGCTGCAGCACCAACTCACTGCACAATACTCATTGGGCCCCCATTGAGGCCAGAGCCAGTTGATAATTTGTGGAGGCATCAGTGAACAACCCATTTGTTTGTACACTACAATCATGGTAATGAACTGGGAGCACCAAGTTTCCCTCTTGTCAACATCCAATGAAACTGGCATGGGCACATCACATATTGTGATCCCTACAACCCAAGTAAAATGTGGATGAATTTTAAACACTTTCTAAGCATACAAACTACAAGCAGGAGTAAGCTGATCATGGCTGATCTGATTGTGGTCTCAATTCTCCATTCCACTTGTGCTCAATAACTTTCGACTCCCTTGTTAGTCAAGAATCTATCTCCTTCTGCCTCAAAAATATTCCATATCCCTGCCTCCACTGCTCTCTGGGGAAGAGAATTCCACAGACTCACAACACAGGGAGGGTTCAGTTGCCTGGAGAATTAGGAAATCAAAGTTAAAAGAGAGAGTGGAAGTGCAGGTTAATGATGAGACTTTCAACTTGTTAAGGGAGTTGACAACTTAGGAGAGGTTAGTAAAGTTTCCAGACCCACGTAATAGAACAGAGCATGTAGAAGGTGGCATGAATCTAACCTCAGGCAGAGCAAAAAAGGTGACAAGTATGAGAAGGGAGGTGATCAATGCATGACTAAGGGTGTTATACCTAAAAGTGCGCAGTGTATGCAACAAGGTAAATGAGCTTGTTTGCGCACATTGAAATTGGCTAGTACAATGTTATGAGCATCACAGAGTTGTGATTGCAAAGGGATCAGGGCTGGGATCTAAATATCCAAAGTATGTGGCCTATTGAAAGGACAGTCAGATGGGCAAAGGGGGCGGGGTTGCATTGTTAGTAAGGAATGAAGTTAAATCAATAGCAAGAATTGATACCGGATCAGAAGGCATAGACTCTCTGTGGCTAGAGTTGAGGAATCACAAAGATAAAAAGACTCTGATGAGAGTTATGTACAGGTCCCCTAGCAGTAGTCAGGATTTGGGGCAGAAAATAAATCAGGAGATAGACAAAGCAAATATAAAAAAGGCAATATTACAATAATCATGGGGGACTTCAATATGCAGGTGGACTGGGAAAATCAGGTAGACAGTGGACATCAAGAAAAGGAATTTGTGGAATGTCTAAGAGATGGCTTTTTGGAGCAGCTTGTGACAAACCCTACTAGGGAAAAGGCAATTCTGCATTTGGTGATGTGTGATGAGGCAGACTTGATTAGGGAACCCTTAGGGAGCAGTGACCACAATATGATCGAATTTACGCTGCAGTTTGAGAGGGGGAAGCTGGAATCTGATGTAATGGTATTACAATTATATAAAGGTAACTACAAAGACGTGAGGGAGGAGCTGGCCAGAGCTGATTGGAAAGGGAGCCCAGCAGGGAAGACAGTGGAACAGCAATGGCAGAGGTTTTTGGGGGTTATTTGGGAGGCACAACAGAAATTCATTCCAAGGAGGAGAAAATGCGCTTAAAGCGGGGAATGAGACATTTCAAGGGCAGCAAAAAAGCAAAAGGAAAAGCATACAAAGTGGCGAGGATTAGTGGGAAGCCATTAAAAGTGAGCAGAGCATAACTAAAAAAGCAATAAGGTGAGAGAACATGAAATATGAGTGTAAGCTAGCTAGTAATATAAAAGATAGGAAGAGTCTTTTTCAGTATTTGAAATGTGAGAGAGAAGCAAAAATAGACATTGGACCGCTGGAAAAGTAATAATAGAGAACAAAGAAATGGCAAAGGAACTGAGTAGTTACTTTGCACCAGTCTTCAGGGTGGAAGACACCAGTGGGAGGCCAGAGCTCCAGGAGAATCAGGGGGTACAAGTGGGTGTAGTGGCCATCGCTAAGGAGAAAGTTCTGGGAAAACTGAAAGGTCTGAAGCTGGATAAATCACTTGGACTGGATGGACTACATTCCAGGCTTCTAAAAGAGATAGCTGAGGAAATTGTGGAGGCATTGGTGGTGATCTTTCAGAAATCACTGGAGGCAGGGAGAGTCCCAGAGGACTGGAAAATAACTAATGTAACATCACTGTTTAAGAAGGGAGGGAGGCAGCAGATGGGAAATTATAGGCTGGTTAGCCTCACTTCAGTCATTGGCAAGATTTTAGAGTCCACATTACTAAAGGTGAGATCGCAGAATATCTGGAAGTGCATGATAAAATAGGACTGAGTCAGTATGGCTTTGTCAAGGAGAGGTCATGTCTGGCAAATCTGTTAGAGTTCCTCGAGGAGGTAACAAGGAAGTTAGATAAAGGAGAACCAGTGGACGTGATTTATTTAGATTTCCAGAAGACTTTTGATAAGGTGCTGCATTGGAGGCTGTTAAATAAGTTAAGGGCCCATGGTGTTACGAGTAAGATCCTGACGTGGATAGAGGATTGGCTGACTGGCAGAAGGCAGAGAGTGGGGATAAAGGGATCTTTTTCAGGATGGCAGCTGGTGATGAGTGGTGTGTCTCAGGGGTCAGTGCTGGAAACACAACTTTTCACAATATACATTAATGTTTTGGAAGAAGGAACCGAAGGCACTGTTGCTATGTTTGCAAATGATACAAAGATATGTAGAGGGACAGGTAGTATTGAGGAAGCAGGGGGGCCTCAGGAAGGACTTAGGTTAGGAGTGGGGTAAAGAGATGGCAGATGGAATACAATGCGGAGAAGTGTGAGGTTACTTACTTTGGAAGGAGGAATGGAGGCATAGACAATTTTCTAAATGGGGAAATGCTTAAGAAATCAGAAGCACAGAGGGACCTAGGGGTCCTTGTTCAAGATTCTCTTAAGGTTAACGTGTAGGTTCAGTTAGCAGTTAGGAAGGCAAATGCAATGTTAGCATTCACATAGAGACAGCTAGAATACAAGAGCAGGGCTGTACTTCTGAAACTGTATAAGGCTTTGCTCAGATCCCATTTGGAGTATTGTGAGTAGTTTTGGGTCCTGTAACTAAGGAAGGATGTGCTGGCCTTGGAAAGGGTCCAGGAATGATCCTGGGAATGAAGAGCTTGTATGAGGAATGGTTGGAGTTTAGAAGAATGAGACGGATCTTATTGAAAATAAAAGGATACAGTGAGGCCTGGATAAAGTAGACATGGAGAGGATGTTTCCATTAATAGGAAAAACTAGAACCAGAGGGCACAACCTCAGGCTAAAGGGACGAACCTTTAAAACAGAGGAGGAAAACCTACAACCAGAGAGTGGTGAATCTGTGGAACTCTTTGCCACAGGAGGCTGTGGAGGCCAGGTCATTGAGTGTCTTTAAGAAAATGATTGATAGGTTCTTGATTAATGAAGAGATTAGGGGTTATGGGGAAAAGGCAGGAGAATGGGGAATGAGAAAAATATCAACTATGATTGAATGGCAGAGCAGGCTTGGTGGGCCAAGTGACCTAATTCTGCTCCTATAGTTTATGGTCTCATCTCTACCTTAAACAGGATATCCCTTATTTTTAAACTGTTTCCCTAGTGCTAGTCTCTCCCACAATGGGAAGTAGACTGCCAGCATTCACCCTGTCAAGTCCTCTCAGGATCAGATGTATTTTAATCGCATTAACTTTTGCAATGATTATCAAACTGACGGTTAACCGATACATGCTTCGATTGATATTTATTAATGCAAAAGGTATTTTACATCAAATTGATGACATTCGGGTTATTTGAAACAATAACCATTGCATTTTCACAATAATGTGTGCATGTTCTTTTTCAAACAATGTTTTACAGTATACAATTCTCTCACTCTCCACAATGGGTACTCTTACACTGTTTGATATTGATACGGTGGGTGCCATTTCTACAGTAAGCTCAGTGGATTATGAAGCTACCGATCAGGTACGACTATGACAATCTATTCACTTACTCAGCATGTTATGTAATGGCATCATAAAACTCTGTGTAATTTTGTGTGTGCCTTTTGTTTGTCATTTGTCAACCCAAGTGTATTGTCCAGCTCATGGTGCATGTGGGTATGAACTCTTCAGTATCTCAGTCATCGTGAATGGTTCTGAACATTGTGTAATTTTAGTGAACATCCCCACTTCTTGCCTTAGATGGAGGGAAGGCATTGACTGCTCACTGACGCTCATTTTAGGATTTGTTAGGGTCATGCAGTTCCTGACCTCATTAGAACATTCATTCAAACGTGGATGAAAGAGCTGAACTCCAGAGTGAGGTGAGAGTGACTGCCCTCGACATCAAGCAGCATTTGACCAAGTATGGCATCGAGGAGCTCTAGAAAAATTGAAGTTAATTGGAATCGGGGGAAAACTCTCCCCAAGGTGGAGTGATAGATAGCACAAAGGAAGATGGTTGTGGTTGTTTCAGGTCAACGATCTCAATTTCCGGATATCACTGCAGGTGTTTCTCAGGGCAGTGACCTAAACCCAACCATTTTCAGCTTCTTCAGATTATTGCTTGATAGAACTACTGATGACTTCTTCCATCACTTTATTGATGATTTGATGGAGTGGTGATTGATTGGGTTGGCTTTGTCCTGCTTTTTACGCACTGGACGTATCTGGACACTTCCACGTTGCTGGGTAGATGCCAGTGTTACTGGAACAGTTTGGCTAGGAATGTGGCAAGTTCTGGTCTTTAGTGCAATTGCCGGAATATTGTCGGGATCCATAGCCTTTGAAGTATCCAGTGCCTTCTACTGTTTCTTGATGTCATCGAATTGGCTGAAGACTGTGATGAAAGGGACCTCCAGAGTAGACAGGGATGGATCACCCACTCAGCACATCTGGCTAAATACAGCTGCAAATGCTCCAGCCTTATCTATTAAACTAATGTATTAGGCTCTCTCATTGTTGAGGAAAGGGAATTTTTGGAGCCTCCTCTTTCAGTTAGTTATCTCCAACTATTCATAATGCAGCAAGAATGAAAAGCTTAGTTGGTTGCTGGAACTCTTAGCTCTATCTATCACTTGCTGCTTATGTTGTTTGGCTGTAGGTAATCCTGTGTTGTAGCTTCACCAGGTTGACTGGTTTTGGGAATATCTGGTATTGCTCTGGCATGCCCTCCTGCACTCTTCATTGAACTCAGGCCGATGATAATGGTCAAGTGAGATAATGACAGGCCACAATTGTGGTCAAATACAATTTTGCTGCTGCTGATAGCCCATAGTGTATCGGCTTACACATGTAACTCCAGACCCACAGCAATTCTCATAGATGTCCAGTTTTGAGTTGCTAGATCTGTTTGAAATCTTCCCCATTTAATACACAACACAATGGAGGGTATCTTCAATGTGAAGGCAGTACTCCATCTCCACATGGACTGTGTAATGGTCATTCCTATTAACACTGTCATTGACAGATGCATGTGCAAAAGTAGATTAGTGAGGGCGAGGTCAAGTGGGTTTTTCTCTCCTGTTGATTCTTTCGGTACCAGCTGCAGAACCTGACTAGCTGCTATGTCCTTTAGGACTTGGCTAGCTTGGTCAGCAGTAGTCCTACTGAATCATTCTTGGTGATGAACATTGAAGTTCCCTATCCAGAGTACATCTTATGTCCTTGTCATCCTCAGTGCTTCCTCCAAATGGTGTTCAACACAGAGGAGTACTGATTCCTGAACTGAGGGGGGATGGTCAGTGGTAATCAGCAGGATGTTTCCTTGTCCATGTTAGACCTGATACCATGAGAATTCAGAGTCAATGCTGAGGACTCCAGGGCAACTCTCTCCTGACTGTGTCTCACAGTGCCACCACCACTATTGGATCTGTCCTGCCGATGGGAGAAGACATATCCAGGAATGATGATGGTGGTGCCTGGGACATTACCTGTAAGGTATGATTCCATGAGTATGACTATATTAAGCTGTTGCTTGACGTACCTGAGACAGTTCTTCCAATTTAAGGCACAGTCCCCTTGGTGATAATAAGGGAGACATTGGAAGCTCTTCATGGCTGGGTTTGCCATTGTCAATTCCAGTGTCTCGGTCGATGCTGAATATTCCATCTGGTTTCATTCATTTTAGGCTTTTATCGTTGTTTGGTATAACTGCGTGGTGAAATTCCACCAGTTACCACAATAGGAATTGAACCCCTGTCTCCAGAGTAACACACTGAACCTCTGGGTTACTTGTCCTATGACATTACCACCACCACCACCAATCAGGCAATGGTGAGGTCAAAGGTAAACCTTCCCCTGGAATCAAGACCCTGAGAGCGGTGTCTTCCTAACCACGAGCAGTCAACCAATCACAAGCTTGGTAATGCAGCCAGAAGGAGTAACACTGATATCCCAGAATTGCAGAGCGACCCAGGCCATGGGTAAGTAACGTGTGGAGGGGGGGAGTGTTTCACAGGGTTGGTGTTGTGGGGAAAGGGATGCAGAGGGGTTAGCAGCAAGAGCATAGGGGTTTGTCCCAGCAAACTACCCCCTCCCCCTTGCCCAACTGACTTGCCTCATGTTCAGTCCCTCAATCAGGTGCTGAGTGCCTTTAATCAAGGGATCAGCCTGGAGGTGACAAGCTGGCTACATGGTTTTGATAGCTGTGTGTGCTGCAGGATAACAGTGATCATTAATTGACTTCTTAAGGACCTCGATGGGATATAGGGTGGGAGAGAGGACCTGGATAAGATACTCTGTCAGAGAGTCGGTGCAGACTCGAGGGGCTGAATAGCCTCTTGTGCACTCTAGGAATTCTATGATTAATAGCATGGAATATCAACCAAGGGCCTCCCCGCCTGGAACTAAATTTTGACCATGACAGGAGGGTCTTTGGGTAATCCACCATCCAGACTAATTAAATGCCCTTCCCACCTCCAAGTTCATCCCAGAGAGGGAGTAAAAGATTCCCTCCCACAGCCTGGTCTTAGTGGTCTCCAGCTTTGACCCACAAGTGTTGTTTCATTACATTGTAACACACAGGCCAATCTTCATGTATTTGTGACCTTCAGACCTTCTGACATCCTCAGCGATAAACTGTGGTGTCTTGATAAATGGATCTCCTGTCAATGACTGACTCATTTTTCAGCTCAGAGAATCCCTACGCTGGGCAATGGTAGGCCACCTCCCACAACCAAAAAACCATGACATGGGGAGGCCAGGGAATCTCACCCAATACATCTCATTGAAACATAGAAGCTAGAAGCAGGAGTAGGCCATTCGGCCCTTTGATCCTACTCAGCCGTTCATTTTGATTGGCTGATCATCAAATTCAATATCCTGATCCCCTCTTCCCTTGATCCTTTAGCCCCAAGACCTATATCTATTTTTTGCTTGTCCTCAACTACATTCTGTGGTAGTGAATTCCACACATTCACCACTCTCTGGGTGAAGAAATTTCTCCTCACCTCAGTTCTGAAAAGTTTACCCTTTATCCTAGTTCTGGACTCCCCCACCATTGAGAACATTCTTTCTGAATCTATCGTATCTAACACTGTTATAGTTTTGCAAGTTGCTATGAGATCCCCTTTCACTCTTCTAAACTCCAGGGGATATAATCTTACCTGATTTAGTCTCTCCTCATATGACAGACCTGCCACCCCAGGAAACAGGCTGATAAACCTTCGCTGTACTCCCTCTATAGCGAGGACATCATTCCTCAGATAAGGACACCAAAACAATACTCAAGGTGTGGCCTCACCAACACTCTGTACAATTGTAGCATAACATCTCTATCCCTATACTCAAATTGTTTTGCTATGAAGGTCAACATACCACTTGTCCTCATTACTGCCTCTATACCTGCCTGCTTACTTTCAGCGACTGATGCACAAGGACATCAAGGTATTGTTGAGTATCCACCTCTCTCAATTTATACCCATTCAAGTAATAATCTGTCTTCCTATTACTGCTACCATACTCCTATCCACTCTACACTACATCTGCCATGCAGATGCCCACACACTCAGCCTGTCCAAATCATGCTGAAGCATCTCTGCATCCTCCTCACAGCTCACCCTCCCATCCAACTTTATATCATCTGCAGATTTGGAGATAATGCATTCAGTTACATTTTAAGCATTTTATTGAGTGAAATAAATATTCTCATATATACAGGAGATTGAGGTAGAAGCTGAAATATCATAAAATATGTTTTAACAGTTGCTTTGTATTATTTTAAGTTTCTGTTGGATTATTTTTCTAAGTGAAGAATTTTGTTACTTCACAAATATTAACTTCTCAGTCCCATTGTGTGATTAACAGTAAACATGCTGTTAAAAATCCAGTTACACCTCACTCAACAAGGCATAGCTTTATCTAAGTTATTTTTTATAGTGAGATTAATGGCATAAAAGAGAAAGTCCACATGAATTCAAGTAGTGTCTAAAGGTTTCTATTTATGGGGACACCAGTGCTTATTGTGGAGCGTGAAAATGCCATCAGAAACCTCCTATTTTCATTTTTAACTGTTCATGTACAAACACAAAAAATTGCTTTCAGTTGTAAGGAATGCAAACACAAATTGGGGCCATTGTGAAATTCCAATCTCCAGGTTGTGTAGCAAGTGAAAAACTATCACAGCTCTCCCATGTTCCTGATTATTCCACTGCCTTTTATGCAAGAGACAAAGATACAACAAAATCCAGAAAACCTGCCTCTGTTCACTTAATTTATACGGTCACCAAAGCTAAACCTGGATCATGTGCATGAAAACCAAAATTAATTTCAACCACTCACAGAGGTTCGCTTGACTGTACACACTAAATCTGCAACCTCTTTTACCTAAAAAGACAAGGACAGCAGATCTGTATCACCTGCAAGTTGCTCTCGGAGTCACACACCATCCTGATTTGGAACTAGCAGTGCCACGGGATCAAAATCATGTGACTTCCTTCCAGTAGCATTGTGGGTATACCCACACCACATGGACTGCAGCAGTTCAAAAGACAGTTGACCACTACCGTTGCAAGGGCAATTTGAGATGGACTATAAATAATAGTCAAGCCAGTGATACCCACATCCTTTGAAAAAAAATTTAAAAAAAACACTGCAGTATATTTTGACCAATTACTTAAGTTTTACATAGCCCGCTGTTGTGACCAAGCCCAGCACATCACATAATGAAGAAGTTTATTGACACAAAATGATTATTCACTGAATTGTAGCAGATATATTAGTTGTAGTTGGTTTCCAGTAATGAAAATGTGATTATATCTTGTCTCTCTGCAGCTACAGCAGTATCATGCCATGGTTTCTGTTTCTGACCCAGCAGGCAATACCTGCACTGGCATTGTAACGATCCACATTGCTGATGTCAATGATGAAGTTCCAGTCATAAGGTTTGTTATTAAACTCGTTTATGTGGCCACATTTTGGGTTAACACTGTATTTGAGAAAAAGCATCAGCTTTGTTCCTGCATATAATATTTATAATTTGGGAGAATCATAAATTCTGACTTCAAATAAATACTATTTGGCAATAATTGTCGAACATTTTCCTTCTTAATATTTAGGGTAGATTGAGATTACATTTCCTATTTGTGCCTTTTTTATGCTCAAAATTGTTTTAGTAATCACAACTTCGCTTAATCCAATTGAAAAGTAAGATCAATATCAAAAGATTCCAGGTTGCACGTTAATAATGAACATCCATTTTCTAGTCAATGTCCTTCGAGTCCAGTGTCAGTGGATGAAGAATTACCTGCTGGAACAATTGTAGCTTTTCTATCAGCTTCTGATAATGACACCACTGATAACCTGACTTTCTCCTTTGGAATCCCTGAAACTGATTTCCAAATTCAGCAAGGTAAGGGAATTGACATCTCTTCATTCAGTCATTTCAAAGAGAGAATTCAGAACAAGCTATCATCTCAGTTTTTGTTTCCTGTTTTCCCTCCCTCTTTTCAACCACTATTTATTGATATTGATATATCCATTATCTAGTGACTGATCTATTTATGGAACATGGAGATTAGCAGACTGGTTTTCCAAAGTCAGTATTGGAACAGCCAAATTATTTTAGGCTTGGACCTCACTTAAATATTTCGTGTTACCACCCACCCAGCCGCCCCTTGTCTTCACAGTTTACCTTATACCAAATATACTAGAGCACTAACATTGTGTCATAGAATTATAGAATTGCTACAATGCAGAAGGAGGCCATTTGGCCCAAAAATTCTGCATCAACTCTCCAACAGAGTATCTTATACCCAGGCCCTATCACTGTAACTCCACATATTTACCCCACTAATTGCCCTAAACCGCTACACATAATATTAACCAACTTATCTCTCGCTTTCAGTTGGAAATGGCGCATGGATTGTTACTAATTCCATTTTGGACTATGAGAATGCCTCTGCGATCACAGACTACCAACTAAATATCATTGTCACTGACCTGGCATCTCATGTCGCCAGCTGTAACCTAAATGTGTCTTTAAGTCCTGTCAGTGAAACTCCTGTTTGTGACCCTCAGTTTGTTGCAGGTGAGTAGGGTGAAAAATGAATTAATCAGTACTTTGACTGTCAGTCTGTTGATATGCAAGGGTATGTGTGTCTTGTGGACAAATTTTGACTTATGTCTATGGAGGCTCTGCTATAGAATGGAAGGATGTGTCTTTGCTGTTTTCTGTGTGCTAGTAGGAAGAGCTCAGTGTGTATAGCGATACTCCCACGTGGAGCTTCATGGAGAGGTGGGGAGTGTAGGGTGAGGAAGATGAAAAAGGGAGTTGGTGCGATGATGCAGGTTTGCCTGACCACAGTTTGTGCTCAAGTTGGGCCTGAGACAGATCCGTTGGTAAGGATCACAGCTTGCATACCATTGTGCAGCAAGGACAGTGAGGAGTTTCTGCAGGCAGCCAAATTTAAGGAGGATGTTCCACAGTTGCTCCCAGTTGATAGAGTTGAAGACCTTTGTGAGGTCAAAAGGCCATGAATAGAAGTCGCTGCTGCTCTCTGAACTTTTCTTGCAATGAAAATTCTATCCATGCGTGTCTTGATAGTTAGAATCTGTATTGTGACTCTGGTAGGAGCTCTTCAGCCTTGGGAAGATGGCGATTGAGAGGGACTCCTACAGTGACCTTTCCCATGGTGGACAGCAGGGATACATACTTTACAGTTATCTCAAACAGTCTGTTCTGACACAATTACAACACCTTGATCCCCTGGCATTCTCTCTTCCTTCCAGGTGAGGGAGATTAGGTCATGTCTTAATGTTAAGTGTACTTCTCCACCATATTTTAGTATTTTGGTAGGGATTCCATTTTCACTGATGGCCTTATTGGTTCTTAGCTGTCAGATGGTATTTTGAACATCATGGCGAGCTGGGATTGTGTTTAGGTTGTGGCGGGATACATGCTATGGGATGTGGTCAAGGGCATTCATGCCAAGGACTGAGTTTCAGTTCAGGTTTATTTGCTTCTCCCAATGACTCTTTGTCCTCGATGAGCACCATTCCTTTCCCAACTCTCACTGGAGTAAGTTCTTCAGTGTTTGGACTGTAAATGGTCTTGGCTGCACTGAGGAATCCAAACTTGTCATGATTATCAGTGAGTTGTTGTATTTTCTTTCTATTCATTCCTGGGACCTGTGCATCGCTGGCATTTGTTGCCCATCACTAATTGCCCTTTGAACTGAAAGGTTTGCTGGGCTATTTGAGAGGGATTCCCAGAGTCAACCATTGTAGATCTGGAGTCACATCTTGACCAGATGAGATAAGGATGGCAGATTTCCTCCCCTAAAGGAAATTAGTGAATCAGATGGGTTTTTCTGACAATTGACAATGGTTTCATTGCAAAGGCAGCCCATGGAGAATGTATTCGTCTTTCAATTTAGCTTTCCATGAAAAGGTGGATCTATCACCTTGTCTTTGAGATGGCCTTCTGCTGCTCACCATGTATTACTCAAAGCGACAATATCAATGTTGTTGTGTCAGAGTTCCTGGGCTCTGATAGTGATGTGGTGTTCTGTTCTGTCACTGTTGGGGTTGTCCATTAGAGTCCTGATGTCCCAGGATCTGAAACTCATTTTAAAGGAGTGGAAGATGCCGGTTTGTGGATTTATTTAAAGTGGAGTGGCCGCTGCTCACCAATGACTACACGGTTCTGACAGAACGAGAACTATGTCCAATGGCAGGGAGAGCTGAATCGATTGGAGATCAGGGTCCAGCTGAGAGATAACACACACATGGGTAATGTTGCCACTAATACCCCCTATCCTGGGGTCCTGCAGTCCAGCCAGCTTTTGGCTTGATTTGCAGGAAGATAATTGGATTCCAAACATGCCCTCCTGTGGCATCATTCCTACCTAGGGCTCAGGATGGTGACACATCAATCAATCAATCTCTCACTCGCTCATTAACCCTTCCTCGCTCATTAACCCTTCACACACTCAAATCTCACTCATTCAACTCACACCCCTTCACCCAATCCCTTTAATGTTTCCTGCCATTCCTGCTTGCTTGTGGAATGTTGTGTTAATTCACTGATGGTGGCCGAGTTCTAGCTGGAGTGGACAGAGCCTTGGTCGGTGCATGTGTGTGTTAGTGAATGTGCTTGTGAGCAAATGTGCGTTGGTGGATGTGGTAACTGATGTGAATATCAGTGAATGTAGGTTTCAGGGTATTTGTGTTTGTCAGTGCGTGTGTTAGGCCTGAGGCCTAGCTGTGCCTAAACACAGGCATGTGCTGATGGGAATAGGGACAGCCAGACGTGGTGGAGAGCCAGGGATGTTGTGAGGAAGACATGGGGGAAGCAGGGAAAAGCCAGGGGAAGGCATGGCAAGTGGGGGAGATGTGGGGAGAAGCTCGGGCCCAATCCAATGTAAGAGAGAATGGGTTTTAAAGTTGCATAGGTTGCTGGTGAGACCACATCAGGAATATTATGCACAATGTTGGTCTCCTTACCCAAGAAAGGATATACTGGCTACAGAGGGAGTGCAACTTAGGCTCACCAGACCAAATCCTGGGATGGCAGGATTGTCCTCTGAAGATAAATTGAAGAGTCTGGGCCTGTGTTTTTTCTAGAGTTTAGACAAATGAGAGATGATCCCATTAAAATGTGCAATATTCTTAAAACGCTCAACAGAATAGATGCAGGAAGGATGTTTGCCCTGTTTGCGGGGGGTGGGGGGGTTGGGCGGTTCTAGAATAAGGAAATACATTCTCAGAATAAGAGGTGGACTATTTAGGACTGAGATGAGGAGGAATTTCTTCACTCAGTGAGTGGTGAATCTTTGGAAATCTAACCCCGTGAGGCTGAAGGGGCTCAGTCATTGAGCCTGTTTAAAACAGAGGTCAACCGATTTCTACATTCCGATGATGTTAAGGGACAGAGGGATCATCCTCAGTGATAAAGACCATTACAATACATTTAATTATTGCATTAGGAGTATTTTTATTCTTTCATGGAACGTGAGCTTTGCTGACAAGTCCAGCATTTGTTGTCTTTCCATAATCACCCGAATGCCAAAGTTACTATGATAAATTCTGTTCAACACATTGAAATGCTTCATCATTGGTTTGTCACAAGCATAAACTAATTTACCATCATGAGCACCATTAGATACATATTGAGATGATCCTGTTTTCAGTAATCACCTTTCCTTTGTTACAGGACCTGCTGTCAGTATTGCTGAGGACATTGCAATTGGTACCTCTGTCTACAAGATAACAGCATCTAACCCTGATGGATATGCTTTACAAGTAAGTCCTTTCTCATTGTCAGATGGTTTAGCTCTAGATTGAGCTTATGACATGAAACCTAAGTTTTCATCTGTATTTTGAACCATTTTGTTCCTTGTAACAATATAAATATCTTCTTCTGAGTTATCATTGTCTTCTTTTCATCCCAATCAGCTTCATATTTATCTGAATCCATCAGTTCTTCTTACCTATTCCCTTCTTCCCTCTCCTCTCCTCCTTTCCTCTCACACCCTGTGTCTCCTCTCATCAACTGTCTCTCTGTCCCCTCATTGCCCCATCTCCATTTGACTCCAGTTCTCTCCTCATTCACTAACCTTGCTGGACACAAACACAGCACAAGTTCCTGACTTTCCCCTACAGCAGCACCAGGGATCAACTAGGAGACAGTGAGTGGAATTTTTTTATTTTCTGTCTAAATGTCAGCTCCGATGTTGAAAGCAGACGCTAGCCCACTGGCTGCAGTGCCCGCTGTATTTTTAAACACTTGCACTAAAAAATCAAGGAGCCGGTTTCCATGACAAAAGAGGGCCTGCTTGGCCTGAAACATCCGCTATTCACCAATCAGGGTGCCCCAGTGTCAGAACGATAAAGATAGATCAAAGGAATCACACTCACCCTGACGAATCTTTCCACTTCCACAATGGAATGCGCAATCTACCTCCCCTATACACTGTCATGGAACAAAGAACAGTACAGCACAGGAACAGGCCCTTCGGTCCTCCAAGCCTGTGCTGCTCATGCACCCAACTAAACCATTTGTTTGTATCCCTCTATTCCCAGTTTGTTCATGTGGTTATCTAGATAAGTCTTAAACAATGCCAGCGTGTCCGCCTCAGCCACCTTGCTCGACAGTGCATTCCAGGCCCCCACCACTCACTGTGTAAAATACATCCCCCTGACATCTGTGTTGAACCTTGCCCCCCCCTCGCCTTGAACTTGTGATCCCTTGTGTTCATCACCTCCGACCTGGGAAAAAGCTTCCCACTGTTCACCCTATCTATGCCCTTCATAATTTTATGCGCCTCTATTAGGTCGCCCCTCATCCTTTGTCTTTCCAGGGAAAATAACCCCAGTTTACCCAATCTCTCCTCACAGCTAAGACTCTCCATACCAGGCAACATCCTGGTAAACCTTTTCTCTCTCCAAAGCATCCACGTCCTTCTGGTAGTGTGGCAACCAGAATGGATGCAGTATTCCAAATGTGGCCTGACCAACATTCTATATAGCTGCAATGTCATACGCCAACTTTTATACTCTATGCTCAATCCAATAAAGGCAAGCACACCATATGCCTTCTTCACCACCCTCTCCACCTGTGCTACCACCTTTAAGGATCTGTGGATTTGCACACCCAGGTCCCTCTGTGTGTCTATACTCCTGATGGTTCTGCCATTTATTGTATAGCTCCCCCCTACATTAGATCTACCAAAATGCATCACTTTGCATTTATCTGGATTAAATTCCATCTGCAATTTCTCCACCCAATTTTCCAGCCTATCTACATCCTGCTGTATTCTCTAACAATGTTCATCACTATCCGCAACTCCAGCTATCTTTGTGTCATCCTCAAACTTACTGATCACACCAGCTACATCTTCTTCCAAATCATTTATATATAATCACAAACAACAGAGGTCCCAGTACAGAGCCCTGTGGAACATCACTAATCACAGACCTCCAACCAGAAAAACACTCCTCCACTGCTACCCTCTGTCTTCTATGGCCAAGGTAGTTCTTCACCCATCTAGCTAGCTCACTTTTTATCCCGTGAAATTTAACCTTTTGCATCAGCCTGCTATGAGGGACCTTGTCAAACGAAAATGGAAACTCACTGCCCCACAGAATACCAACTGTGTCCCCACCACCGCCACCAATCACGCCCCCCCCCCCCCTCACACACACACACACACACACACACACACACACACACACACACACACACACACACACACACACATCTCCCTCAAGGAATCTTCCCAACAATGCCAGGTTCCTGCCTGGGTATGATCCTCTGCACCCCTCATCCATTCTGTTTGCCAGTGCCCTGTTTTTAAAAGCCTGTTGTAAAACATGCCAAAGTGACGTCACACTGCTGTGTGGGGACTTTTCTACATGAGTCAATGTTACAGCGGGAAGGCTGGCTAATTATTGGGCAGGAACCCAATTACATAACGCAGGGGAAGGGAACAATGGGGAGGGCAGGGGAGTCCCACTGACGTAAAAGACGTTTTGTGACCTACCCTTGATTCTCCGCTCCCACTGTCATTCCCCCCCAGTAGATTCACACTTTGAAATAAGAATAAAAATGCTGGAAAAGCTCAGCTGGTCAGGCAGCATCTATGAAGAGAAACAGATGTTGCAGTTGTTTAGGCCGGTGGGATTGTCCCAGCCCGCTGTAAAGGACAGAGGTTTGGCTGAGTGCCCAGATTCTCCAACCTTGCTGCAATGGGAGCGTGGTGTGAACAGCCAGTAGGATTGTGCCCAAAGATTTGAGTCAATGGTCTTTTACTGGAACTGTGGAGGTTATCACAAAGATCAGATTGGAATGAGGCACTCACTGAATGTTAAAATGGGCGGCGTGGGCTTGTAGGGCCAAAGGGCCTGTTTCCTGTGCTGTCCTGTTCTTTGTTCTTTAATTCAAGTAGGACATTCAATACTAAGAGTGTCCAAGTCTGAATCCAGAAGGAATTGGAATTCCCATTCCTTATGTTTAATCTCAACAATTGAGATGGAAGAAAGACAGATAATGAAGGTTATCTAAACATTTACCTAAATGAATTATACACAACACTGACAGAAATATAACTTTGATTTCTTTCAGTATTCCATCCTGTCGAGCTCCTCCACCAATACCAGCGCACTGTTTGACGTGGACAATTTGGGTCTAATCACCACAGCAGCTGATTTGAATTTTGAAAATGGTGACATGGTATGAGATACATTATTACTACTGAACAATGAGAATATCTTCAGCACAGAGACTTTATTCCAGTCATTTTACAGACTGGGATCTAGATTTCATTGACGGATTTAATCGTGAGTTTTGTTCTTTCTCTTCAGCTTTTCTATGCTGTGGTATCTGTTAATGACACTGGCTCTCCAAGCCTCACTTGCACAGGCACAGTAACCATCACAATTACTGATGTCAATGATGAAGTTCCAGTCATCAGGTACGTCAGATATTATTCCCCTGTTGGCAGACAAGATCAGTTCTCATTCCGACTGATGTTTCTTCAGTTTATTAAACAGGAATATTTATCACATTTTCAGCTCCTGTCCATCGACGACCTTAACCCTGAATGAGGAAGTGGCTGCTGGGACAACACTAATAACTTTATCTGCCTCAGACGGTGATGACAATGAGAACCTGACGTTTAGTTTTGCAGTAAATGAACCTTCCTTTGAAATCAATCAAGGTATGCACACAATTAACTATAACAAACCAACCGGACATTGGCCGTTGTGAAGTCTGGTGTATAATATTTATATCTGTAGCAATATGTGGGTGTCAACTTTCTTACTCTGTTTTTTTCCCAGTTCATTATGTGTTTCTTTGTCCTGTGCTGTGTTTCTCTTTGCTCTGCTGTTTTTACTTGGATCTCTGGATACGATGTTTCTTCACAGTAAATCTCACTGATCGTACATCTACATAATCTCTGTTTTGTGCATTGTGATAAGGCCTCTGTGAACATGTGGTTCCATCTCTCTGTGAGACTTGGTGCTTATTGTTATAATCTCATTTTAATGCAGTGTTGTATATTTAATGATGTGTGTCTTACAGCTCAGAGCTTTTCTCATTGGCACTCAGTTTGAACTTTCTTGTACTGCTTTGTCCTCATAATGCTTTTCTCTGTGGTAATGTAATAATTCATTCTTGTGGTTCATTTTGTGCTGTCACTTTACCATTTGGTGTATTGGTTTGTGTTTTTTTTGGACTATTATGAGTGAGAGATTAATTCAGATTCATTAAAAGTGATACATTCTGGAAAACAGTGACCTTAACAGGATAGTGCACATAGTGGCCAATGATGATTTAAAAGGGGAACTTTCAGCACTTGATCTGGGACTTGGATGTGTTTACCTTGTCAAAATAGGTTGGTGTTTCCTTATTGAGTAGTATTGCATTTCTCTTTTGTGGTCCGTCACAATCTGTCCAGTATTCCTCACTGCTCATAAACTTCTAGATAATTGCTACCAGCAGTTCCAACCCATCATGCGGCAATATTCAGCAAGGAAATATTATTTACCTCATCTTCATTTGATTGAAACAGATACTTCTTTTGTCTTTCAGTTGGAGACACTGCGCTAATTACCAATACGTTGGTATTGGACTATGACGATGTGTCTGTTGTCAGTTTCTACACGTTAAATGTAGTAGTTATGGACCTGGGAGGTAATACAGCCACATGTGACCTGAATGTATCATTGACTCCCATCAATGAAGAACCTGAATGTGGCGCTGCATTTACAGCAGAGACAGGTGAAGATACTTGAATGTTTAATCAATCCAAAATGAACAGTGATTGCAATGAGTTGAGTTTTCTTTTGATAACAATTTCTTTCAACAGATAATTTCATTCTTCAAGCTCCAATTATCAATCCAGAATGGATGTACATCTTTCCACTCGTGGTGTTTTCAGAGACAACCATGGTTGTACATGACAACAGTAAAAAAAAACTGCCACATTGGGAAACAAAATGCAGTTTCTATCCTGCATGTTGCTGAAAAGCTGAAGTTCCATTAAAATGAGGCTGGGAGTATGACCTCAACAGAGGACAGGATTTAATAAGTGCTCAAGACTTATTCTATTTCTCAGATTTAAAATAGTGCAGGAATTTGCGATAAGGGTAATTAAAATTTCAAAGGAAATAATTAATTGAATAAAATAATTAAATAAAGCATATAACTATGGCAGGACAGGTGATATGTCACGAATGCAGCATGTGGAAGTTCATTGATACCGGTGTTAATAAGGACACATGCATCAGCAGTAAGTGTCTGCAGCTTGAGCAGCTTTGACTCAGTCATTGAGCTGGAGGTTGAGCTGCAGACAAGGAGGGTGAGAGTTAACTGGCCACTTTTACCAGGAGGCAGTCACACCACTTTGGATAGGCTCTTCTGATTTGGAAGGTGATCAGGGACAGGAGGGTGTGGCTGCAGCTGAAAGAGTTAAGGGGATCCAGAGGACAGGAGTGCATGAATGTCAGCCTCTGCAATTGTCTCACAAGTTTGAGATCCACTTGGCTTATGTGAATGCAAGTTGGGGCCAATAGAGCGGATGGGCTGACTGACTGTGGCACTGTGACACAGGAAACCATTCAAATTGCGGGGCAAGCACAAAGATATGTAGTGATAGCAGGGGACGGCACATTGAGGAGGATTGACACTGTTTTCTGAAGTAAGGAGTGAGAGCTCAGCCACCAAGTTGCCTGCATGATGCCTGGATTCAGAATATCTGCTCAGGGCTGGACAGGAAGTTTCAGGGGCAGGAGGAGGATGTAGTTCCACGTAGGTACCAACAACAGAGGCAGGATGTGGAAAAGGCTCTGCAGTCAGTATGAGGATCTTGGCATCAATTTAAGAAGCAGAACATTAAAAGGTAATAATTTCTGAACTACTAGCTCTGTCACATGAAAATTAGCTCAGGATAAATAGATTAGAAAAATGAACACGAGACTCAGACTGGGGTAGGTTCTGATTCATGGCACACTGGCACCAGTACATGTAGAAACAAGACAAAGAGAAAGGCACGAAAACGGGAAAAGATAAACAGGCTAGGACAGGAAGGGACAGAGCACAAATCAGCAGATAAGCCTAGATGCTACGAAAATACAAAACTGAAGACTCTCTATCTAAACAGACGTAGCATTCGAAACAGAACAGATGAACTGATAGAGCAAATAGAAACTAATAAGTATAATCTGATAGTGATTACAGAGAGGGTGACAACATTACATAGATTGGGACCTGGATATTGAAGGGTATGTGACATTTAGGAAGGACAAGTTAAGAAACCAGGGAGAGTGGCTCTGTTAATTAATAATGGTATTAGCACAATCGAGAGGGGTGACTTAAATCCTGTAAATCCAAATGTAGAAGCAATTTGGATTGAACTGAGAAGGGATAAAGGCAAGAATTCACTGATGGGAGTGAGGAATAGGCCCCCTAGTTATAATTACACAATTGGGAAGAGTAAAAAGAATAGTGGGTGCTAGTCAGAAATATGATAATCATGGAGGATTTTAATCTATGTATAAATTGGAAAAATCAGATGGGAAAAGGTAACCTAGATGAAACATTCATAGAATTAAGAACAGCACATATTGGAGCCAAACAGACAACACGCTATATTAGAGCTAGTTTTGTGCAGTGAGATAGGATTAATTCCAGAGTTGACGAGGTTGGCTTATGAGGAGACACTGAATAGACTGGGACTATACTCATTGGAATTCAGAAGAATGAGGGGAGGGATCTTATAGAAACATACAAAATTATGAAGGGAAAAGATAAGATAAAAGCAGGGAAGTTATTTTGACTGGCAGGTGAAACTAGAACTAGGGGACATGGCCTCAAAATATGGGGGAGCAGCTTTAGGACTGAGTTGAGGAAGAACTTTTTCACCCAAAAGATTGTGAATCTTTGGAATTTTCTGCCCAGTGAGGCAGTTGAGGCTACTTCTTTGAATGTTTTGAAGGCAAAGATAGATAGATTTTTGAACTGTAAAGGAATTAAGGGTTATGGTGAGTGGGTAAGTAGGTGGAGCTAAGTCCATGAAAAGATCAGCCATGATCTTATTGAATGGCGGAGCAGGATCGAGGGGCCAGATGGCCTACTCCTGCTTCTAGTTCGTATGTTCTTATAATTGATAACCTCATAATGAGGCATCCCTATGAGCAGTGATCATAATATGATTGAATTTTATATTCAGTTTGAGAAAAACGTGTCTAGTATTTCAAACTTAAACAAGGGCAATTAAGAAGGCTGTGTGAACCAGCCTTGGTAAGTAGTCTCACAACACCAGGTTAAAGTCCAACAGGTTTATTTGGTAGCACGAGCTTTCGGAGCACTGCTCCTTCATCAGGTGAGTGCAGGATTTGTTTCACAAACAGGGCATATATAGACACTGACTCAATTTACAAGACAATGGTTGGGATGCAAGTCTTAACAGGTAATCAAGTCTTAAAGGTACAGACAATGTGAGTGGAGAGAGGGGTAAGCACAAGTTAAAGAGATGCGTACAGTCTCAGCCAGGACAGTTAGTGAGATATTGCAAGCCCAGGCAAGTCGTGGGGGTTACAGATAGTGTGACATGAATGCAAGATCCCGGTTGAAGCCGTCCTTGTGTGTGTGGAACTTGGCCTTCAAAATAATAGCTGTGAATAATGTAGAAACCTGAGCGAGAAAACCGTGGGTTGCTGGGCAATTCTAGCATTTTCTGTTTGCACTTCCAGAATGATAGGCAGCATCTTTCCCAAAAAATCAAGGTTTTCATGAAGACCGTGAATTTCTTCACCATAAAAAGAAATAAAATTGTGCCACCATCTTCCGAGTTTAGCAATCGCGGTGATTCCATTTACTTTTTCCATTGGGATTATTGCTAGATCTAAAGTGAAAATCTCCTTGAAATATTTTTGAAATACTTCAGTGGAATGTCTTTAATGTGAACTGATTTACTGCCGTTAGCACCATTGTTTATACATTGATATAATACTGTTTAGATGAACCGTATATTCTTTGTTACCAGGACCTTCTGTCACAATTCTAGAGACTGCTGCTATAGGCACCTCGGTCTATAAGGTAACAGCATCTGATCCTGACGGAGATACTTTACAAGTAAGTCCTTTATAATGATACCTTGCTTCTGTTCTTAAATATGTTTAAGACGTGCAATCAAAGTTTTTACTCTCAGTCTGAATCATTTTAGTACTTACTAAAATGGTGTGTGCATGATGGTTTACAGGAAATTTTAAGATATTCAGGTACTCGAACTGATCAGAGTATAAAACCCCTGCTCATTGTAACAGTGTTAACTTTCTGTTAATAGATTCCAAACTGTTGATAACAGGGTCTTGTCAACCAGGAGAGCTGCAGGTGCCTTCTTTTTTATTTCGGAGATGGTTATTATCTGTGTACTCCTTTTCCTAGCCTTCCTTTTTCCCGCTCTCTTGTTTCCAGTCCCGCCCATCACAGATCTATTGTTAATCCTCTGCCTCAATGCCCATCCCTTTCTCCTGTCTTCCAACTCCACTTTCCAGTTTAATTTCTTACTCTCCTTTCTCTATTCCCCCTTCCTCATTACTTATCCCAATCCCCACAGCCCCATCATATCCACACCTCCTTCACACCATCTCCTTTCTCTGTCTCTTCCTCCTGTATTCACTGCTGTGTTCACTTCTTTGTTTCTCCTTCCCTCTTCCTGCCTCCCGCCTTGCCTCATCTCTCCAACTCCTCTCCCTTTCTTCAAGTTTCTAGGTGTCCAGATCACCAACAACCTATCCTGGTCCCGCAGATGACACGAAGATGAGTGGAAAAGCAAATTGCGTGGAGGGTGTGGAAAGTCTGCAGAGGGATCTGGATAGGCTGAGCGAGTGGGCGAGGACCTGACAGATGGAGTATAATGTTAGCAAGTGTAAGGTTATCCACTTTGGCTGAAATAATAGTAGGAGGGATTATTATTTAAAAGGCGAAAAGCTGCATCAAGCTACGGTGCAGAGGAACCTGGGGGTCCTTGTGCATGAGTCAGAAAAACCCAGTGATCAAGAAGGCGAATGGAATGCTGGCCTTTATAGCGAGGGGGATAGAATATAAAAGTAGGGAGGTCTTGCTGCAACTGTACAGGATACTGGTGAGGCTGCAGCTGGAGTACTGTGTGCAGTTTTGGTCGCCGCACTTGCGGAAGGATATATTGGCCTTGGAGGGAGTGCAGAGGGGGTTCACTAGGCTGATACCGGACTTGAGGGGGTTGGCCTATGAAGAGAGACTAAATAGACTGGGTCTGTACTCGTTGGAGTTTAGAAGGATGAGGGGGGATCTTGTAGAGACGTATAAGATAATGAAGGGGATGGATAGGGTAGAGGTAGAGAGATTCTTCCCGCTTAGAAAGGATAGCAGGACTAGAGGACACAGCCTCTAGATAAGGGGGGGGGGAGCAGTTTAGATCAGAGTTGAGGAGGAACTTCCCCACTCAAAGGGTGGTGAATCTCTGGAATTCTCTGCCCGTTGAAGTGGTGGAGGCTTCCTTGCTAAATATATTTAAGTCACGGGTAGATAGGTTTCTGATAGACAGGGGAATTAAGGGTTATGGGGAGAAAGTGGGAAAGTGGAACTGATCCACTTCAGATCAGCCATGATCTTATTGAATGGTGGGGCAGGCTCGAAGGGCTAGATGGCCTACTCCTGCTCCTATTTCTTATGTTCTTATGCCCCTCCATGCTGACACTATAGTTAAAAAGCCCACCAATGCCTCTGCTTTCTCAGGAGGCTAAAGGAATTTGGCGTGTCCGCTATGACTCACTCCAATGTTTACAGATGCATCATAGAAAGCATTCTTTCCAGTTGTACCACAACTTGGTATGGCTCCTGTTCTGCCCAAGATCGCAAGAAGCTACAAGGGCTGTGAATGTAGCCCAGTCCATCACGCAAATCAACCTCCCATCCATGGTCTCTGTCTACACTTTCCGCTGCCTTGGAAAAATAGCCATAATAATCAAGGATCCCATGCATCTCTCTTTTTCACCTTCTTCCATCTGAAAAAAGACACAAAAGTTTGAGGACAGGTACTAACTGACTCAAGAATAGCTTCTTTCCTGCTGCCATCAGACTTTTGAATGGATCTACCTTAGATTAAGTTGATCCATTTTTGACAACCTAGCTATGGCTGTAACACCATATTCTACACCCTCCCCTATCTTTCTCTCCTATGTAGTCTATGAATGGTATGTTTTGTCTGTATAGCATGCAAGAAACTGTACTTTCCATTGTATCTCAATACATGTGAAAATAATAAATCAAATCAAAATTGTGTGTGTGTCTCTCTCCCTCTGTCCTCACTTTTCCCTGCCTCCATTTGACTCCATTTATCTCTCTATCTAATAACCTTGTTGGACCAAAATACTGCCTTGATTTTTCCTATACAGCAGCACACCAGATCAGTCTTCCCTTTGGGATTTGTTATCAAGGATCCTGGTATGGGACTCACTGAAAACAAGGTCTGAATTTAAATCTGGAAGAAATTCAAATTCCCATTCCTTGTGTTTGATTGCAAAAATTTAATTTGAAGAAAACAAGAGGTGAGGTCATTTAAACTTTTATCGAAATGAGCAACATGACACTGATAGAAATATAACTTCCTGATTTTATTCAGTATTCCATCCTGTCGAGCTCCTCCACCAATACCAGCGCACTGTTTGACGTGGACAATTTGGGTCTAATCACCACAGCAGCTGATTTGAATTTTGAAAATGGTGACATGGTATGAGATACATTATTACTACTGAACAATGAGAATACCTTCAGCACAGAGACTTTATTCCAGCCATTTTACAGACTGGGATCTAGATTTCATTGACGGATTTAATCGTGAGTTTTGTTCTTTCCCTTCAGCTTTTCTATGCTGTGGTATCTGTTAATGACACTGGCTCTCCAAGCCTCACTTGCACAGGCACAGTAACCATCACAATTACTGATGTCAATGATGAAGTTCCAGTCATCAGGTACGTCAGATATCATTCCCCTGTTGGCAGACAAGATCAGTTCTCATTCCGACTGATGTTTCTTCAGTTTATTAAACAGGAATATTTATCACATTTTCAGCTCCTGTCCATCGACGACCTTAACCCTGAATGAGGAAGTGGCTGCTGGGACAACACTAATAACTTTATCTGCCTCAGACGGTGATGACAATGAGAACCTGACGTTTAGTTTTGCAGTAAATGAACCTTCCTTTGAAATCAACCAAGGTACGAACACAATTAACTATAACAACCAACCGGACATTGACCATGGTGCTATCTTGTGCGAGTTTTTTGTGTCCATCATGTTATGTTTGTATCAAGTTTCTTTCTCTATATTGTCCCTGCTCATGTGCTTTCTTTGTCCAGTTTCCTGGCCCTAATTGATGTTTGTTTCTGTATTTGTGTTTGAGAATGTGATATTTTGTTACATTAAATCTTTCTTTGCATCTCTGCGCAATATTTAGTTTTTGTCTTTTAATATGGTTGTGCTATGCACGTGCTTCTGTCTCTTTATGGGACCTGTGTTCATTGGTCTCATCTCATGTGATAATTTGGTGTTGTCTAATTGTGTCACAGATTCTGTTTTTTTTTAATTTTTGAAGTGGTTTTTTGCACTGTTTCATCTTCTTAATTTTTTATCTGTTAACATCCAAATGCATTACAATCTTGTGGTTAGCTGTTGGTCGTCATTTTACAATTTGATATGTTGGTTTGTGTTATATTTCTCATGTATGAGCCAGAGACAGGCCAGATTAATTGGAGCACAGTACACACTGCAAAGAATTGTCCTTTTTAGGAAGGACTGTGTTCAGGCTATCAAGTAAATAGTGACAGATGAGGAACTTCAATAACTTGCTCTCGATAAGAGAGATGTGCAACTGTTTATTAAATAGCGTTTAATTTCCTTTTTATTGTAAGTGTTATTCCCCCCATCACTCGCTGTCCTTTGTTCCTCAATGATCAGAACCTTTGACCAGTGCTACTAGTGGTTCCAAACCTTATGGTGGTAATACCCAGCAAGGAAATATTATTTACCTCAGCTAAATTTGGTTGAAACAGATGTTTCTTTTGTCTTTCAGTTGGAGACACTGCGCTAATTACCAATACATTCATATTGGACTATGACAATGGGTCTGTTGTCAGCTTCTACACATTAAATGTAGTAGTTACAGACCTGGGAGGTAACATAGCCACGTGCGATCTGAATGTATCATTGACTCCTATCAATGAAGAACCAGAATGTGATGCTTCATTTACAGCAGGGACAGGTGAAGATGCTTATACTATTAACCTTGATCTATTATTGAAAAGTGATCACAATGAATTCATTTTTTTTGCTCTGGTAACAAATTCTGCCAACTCCTGATTTTCATGCCCAACTCCCTATCCCCTTCCCACAGTGCCTTCCCATGCAATCACAGAAGCTGCTACAATTACCTCCTCCCTCCTCACCATCCGAGGCCCCAAACACTCCTTTCAGGTTAAGCAGCATTTCACTTGCACTTCCCTCAATTTGGTCTACTGTGCTCGCTGCTCCCAATGTGATTTCCTCTACACTGGGGAGACTAAACAGACACTGGGTGACCACTTTGCAGAACACCTTCGCTCAGTCTGTGGGCATAATCCCCAACCTTCCTGTTGTGTCATTTTAACTCAGCACTGTGGTCTTGTGCCCACATGCCTGACCTGCGCCTGCAGCAATACTCCAGTGAAGTTTGGTGCAAGACAGAGGAGCAGCAACTTATCCTCCATTTGGGCACCTTGCATCTCTCAAGACACAACGTTGACTTCAGCAACTTTAGATTGTAGTCTTTCTCCTACGTCTTAAACCTCATGTTTTAAAGATCACATATTGCCTTCAGGGGAACTTCCTCCCCTTCCACCTGTCCTTCATCCCTAAAGATGCTACTTTTTGTTGCAATCTCACCCAGTTCTATCACATTTTCCCTTCCTTCAGTTCTGATGAAGAATCAAAAGACTCAAAACGCTAACTCTGCTTTCTCTCCTTACAGATGCTGCCATCCCTGCTGAGTTTTGCCAGCATCCTCTGTTCTTGCTTCAGATTCCAGCATCCATAGTGTTTTGCTTATTTAATTCCTGGTTGTGTTCCTCCTGCATCGGTTATCAATCTAATACACACGTAAATCCAACAATTGGGATGTGTCAGCTATTTTTGCACCTAACACCAGCAGACTGACAACAAGGGGCAACCTGCCATACTGGAGAAAGTGTAGTCACTTTGTTGCAATTCTTATACAATGTGGATGTGTCACGAGAATTGCATCCAAATGAGGATAAGAGACAAGGACTATTAAACAGAACGGTGCCAACATATTAGGGTAAATTTACAAGTCACTTTAAGTCAAATAGGGGGCTGCAAGAATCTCACCCAATTATCCAGTCCATTGCAATTCCAATGGGAATGTGGGATGATAAATTTAAGGACTGTAGCCAAGATTTACTACCCCCATTTCCAGGTGGGAACAACGGAGGGGGCGAGGAATCAAGTGGGAGTCCCAAAATGGCTGTTACACCAGTTGGATTTTTCCACTCGATTGGCTCTGTCAATAATGGCAATCCTGGCTTCCAAAGTTGGGATGCCCATTTATATCAATTTGAACCTCATTATCAGGCCTTTACACCTGATGTTTCCCCTCTCCCCCATTTTAAATTGTCCATTTATGCTGACGTGAATCATGATAGGGTCCCCCCACCAGCGCTGATGTGCACCTGGAGAACATCACCCATGTGGAATTGTACAAGTTGGGTGGCACGATGGCACAGTGGTTAGCACTGGTGCCTTACCCAGGTTCAATTCTGGCCTCGGATCACTGTCTGTGTGGAGTTTTCACGTTCTCCACGTGTCTGTGTGTGTTTCCTCCGGGTGCTCCGATTTCCTCCCACAGTCCATAGATTAGGTGGACTCGCCATGCTAAATTGCCCCTTAGTGTCAGGGAGATGAGCAAGTTAAATATATGGGGTTACAGGAGTAGGACCTGGGTGGGATTGTTTTGCTACAGGCTCGTTGGACTGAGTGGCCTCTTCCTGCACTGTAGAGATTCTAACCCGTGGAGGGGTTAGAGAGGGACATGCCTGAGGCTGCCCCCAGCACTGTTTGGGGGATTCCATGGTGGGGGAGGTGCAGGATTGGGTGAGGAATGATTTATATGATAAGCAGGTAGTGTTCCATGGTGTGGGTGAGTGAGAGGGTGGTGGGGAGGTCTGTGCTGGGTGCTTTCTCCCCCTTTTTAACACACCAAAATTACTGCCAGGGTGGGCTCAATCCAAGCCAGACCCACCAGCATGGTGCCATGGGACACATCCCTTCCATTTTTCCTCAAAGTGTGAAAATTCTGACAGGAAAAGGTTGTCATCAGGCTGCCCTTTGCGTTTCATGCCCAAGTTAAAACTTAGACAAAAATCTCAAAGAATTCCAGCCTGTATCTGATTTTCCCAGAGCTGGGGAAGGCTGGCAGCTGCCGGGCAGTGGAACTGCCATTTTGAGCAGGTAACTACCTCTAAGCATTGAATGTGCATCAGGAAGAACAGGAGTTCTTCCGCTCCGCTTTACACATAATCTTCTGTTGGAAAAGTAAAAGCAAAATACTGCGGATGTTGAGATCTGAAACAGAAAATGCTGGAAAATCTCAGCAGGTCTGACAGCATCTGTGGGAAGAGAATAGAGCCAACGTTTCGAGTCTGGCTGACCCTTTGTTAGAGCGGTCACTGGTCATCACTAATCTTCCATTGGAACAGTTATAGGATCACTCCCTCCGCTGGTGATCTCTCAAATTCTGTCACCTCACGCGCGCTCTCTCTCTCTCTGACGATCTCTCCCTCAAAAATGTACACTATGCCCACCAATCCTGACCTGAGGTCTTCCCCAGTGGCACCTTCTGCTGGTGGCTATTCCCAAGCAGCTATTGAGCATCCTTTAAAAGTAATGCATGCCTCTTCGCCCTCCCCTGCCAAACATGGTTCACCAAACTGATTTTCACCAAGGCAGATGTTATCAAGCAGGAATAGAATTGCACCACACTTTGATTTCACGTGATGATGGCAATTGCAACATGTTTACCTTTTACATTAAGATTAATGCCCATGTTAATGTGAAAATCTCTAAACAAAATACGTAATAATTGGTATGTTTGAAAAGAGAACTAACTTATCCGCATTATCACAGTCGTTTATACCACAATCTAACAGTTTACATGAAACAAATTTCCTTTGTTACAGGACCTCCTGTCACTATTCCAGAGACCATTGCTATTGGAACCGCTGTCTATCAGATAACGGCATCTGATCCTGATGGAGACGATTTACAAGCAAGTCTTTTCTGAAACTTAAGACACACAATCGAAGTTTTCAATCTAGTTTTGAAGCATTTTGGTGCTTGTTACAATGATATGTCCATGGTGCTTTCTGTAGGGAATTCCAGAATACTCAGAGATCAGAGTCTCCAGTCCCTTCCTGCTTTTGGTCTGAATATAGTTGCCCTAATTAAAGTTCTGGTTAATGGAGATTTCCACGTTGTGGGTGGTGGCTTCTTGGTTATCAGTGCAGCTGGTTGAGAATTGTCTTTTTGAAGATGTGCAACCCTCTTCACTATCCCTCTCTTCTGTTTCCACATCTGATTCCCATCATCTCCCCCTTGTCCTCATCCTCCACTCTCTTCACTCTACATCCCTTATTCTTCTGTTACTAGCTTACTCCTTTAATCTTTCCTTCATTCTTCTACCTACATTTCACACCACTCTTTGCATTTCCCCTCAACTCCTGCCACTTGACAACTCGTTAACTTCATTTCCTTTCTTAGACTTCTCTTTGCATTAACCATTATCCTTCTGTGTTTCTCCCCTAATCACTCCACTTCCTTTCTTTCACACAGCTTCCTCCTTTCTAACTCCTCTCCTTCTTTCTCTTTTCTTGGACTTGTCCCACTCCATTTGACTCCGTTATCTGATTGTATACTGAGCTAACTACAGACTTCCCCTGTAAAATAGCAGAAGGGATTACCGAGCATACACTATATTCACATTAAAGTTCATTATAATCGATCCAAGTATGGGACTCACTGAAAAATGATACAAGTCTGAATTCAGAAGAAACCGGGATTCCCATTCCTTACATTTAATCTCAACAATTAAGATTGTAATTAAGACAGAAAATGAAGTCTATCTAAATGTTTACCTAAATGAATTATACACAACACTGACAGAAATATAACTTTCTGATTTCTTTCAGTATTCCATCCTGTCGAGCTCCTCCACCAATACCAGCGCACTGTTTGACGTGGACAATTTGGGTCTAATCACCACAGCAGCTGATTTGAATTTTGAAAATGGTGACATGGTATGAGATACATTATTACTACTGAACAATGAGAATATCTTCAGCACAGAGACTTTATTCCAGCCATTTTACAGACTGGGATCTAGACTTCATTGACGGATTTAATTGTGAGTTTTGTTCTTTCCCTTCAGCTTTTCTATGCTGTGGTATCTGTTAATGACACTGGCTCTCCAAGCCTCACTTGCACAGGCACAGTAACCATCACAATTACTGATGTCAATGATGAAGTTCCAGTCATCAGGTACGTCAGATATTATTCCCCTGTTGGCAGACAAGATCAGTTCTCATTCCGACTGATGTTTCTTCAGTTTATTAAACAGGAATATTTATCACATTTTCAGCTCCTGTCCATCGACGACCTTAACCCTGAATGAGGAAGTGGCTGCTGGGACAACACTAATAACTTTATCTGCCTCAGACGGTGATGACAATGAGAACCTGACGTTTAGCTTTGCAGTAAATGAACCTTCCTTTGAAATCAACCAAGGTACGACCACAATTAACCATAACAAACCACACAGGACATTGGCCAAGTGAACTCTGGGGTAGGATTTCTCTCCCAAAACTCTAATGGTGGGTTTCTTTAACTTCCTGGCTATGTGACTCCCAGCAGCAGGGGACAATGTGCTGTTTGCTGGGATCCTCTTGTCCTGCTGCTGCCAAAAGCATTTCCCATTGAAACTACCCCACACTGACAGGAAACCCACAAATGGGGGTACACTGCTGGTGAGACCAGAGAATACCACTGGCTTGAATTTCCCCTGCATAGCCCTCTATTGTACTCCCCAGCCTGTCATAGCCCCCACCCTCCCTCAGGACCCCCCACCTTGGCATTGTCCTCGGCACACTGGCCATGCTCTTGTGCTGGGTAGGCACTGCCTGATGGGAAACTGTCTAGCCATGCCCCCAACCACCTGAGGGCCTCAATGGCCTCCCACCCCTTTGGCATGGCCGTTGTACCTGGTCTCTGCTGGTGGAGGTCAGTATTGATTCTTCCAGTCTCGTACCTTGCCCAATTTCGGATTATCCCGGGAGCTGGGAGAATGCAGCACCAAATGGCCTATGCGTACTTAAATGCTACTTTAAATATACTAAACAGATTCACGCCCTTTCTGAGCATGATCTGTTTGCGTCATTAGGAAGGGACTGGGAGACTCGTAAAGTGTTTGGCATTGGGTGCAAAACCGACTTTTAGGCCTGCAGGCTATTTTATAGGATCAGTGCGATCACATCAGGCACAGTGAGGTTGGAAAGTCACCTGGCTGGTGTATAATATTTATTTATATCTGTAGCATTACGTTGGTGTCAAGTTTCTTCCTCTGTTTTCTCCCTGTTCCTTGTGCCTCCTTAACTTGTCCTGTGTTTCTCTTTGCTCCGATGTTTCTTTCTGTATTTGGAACTGTGGCTGTGATGCTTCCTTCCACTGAATCTCACTGTTTGTACATGTGCAAATCTTCCTCTTTATCATGACACTGTGTGCATGTGGTTCCTTCCCACAGTGTGACCCTGTACATATTGCTGTGATTTCACGTGCTATTACAATGCTGTATTACTATGGATGTGCATCATGCAGCTCAGCATTTTCTCAGTTTTTTCAGTACATTTATCATTCCTTGCTCTGCTTTGTCTTTATGAGGCTTCTCTGTTTGGTAACCTCTGTTAATATTGATATCTTGTGATCAGTTGGGACATTATATTGCATTTGCTTTGTTGGTTTGTGTTCTTTTGCTTCAACTGCCCAGATTAATTATGTTGCCCTGCATTGTGTAGATTAACAGAGAAACATGTTCAGGCAATAGTGAAATAAAAAGAGTAGCTTTAAGTTCTTTTACTGGGATTCAGATGTGTAAGAAGGATTGGTGTATCCTTACAGTCTCGTATTGTTTTTCTCTTCTACTGTAGACTTAATTCCCCCATCATTATCTATCCAGTATTGCTCACTGTTCACAACTTATAGACCAGTGCTACCAGAAGTTTCAAATCCTCATGCAGTAATATCCAGTAAGAAATATTATTTATCTGAGCTACCTTTGGTTGAGACAGATACTTCTTTTGTCTTTCAGTTGGAGACACTGCACTAATTACCAATACTTTGGTATTGGACTATGAAAATGAGTCTGTTAAATTATACACATTAAATATAGTAGTTATGGACCTGGGAGGTAACATAGCCACATGTGACCTGAATGTATCATTGACTCCCATCAATGAAGAACCTGAATGTGATGCTGCATTTACAGCAGGAACAGGTGAAGATATTTAATTGGTTAATCTTGACTAATATTGAAAAATAATTGCAGTGAATTTAATCTTTCTCTGGTAATAAATTCTGCCAGCTCCTGATTTTAGTTCTTGTGCGTCAATTGTCAATCTAGAAGGTATTGTAAATCTATTCATCAATAGTTTAATAACATGATAACTGTCTTTGCACATAGCAAATAGAAGAGCGTGTGACTCTGCTAAATTGGCAAATGCTCAGTGGCTGGAATTCTCCAGCCATTCACACCCTACTGTCGCTGCCAGAAAGGATGGAGAATCTGACAGATCTCTGTTCATTGCAGCGGGACTGGAGTATCCCACTGGCATGCACAGCTGGAGAATCCTGCTCAGTTTTTTTAGTTGTGATCTTCATGCCAAGTTGATGCACAGCTAGAGGTCTATCCTAACCAGAAGGTATTAAATTCGTTATGTCTAAAAAAAGATACCAGGATGTTAGGGAAATTTATGAATTAAATGCTCTGCACTCAAAAGGACTCAAGCCAAACATAGGAACAGGAGTAGGCCATTCAGCCCTTCAACCTGTTCTGCTATTCATTGAGATCATGGTCGATCTGAGGCCTGACTCCATGTACCTGCCTTTGGCCCGTATCGCTTAATATGTTTGTTTAACAAAATTTTATCAGTCTCAGATTCAAAATTAACAACTGATTGAGCATCAGCTGCCTTTAGTGAAAGAAAATTCCAAACCTCTATTACCTTTTGTGTGCAGAAATGCTTCCCAACATCACTCCTGAATGGTCTGGCCTGAAATTTTAGTCTAGCTTTAGAATCCTCACCAGTGGAAATAATTTATCTTTACCTTGTCTTTGCCAGTTAGCATCTTGAGGACATTGACCAGATCACTCCTTAACATTATAAATTCCAGAGAAAACAGGTCTAATCTGTATAATCTCTCCTCATAATTAAACCCCTAAAGTCCAGGTATCATTCTTGTAAACCTAGAACAAAGAGTCTGTTGTCAGAATCGACACATTAAATGTAGTGACAAACCTGGGAGGTAACACAGCAACGCGCAACCTGAATGTATCATTGACTCCCACCAACGTAGAACCTGAGTGCAATGCTGTATTTATAGTAGGGACACGTGAATATATTTAAATTATTAATCTTGACCTATACTGAGAAGTGATTTCAATTCATTTAATCTTCCTCTGGTAGTAAATTCTGCCAACTCTTGATTTTTTTTTCTGATGCATCAGTTGTTAATCTGGAATGCATGTAAACCTATCCTTTGGGGAAGAGGAAATGTGGTGGCCATTTTTGCACATAACACCAGCAGATGGTCAACAAGGAAAAATCTGCCACATTGGAGAGAGTGCAGTCTGACTGTTGTAACTCACACACTGTGGATATTTAGCTAGAGTTCTATCCAAATAAGGACAGAGACCAGTCATATCTATGAGGCAACATGTTACACTCAAGTTCAATCTTTGATTGTTTGCCAGAAGGTGAAGGATTTCTTTCATTCAGATTCTCCAGCCAAGCTTCTATTAGAATCCTTCCCTGTCCCTATGATCTCTCCCCCGTCACCTACCGTCACTCATTCTCCTCAATGGGGAACAGTAACCTAATGATATTGTCACTGGATTAGTAAACCAGAGATAGAGTAATATTCTGGGGACTCAGGTTCAAATCCCACTATGGCAGAGGGTGAAATTTGAATTCAATTTGTGGGCGGCACTGTGGCACAGTAGTTAGCAGTGCTACCTCACAGCACTCGGGACCCAGCTTCAATTCTAGCCTTGGGCACTGTCTGTGTGGAGGATGCACTTTTCTCCCACTTCAGCGTGTCTCTCCCCTGATACCATGGTTTCCTCCCATACTTCAAAGATGTGCAGGTTAGGTTGATTGGCCATGCTAAATTGACCTAGTGTCAGAGGGATTAACAGGGTAAATACGTGGCGCTACAGGATTAGGGCCTAGTTGGGATTGTGGTCAGTACAGACTTGAAGGGCCACATGGCCCTTCTGTACTTTAGGGATCCTATGATTCTAGGATCCCATCTTCCCTCCTCATTTCCACATAGAGCCATTCACTGTGTCCATCAGCCCTGCCATTCTCAAGCTGATAGGCCACATCTCCATCGGTCCTGCAACCTTTAGCTGCAGGCTTTCCCGAACAACTGTCGGACAGTCTTCAAAAAGATTCACACACAACACTTCTCCCTCCTCATCCAAATCATGCTTCAAAATGAAAGTTTATTTACTAGTGTCACAAGTAGGCTTACATTAACATTACGATGAAGTTAATGTGAAAATCCCCTAGTCACCACACTCTGACGCCTATTTGGGTACACTGAGGGAGAATTTAGCATGGCCAATGCACCTAACCAGTATGTCTTTTGGACTGTGGGAGGAAACCGGAACACCCAGAGGAAAGCCACACAGACACAGGGAGAACGTACAGATAGTCAGTGACCAAGGCTAGGATCAAACCTGTGACCCTATGAAGCAGCAGTGCTAACCACTTTTTATGAAAGTAGTGATTGGTTAGTTGTTGAGAAGGATCAGAATTGGGTCACAATTTAGTTTGCTGTCAGTGCTGACTGGATTTACATGTTATTTACTGTTTGCATTCATATTTACGCCAATGTTTAAGTGAAAATCTCCACTCAAGCTATTGAAATATTACCATCTTATGTCTGAAAAGTAAAATAATTTACCACCGTTAATTCTGCCATTTATACATTGATCTAATGCTGCTTTGATTCGTCACATTTACTTCCTTACAGGACCTTCAGTCACTATTCCAGAGAGCATTGCTATTGGAACCTCAGTCTATAAGATAACGGCATCTGATCCTGATGGAGATTCTTTACAAGTAAGTCTTTTCTAATGATACGTTGTTTCTGATCTTGATTCAGTTTAAGATGTGCAATCTAAGTTTTCAATGCCAGCCTGAAGCATTTTCATACTTGTGACAATGGTACAAACGTACTGATGAATGGAGGGAATCCCAGGGATTGAGATATGAGGTGAACCACTGATCACTGAGAATCCAACCTCTGCCCTGCTGGCAATGATTGTGGTTGATCCAATTCAAGTTCCAGTTCATAGAGATTCCCAAGTGGTTGATGATGGGATCTAGTCATTGTGCATTCTCCCTTTGGAGATGACCGTTGTCTGTGTATTCCTTTTGTTAGAGTTCCTCCTTATCTCTAATCCCTTCCCTTTCATCCCCCATTACCCACACCCTTTCCCTAACTCCCCCTCAAATCCACACCTCCTCCCCCCATTTCCTTCCATTTTACCCTTCTCTCCATTTACCTCTATATTCTCCATTTTTCTCCCCTGCTCATTTCCTCCCTCTTTCTCTTTCACCTTGCCTCATCTCTCCAATTCCTTTACTTCTCTCTCTCTGTTTCTTCTCATATTCCCCTACATTCATTTCTTCCAATTATTCTCTCCACAGCATTCAGTTACTTCAGTTGGTTAGACAACTAAATCAGGGGTCAGATTAATGGGAACAATCCCCATTCTAACTAATAAAGAATTGGGGCCTACCTCCCTGCCCTATCCTTGGGGACTTACCAATTAGACTGATGACTAATTGCTGTTGATCCACCTTCAGAAAGTGAACTGAAAAGAAAAAGACCAAACTCTCCTCAGGAAGGAACATTGTTAGGTCTTAACTTAGCCTACATAACAACAAAGAGATCACTTAGCAGAAAGTAAGTCTTCAATTTGGAGTTTAATACAAAAGATTCGGGGTTTGAGACTCACCAAACTGAGTTCAAATCTAAATCTCGAAGAAAACTGAATTCCCATTCCTTTGATTTTGTATTGATTCTTTACATTTGATCACGCAAATTAATCTTAATACAAGACAGAAAATGAAGTCTGTCTAAATGTTTACCTAAATGAACTCTGTGACATTGATAGAAATATAACTTCCTGATTTTATTCAGTATTCCATCCTGTCGAGCTCCTCCACCAATACCAGCGCACTGTTTGACGTGGACAACTTCGGTCTAATCACCACAGCAGCTGATTTGAATTTTGAAAATGGTGACATGGTATGAGATACATTATTACTACTGAACAATGAGAATATCTTCAGCACAGAGACTTTATTCCAGTCATTTTACAGACTGGGATCTAGATTTCATTGACGGATTTAATTGTGAGTTTTGTTCTTTCCCTTCAGCTTTTCTATGCTGTGGTATCTGTTAATGACACTGGCTCTCCAAGCCTCACTTGCACAGGCACAGTAACCATCACAATTACTGATGTCAATGATGAAGTTCCAGTTATCAGGTACGTCAGATATTATTCCCCTGTTGGCAGACAAGATCAGTTCTCATTCCGACTGATGTTTCTTCAGTTTATTAAACAGGAATATTTATCACATTTTCAGCTCCTGTCCATCGACGACCTTAACCCTGAATGAGGAAGTGGCTGCTGGGACAACACTAATAACTTTATCTGCCTCAGACGGTGATGACAATGAGAACCTGACATTTAGCTTTGCAGTAAATGAACCTTCCTTTGAAATCAACCAAGGTACGCACACGGTTAACTGTAGTGAATCCCCCAGGACAATGGCCGTGGAGAAATCTTTCGCGGAATTGTTTCCGATATTGGCAAAGTCCGATGTCGAGTGGGAAAAGTGGTTTTGAGCTCGCTGATGACAATGCGTCTTTTTCAGTTCTATTGGCAGGCATGGATTCCACACTGTATCACCGGCAGGCACCCACTGAATCACCCGTCGTGCCATCACATCAGCACTTCAATGATCTATGGACCCTCTGTGAAGGCCACCCCCCTCACACAGCAGGCACATTGCAAAGTCATGGCTTCCAGACCTAGGAAACATTCTGTAGCCAAGTTCACATTCTCAGCACCCCCCACACCGCCTCCTCCACACCATCCCCATCAACCCTCAGCCCCTATGACTCACCCCCGCTTCCCCCTCTCGATGCAGTCTTGCTCTGCAAGTACTGCATTCACTCCAAGCCCCCCTCAGACTTTTGCTCTCCAGATCCCTGCTTTTTGTACCAGCCATACTTCATTCTCCTAACATTGTTTGATGTGGGTGTAGGATCCCTGCATGCAGGCCTAATTATGATATACTAAATGTATTGCAATGAGATTCCCAATGTTGATTGATGGGAAACGTGGCCCGTCACTGATGGAAGGAGGGGATAGTTGTGCTCTGCATTCACATCAACTTGAAACGCAATTAGGCCTTCTCACAATCTTTTCCACTCTCGCCCTCAATCCCACACAACATGAACAGGAATGGAAAATCCTGGCTGTCGTGTATATTTTTATGTTCGTGTTAAGTTAGAGTCAAGTTTCTTCCCCTGTTTTCTCCTTGTTCCCTGTGTGTTTCTGTGTCCTGTGCTGTGCTTCTCTTTGCTCTGATGTTTCTTTCTGTACTTGGATCTGTGGATATGATATTTTCTTGCACTAAATCTCTCTGTACATGTGCATAATCACTATTCTGTGTATCGTGACATGGCCTGTGTGCCCATATTCCATCCTTTTATGTGACCTGTGTTTATTGGTGTGATTTCATGTGTTATTACAGTGCTGTATAACCATGGATATGTTATGCAGTTTGGCTTCCTCTGGTTTGTCTTCATGTCAATCTTCTTCACGGTAATGTATATTTATGATAAGTCTTTGGAGGCAGAAGTCCCCTCACCAAAATCCCTTTATTTACAATTCCAACAGCAATACACAGAGTGCTATCAGTCAGCAGTCTATCTTCGGAAGTGCCAGAGAAGCTGATGCCCCTGGTTAAATATCAAGAAAAGACTCCTTGATTGGCCCATCAATTTGATTCCTTAATCAGGGAACTCTTTTTTTTCCCCTTGACTCCTTAATCAGGGAATTCATACTCCATTAGGCCAACCTCAATGGTCTGATTGAAGTGATTACAATATTTGCATTAGCATCTTGTGGTTAATTATATGTTATTATTTTACCAAGTCATTTGTTTGTTTGTTTTACTTTCCTATAACATGAGTCAGAGAGCTATTCAGCTTAATTATAATGCGTAAATACTGTACAAAGCAGACCTTACCAGGAGCGTGCATAGAGAAACACATCAAGCCAGGGTAATATAACAAAGATGCAAATCAACTAGTCCTTTTGAAGGACAAATGTGTTTACTTGACAACAGAGATGGGTGCATCTTTCTTGACAAGCACTTAAATCTCTTTTTTAAGGTAAACATTATTCCCGTCACTATCTGTCCATTCTTCCTCTCGACTCATCACATATTGACTGAATCTCTCAGAAGTTTCAAACCCTCATTTAATATTCCACAACAGGGAAACATTTATCTGAAATAGGTGATTCTTTTGTCTTTCAGTTGGAGACGCTACACTAATTACCAATACTTTGGTATTGGACTATGAAAATGAGTCTGTTGTCAAATTCTACACGTTAAATGTAGTAGTTACAGACCTGGGAGGTAACATAGCCACGTGTGACCTGAATGTATCATTGACTCCCATCAATGAAGAACCTGAATGTGATGCTGCATTTACAGCAGGATCAGGTGAAGATATTTAATTGGTTAATCTTGCCCTATATTGAAGAGTGCTTGCAGTGAATTTAATTTTTCTCTGGTAATAAATTCTGCCAGCTCCTGATTTTAGTTTTCATGCATCAATTCTCATTCCAGAGGACATTGTAAATCCATCCATCTATAGTTTGGTAACATGACAACAATTTTTGCACATAGCAAATAGAAGAGAGTGTGACTCTGCTAAATTGGCAAGTGCTCAATGGCTGGAATTTTCCAGCCATTCACACCCTACTGCCGCTGCCAGAGAGGATGGAGAATCTGGCACTTAGACAAATCTCTGTTCACTGCAGCAGGACCGGAGTATCCCACTGGCATGCACAGCTGGAGAATCCTGCTCAGTCTTTTATTTGTGCTCCTCATGCCGAGTTGATGCACAGCTAGAGTTCTATCCTACCAGAAGGAGTTTCATTATGTCTAAAGAATGGTGCCAGAATGTTAGGGAAATTTATGAATTAAGTGTTCCGCACTCAAAAGGACTCAAGCCAAACGTAAGAATAGGAGTAGGCCATTCAGCCTATCAAATCTGTTGTGCTATTCATTTGAAATCATGGCTGATCTGAGGCCTAACTCCCTGTACCTGCCTTTGGCCCATATCCCTTAATACCTTTTTGCATCAAAAAATTATCCAACTCAGATTTAAAGATAATGACAGCCATTTCTGGAGGACAGTTCCAAACAACTTTCACCCTTTATGTGTAAAAGTGCTTCCTAAAATTTCTCCTGAAAGTCCTGGCCCTAATTTTTATTTACCCCCTAGTTCTAGAATCTCCAATCAACGGGAATAGTTTATTTTTATTTACCCTGCCTTTTCCTATTAGTATCTTGAAGACTTCAATCAGATCACCTCTCAACCTTCTAAGTTCTAGATAAAGCAGGCCTAATTTGAATAATATGTTGTCATAATTCAACCCCTGAAGTCCAGGTATCATGCTTATAAACCTACACTGTACTCACTCCAAAGCCAATACATCCTTCCTAAGGCATGGTGCCCAGATCTGCTCACAGTACTTCAATGGAACTACAACACACTCATCCCAATACAATACTCTCATCGCAACTATCTGCCTCAAAGTAGATATATGGGGTAATAAGTCAATTGAATATTTTTTTGGTTTCCTAGGGTTTAGGAAACCAGCAACTAAAGGATGGAGTGAATTGCCATTTTGAACAGCCAAGTACTTTTACAGCAGTGAATGTGGGCTCAAAGACGCCCCCCACCCCACACAAGGACTCATCCTCCAAGGATCTGTCCCACCCTTTTCACTTCCATGTTCTGAGCTTCACGCCAACCACGCCAATCCTGAACATCCCTGATTGCCATTCCCAGCAGTCGCCCGATGCAGCCTTCTGTCCCAGGCATTTCTGAAAGCCTTCAGAATTGGTGCACAGCCCTTCCTCCTCCCCAACCCAATCCTGCCCTATCAAACAGATGTTAATAAAGGCAGTCCTCCGTGATCACAGCAATTACAACACATTTACTTCTGGCATTTAGATTTATACCAGCACTAAAGTGAAAATCTATACTTAAGCTTTGAAATAGGTCAGCATTGGAAGTCTGAATATGTAAACTAATTTATTGCCATTAACTCCATCATTTATACATTGATCTAATATTGTTTAAATCAGTCACATTTCCTTTATTACAGGACCTTCTGTCACTATTCCAGAGACCATTGCTGTTGGTACCTCTGTCTATAAGATAACAGCATCTGATCCTGATGAAGATCTTTTACAAGTCAGTCTTTTCTAACAGTAGGCACTTTCTGCTCTTGATTAAGTTCAAGATACCCAAATGAAGTTTTAAACATCGGTTTGAACCATTTTAATATTTGTATCAATGATCTGTATGTGATGGTCTTACGTCAGGAATTCTAAGATGTTCAGTGGTAAGAGATGAACCACTGATCACGGGATATCCAGCTGTTTCCCTGCTCAGGCCTCAGTGTTAGAATGGCTTATAGGAGAATCTCTACCTCTGAGCCGATAGCTCTGGGTTTGAGTCTCACCCAGAACCTGTTGGCTCTCGGTGCATTTCTAGTGCAGCCAAGCAGGTTGATTGGCCTCCTGTAAAATCCTTCCAATAAGCTTATGGTAGGTGGTAAGAATGGGAGAGTTCCCTGGCCAACCAGACCCACAGCACAACAGTATCCTCATGCTGGAAGACCCCATGTGTGAGCTCTTGGCAGAAGCTTCATGATAACCATCCTTCTAGCTTTGAGGGACTGCTGGAGACAGGAAGAGAATGTAGTAGATCCAATTAATGCTCTGCATTAGGGAGATTGGATTGTCAAGATGCTGATGGCAGGGCATTGGTCTAAGGAGAGCTGATTGTGCTTTCTTTTATGGAGATGGTCATTATTAATGCACTCCTTTTCCTTGTCGTTTTCTTCCTCCACTTTGTCCTGCTTCCCCTCCTGCCTCATCCATTAATCTTCAATTCCCTTCTGTATTCTCCCTTCTCTTCCCAGCTTAATACTTAATCATCTTCCTTAACTCTCCTTCTCTCAAGTTGCCATTGTGTTCTCCATTTCCCATTGCTCCCTTTAGGCTGGCACAGTGGTTAGCACTGCTGCCTCACAGCGCAGGGGATGCAGGTTCGATTCCGGCCTCGGGTGATTGTCTGTGTGGAGTTTGTACATTCTTCCTGTCTGTGTGGGTTTTCTCCGGGTGATCCAGTTTTCTCCCACACTCCAAAGATGTGTGGGTTATGTTGATTGGCCATGCTAAATTGCACCTTAGTGTCAGGGATTAGCAGGGTAAATATGTGTGGTTAAAGGGATAGGGCCTGAGTGGGATTGTTGTTTGTGCAAGCTTGATGGGCTGAATGGCCTCATAGTAGGACTTCTATGATTCTTTGATAACCTCTCTTCACTGCACCTCCTCATCCCAAATTTCTCTCTTCCTCTTCTCTCTACATCTTTCCCTAAGTTTGTCTCCTCACTCACCTCTATCTCAATTTTTCTCCCCTACTCCTTTTTACTCTTCTCCTCTCTCCCACATTGCCTTCTCTCTCCAACTCCTCTACCTCACTTTTTCTGTCTCTCTTTCTGACCTCACATTTCACCATCTCCATTTGACTCTGATTATCTCCTCACATGCTAACTTTGAAGAAAATTAAGTTTATTTAAAATGCTCAGTTTAAGAATTAAGTATTACATTATATTGATAACATTCTGATATTTTTTCAGTATTCCATCCTGTCGAGCTCCTCCACCAATACCAGCGCACTGTTTGACGTGGACAATTTGGGTCTAATCACCACAGCAGCTGATTTGAATTTTGAAAATGGTGACATGGTATGAGATACATTATTACTACTGAACAATGAGAATACCTTCAGCACAGAGACTTTATTCCAGCCATTTTACAGACTGGGATCTAGATTTCATTGACGGATTTAATCGTGAGTTTTGTTCTTTCCCTTCAGCTTTTCTATGCTGTGGTATCTGTTAATGACACTGGCTCTCCAAGCCTCACTTGCACAGGCACAGTAACCATCACAATTACTGATGTCAATGATGAAGTTCCAGTCATCAGGTACGTCAGATATTATTCCCCTGTTGGCAGACAAGATCAGTTCTCATTCCGACTGATGTTTCTTCAGTTTATTAAACAGGAATATTTATCACATTTTCAGCTCCTGTCCATCGACGACCTTAACCCTGAATGAGGAAGTGGCTGCTGGGACAACACTAATAACTTTATCTGCCTCAGACGGTGATGACAATGAGAGCCTGACGTTTAGCTTTGCAGTAAATGAACCTTCCTTTGAAATCAATCAAGGTACGCACACATGTTACATATGTTTTGTTGTCCTACATGTCTTCTTCGCTGTGGTGATTGTTTTTAGATTTTGATCTGTGGATGTGATATTTTCTTATTTTGTATCTGTGTTTATACGTGTGGTCATCAATGTGCTCCATCAGCCTGGGCTTACTTTGATATGACTGGGGTGCCTTTCTGTTGCATTTGGCATTTCAGTTTATTCAACTTTGCATATCTGTTGCAAATCAAGCAGTTTGCTCTCTGGTTTTGTCATGTTTGTACTGGCCTGCCTTTGTGATATTATTCTATGTGGCAATGGTTACTTATAATTAATCATGAAATGGTTTTTGTGCCATTTGATTGGAGGTGGATTTATTGTTTGTGGAGCCCCGTGCTCACCTTATTACTGCAACTCCCCCACTCCCCCGTCCTCACCTTATTACTGCACCTCCCCCACTTCCCTGTCCTCGCATTCCTCCCCCACTCCCCCGTCCTCACCTTATTACTGCACCTCCCCCACTCCCCCGTCCTCGCATTCCTCCCCCACTCCCCCGTCCTCACCTTATTACTGCACCTCCCCCACTCCCCCGTGCTCACCTTATTACTGCACCTCCCCCACTCCCCCGTCCTCGCATTCCTCCCCCACTCCCCCGTCCTCACCTTATTACTGCACCTCCCCCACTCCCCCGTGCTCACCTTATTACTGCACCTCCCCCACTCCCCCGTCCTCGCATTCCTCCCCCACTCCCCCGTGCTCACCTTATTACTGCACCTCCCCCACTCCCCCGTCCTCACCTTATTACTGCACCTCCCCCACTCCCCCGTCCTCACCTTATTACTGCACCTCCCCCACTCCCCCGTCCTCACCTTATTACTGCACCTCCCCCACTCCCCCGTCCTCACCTTATTACTGCACCTCCCCCACTCCCCCGTCCTCACCTTATTACTGCACCTCCCCCGTCCTCACCTTATTACTGCACCTCCCCCGCTCCCCCGTCCTCGCATTCCTTCCAACACAGTCCACCCTCACCCCAAAAGGCACAAAAATACACACATTGATCACTGCTTTAGTGCTTTTTAACTTGCAAAAACACGCTGGTTTGAATAATTGCTGAAGTTTACCTCTTGTCAGAATCATTCATTGTACTGTCCTCTTGCCCGTTCCTCCCTCACAAGTTCTCATTTCCCCAAACCCATCTTTCTCCAAAATACAATCCCTTTCCCCAAAACACAATCTGGCCCTCGCGCATTCTCCTCTCCCCCACCCCTCACATTCTCTCATTTTCTCAGTCTCTCTTACCTCGCTAGCCTGGGGTCTTCAAGGCAGCCTCCTGCCTCACTCGCCATCTCCATGTGGCTAAGGGCCTAGCACCTCTCTGTCACTGGCCTGCCCTGGGTCATATAAAACCTGCTGGTCTTTTACAAAAATGGTAAAACCTCAACATTCTCTGCCTCACCTCACCTCACCTCTTTATGCCTTGTGCACACCTCAACGTTCGGTCCAATGTTTTCCCGCTCTTTCAGACTCACCAGAGTCTCATTTCACTCTGCGTTGCTACTGGAATTGAGCCAATCAACAAATGCAGAGTAGCCAGGCTCTGATTGGTGCCTGCAGTGCTCCTCCCTCCCCCAGATTGGTGCATCCATATTTTGCAACATTTCATCTCCTCTTCACGGAAACCTTTATTTCCCTCTCACTAACCTGTCCACTGTTACTCACTCCTCCCAGCTGTTTCAAACTGTCATGTGATAATGTACAACAAGGTTAAAACAGATGTTTCTTTTCTCTTTCAGTTGGAGACACTGCAATAATTACCAATATATTCATGCTGGACTATGACAATGTGTCAATTGCCAGATTCTACACATTAAATGTGGTAGTTACAGACCTAGGAAGTAATATAGCAACGTGCAACGTGAATGTATCATTAAATCCCATCAACGAGGATCCTGTATGTGATGTGGCTTTTGTTGCAGGGACAGGTGAAGATATTTTAAGTTATTAATCTTGACCTTTATTTGAATAGTGATTGCATTGCATTATATTTTTCTTTTGTAACATTAGAGGGAGGTCTTGTGGGTCAGAGGGTAATGGATCTACCTCAGGCTGGAAGCTCTGGGTTCAAGACCCACTTCAGGACTTGTTGGCCACAGCAGGGTTCACAGGTTATGTATAGTGAATGGAAGAGCCACAGCTTGGCACAGAGGGCATGAGGGGCCATGGTCGTTGGTTGGAGGACCATAACTTGGCTGGGGGAGTAAGGGTCTATGGGGAATGAGTAGAGCATAGCTTGCCAAAGTGGGGGGGGAGCATGAGGTGCTATTAGGAGAGATGAAGGGACTCACCTTGGCCTGGGGGACATGAGGAGGAGCTTTTCAACTCAGCTTTTCAAAAGTGTCCACTGCAGACGAGGGGTCACAAATCCTTGAGGGGCCGTGAACCACGCTTAAAAAGCTGGCCTGATAATTGCCAAGGTTAGGACATGCCTATCTTCACTACGGAGTCAGCCAGATCACAAGTGCCAGGTGCAGCATTTGGACCCAAACAAGCTCCCACTCTATTAAAGGCTCAAAATGAGACAGCCTGGGAGGAGGGTCAGGTTTTCCGGATTCAGAATCTGTTGATCATTCTTAAAGGGCTCCCAAATCACCCCAATTCAGTGAAAACCCAAGTCATTCATTCTGCCTCTCTCCACAGATGCTGCCCAGCCTGCTGATAATTTCTAGCAGTTTTTGTTCTTAGGGATGGAAATGTATCTGGCTGTAGGTGTGGCCTTTACACCATCCGGTACAAAATACTCTTCTGACAAATGAAACCAAAATCTAGTCCTAGGGTGGCTGAAAGTCAAGGTCTTGTGTTTAAAGGCTATGGGAGGGATTTTATGACGTCGCTTGAACTGCGACTGGAAAATCCCACCCAAGGTCAGACATTTCCATTGTCCATCCCTTGCCTGCTTTGATTCAGTGGCAGGCGGGGCAGTAGATTTCCCGCGAATGTTTTGTCTCATTAAAAGAAAAAACAAACAATTTTCACCTGAAATCATTTCACAAGAAGTGCAGAAAACCTATCACAATTCGGATTATATGTGGTCAATATTACTTGAGGTAAATGGAAACAATACAGAACAGAACAGGGTCACCATCAGTCCAGTTTGGATTTGTAAAACTGCAGAACAATTAGGTGAAGTCCATTTTCTCACTGCAAGAACTTTCCTTATAGATTGAAATTACTGTTTGTGGTATGAGTGTTTAGAGGAAATGAATTGTTCCACTATTACAGAGACATTAACGGATATTATTTTCAAATAAAGGAGTTTGTTTTTATTAGCTGAGAATTGAAGCCTTGCCTAATTCATACTCCTGAAGTCATATTATTTATTAATTACTGAAAGTATTTGAATAAAAGTGGATGATGGCAGTTATACAGCCCCTTCCTGACCCAATGTTATTCTGAGGGGTCAAGGAGAAATAATGTTGTAGGGAATTGTATGACACATGCTGGATCAGCCACTCTCTCTTAATGCTGATTATGTCCCTAGCATATAGCTGTACAGCTGTGTCCAAAACTACAAACCTCTGTGTTTCAAACCATATCCACTTTGCAAGATTAAAGTAAGTTGTGGTCTGTATGACATCCAAGCCCTGACAAATGGGGGAAATGGTCACCAAGACCCCTCAGTTATATCTACAAATGCATCACCAAAAGTGACCCTTTTCAAGTGATCAGCCTTTGTGGTCCCAAATAGTGGGGAAAAAGGGCGTTCAGAATCCTGATAGCTGTATCACTGCTACAACACACATCACTCCTTGTTAATAAAACAGAATGACTTGACATGTGGACAGTGAGGACAAAAGCTGAAATTCTTGAATTAGATCAGATGTGGACCAGTAACAGGGATTTGTTCACTTCTCCTCTTGTATCTGTTTTAGCACCAAGGAAAATTAACTGTTAATCTGAAATGACACTCTGAGACATATGTATTGAAGGAGTAGTTTTCAAAGTAGAAGTTTCTCAAGGTGGACAATTTCTTCCTCATGTTTGCTTTTCAATTACAGCATCAGTAGATGTCAATGAAACGCATGATGTTCTTACCGCAATTTACCAAGTTTCCGCAACAGACCCAGATTCTGATGACTCTTTGACAGTGAGATTCTATTTTTGTAACATTTGCTGTATTGTGTACAAAGAATGTTGATAGTTATATACCTGAAAGTTTTCAAAGGGTGCCCTGATCAGAGCAAAAATAATCTTGCACCCGTATCAGGGGCTCCCCTCCACTCCCCACCCAAAACAATCACCAGCATCTCTCTCTTCTCACACCCACCTCCTTCATACCCGATCATTGCTGGCAATTCCTCCCCGCTTCAGCGCACTCCCTCCTCCTCCACTCCCTACCAAACATTTGATACATGCATTCACGTCTTGGTGAGCTTATTGTACACCAAGCTGATGTGATGTGAGGTTTGAAAATATATCAAGGGGGAAAATATGGTGGGGGGAGGACCATATAATGTATATAAAATTTATAATGTATGTATATATAATACATTTATTCAAATACATTAAATTGAGGTTCTCACTCTTTGTGGCCATGAACCTTGTGATGTAACCAGTGAGGGGCGGGGAAATTCAGTGAACGCTTTCACTCCGGAGAGAGCCATGTTCCCTGATTCTCTCTGGAGATAGCCATGATGTGGAGATGCCGGTGTTGGACTGGGGTAAGCACGGTAAGAAGTATCACAACAACAGGTTAAAGTCCAACAGGTTTATTTGGTAGCATAAGCTTTCGGAGCACTGCTCCTTCATCAGGAGAGCCAGTTTCTGTATTTTTTGCTAAATTGTGTACAAATTACATTGATTTTTATGTACCTGAAAGTTTTCAAAGGGCACCCCGATCAGAGCAAAAAATAACCTTGCACTCACCCACACAAAAGATACCAGATATCACTCATCTGACGAAGGAGCAGCACTCCAAAAGCTCCCGCTACCAAATAAACTAGTTGGACTTTAATCTGTGTTGTGAGACTTCTTACTGTCTCTCTGGAGAGAATCATGTTTCCTGATTCTTTCTGGATTTTCAGGCTGTGCCACTGTTCTCTGATGGCAAACACGGGCTGAAATATCACCCTAATGTCTTTGAGAACCTTACATTAAAGACATTAATGTTCTCCATACCTTTATTTTCAGTTTGATATCATATCCCAGGTTTCTGGTCCAGTCACTGGAGGAGATATCTTCAGCATTAATTCAGCAACTGGAATCGTGTACCGGAATTCTTCAACATTGCTGGATTACGATTCTGGATACCATGTAAATTTCCATTATAATTTATGCTCTTGCAGTAAGTTGGAGGTGGAAGTCAGCCGTTTTGTACTAACGGTACTCTTAACCAATGAGTATATGCTAAAAAAGCAATTGGGTGAAGATGGGTGTAAATTGCCATCGAATTCACAAAATTATCTAAACGCTGAAACCGGTTCCATCCAGTTAGAGAGTCTGTTTCCGTTCGATAATGAAACAACAAATTGGGTCGCTGTAGGAACTGAACAGCTGAGGAACAGCACGATGAGGGGAAAAGGTTCCAGTTCATTCTTTTCTCATAAATAAATGCATCTGAGCAGCAAGTGAGCTCAATCATTCGTGTTTTCACTTCTCAGTGTCCTGATTTATTTATGTTGCAAATCAGGAATTCTGCGCACATTGAAGCCATTCATGGACAAACACTGCATTAGTGAGTTTTCAACAAAGCACTCACTGGAACGATTACAAAGGAAAGTATATGGAAAATAGAAGCAGGAACAGGCCATTCAGCCCTTCGAACCTGCTCCGCCATTCATTATGATCATGGCCATTCAAATTCAACACCCTGCTCCCCTGCTGCCCTCCGTAACTCTTGATCCCTTTAGCCCCACGAGCTATATCTAATTCCTTCTTGAAATCACACAACATTTTGACCTCAGCTTCTTTCTGTGGTAGTCACAGATTTACCACTGTCTAGGTGAAGAAATTTCTCCTCACCTCAGTCCTAAAAGATTTACCCCTTATCCTCAAACTATGACCCTTAGATTTGGACCCCCCACTCCAACAGCGAGAACACTCTTTCTGAGTTTACTTTCTGAATGATGTTGTCGTTTAGGACCACAGCACAGCAAACACAATACAATCAACATTAAAGATATTTAACACCTATATTATAGCCGGTGGGCTCTTACCATTCTAATAGTTTCACAGAGACTTTGTACAGTTACATTTAAATATACATTAACACAAAAATCTGCTACTGGGAATGCCATTAATGGAAGTGATATTGGTCGTGTGCCCGATGCACCAGACAACATGAAAACCCGGAAGCACAAATGTTGAGACCTCATCAACAGTTTCCCGACAAGTAGCCCTTCACAGTGTGTCGGCCCAGTGAGGAGAAACATTGGCTGCCTACCTCATACAGCTGCACGGCAGATAAAAACATTGTACAGGAGGGTGTGCAGGGAGGGGAGCAGGCTTGGAGAATAGGTGGGTGTGAAGCCAGAAAATATTTTAGCATTCTGCACTCCTGGCTCCACAAAATGTTTAATTAAAGCAAAGCCTGTCCTGCAGAGGGAGGCTTCCAGGATTTCTGCTTAATGCATGTCAATACCTGGTGAAAGTGGGATGGCAATCTGCCAAAAAATCTTTGCCTGTTTCTCTCTGAAAAATCACAACCTACTACAACAGGAGTTGGACACTGATTTGTACATTCAAACAGTCTCTGTTTTGCCATCAATTAGACTTGGCAAATTGGTGCAGAGGGAATCTTATTATAACAGAAGAAGCTGGTATTAAGATCAGCAGAAAATATGATCAGGCATATCACCAGTTTCTTTAACTACCTCCAGGTTTTAATCTTGACCCGCCAGCAAGCATTTTTTTTGCAACACAGTATCTGCCTTCTCGGAAACTCATATTTGGAATGTCCTAGCCAGGGTTGAGTTTGTTTCTTGTTCTTTTAAGGTGGGGTAAAATCACAAGAAGAAATTCCCACACGTGGACAGGTAACATGAGGCAGAAAGGCGTTATACTTGCCGAGTAGAATTAGTATTCAACAAATAAGGTTGGATTGGTCCTATCATTGTTGAGTTGCTGTTTTACTGATCACTTGGTTATGTTCAGGTCTTCGTGTTGGGCATTACTGTGAAGGACAAAGGAATCCCAGCTCCACAAAAGTCCTGCGAAGGAACCCTTACCATTAACATCATCGATGAGAATGATGAGGTTCCTGTTGTGAGGTAAGGTGAACATTTGACAGGCCAGATTGAGTGTACAAGATTCTTTGAAACTGAGCTATTTAGATATGAAATAACCAAAATTAAACCTTAAGTATTGGATTTAAATTACTTGCACTGGCAAGTTATTCTTTTGAAATAAATATGTTCTGGCAAGCTCTGCTATGACAAAACAAAATGTATTTTAAACTCAGAGGCCGTTCAAACTCATTCCTCAATCTTAAGTTTCAGCCCTGCAAGTCCAATCAACGTCACTGATGATGATTTGAATGGAACGGTGGTAGTACAGATGACTGCTAGTGACAGGGATGCAGGTGATACCATGTCTTTTCAGTTTGCTAGTCCTCCTGATGAATTCTCCATTGATCCAGGTAAGGGCATCTCTCATATAAATGGATTTGGTTCATTTGTAAAAGTCAGATTATAGTTGGGACAGTCCCTAACCTGTTCCAATATATTCCAGCTCTATTCCCCAGGTGTATCCTCACTCACCGAACTGAGACTATCCCAGTTCTGTCACTCTCTGTCACTGTTGTTCTATCCTTTTAGCCTCACTATTCCCTGAGATCATTCCTTCACCCAACTCGCTCCGTGAAAGCAAATACTGTGGTAGAAAAAATTGCTTGCGAGTGGGTCAAGATTAAAACCTGGGGGTCATTAAAGAAACTGGTAATGTGCCTGATCACATTTGCTGCTGATGTAAATACATGCTCCTTTTGTAATAACAGGATCCCATTTGCCAAGCCAATGGATAGCAAAACAGATGGAGACAGCATGGTGGCACAGTGGTTAGCACTGCTGCCTCACAGCCCCAGGGACACAGGTTCAATTCCAACTTCGGGTGACTCTCTGTGTGGAGTCTGCACATTTTTCCATTGTCTGCATGGTTTCCTCTGGGTGTTGCAGTTTCCCCTCACAATCCAAAGGCGTGTGGGTTATGTTGTTTGGCAAAATCACTCCTTAGTGTCGGGGGATTAGCAGGGTAAATATTTGAGGTAACGGGGATAGGGCGTGGATGAGGTTGTTGTCAGTACATGTTTGATGGGCCAAATGGCCTCCTTCTGGACTGTCGGGATTCTATGAGATTGCTTAAATGCACAAATGGGGATCCATCTCCAGTTGTTGCCGCCTCAGTATTGCTGCTACTCTCTCACTCTTTCTCATGCTTGTGTTAGCCTTGAATGCAAACACAATTCACCAAGGTTACGGAATATCAAAGGTTACATTATGCATTGGACAAGCTGCTTTCTTTTTAAAGCTACAATGTCATCATCCTACATGGTGCTTTCTTACATTATTTGATAATAATGTAATTAAATCTGCACCACTGTGATCTAAATCACAATAATACTTTGTGAATCATTGCTCTTTAATTGTGGTTGATTAGCTGTGGTGTTTTGATGGTTAAAGTGACAATTCAGCCCTGCTTTAGATTTTTTATGCAATTTGAAAATTAGTTGATAACGCTAGAGATTAATATTTTCTTTACCCGTCTTTTTAGTCACAGGGACCATCACTACAATGAAAGTATTAGATTATGATGGAGTCTCTACAATGAAATCCTATCCACTCCAAGTGTTTGCCATAGACAACGGTTTCAACACTGTCACAGTGACCCTGACGATTCTATTACAGCCAGTTAATGAACCCCCAGTGTGCACTTCCCCACAGTTTGTGCAAGGAACAGGTGAGTAGAGGGATATTTCTTTACAATATCACTACATCCAACAGCAACTCTTCCCAATTTGTGTGACATCTTCCACATAATGATGTTGTGAACCTTCTTATCTGTTGCTACCCAAAATCTAAATGTGCTGTCTGCACACAATCTACATCCCTGTCCATGATGTTTGGAAAGGTTCAAACTAATTTTTGAGGGACTCGCTCTTGATATTATAAACTCATTTTATAAAATATTATACATGTTTATAACAAGTGCTTCATTTTTTTGCCATACCGAACTGTTGCAAAATCTACCCTGGTGCTCTGCAGAGGTGATATGTGAGGTCCAATGATGTTTAGCTGTGCTGTGATAACATTAAGTCCTTAGGCTTTCATCTCAGTGCCTCTGGCTGCCTCACCATTGAAGGTGCCCAAACTACCTGGTTGAGTCTTCCAACAGTGACTGTCATCCTTCATCTTAACATTGCCTAATGTTTGTGGTGCTGTCATTCTTCTTTTAATATCCAATGTTTATAGTCTTCCAAAATTATCCCCCCATCTGCCAATAATTCAAGGCCAATAGTGGCTGAAACTCTCATTCATTTTCACTTCCAATGGATGAATCATAGAATCCCTACAGTACAGAAGGAGGCCATTCAGCCCATTGAGTCTGTAACCACCACAATCCCATCCAGGCCCAATCCGCGTAACCCTACACAGTTATCCTGCTAATCCTCTGACATTAGGGTCAATTTTGCATGACCAATCAACCTAACCCGCACATCTTTGGAATGTAGGAGGAAACTGAAGCATCTGGAGGAAACCCACGTAGACACAGGGAGAAAGTGCAAACAAACAGAGACCCGAGGCTGGAACTGAACCAGGATCCCTGGCACTGGGAGGCAGCAGTGCTAACCATTGTGCTGCCCCTAGAATAGAATCCCTGGAATTTTTTCATGGGTGTGATGCTTTGCCGTAGTGTTTCACAACAATGTGGACCAATCTGACTACAAAATCATCTCAATTTCAATCTTTCTGTGTTCATTAACTTTCAATTAAAGTTCAGTTGTGATGGAGTATTACAATCAGTGCTGCCCTTTCACCAACTATTAAACAGTCTGTGAATGTGGCTGGACTGAATTAACTTTCAATGGTTAGCCAGTGCTGTTGTTCAGTAGCAAGATGGAGACTGAGGGAATTCCGAGTGGGGAATACTTGAAGGCCCAGTACGATAGAGGTTCTTCGGTGCTGCTGAATGTATTAGCTGAGGTTGCTGGACATGAAGACAAGTGTGTGACTGGCAGGCAAGGAGCCAAAGTCAAAACGAGGGTTGGCGGTGAGTGTTGGAGGCAAAAAGTGTGAAGAATCTCTTTTGATTTTAAAAAAACAAGGGAAGGTAACAGCTAAGAAAGACGAGATGGAAGTCACCATGATGGTTCAGGCCCATACAAGGAGATGGTGAGAGGCATGAGGAAATGACATCCACTTAGAGCCATAGAATCCCTACAATGCAGAAGTAGACCATTTGGCCCATCGAACCTGCACTGACTCTTCGAAAGAGCAATCCACCCAAGCCCAACCCCATTAACCCACATATTTACCCTGCTAGTCCCTCTGACACTCAGGGGCAATTTAGCATGGCCAATCCAACTAACCTGCACATCTCTGGAGTATAGAAGGAAAGCGGAACACCCTGAGGAAACCCATGCAGATACAGGGAAAGAGCATTCAAACTCCACACGGACAGTCGCCCAAGGTCAGAATCGAACCTGAGTCCCTGGCACTCTGAGGCAGCAGTGCTAACCACTGTGCCATCCTGTAAAAATACGAGTTATATTGTATCAAATTATATAATACATCTGTGTGTGTTTACAAAATGTGCGAAAGATTGTGGTTACTTTTGCTATTTTGCAGCCACTGTAGATATTGATGAGAACTATCCAAATCTGCAATTCATCTACCAAGTTACTGCGACAGACCCTGATATAGGAGATTCAATGACAGTAAGTTGTTCTTAATATCCAAACCATATAATTCAACATTGATACAGGACAATTTTAGACATGTCTTATTAAGTTGTGCACCTTGCCAAACAAAAAAATCCTCAAGAAAAGCTCAAATGATAAGCTTTTATTTATAGAGACTTGTGTGTAATTTTCAGCAGAAAAACACCATCATTTGGCCAGGGGATCAATGATAATGCTTCCTCTTCATCTGAGCAGTAGTCGCACCTTCCCCAATCCCGCCATCATCTTTCGGTGGCCAGAATTCTCCAATGTCATACAGCACACCACTGCTGCCAGTGAGAACAAAGAGTTTGGCACTTGGCTAAATCTCCATTCACAGCAGTGGGACTGGAAAATGCCAGCTGCGGAAGAGAATCCCGACTAGGATCTCACCCCATCAACATGTCCTATTCCTCTTTCCCTCGCTGGAATGAAGGCAATCGGGGCCCTCGAGGGGCTGGGGTGGGGGGGGGGGGGGGCGGGTGGTGCTCCCCTGGCATGGGCACGCTGACAGTGCCAGCCTGTGTCCCCTGGCACTGCCCAAGATGCAAAGTGCCAATGCCCAGGGGGCATCTTAGCACTGCCCATCAGGCAGTGCCATGGGGGCTAGGCCTATTGTGGGCCGGGCCTAGGGGTGATCGGAGGGGACGGGGAGTCCCGCTGTCACTCTGCAGACAGGATCGGCCTGGGATGAAGGGACGGCAGTGATTGGGGTGGGCTGTGCTGTGCATCGGGGCACTCCGGGACGAGGGGGTTCAGAGAATTGTTGTGGAGCCTGTGATCGGGCCATGGTGGGGTGCTGGTGGGGAACACTGTGGTGGTCCTGGGCTGGCTAGCAAATGGGAGTTTGACAGTTTGGGGCCACTGCGCATGCGCAGAGTTCCAGAACTGACAGACTCCGGCGGACGTAGCTACCACGCCCCCCCCCCCGGGTTTTAATGATATTCATGACTGGGACCTCTACAGTGTACGGAATGCGGAGATTCAGGTGAGAAGCTGAACTGACAGAACAGTCGGGATTAAGAATAGTTTTCCCACCAATTCAGTGTTTTTGGGAGAATCACCCCCACTATTTCTACTGAAGTACAATAAATGAGAATTTATTTTTGTTTTTGTATTAGTTCAGTATTGTGTCACAGGAATCCGATCCAGTTACATTTGGGAACTTGTTCAACATTGATCCTGTCACGGGAATTGTTTTCCGGAATTCTACAACAGTAATCGATTATGACAACACATATCATGTAAGATAAGTATTAATCAAGTGCTAATGACTTTATTTATTGATATTGTCATTTACCAAATTGAGACAATGCTCCCAAAATGATTTATACAGAGTTCTGAATTTTTGCACATTTGTCAAATCTGAACTGCACGTACAGGAATGAGTTCATTCACTTGTTCAGATTTAGCAATTTACCCACAGAACTGCACAGACCCAACCAGAACTGCCTACATTTTTATTCAACAATTGATTTAATACTACTTGGGTAGAATTGTGTGCCCTCTGTCATGGTGAGTTTGGTATTTTTAAAGGATAGGCTTGTAGACCACAAATGTCCAAACAAACAAGACATTTATTGGCAAGGTATTTACTAGTGATGGATGGGGCAGTGGCCATGCAAAGAACACCAGTAACAATCCATCGTAGTGGGGATGGGGGAGCTTCCTCGTTATCGGATACTCAGTGACCAAGCATTGGGCAGTGCTGGGCCCTCCAAAAGCGGCTCCCATGCCTTGACCACCTTCTCACACCTGTGGCCTGTGCCCGTCACTGACCTCTGGTAGGTTCATTACCATCACACCTTTGCTGGCACTGCTTGCAATGAACAGCTGCTGGCATCTGGTTCTTGATGCCAGAGAAGGCCCACGGCTGGCCATTTAAATTCTGGACTGGCATTTATCATCCAGGCCTTCCCCAAAGCAGGTGACATTTGGCTCCCACGGATGATAAGTTGAGAGAGCTAATTTGGTGTTGTGCACATTTTGTGACAAAGGCTCTTGGAATAGGTAGGATTCTAGAAGCAGGATATCTGAACTAGAAAATGCTTAACGCTAAACACAAAGGACAGAATTGATCCATATCCAAACAAGGAAACTACATTTGACTTCCTATAAATTTAAAAGATATTTCACTGATTGAACAGATAAAACAAAAAGTAAAAAATTAATGCATTGCTGATTGTTTACGATTGACTTGTACAGCTTTTCACGTTAAAGATTGTGGTAAATGATCAAGGAATTCCAGCTCCACAGCACTCGTGCGAAGGAACACTGACTATAACAGTTAATGACCTGAATGATGAAGCACCCATATTTAAGTAAGTAAAGCCACTTAATCTTCTTGTTGCCTACTTCAGATCACCAGCTAACAGAAATAACTGCACAGGCAGTAACACTAGAGTATGTTGCATTTTTTGTATGTCAAAGTATAGGAAGCAACATTGTGCTAACAGGTACTGAACAATTTTGCATTGAAAAACTAAGGCAAAGTATTGAACAAAGCAATGCAATGTCAATACTCAGAATACCATGAGATTCAGGACTGAATTTCACTGAAGATCAACTGTTTGCAATACAAATCATAGCAAATTTACAACAATGGCCATTTGACCCATCTTTCTGTGCACAGAACTACCCAGACTAATCCCATTTTTCTTTGCAAAGTCAATCATAGATCCCTGCAGGTCACAGTTCTTCAAGGGTATAGGCCAAGTGCTGGTAAATAGGATTGGGTGGAAGGTCGGGTGTTTTTCACGTGACAGTGCAGCCTCGATGGGCCGAAGGGCCTCTTTTGCACTGTATGATTCTAAGTAACATCCAAGTTTTTTTTTAAATGTGGTGAGATTACTGATCCTACCACCTTTCAGGCAATCAAGTTCCTACAACTTTATCAAATGCCAATCAGTAATGGCAATGATTGCCAGCCATTTCACAAGTAACAAAGTTATTCATTAGTAATCATGACACCCCACAAGTGGTTTAATTTGCGTGGGCTTCTAAGGCATGAGACACAAATGGGCACAGTCCTTAAACATGTGTTCTGGTGATGTCTACACCTGGAAGTCTCTGTGGCTTTATAAATAGAACAGTTTATTGAGAAGAGAAGTCAGGTTCAGAAGAGACTGATTTGAAGATATTCACTTATTAACTTGCTCTGTGGAAACAGGTGGAGCAAAAGGATGATTAAACTGCGGGGCAAAGCCTGAAGGCAGTTGAGTGTGACAGGAGATAACAGTCCCGAGCATAACTGTAAAGTGCTGTGGCTAGTTCAGTGCTCTGGTTTCCACCCACACTCTAATGTGCGGATTCGATGGCTTGGTCTTGCTACAGTGTTAGGGGGATTAGTGGAGTAAATACGCCAGGTTGCAGGAATGGTGGGATTGTTATCGGTACAGATTCAATGGCCCAAATGGCCTCCTTCTGCACTATAGGGGTTCTATGATTCTATGATAGCAGTCCAAGGCAAGGGCGAAGAGAACTAAGGCTGAAGGTGGCTGGAGTCAGTAGTCCCGAGTGTAACTGTTTATTACTGTGGCAGTCCATGGCAAGGATGAAGAGAGCTTGATGGTCGTTAAGTTGTTATGTTGGAAGAATGTTTACTATCCTGTCAGTTCTTGTTAAAATTAAAAAGATTGAAAGAATTTGTTCTATGTTGCAATGATTAGTTATTATCATTCCACAGCTATATTGCTGCTGGTTTAAATTAGAGATGAAAGGACGGATCTTCCTAGCTGTTTGGGATAACAAAAACACAAAGCCTACCTTTGTTCCTTCGGGAATGCATGTATGACCCCTTTGTGTTTCTTACCTGGATTTCTGTCTTTGCACGCAGGGATCGGGTTCTCATGCATTTTGCAAGATGCGTTGAAGTTTGTGAGGAGTGTGAGTGCGAAGGCAGATCTGTTAGAAGGCTTGTCTTAGTTCTCCAACATAGCAGCTCAGCTCCCAACATTTTTTAAAGGCCCCCTAAATCTCACCCTTACCCCCACCCAACCACCCCTATACCATATCATGCCCATTCAGATCACCCATGCAATGCCCCCTCATTTGTTGGGAGATGATGGCCCACTGGCATTACTGTCAGACTATTAATTTAGAAACTTGGCTAATGTTCTGGAGACCCAGGTTCAAATCCTGCCACACCAGAGGATGGAATTTGAATACAATATAAAAAAAATCTGAAATTAAGAATCCACTGATGACCATGAAACCATTGATGATTGTTGGAAAACCCCACCTGGTCCACAAGATCCTTTAGAGAAGGAAATCTGCCATCCTTACCTGGTCTGGCCTACATGCAACTCCAGAGCCATAGCAATGCAGTTGACTGTCAACTGCCCTCAGGCAACTAGGGATGGTCAATCAATGCTGGCCGTGTAACAATGCAGTTGGCCCTTGAATGAATAAAAAACATGCCACCTCAAGCTCCTCTTACACTCACCAAGTTCCCTCACCCACACATATGTATCCTCCATGCCACTCATGTATCCTCCAGAATTGAATGCAGTATTTACATTCCTGAGGACCCATGCAGTAGTAATGGAAAAAAAACCCCTAACAATCTAATAAACCCTTGATTCAAGCACTGTAATTGATACTGGAAAGGATAAAAATAATGCAGTATGTAGAAGTGCCTACTATGTTTTAAACAAATGAGAACACACAAAAGCATTTTCTGCTCCTGAAGACTTTTAAAAGTTCTAATAATTCTTGGATCAATAGACTGCCTGCTGAGCAGGAGCCAAAACAGTTTTTGAAATCCCAGCAAGCATTCATAATAGCTACAGCTGTCATAGCAAATGCTTCTAGCTAATTTACCTGACACTGACAAAACAGAATGGTGTCCAATTTCCATTTCTAAGCAGTGTGCCTGTCAACCGATGGAGGGGAACAGGTGCAGAGAGTTTCTTCAACTTTTAAAATCAGGTTTTTCTTTTAAAGAGCAAGAGTTGACAGTTGATTTAAATCACAGCAAAAAACATAATGGCAATGTAATAAACAACTCACCTTTGCAACAAGGATCCCTGTGATCAATCATTGCATTAAAAACACATCTACATTGTAATATAACATTTAATACTTATCTTTCAGAATGTTTCTGGCTCTCCAGCAGATTTCTCCCAATGGTCACAAACTCTCTACGCAGGCGCATTTATCTTTAGGGTTCCACAGCCCAGACCAGCACAGCCAGATTGTGTACAGGAAGAAATGTAATTTTCCATTGTGCCTTTTACATTCCCCGAGCTGCATGAAGACCAGACAAAAATATTTCAGCCAAAAAAACACAAGTTTAGCATTTCATGATGTAATTTTCCACCTCCAATGGGAGACAAAAATCTGGCCCAGTGAATCACGCAAAATTACTCTCATAAATTTTACTAAGACTGCTTCAGGGCACCTGATACCAGAATTCTATTAGGCGTGTGCTATGGAAACTGTTCTATGTTTTCTTGAATCACCGTGTATCGCTATCAAATCTACAGTGGGCAGAAATGACTAAAGAAAAATGGACATAATAAATCAGCAATGCACTTGATGAGGGTTTACTTCCATCTGTACAAAGTACTAATGGCGTGCTTGAAACATTTTCTCTGCACAGTGCAATCCCCTCGGATACAATTCATGCTCAAGAGGAAGTAATTATTGGCACTCTGCTGGTGAAGGTGGAAGCTGCTGACCTCGATGAGAATGATAAAGTTTTCTATGAGTTTATTGAGTCTCAGGACCTTTTCTCCTTGGATGTTGGTAAGTCTGTTAGAGCTAACGGCGGAAACTTGTGCATCAATGGGTAGATCACAGAATAAGTGACGATGTTTCTCCACAAGGTCATAGAGGAGTCATTGAGGTTTACAGCATGGAAACCAAGCCCTTCAGCCCAACTTGTCTATGCCACCCTTTTTTTTTAAGAAACAACTAAGCTAATCCCAATTGCCCGCACTTGGCCCGTGTCCCTCGAAAACCATCTCACTCATGTAACTGTGTAAATGCTTTTTAAGAGACAAAATTGTACCCGCCTCTATTACTGCCTCTGGCAGCTTGTTCCAGATATTCACCACCCTCTGTGAAAAGATTGCCCCTCTGGACACTTTTGTATCTCTCTCCTCTCACCTTAAACCTATGCCCTCTAGTTTTAGACTCCCCTACCTCTGGGAACCATGTCATGTAATTACAAAGCTAGGGAGCTAGCCCCTTGAGTGGAGTAAAAACATTCCCTATATTAATTTGAAGAAAAGTAGGGAAAATATCCTTGTGTCTTGGTCAATATTTATCCTTCAAGCGGCGTCATTGGAACAGGTAACATCTGGCTGTTATGTATTTGTGGGATCTTGCTGTGCCCAGATGGGTTGCCTGCCCCACAAAAATAAAAACATTTAAAAATAAAAGTCAAATTGCACCCTGAGAGACCTTTAAAGACCGATGGTCAATTGGTCAACACTGGAGTGCAGTTTACATGACGTATGGTCCACCTAGTTCTATCTCAGTTATTGTAAGATTAACAGCTTGAGTTTCAACTAGTCTAACGTTTCTTTTGTCAGACTCGGGTGATATCACTCTGCAGAAGCGACTGGACTTCGACAGCCCTGATGTTGCAAAAGTCCATTTATTATCCATCAGAGCCTATGATAATAATCGGACACATTCATCCACTTACACCCTGACAGTGTCTGTGGATAATGTGGATGAAGCACCGGTCTGTGATCCAGCATTCACTGTGGGAGCAGGTACGGACTTTGTAGAAGGTCATTTGTCAGTAAAATGTTCTGAATTTCAGCAAGTAGTCCAAAAAAGGAGATGTGGATTTTCTGGGTCAGCATTCCACCCGCAGACTCCAATATGGGAAAAGAAGCCAGCGCAGAATTTTACAGGACAGAAGGAGATTGTGTTTTCATTTCAGACGATTGGATTGAATTCTAATGGGATTATAAATGGAAATCAAATTATTAGAGGAAGAGGTTTTCCTCAAGGAAGGAATAAGTGGATTTACTTTTGATTAATAGAAGTTTGAAATCTTAATACAGCTTAAAATTGAGATTTTTTTCTGGTTGCACTGTGTCATTTCAATTTATGAATTGTGTGATACATCAAGCACATTTTAGCGTTGCTACCCTCTGTCAGACTGCCTTTACTCCAGGATATCACCAGGCTCCTGTCTTTGTAGCAAACCAAATCTCAATTCCCCATTATTTCCCGATATGTCCAAACTCTATCCTGTTCACCCAGCCTTCCCTGAACTACATTCACCCCCTCTATCCCATCATTGTCACCTTTAACTCTTTTCTGCCTTTGCCCCATTCTGCCATCTCCAACCCTATATTTTCCTAGGGCCCTTACTTTAAAGAACAAAGAAAATTACAGCACAAGAACAGACCCTTCAGCCCTCCAAGCCTGCACTGACCATGCTGCCCCACTGAACTAAAATACCCAAGCCTTCTGGGGGCCATATCCCTCTACTCCCATCCTATTCATGATTTGTCAAGACGGCCCTTTAAAGTCACTACCATATCTGTTTCCACTACCTCCCCCGGCAACGAGTTCCAGGCACCCACCACCCTCTGTGTAAAAAAAAACTTGCCTCGTATATCCTCTTTAAACCTTGTCCTTCGCACCTTATACTTATGTCCCCTAGTAATTGATTCAACCAGCCTAGGAAAAAGCTTCAGACTATCCACTTCCTTGAGCAGGGGCCTGTTTGGCATCCATTCTTTCCTTCAACCCATCATTGTCAGGCTGAGACTTCAGCAATCTTGCTCCTGTTCTCCAGAGCACACTCCTTAAAACTTTGCAACCACTGTCCAATCCTTAAAAAAAAAACTTCCTTCATAATTGGCACTTCTGACAAGTTTTTGGTACCTCTCCTAATCTAGTCCTGCTTCTCCTGACTCAACATCTGTTTTCTGTGCAGCCACCCCTGAAACACCTTTGGTACAGCATTTAATGCTAATGTGATTCTCATCGCACTGTCAGTTTTCTTTGGCCTGTGTTTGTTTACAAGTCAGCTGATTTTATGTGAGGTTTGTGTAATAGCACATTCCTATTTTGAGATTTTTGGATAAGCGCAGGGCGTGAAATTTTCCTTGCCTGTTATTTTGCTGAAAAGTTGACGTGAATCCAACACAGGAAATTCCAACTTTGCCAACATGAGATTCATTGCTTCATGCAGGTTTGTGCAGGGCAAGATCTTCCGGTTATTCACATTGGCTGGATCTTCTGCTCCCACTGGTGGCACACTCCCGCCTCGTGGTTCCTGGCAACATGAGGTGAATTCAATGGGAAATCCCATGTATGATGGTTGGAGCAGAAGATCCCATTGTCGGCCAGTGGCGGGCTATATCCCGCCGCTGGGAAACACACAGCGGGGAGGTCAGAGAATCCTAACCTGTATGCTTAAGGGTTCAAGTTTCATAAATAAACATCAATAGCTAAATATCGATTATTTACTCAAAAGCAGATGGCCACACGCAGGATTTAAATACTGTTGATCTGCGGCTGGTACTGGTACAGATCATTTATGTGATTCATTAAGTCACGTAGGAAACTTCCTTTCATTATTTCAGAAGGTTCATTATTAAAGGAGAGACAGTTTAGTGAAGAGAGAATGGGATGAAATGCCAGCATGGTCTTATTTAAAATTCAATATGTTACCACGGAGAGAGAGAGAGAGAGTGTGTGTGTTTTCCATGCTAGGATTGCCTGATGGATTATTTTTTTCCAAGCAGGTGTTTCTCTTGTTATTCCTGAGAATCTTCCGACCTCTGTGTCAGTTTATCAAATCCTTGCAGCTGATCCAGATTCCAATGATTCTATTAGTGTAAGTAAACTCAGAACATTCTTACTTGGTCAAAAAGAAAATATAGATTAAGTTATTATAAAGAAATACTGCTTATTTGCTGGTGATTAATTAATTCAGTCCAGTTTTAAGCAGGAACATGTCTGTATACTCTGTTGGTGTATTGTCTCCATGGGCCCAATATTCTAAATGTACTTGTCTTTCCCTGGATCTCCCCATCTTTCTTCCTTTGAAGCTCACCTTAAAGTCAATTCTTTGACTCAGTTTTTGCTTACAGCCTGCTCTATCAGTTTGTTATAATTTTTTTGCCACATGACACCATAGCGAAGCACCTTACCACATTTTGCTGTGTTAAAGGTTCAATAAAAATGCCACTTATGCTTCCAGATTATGTGAAGTTAATTTCATTGCTACTTGTTACAAATGAAACGGACTGTTAACCAGGTTACTCTGAATTGGCTAACATATATGCAGCATACAAAGTAATTCTCAGAGCACGTGAACGTACATTTGCTTGGAACTTATGCCAAGAGCACAAAGAAAGCAGAAGAGTAGGATGTTGAGAGGAAAATATAAACAACTGACACTTTATAAAAATAAAAAACTCTATAGATGTTGCCTGTATTAAATATTAGTGTATTAATATGACAGATATTACCAGTATTAAATATTACAGTAGTGTGCTAACATTACAGATATTATTAGTATTAAATATAACATTAGTGCGCAAACACTACAGATATTATTAGTATTAAATATTACATTTGTGTGCTAACATAATCTTAGGAATAGTTGATTTCACCAAGCAAATTAAGACGTAAATGTAATTTTCAGAAGGTCAAGTTTTGAGAAACTTTTTAAAATCCTTGATTCAAAACAACTGGAATGTATTAGAGCCCTTGAGAATCATTTTGGATTGTCACAATTGTCCCAACCCACCCATTGAAACCAATTCAATCACCCCTGTTACTGGTCATATGGTAAAATGGGAATATCTATTCTGTTCCTGCCTTCCATTGAATGGTGAGTTAACCTGTCTTTGGAAAACTAGGACAGATTTTTCCCAGGCTGGAGGAAGTAGGCGGGTTCAGGGATGGGCACAGTAGCAAACTCATACAAAGTGATGTTGGGATCTTGACATGATCCTGCCATGGAATAGAACATAAGAACATCAGAAATAGGAGCAGGAGTAGGCCATCTAGCCCTTCGAGCCTGCCCCGCCATTCAATAAGATCATGGCTGATCTGAAGTGGCTCAGTTCCACTTTCCCGCTTTCTCCCCATAACCCTTAATTCCCTTGCCTACCAAAGTTGGTCTTCTGCAGCTCATCCAGTCCACAGGTGACAGCTCCTCGATGTCAGAAAGTTTGTTTTTGCCTGAGCTCTAGCCAGTCATGCCTTCAATAATTTTAAAGTCTTTGCCCAATTTTTAAAATGTTCCAAATTTACCGTGATGAGATACATATTTTATAACATTATAGCGAGTTTTAGCCACCGACAAGAGCTAAAAATGATATCCTCTGATTGTCTGTGACATGGAGATGGGAGATTTACTGGTATTAGAATTGATAATCGTGTACATTCTGAAGAATTCACATAGTCAGGAGATTCAGATAGTTTATTGAAGAGTATATCAGTAAATTGTAAACTGTCTTGAAAATTAACATCTGACTCAAAGTCAGCTTACATTCAGAATCATTATGTCCCTCAGTTCATTTATTATCTAATTTCACATCCCAGTACAGTATTACCGATCAAACCACAGGAACTACTCAGTTCTTCACACTGGATTCCAACAGTGGACTGATTTCAAGAAGTTCCGTATCACCTTTAGATTATGAAGATGGATTGACGGTAAATGACGAGAATTTAACTGTTTACTGGCTTGCAATTATCCTGTGTATTCTCACAATGGTTCTGTGATAGTTTAGCTTTAGTTTGCTTTATTGCCAGAATATTGAGGGGAGTATTTGAGGGGAGACGATGGTCTAGTGGGATTATTGCTATTAATTCACAAACTTGGCTCATGTTCTGGGACGCGGCAGGTGGTGGAATTTGATTTCAATTAAAAACATCTGGAATTAAGTGTTGCCTGCCACACAGTCTGTTTTAATCCTTATACGGTGGACAAATAACTACAAGTAAACGTGTTGTTAGTACAACCAATATTTATTTAAACCCACACAATCAATAATCACCCACCCGACCAACAATTAGCTATCTTACAGGAAATACTAGAATTCAAGTACAATACAAGACCTTGACTTAACTATGAGTGACTGGCAAGTACCCAAGCAGATACTAGCCTTTATCTGTGCATCGGTCTCAGTAGTCCTCTGTGTGGTCTGGTCTGCCACTCTGGCTGTGGTCTTCCTTCCTTCTCAGGTGTGGTGGCTCCCCTTGTGCTGGTCGTCGCTGGCGATGTTCACCATTGTTGTAGCTCACTGGTGGGGTCAGAAAGAGAGAGAGAGATTCCTGGTTGCGCAGCACCCTTTAAACCCCGTTGGGTTTCATACCCCTTTTGGCCATTGCCAATCAATCGATCAGGACTTGATCCCCCTGATCGATAAGAGTCCAATCAGGTGCTACCACACCAATCTCTGGGAGTGCTCCCAACGTCCATGTCTGTAGGTGCTGGAGGCACATAGGTCACATAGCTCCCTCCTAAATAAGGGGTCATGGTGCCAGTGTGACCATAAATTCTCTTTGATCCTGGAGATGACCCATATCCTGTTTATTCACTTGTCTGGGTTACAGCCTGTTTGTCCGTGTCTTTTAAACTGCAGCCTGTTGTTTTAGTTCTTGCCCAATTGTCCCAGAGTGCTTTACAAATCGCCATTCTAGATGGCCCGTATGGCCATATAAGAAGGACCATGAAACCGTTGTCAATTGTCGGGAAAAACCATCTGGCTCACTAATGTTGCTTCAGTGAGGGAAATCTGCTGTCCTTATCTGGTCTGGCCTAAATGTGACAGCAGAGCCACAGCAATGTGGTTAACTCTCAACTGCCCTTTGAAATGGCCTAGCAAGCCACTCAGTTCAAGGTCAACTGTGGATGGACAATAAATGCTAGCTAGCCAGCGACGTCCGTGTCCCATGAATGAATTTTTTTTTAAATTACAGTCAGAAGTCCCAGCAGTCTAGATACACGGCTATAGAGTTTTCAGTTCATTCTCCTGTGAAGAGCCTCAAGAGATTTTATTATAAGTTAAAGTTTATTTATTAGTCACAAGTAGGCTTACATTAACACTGCAATGAAGTTATGTGAAACTTCCCGAGTTGCCACATTCCGGCGCCAGTTCGGATCAATGCACCTACACAATACGCCTTTCAGAATGTGAGAGTGCCCGGAGGAAATGCACGCAGACAAGGGGAGAACATGTAAACTCCACATGGACAGTGACCCGAGCCGGGAATCCAACCCACGTCCCGGGCACTGTGAGGCAGCAGTGTTTACTACTGTGCCACCCCCATCATATAGGTGCTATTATCAATGCAAGTTTTTATTGTTGGGTTTTCAGTTGCAATTATAACCTCTGCTGTTCTTTGTTAAATTGCGCTTGGATATGGAAAATGATAGCAAGATTAATGTTTCACTATCTTTTCCAATAGAGATTTCAGATGAAAGTAGTCGTAGCTGAAACTGGGAAGAGCAGCCCGAAGTCCTGCACTGGCTCCATTGTGATTAATCTTGAAAATCTCAATGATGAATCACCACAGTTCATGTGAGCAGTTTTGATTTTGCCTAATTGGCATTAATGAATTTGCAGTTGTAGATTGTCTCCATATTTTTAAACTGCTGTAAGGACGTTATACGCAAATAATTACTTGTAGAAACATAGTCTATCTTTCTGATTATCATAGAATCATAGAATAGAATCCCTTCAGAGCAGGAGGTCATTCGGCCCATCAAGCCTGCACAACAACCCTGGCCCTATCCCCATAATCCCACATATTCACCCTCCTCATCCCCTGACACTAAGGAGCAATTTAGCATGGCCAATCAACCTAACCTGCACATCTTTGGAGTGTGGGAGGAAACCCAAGCAGACACAGGGAGAATGTGTAAACGCCACACAAGACAGTCACCTGACGCTGGAATTGAACCTGGCACTGTGAGGCATTAGTACTAACTACTGTGCCACCCCTTAATGATGCCCTTGTTTTAGACTCTCTCCGAGTCAAGAAACAGCCAAACAGAAAGAAAGCCAGAAATAGACAAACACTGAAGCACAACATTTGCAGCTCACCAGCTTAGTTTAATTCCTTCATATCTATTTTGTCATGAGTGAATGCTTTGAACTGCTGCCATTGATGCCATTTACTTTCAAACTATATTTTCTACTGAATAATTTTTATCCTTTATGTAATCAGCATTACATCATTTTTCACGTTCTTATTTTGGTGACATGTCTGCGGTCCAATTTATCGAATAACTTTGGCTAATCTCATTAAGAGACTACATATTTGATTTTATTACTGCCTTCAGGCAAGCTTAAACATCCTTCAGAAAATGAAATGTGAAACACATCAGCGATACACCAGGGTATGTTCATTATAATTGGAGAAATCCCATTTACCTGGGATGCTTTCTTTACTTTGGCTTTTCCAACAGCATTGTCTCAGAGAGTGCTTAAGGAAGAGAATTTGACCTAAGATTAACGTTTAGTTTAATTTGATTTATTATTTTCACATGTACCAGGATACAGTGAAAAGTATTGTTTCTTGCATGTTATACAGGCAAAACATACAATTCACAAAGGGGAGAAGGAAAGGAAAGGGTGCAGAATGTAGTGTTACAGTTACAGCTAGGGTGAAGAGAAAGATCAGTTTAACTGTGTAATCCCATGCAAAGAATGGTTAAACCATGTATGTGTCTTTCAAGGGCAATATCACCGAATCCATTAACTATTAATGAAAGCCTGCCCAGGGGAACGTTACTAATAAAAGTTAATGCCACCGACAAGGATGTGGATGATGTCATTTATTATGAGTTTGTGAAGATTTATACTGGCTTTTCGATTGAAGAAGGTAAGATGACACACAGCTGTTTTAAATGCTTGATGTTTGGACACCATGATTTTTGTACAAAAACTTATGACTAGACCATAAACGCACCACTCTGCATTTGAACAATGTATAATAGAAGCTTAATAAACATTAAGAAGAATTTTTCATTCATAATTCATGAAGTTAAAAGCAAGAAATATTAGATATATCCAGCAGACTTTAGAGAGAGAGAATGAAAAAATGGTTTGAATGGCCATCAGAACTAAACTTAAAAGAAAATCCCTCACAGAATCCCTACAGTGCAGAAGGAGACCATTCAGCCCATCGAGTCTGCACTGACTAATGTCTACTCCCACCTAACCTACACATCTTGGAACACTGAAGAGTATTTTTTATCAAGTTCAATCCACCTAACCTGCACATCTTTGAACTGTGGGAGGAAACTAGAAGAAACACTCTCAGACAGTCAGCCAAGACCAGAATCAAACCTAGATCTCTGGCGCTATGAGGCAGCAGTGCTAACCACTGTGCTGCCAATCCAATATTGTTTATGACCATCTCAGAAAATAAAAGCCAGGAATTTCCTGTAACGGTAATACTGGTGATGCACCCTGATTCTCCAGTAATATATTAATGATAAATTGTATGAATTTGAGTGGGCCACAATTGTTGTGTTTGATCACGTATAATATAACTTTGTGCTTCAAGGGTCCAGATTTTACAGTCAGCAAAAGATTGGCATGAGCTGTTCATTAATCTCATATTCATTTACAAACCTTCTCTAGGTTTTTGCACTGGAAATTGGAGTGCTTAGAAATCCATTTCATTGCAGGGACCTCTACTAGAGATGTAAGCAATGTAATGTCTCTTTAACCAGTTACACTGGAGCATCATTGCTGTGATACATGAGCCAGGACTTCCTGGCCATTCACACCCCACTGGTGCTGTCAGTGAGGACAGAGAATTTGGCGCTCAGCCAAACCTTCATTCACTGCAACAGAAGGGGAGAATCCCAGCTGTGAATGAGAGCAGAGAGTTTGATGCTCAGCCAAACCTTCGTTCACTGCAATGGGAGGGGAAAATCCCAGCTGCTAGCAAGGTCGGAGAATTCGGCCCATGGTCTGATTTTAACTCATTCAAAATCCAGCACTTGCATAGAGTTAAAATTGAGCCAACCAGTTTGAATTGGAAAGTATAAGTTAGAATGGTCAAGTCAATGCAACATCATGTACAGAAAGAACAAAAAAATGAGACTGACAGAGAGAGACACGAGAGACAGAACAAAAATGTTAAAAAAATACACCTATGAACATCTCCAACAATAATTAAAATTTGAAAGAATGAAACTCCATAATTATAAAAATGATTTTTCAAGGTCAATGATGTGGTTTGGCAGTAATTAAGATTATCACACCATTAACAACTCACTCACCACTTGAAAGGACAAAACCTAACTCTTTTGGGGGTGTGTTTTTGGATGTTTATCATGAAAGTACAATGCATTCACACCGTTCTGTGTGTCTTGACGCCAAGCCTGTTGGCAAGATACCACAATAATGCAGCTTTTGGAGTAACAGAGCACCTCTGGCAGAGCTTCCTAATTTCCACAGATAACTGTAAAAGTGTGAACATCAGAAATTGCTGTTTGAGTTACTTTTTAACTGTGGTGAGTGCCGATAGCCTCATGGTTATTTTCACTTAAATTTGAGCCTTTGTTATTTGTTACAAGTTTCTTATGGAAATGTAGATTAACACAACAGACATGGAACTCTACTGCACCTTTTTAAAGTACAGTCCAAATCAACTTTATAAAGTGGTTGATTTTGAAGGGTCGGCGGTTGAAATTAGATTCTGTTATCTGATTATGCAAAGATTTGCCCCTATAAATAGGCTTTATATAAAGTAATTTTACCTATCTGTTTTACATTGTCCTGACCTAACATTAAACTGAAATATTTAGGACAGTATATTTTAAAGTTTGAATCCCTTTGCAGTGATCATGCCATTGAGGAATTATTTTGATACCATTTTATTGGTGTTTAGTTTGAAAACCACTTTTGAATTATTGAGGGCTTTTTCACATCCGCTGTCTGTAACTCATTTTGCATGTGAAATAATGCAGTGATCAGTAATTGGTTACAGCCAACTCGCCAGCATATCTTACATTTTTTGATGCATCTTGTTATAATCCTTATTAAACTCAATGTTTTATAAGTATATAAATTCCGGGGATTTGGCTTAACCTAATGGGAATTGCCTTTAGAATAAATCACTTAATGCAATAGAAATTGACCATGATGTTTTTGAAATCCAAACACAAAACATCGGAAAAGTTCAGCAGACCTGACAACATTTGGAGAGAGAGAGAGAGAGACGGAGATGACATTTCAAGATTGTAATGACACTTCCTCAGCCTTGGGGATTGGGCTGTTTTTGATGAATGAGACTATGGCTCAGAAATGTTCTCCCACATCTAAACAATATATATTGCAAACTTTACTATACATTCCAATCAGATCATCTGAGATTTTGTTAGTTTACATTTACAAAACGATTTTAATGAAGATTTATGTAAATTCTTTAGGGATGTTTCACTTTTGAACTATTAACTATGAAGACAAACTGAACAACAGAAGCCTCAGGCAAAGAGCTCAAGAGAGACTAAATAAATGTTCACATTAGCCGGGATTTTCTGACATCCCACCCCACCCTCCAGCAGCTGCTGGCGGGATCTTTAGATTCCGCCAAAGTCAATGGCCATTAGCGTGGCCCGCCACAGGAAATTGTCTTTTCTGGGGCTGGCAGGAAGGGCTGGAAAATCTGGCAATTGTCTTTTTTTAATATTTTACTTATTAAGAATCTTACATGATCAGCCTAGAGGAAGAAGAATTTCAAGAAGAAATTAGATCTATGTCACCTTATACCACACCTGTGCCTCCCATCCCTAATCACTGACGATGCTAATTTGTAAGAGAAATAGAATGAAACCTATGTTCAGTTTAATAAAGACTCTCAGGCCTGAGTTCTCCAGTCTCACATACTCTGCTACTGCTGCCAGTGAGAATGGAGAACTGCATTCTCAGCAGTGGGACTGGAGAATCTCAGCCCAGATAATTATTCTTCAGCTTCCTGTGGCAATCAAACAAACATTGGTAGATGAATATTATCAAAGAGATGTAACTATACGTATTTAATTATAAACACAGCCATTCCCACCCTTAATATGTGCCACTGTGCATGATACATGAGACTATATAGCATCAGATAATGTTATTTTGATTGGGTGAGTGACAAAGTTGACAGACATCTTACACTACATTAGTTTTGATAACTTGAATAGCTTGTTGGCCAAGGCTATGTCTATTCTTCCCCTGAAATCCATTTGCAGAACCTCCATAAGTATACTATCTCACATATTCATCACTTGATATGTGTAAAAGGTGTATTTTAACAATTTCTTTTATGCATCTATTTTTGAATTCATCTCCTGTAATGCTAGAAATGGGTTAGATTTAGCTGGATTCCAGAATCCGTTGATCTATTCCCATTGAAATCCAAAATACAACATCAGCCTTAACCTGTCATTTTCCATTGAAATGATTCTTTGTGCTCTTCATCACTACTACTGGCAAATGTGCATTATTCTACTGATCAGATTAATCATTTTTCATCATACATCTCCTATAATGGTGAAACCGTCCTGAGCTCTCCTTATATCGATACAGCAGGCTCAAATGGTTATTAATACAACCTAATTATCACTCCCTCAACAATTGCATTCAACATCCTAAACCCATATTGCCTTTTCCACAAGAGCTGCACATTATGCCAACAATTTCAAAGTATTTTCCACTAAAATCCCAGGTCCCACCCCTGTGCTACTTCCTGTCACTTATTCCTGTGCATTTATCTGCCACAGCTTCATGATTCTTAATTTCCAACAACAAGCAGGGATTCCAATTTTGTCCCAGTCTCCAGTTTATCCAGACTTCTGTGCATCTGGATCATTTGCTTTCTAATATTTGCAATGTCTCCCAAATTGTTCTCATTGACAAATTTAATGAGCTAGCAACAACCACCAAGTCTTCCTATTTTTATTAATTTATGGGATATATGGTTAGCACTGCTGCCTCACAGCGCCAGGGACCCGGCTTGGGTCACTATCTGTGTGGAGTTTGTACATTCTCGCCGTGTCTGCATGGGTTTCCTCCAAGTGCTCTGGTTTCGTCCCACAGTCAAAAGATGTGCATGTTAAGTTGATTGACCATGCTAAATTGACCCATAGTGTCAGGGGGATTAGTAAGATAAATACATGGGACTGTGGGCTAGGGAGATAGGGGCTGTGTGGAATTGCAGTCAGTGCAGACTCAGTGGGCCAAATGGCCTCCTCCTGCATGGTAGGGATTCTAAGATATAGACATTTTTGGCTGGAAGGTATTTATTACCCTCCCTGGTTGCCTGAAAGCAGTTGTGAATCAACCACATTGCTATCAAATGTAAGCCAGACCTGGTGAGGACAGCAGATTTCCTTCCCTAAAGGACATTAGTGAACCAGATGCCTTTTCCTGACAATCGATGATGGTCTCATGGTCATCAGTAGATTCTTAATTCAGATATTCTTTGTTGATTTCAAATTCCACCATCTGTTGTGGCAGGATTCAAACCCAGATCCCCAGAACATGAGCTGAGTTTCTGGATTAATAGTCTAATGATAATACCACAACGCCATCACCTCCCCTTCAAGCCATCAATACACATTAAAGCAGTGGTGGACCTCACAGCGACCTCTGCTATATCCTCTCGTCATCGCTTTGTTGTTGTTGTTGCTCCAATAAGAATAATACCTGTTCTTAATTGCATTGAAATACCTTTCTGTATTCAGTGATAACTGATAATTTCAAAAAGGGGATTGGCTCAGAGGAGTTACCAAGCCAACAGTGAAGGGAAAGTTAACATCTGTTGCCGTAAGCATTTACACCGGCAGCTCAACAATCTACTCCTTTCAACTGTGAATGTCTCCTGCTGTTTAATTTGCCAGCTCCCCTGAGTCAGGCCGAGAAGAAATGGATGGAAAATGTGTTAGTATTTATTACTTTTCAAATAGCTTTTTTCTTTATTGATCGTAAAATGTCTGCCGCTGCTCTTGAGGGCTGTAGAAATATTTTAGAACATAGAACAGTGCATCACAGGAATAGGCCCTTCAGCCCACAATATTGTGCTGAACATGACGCCAAATTAAACTAATCCCTTCTGTCTGCATTTGGTGCATATCCGTCTATTCCTTGCTTATCTAAAAGCCCCTTAAATGCCTCTTTTATATCTGCCTCCACCATCACCCCTAGCAGCACACTTCTGACACTGACCACTCTCTGTGTAAAAACTTGCCTCTCACATCTCTTCTGAATTTCCGCCCCCCTCACCTGAAATGCATGCCCCTTAGTCTTAGACATTCCAACTCTGGGACAAAGGCTCTGACTGTCAAGCCGATCTATGCCTCTTACAATTTTACAGACTGCTATCACACCTCCCCTCAGCTGCAGAGAAAACAACCCTAGTTTGTCCAGCTTCTCCTTACGGTTCAGACCCTCTAATCCAGGCATGCCCTCTACTCATCAGCACACAGATGAATGAATAAATGACAATTGTTTGAATGCCTGATGTGAAAAGAAAAAGCTGTACAATACAAAATGTGGCACTCGTTTTAGTAAGTTCACAACCATCTCTTTCACTACCCAAAGTTGCTAAAATATACCATCGTGGAAAACTCAAGCGCAGGAGCAGAGGTACAATATTGTTAACAGCAACAATATAATCACATAATAAAGTACCTGATGTAAGTAGTATTCTATATTAAAGTACTTGTGACAGGATGTTGACAGCACACATTCTGGATAAGTAATTCTGACCAGCGAATAAAATGCAATAACAATTTCAAAAAATATTCTGTATCCTTATCAGCTCTGACACTATCTGAGAAACCAAGCTCAACTTCAGCCAAAGTGATGACTATTTGTACAATCTGTTCACAGACACAGGTGAAATCAAAATGGCCTCTCCCTTGGATTATGATGACCCTAATACACTGACCAGTCCCATACTGGAAATAAGAGCTTATGATTCAGACAGAGTTCATTCCTCCACTGCCACACTTACAGTCCACATTACGGACATTAATGACAATCCTCCTCAGTGCTCCAGGCATCTCTATATGTGAGTACCACTTCAAAAATTATTGAAATCAGAATTGTAATTCCGGTATTATCTGCCAATTGGGCAATAAGTCTTCTGAGTGCTGAAAGGACCACTGTGGCATTGAGAGTAAAGAACAAAATGGGACCTGGGTTGTGGAAGAAATATATCATACTTTTCCAACAAGTGGCATTGAGAGTGTGTGTGAGGATTTCCACAAGATCATTGGTCCTATTCTTTACTGAAGAAATGGGCCAGAATGTTACTGTGCTTCGCTGGGCACATGCCTGATCCAAACACGTGGGTGCCAGGCAAAAGGCGGGGAATTACAGGCCGGTTAGTTTAACGTCTGTGGTAGGTAAAATGTTAGAATCCGTCATTAAGGAGGAAATTGCGAGGCATCTTGAAGGGAATTGCTTGATAGGGCAGACGCAACACGGTTTCATTAAAGGGAAGTCGTGTCTGACAAATTTACTGGAGTTCTATGAGGATGTGTCTAGGGCGGTGGATAGAGGAGAGCCGGTGGATGTGGTCTTTCTGGATTTTCAGAAGGCGTTTGATAAGGTACCTCACAAGAGGTTACTGCAGAAGGTCAGAGGACATGGAGTTGGGGGTAGGGTGTTAGCGTGGATAGAGGATTGGTTGTCAAATAGGAGGCAGAGAGTGGGGGTCAATGGGTGCTATTCGGATTGGCGGTTGGTGACTAGTGGGGTGCCCCAGGGGTCGGTGCTGGGGCCTCAGCTATTTACCATTTATATAGATGATCTGGAGGAGGGAACCGAGTGTAGGGTGTCGAAATTTGCTGATGACACCAAGATTGGGGGAAAGGCAAATTGTGCGGAGGGTGTGGAGAGTCTGCAGAAGGATCTAGATAGGCTGGGCGAATGGGCCAGGAAATGGCAAATGGAATTTAATGTTGGCAAGTGTGAGGTGGTCCACTTTGGTAGGAAGAATGGTAGGAAGGACTATTACTTACGTGGCGAAAAACTGCAGCAGGCGACGGTGCAGAGGGACCTCGGGGTCCTTGTGCATGAGTCGCAAAAACCCAGCCTGCAGGTGCAGCAGGTGGTCAGGAAGGCGAATGGGATGCTGGCCTTCATAGCGAGGGGGATTGAATATAAAAGTAGGGAGGTCTTGCTGCAGCTGTATAGGGCATTGGTGAGGCCGCAGCTGGAGTACTGTGTGCAGTTTTGGGCGCCGCACCTGCGCAAGGATATTTTGGCCTTGGAGGGAGTGCAGAGGAGGTTTACTAGGCTGATACCGGAGTTGAGGGGGTTGAGCTATGAGGAGAGGCTGAATAAACTAGGCTTGTACTCGTTAGAGTTTAGAAGAATGAGGGGAGATCTCATTGAGACGTATAAGATGATGAATGGGATGGATAGGATAGAGGTGGAAAGACTCTTCCCGCTCAAAAAAGACAGTAGGACTAGGGGGCACAGCCTCAAGATAAAGGGGGGGCGGTTCAGAACGGAGTTGAGGAGGAACTTCTTCACTCAAAGGGTGGTGAATCTCTGGAATTCTCTGCCCGTTGAAGTGGTGGAGGCTGCCTCGCTAAATATTTTTAAGAAGCGGGTTGATGGGTTTTTGATAAGAGAGGGGATTAAGGGTTATGGGGAGAGGGCGGGAAAGTGGAACTGAGCCACGACAGATCAGCCACGACAGATCAGCCATGATCTTATTGAATGGCGGGGCAGGCTCGAAGGGCCAGATGGCCTACTCCTGCTCCTATTTCTTATGTTCTTATGTTCTTAAAACTGCAGAAGATGATATCAGGCGTGTGTCCTAATGTCATGGTGCATGCGTGCAATATTGAGGTTGGCAGGCACACGCGGGAGGCAGAGCCATGCCTAATGACAATTAAAGGGCCAATTAAAGCCATTAGAGAGTCCATTGACGAGATTTTACATTGCCCATGCCATTTGGTGCTAATCACACTGACAGAAAGGGTAGGCAGGCATTGTGCTTTCGTCAGTTTGTCATCCACAGATAGTCGAGGGCTGCTGCAATAGCAGGTGGACCAGATACACCATTGATGGGTTTCTACCGTATTGAAGCATTCTGCACTCTGGAGTTCAGTGGGTTTGAGTCCCACTCCAGAGAGTTAGGCACAGGGGCTCACAATCCCAACACAGCTCTGAGAGAGTGCTGCACTGTCTGTGGTACCAGTGCTCGATGTAATGTCAATCTGAGATCATGTCTAATCTCACAAATGAATGTAAAAGATCCACCATTGGAGCTTGCTGTGCAAAAAGTGTTTGGCCAGCACAATTTCCACATTTCGCTGTGACCACGCTTCAAAAAGCAGCAAGACACTCTGGGGGGACATCCTGAAATCATGGAAGCTGCTGGAAAAATACTTATTTGTTGCATTTTATTTCTCCATTGATCTAAGTAGATGAAGGGATTCCCCATCCCCCACCCCGACTCTTTCCCCTTTTCCCTCACCCACAGCTGCCACAATCTTTAGGCAGGATCTGTAGTTGTTCAACGCATATTTCAAAGCTGCTGTATACAAATATATTGAAGGTTTTAGTCAGGATCAGTTCATAGCTGAAACGTTGCAGTATTTACATTAAATTTATTCCCATGTTGTGGGACCTATCTGTTTTTCCTATTGGAAGTTTAATTGAAATCGAAGTCCTGGTGGAGACCATTGCATGATGTGGAGATGCCAGCGTTGGACTGGGATAAACATGGTAAGATATCTCACAACACCAGGTTAGAGTCCAACCAGTTTAACATTACTATCATTAGTATCACTATCATTACTAACAAATAAACTGGTTGGACTCCAACCTGGTGTTGTGAGACTTCATAATGTGGAGACCATTGCACCCAGGGGGTGTCCAACATCCACCCCCAGCCCCTCCACCTCCCTCCAGTGGGATAGTCTGTTTTTGGGGAATGTTGGGTGGAATCAGGCCTAGCACACCTGGCACCCATGGATATGCAGGCAACTTAATGGATGTGAATAATGTAGGTAAAAGTTCCTGATTAATAGTGTTACATCACTTGCAACATGATGTAACATTATTGTGTCAAAGTCGCCAATCAGATACAGTAACGCAATTAAAAAGCAGTTAAAGTTACTTATCATCAGAGATTATTATTTATTTCAAGAGTCTACCTGATTTTATTTTGGTGAACATTGTGTGTTACTAGATTACTGCAGATTCACAATTCTTGATTTAGCCTGAAGATGCTGAACCAATGTTATCATAGAATCCCTTCTGTAGCCCAGAAGGCAGCCATTCAGCCCATCAAGTCTGCACCAACAAAACATCCCAGGCCTATCCACATAATCCCGCATACTTACCCCGCTAATTCTCCTAACCTATACATCTGAGGGACAAGTTTAGCATGGCCAATGCACATTTTTGGATCTTAGGAGGAAACCGGAGCACCCCGAGGAAAACCCACACAGAAACGGGGAGAATGTGCAAACTCCATATGGACAGCCATCTGAGGCTAGAATTGAACCTGGCGCTGTGAGACAGTAGTGCTAACCACTGCAACACCGTGCAGCCCCCACTTCAAGATTCAAAGATACAAATAGCTCAGCCTGGGACGGGACAGAAAGTTTAACTAAGCAGAAGCCTTCCAATGCATTGTGTCATGAGCAATTAATATAGGCATATTGAATATGGACTAGCAAAGATTCCTGGCGATGTTGTCAACTTGTATGATTTAAGAGTTAATCTTACCTTTCTTTCTAATCTCTTATAATGACAGAAGGCAGATTGGTTCACTTTACACTGAACTAAATTGTTCTGTACATTATTATTTGTACAAAGTACTGGTTGGCTCATACCTGTCTACTCAGAGCCCCCTGCAGTGACACTAATTGCATTCCTCTCAAGCAGCTTAAAGCACCTATTGATATCCCCCAAGGCTGTTTATTAACCCAGCATGAGAACAGGAACTGCAAGAAATTCAGCTGAGCTACAATTTGTACATCCCAATTCAATGATCATGGCCATTTTCAGAGTTTAAAAAACAGATTATTATTATTTACACATACACCATTGATTCCTACACTTCTTAATCACAGACACAAACCATAATCCAAATTGTATGCATCAGCAGTTTATGGAGTTGGTATTTAAAATTATGTTTAAATTACCTGATGGTTAGTTCCAGTTGTTTTTGTCCTGACAATAATTTATTTAAACATTCAAAACTATGGGACCTTGTATTTCCAATTTTCCACAATGCAGGTGGATTTACTGCTGAACTGTTTAAAGTGCCTGTAAACCCAGCACCACCTTTTTGTGTTCAACCAAATAAACAAAATCAACTTAACTAAGTTAAAAAGGGGCAGCTCCCTAAAAGGAGGGGAGCCACCCAAAACTAAATGGAAAGGAAACTTAAAACATCAAATTAAAATGTGATTAAAGGTCCCTTCAATGCCCAGCAGGCATGGAAGGCCCTCAGACACCGTGAGCTTCCTTTCCAGGGACATCTGGCTGTGAATATAACCGTGGTAGGGGGCAAACAGTCGGCTAGGATGACACCCTTGATCATCTGCTGCCTGGACCTGTAGGTGGGGCCTGTAAACCCAGGACTGTTCAGCTGAGCAACCTATTTTGGACCAAACCCCCCCCCCCACCAGTAAACTAAATTTACAAAACTGAGGAACAAAATACAAAGGCAGCCCCTTAAAGGGATACCACACCAAAAGAAACAGAACTCCGAAAAAAGGTGTGGATCAATGAAGCACCCCAGTCCCCCATAGTGGCCATCGATTACGGAAGCTCAGCTGATTACCATGCAGCACACGAGACTGTTTAAGAACCCTCTGCACACTGGTGTTTGGACTCTTTGGAGTCCTTGTTCTCCAGTGGCAACAGTGAACCGGCTAAAGTGACAATTTCAGCAAAATCGACCACTTCAGCTGTTGCATTATTGAATGAATCCCAGATCAGCAGATGTGACCGCATTACTTTAATTTCCCCCTGAAGAAAACTGCTGATCCTTTAAGTGAAAACTCACCAACAAGACATTTTAAAAAATTAACAAGGTACCAATAGGGAATTGACAAGCCATTAATGTGGTGTTAACAGGGAGTTAACAAGGCTTGTGATATTCAAGTTAATAACAAACCATTAATAAGAAATTAACAGTTAACAAGGCATTAATAATCATATGTTCAGGTTGTTTCTTTTCCCCTTTTAAAACATGGTCACTTCCTGATGATGTTTTGGTTTCCTGATTTAAGAAAGGATAGAAATGTGTTAGAAGCAATCAGAGAAAGATCACTTGACAAATGGACCAGGACTGGGACCAGATTCAGATCTTCTGGATCTGAATCTGGATCCGCTGGAGTTTAGAAGAATGAGAGGTGATCTTATTGAAATATATAAGATGGAATTTCCCCATCCTGCCTGCCACGGGAAGCGTAGCTAACGGGACAGAAAGTTTAGTGGATCATTTAAAGGTCTGTTGATCTTGAGTGGGAATTTCTGGTCTTGGGGTGCGCTCCAACACTGTCTCTACAGCGACTGGGCATCCTTTTTAAAGCACTGAAAACCCCCCACCATGGATAAAGGGACCACTGCCCCCGCAAGCACCATGGCAATCCCTGCCCCAATTTCCTTGCACTCCCAAAAAGCATCTGGATAACTCCCCACATCTGCATGGATCAGGGCAATCACCAACCCTCGCCCCAATGTGCAGCAGAGTAACCTCCCCCCAACTCCCCCATGGACCTCCCCAGAGGGTCTGGCCCTGGCACTGCCAGATTTGTACTGCCACATTGGCCCTGATAGGGTGGCACTGCTAGTTTGACATTCTCAGGCTGCTACTGCCAGGATGCCAAGGGACAGTGCCAACCTGGCAGTGACTACCCTCACAAACAGAGGAAACTTACCTGTGTACCGTTCATGTTTTACAAAAGCAGTTGTAAACCTTGCAAACTCACAGTGGACAGCCATTATTGGACAACTTTATTTGCACTTCTTCAAAAAAGAGGACAGCAGAGTGGGCAATTATACATACACATAATGTTCAGATCTTGCAATATACCACTAGGTACATGTCAGAATTTATGCTCCATTAGGCCTCCTCCTATCCCTCCTTACCTAACCCCATCAACATGTTCTCTAACTCCCTCTCCCTCATGTGCTTATTTGCCTTCCTCTTGAGTGCATCTAGCAAATTGCCCATTTTAAGTATTCTCCTAGTAAAGATGTTTCTCCTGAATTCCCTATTGGAAGTTTTAATGACTATTTTATCTTTATGGCCTCAATCCTGGTCTTCCCTCAAATATACAAACTTTTCCACTGCTTTTTCTTCTTTGGTTCTGAAATGTGTTTAAATTGATGTTTGAGTTGGAGGCAACATTGATCCTTTTTCTAAACATGTTTATTAAATGGCTTTAACTTTTACCTTTCTTACATTTTCCAGCATTGAGCTTGCTGAAACTTCCCCAGAGGGCACTCCAGTTGTATCACTGAATTGCTGGGATAATGACAGAACGGCGGTTAACAAGATCCTGCAGTACACAATGATTCTAGACACATATTCAACAGGAAGGTTTAACATTACTGACAATGAAATTACTGTAAGTACAATTTAAGTCCATTGAACTGCTGCAGAATTAAACTTATTCTTTCCTTATGTGACTATAATAAATGACTTCAAAGCTATTTCTGATTCCCAACATCATAAAAGAACTGCAAAGTGTTATTTTATATTGGGGGAGACTATTAAAATCCTCTAATAACGCTGGTCAAATTCTTAATTTCCTTTTACTTTTAATTGCCAAATTCTTATGGAGTTTAAAGGATTTCTACCTGTGCAGCAAATAAAGGCACAACTATCTCATGATATGCTCCAGATTTGTCTTGGCAATAAGTATGGACAATATGGATACAATGGCCGGAACTCCACTACCTCGCCCACCATGGAATCACAGCGAGTGAGGGTCCGACAATGGAAATCTCTGTTTGACCTCAGGGCAGGAGTTTCGGGTCTCATCCGAGCGAGGTCATAACATCCCACCCAATCTGTTTGTATTATGTAAGATTTCATAAAATTAATAACTGTTACAAAAGCTAGCAACTAGAAAGGATGTTACTCCCCATCTACATGGTAATAAACATGTGGAACAGATCGCCAACACAATTGCCAAGCACTGAGAAACAACTGAAAGAGCAAAGCCAGCCAAATTGTACGATCACCATCAACTCCAAATTCACTCTGAGTTATACATGAACTATTATGACTCTCTCCATGACCTTCATGACTGCCTTAAGATCCTCCAATTCTTTATTCTTCTCCATTCTGGGAACACAATCAGCACTAGGTTCCAATATTCGAGAAACAGGTCAGCACCATCTTTGTAGGGTGAACAAAGAAAATTACAGTACAGGAAGAGGCCCTTCGGTCCTCCAAGCTTGCACTGCCCATGCTGCCTCACTGAATTAAAACCCTCCACCCTTCTGGAGACCATATCGCTCGATTTCCATTCTATTCATGTATTTGTCAAGATGCCCCTTAAAAGTCACTATCGCATCTGCTTCCGTTATCTCCCATGGCAGCGAGTTCCATGCACCCACCACCCTCTGTGTCAAAGACTTGCCTCGTGCATCTCTTTTAAACCTTGCCCCTCGTACCTTAAACCTAGTAATTGACCCTTTCACCCTGGGAAAAAGCTTCTGAATATCCACTCTGCCCATGCCCCTCATAATCTTGTAAATTATGGGGTAGACAATAAATGCCCCTCTCCAGATCACCCACACCCTAAGAATAAATAAAAAAATACATATAAATTTTGTTACAGGTTATGCTCAGAGAAAATTTTCCCCTGCCGCTGGTCAATTCTCTAAACAAATGCTCATCCATTGATCAAATGATAAATTATGAATCCATGACATCCATACTTTCTAGACTCTATGATCTGCTGCATCCCAATCTCAGTTTGCCTCTTGAGCAATTGTCCTTCCAAGTCTTTTTGCAAAAGTCAATTGCATAGACGATCATAATCAACCCCTAACCTTCTCGAGTTCGAATTTCCAGTGGCTCTAAAAATGTTCCAACAATATTCCTGTCCTGGACACAAGCAACTGATCCTAAACCCATCCATTTTTGGGAGAACAAGTCATTGGGGATGATCACAGCTTGCAAATAGTTACTTTTTTGGATTCTTCATATCATCTTCAAGCTAACTTGAATATGATAACTTGGGGCTAAAGGGATCGAGGGATATGGGGGGAAGGTGGGATCAGAATATTGAATCTGATGATCAGCCATGATCAAAATGAATGGCAGAGCAGGCTCGAAGGGCTGAATCCTGCTTCTAGTTTTTGTGTTTCTTTGTTTTGAACTATGTATATAAGAACAAAGAAAATTACAACACAGAAACAGGCCCTTTGGACTTCCAGGCCTGCACCCAACCATGCTGCCCAACTCAACTAAAACCCTTACCCTTCCGGGGACCATATCCCTCTATTCCCGTCCTATCCATGTATTTGTCAAGATGCCCCTTAAAAGTCACTACCGTATCTGCTTCCACTACATCACCTGGCAATGAGTTCCAGGCACCCACCACCCTCTATGTAAAAAATCTGCCTCATATCTCCTTTAAACCTTGCCCCTCACACTTTAAACCTGTGCCCCCTAGTAATTGACTCTTCCACTTTAGGAAAAAGCTTCTGACTATCCACTCTGCCCATGCCTCTCATAATTTTGTAGACTTCAGTCAGGTGCCCCTCATCCACTGTTGTTCTAGTGAGAACAAACCAAGTTTCTCCAACCTCTCCTCACAACTAATGCCCTCCTTACCAAGCAACAACCTGGTAAATCTTTTCTGTATCCTCTCTAAAGCACATAATACTCATGCATAATAACACAAACTATAATTTCATCATTTATTCAATTTCATACAATATTGTGAATTGAGTGTTACAACAAATCAATTCTCAAATTCCACTTCAGCATTGTCATTTTTGAAGCTTTTAATATTAACAAGCGTGTAGTGTGAAAATTGAAATGGTTCTTGCTGTGCTGATGGTTAAACTGCTTTTGAATAAGGTTGTAAAAAATGTGGAAAAGGAGCATTGCCAGCCCCCACTATATCTGTGCTTCACAATGTCACTCCACAGATTTGTTTCAAGTTCACTGGAATAAAATCAGATAAAATGCAACCAAACCCAAAGTTTGAACTGAGATTGAATCTCCACTTTACCAAGGTTAAACCTTCTTGGATTGACTACAAAAGACAGTAATATCAGTGTAATCCCCTGCATAAGGTATTGATTCACTTACAGTGAACAGCTTTGCTTATTTTGCAGGTTGGGAATTCACTTTTGCAATATGATGATGGCTCATTTGCTGCAGTTAACTTCCAACATACAATATTTGTTAAGATAGAGGATAATGGTGTCCCTCAATTGACAAGTAAGTCTGTGTCTGCATATGATTTACTTAGTAGGCAGCTTGTATACTGATGTAAGCATGAAGTTGAATTACTTTGAATGAGCCATTTCATAATTTGTTTGTCCAGGCACCTCCACTGTTATAGTGAAGGTCACACCTGTGAATGAAAGGACCCCTTTCTCCGGATCAAGAACATTCAGTATATTTGAAGACAGCCCAATTGGGGCTCTTGTTGGAACAGCAGCATTTAGCGATGGTGACCTACCAGAAAACAATGTGAAATATTCTATTGTAGGAGGCAACACTGATGTCCCACCCAAGTTTTATATTGAATCTGACTCAGGTACTGCAAGGTTTCTATTTATATTTCTCACTGAATATGTCTTTGTGTTCTTTTTCAGTGTAAGTTCCACTTAGCAACTCATTAGATATAAAACCTGTTGCATGATCCTCATGAGAAAATTGGGCAGAATTTTCCCATCCTGCCTGCCACGGGAATCATAGCGAACGTGCAAAGATCCGTTGACCTTGGGCAGGAATTTTCAGCCTTGGTGTGAGCGTGGCCGGAAAATCCCAGACAAAGTTGTCTTTGAGAGCTATATCATAAGACCATGAGATATAGGAGCAGAATTAGACCACTCGGCCCATCGAGTCTGCTCCACCATTCAATCGTAGCTGATTTTTTTTCTCATCCCCATTCTTCAATCTTTATCACTCCTACTGGAAGATCTGTCAAGCTGTGATTTCCTTATTATACATATATATTTCCTTATTGTATATATTTTCTGTATAAGTTGCAAGAAACAATACTTTTCACTGTATGTTGATACATGTGACAATAATAAATCAAATCAAAAACTAGAATGGCTGTGACAGGTTGAAGACAGACTTCAATCAAATAGACTTACCATTGTTTCAAGTGTAAATTTGGCTAGATTTAAAGGGATGGAAACAATTCAAGAGCGCTGTCCCAAAGGAAGAAAAACATTTCTGAGCATCTTTTGAGTGCCATTATCATCCATTGTTCTCCCTAAGATGCAAAAATAGAAACCAGCATCTTTCAGAATCAATACATTCCCTTAAAAGTGTGAGTTAAGTCCAATATTTCAGTAGAAGTTCTATGTTACCGTGGTGAGTAGAGCAAGGAGGACTTTGTAAACCTTCGAAACTTGGTGACAGGTTTCAGACTGCTCACAACACAGTGAGACATCTACTGAAATATTTTCTCATATATTGGATGCGTGGCTGTGATGTGAAAGCCAATCACTCATTACTGGCAGCACCTTTTCCTCATTAATAGGTTCCCGCCAGTTGCAGCCTCGTTTATTTGCTCCTCATTTATATTGTACTTCTCCAGATGATGTGGACTGGGGTGGGTTCAGTGGGAAGTCCCACAACACCAGGTTAAAGCCCAACAGGTTTATTTGGAATCACGAGCTTTGGGAACACTCACCTGATGAAGGAGCAGCGCTCCAAAAGTTTGAGATTCCAAATAAACCTGTTGGACTTTAACCTGGTGTTGTGAGACTTCTTACTTCTCCAGATGAGATAGTCAAATAACCAAGAAAAAATCATGGCTGTTTTTAGAAATATTCAGTAATATTTATTTATTTGTATTTTGGTTTAATCTTTTGTGGGATAGCAGGGAAGATCTGTCTTTTAAACCTTTACTAGTTCAGTAACAGTTTATTTTTACCCCATCAGGTCGGATAAGGCTTCTAAATATACTGGATAGAGAAACGCACGATACTTATACCCTCACTATCAAAGCTGTGGACATGAATAATGATCTTCAAATAGATCCACTCAGACAGAGAAGCAGTTCAGCGATAGTAACTGTTAATGTGATGGTAAGATACTATTCTGTCAAAACCAAACTCTAGATTATATTTTCTCCATGTAATTCAACCAAAACATTTAAACTAAAGAGATTCACTGGCTTGCTTACTTCTGCATAGCTCATCCCATTGTGACAATTCACAGTTACAGAATCTTCTGAGATCCTTTGGAATAGATTACCAGTACACTTAAAACTATAAACTGAATTTTGAGGCATAGAAGACCAAGAGACACAAACCGATCATTACTCAACATCAACACTGTTGAACCTGGTTCAGAATGCAGGTGCTGAGAACACTGGCCGAGTATAGACATATGTTTAATTGGTGCTGTAAGGACAAAATACTAACTAGATTTAGTACTTATCTCATCATCACTAGTTATCCTATAATTTGAGGATGATGTCTGTTTGGGATTGTGAGGTTCTGCCATAGTTTTTATGGGATTGAACAGCTGATTCTTGAACTGTAGATCTTTGGGCTGATAGGACAGGATGATCAGAAGAATCTGAAGTGCAGGATTTGCTTCCTTTTCTTTCTTTCTCTGCTGCCACTCTGTCTCATCAATGAGATGTTCCTCATTCTTTCACAGGATGTGGGTGTCGCTGACTAGGCAAGTATTTGTTGCCCGTCCTTAATTGCTCTTGAGAAGGTGATGCTGAGCCATCTCCTTGAACTGCTGTAGTCATAGAAATATAGAGCAGAGAAACAGGCCCTTCGGCCCAACTTGTCCATGCCGACCAGGTTTCTTAAACTCAACTCGTCCTATTTGCCTATGTTTGGTCCATATCCTTCTAAACCTTTCCCATTCATGTACCTGTCCAAATGTCTTTTAAGTGTTATAATTGTACCTGCCTTTATCGCCTCCTCAGGCAGCTCATTCCACCACCCTCTGTGTGTGGGTGCTCTAGTACATCTATTGCAGGTATACCCACAGTGCTGTTAGGAAGCGAGTTCCAGGATTTTTGCTTAGTGACAGTGAAGGAGAGGCGATATAGTTCCAAGTCTAGATGGTGTATGGTTTGGAGGGGAGCTGGCATGAACTGGTGTTCCAATTGTGACTCAAAGTATGATGCAGCTTGATGGACAAATTGTCACCATTTTGAGCAATCAATAGCAAGGTCCTCAGAGTTATTAATGCCAATGCGGCCACACCTTAAAGAGTGTTTTAGAATGTCCCCAAGAGATTTCCTTCATGCTCTCTCGGAACATTGGCCACTTGAGGATTGAGAAAAGGGGTCCTGGTGGGGAGATGCTTTTTGCCCGTCTGGTCACAGTGTCCAGTCCATCAAAGTTGATTTTGGAGGAGTTTTACCTGAATGCTTGTGGAGCTGGCTTAAGAACACTTTCATTTGTTCGACATTCCTTTGGGTATTGACCATGCGACAGCTGGGTACATCACTGCCTGACTAGTAGGAATGTCAATCATATACCTCCACTCACAAAGAATTACCTTTGGATCCTGTGAGAGAAAACACATGAAGCCATCTGTCAAACTCACTCATTTGTGTTTATAATTACAAGTGACATAATTATAGGAGAGATATGGAATATGATGGGGGAAATAAGGGCCTGGATGAGAGATAAGGGTATCAGTAATTAACAAAATGTGCCAGGGGTCTAAATAATGGTGAAGTTTAAGTTTATATATTACTGTCATAAGTGGGCTTACATTAACACTGCAATGAAGTGACTGTGAAAATCCTCTAGTCGTCACCCTTCGGCGCTGTTCGGGTGCACAGAGGGAGAACTTAACGTGGCCGACCACCTAACCAGCATGTGTTTTGGACTGTGGGAGGAAACCGGAGCACCGAAGGAAACTCATGCAGAGAATGTGCAGATGGGAATCAAACCCGGGTCCCTGGCACTGTAAGTGCTAATCACTGTGTCACTATGTCACCCCAGGTAGAGGTAGAGATTTTTAAAGTGTTTCCCTATAAATATTAGTCAGATCCACATGCACAATCCTTTCAAATGTAGAAACATTTGACTATTCAAGTGTTCAATTCAGTCCCAATGTATACTTAGAGTGCCATCTAGTGATAACTCATGGCATTTACATGTCAACTTCACAATAATTATGGTTTCAGTATTAATGGTTAAGGGAACACGATGTATAAGTTTAAAAGAAATTATGGGGATGCTGGAATCTGAAACAAAAACAGGAAATGCTGGAAAATCTTAGCAGGTCTGACAGCATCTGTGGAGAGAGGTTAGAGCCAATGTTTCTAGTTTGGATGACCCTTCATCAGGGGATGTATAAGTTCTCTTTCTTTTCAGGTACCATGTCCCAAGACGACATTGACGATAATGGGCCTCCTTATCTTGGTCTAATATTATGCTTGACAAGGTACTGAAGTGGCTTGTTATTGCCTTTTACAGATTCCAGCTGACCAGTAGATTGTCTCATTCTTATCTCCTGCGATAGGTGTACTGGAAGGATTTTAAGGTTCAGAATCAATCTGTTTACCTAAGCCATATCTGCACATTCAATGGCCATCAAATCCCAGAGTGAGATTGGAAGCAAGAGTTCCAGGCTCAGAGGCCTGGATGCTACGCACTGCACCACAGCTCCTACTGTAATATGTTACCAATATGTTTATATGTTACAAAAATATATCATGTCAGTTGCTTGGTAGTACAGAATTTGATTATTGATGAATAAAGAGTTATACTCTTGAAAGTTTTCATCCTGCACTCATCAGAACAGATTCACAAGAATACCAAATCTCAAAAGGAACAAAAATTGCCTGAGAAAAGGGTGCTGACTAGTTAGCAAGTAGATTATGATTGGTAGTGGTGTTGCTATGGAGAATGCACCAGGGAACAGTTAACTGTCTAAATTCTAAATCAGGCAAGTTGACTCTTATTGGTCCAAGAATTGTTATGGAGAATGAATCAGGGAATGGCTGACCCCCCGACCCACCCCCCCCCCCCGCCCCCCAAGCTTTTCTCTAGTTGGAAATGAGTGGGTACACACCTTCTGTCTGCAAAGGACAGTCCTGTGTGTGAATTATGTATAGCTTCTGGCGTGTGTACGTTACGAGCCTGACTGATGGCCTTAAATTGATGTTTGTGCATTTTTTGGTCCAAATCCAAATACCACATAACTCATTCCGGTAGGCAGAATGTATTTTTGTCTTGACGACAGCATCCTGTTGGTGGAGAATACCACTTGCAGCATAGTAAGAGCGTGAAACAGCTAGCTTCACGTGTTGCTCACATTTTTGAGGAACCTTACCTGAGCTAGGCTGGGGGACACTTCTCAGCACTGAATATGGTGGCCTGAGGCCAGTCATGAGTATGTAAGATATACAGCAAGTGATGATCAGACTGGGGTAATGGCTACTCGGGTATATCACACTGACTTCCCTGAATACCAGGAAACCTAACAGCACTTTTGCGTGGGAAATAATGCTCAACCCAGGCAAATGGGTTGAGATTGCATCAGAATTGGAGGAGCAAAGAATGTCTTTGGGAATTGGCCATGAAGAGAAGAATCTCAGCCAATGAATCTTCACCCAACACTTCTGAGTTATGATGTGTCGCCAAAGACTAGGAGCCATCTAAAAACCAAAAGGGAAGAAAAATCGCAGAAAACTGAATTTTACACTCCCAAGACTTCCATTTGCGCTTTTCACAATCTCCTGATGTCACACAGTATTCTATAGCCGGAAAAGTAGTTACTGATATAATTTCTTTTATTCGTTCATGGGATGTGGGTGTTGCTACTCTGAGCCAGCATTTATTACCCATCACAATTACCTTTGGGAAGGTGATGATGAGCTTCCCTCTTGAACCACTGCAGTCCATGTCTCCGTACACTCACAGTGCTCATGCTGAGGGAATTCCAGGATTTTGGCCCAGCAACATTGAAAGAACGGTGATATATTTCCAAGTCAAGTTGGTGAGTGACTTGGCAGGGAACTCCCATTTACCTGCTTTCCTTGAGCTTCTAGATGGTAGTAATTGTGGGTTTGGAAGATGCTGCCTCAAATGCCTTGCTGAGTTCCTGTAACAATGGTACACATGTGGCTACCATTGTATATCTGCCGTGGATGGAGTGAATGTTTGTGGAAGGGGTTCCGATCAAGTGGCTGCTTTGGCCTGGATGGTGTCGAGCTTCTTGAGTGTTCTTGGAGCTGTACTCATCCAGGCAAGTATTCCATCACACTCCTGACTTATAGATGGCTGACAGGCTTTGAGGAGTAGCGAGGTGAGTTATTTACTGCAGAATTCATAGTCTCTGACCGACTCTTGCTAGCCATAAGTATGGCTAATACAATTCAGTTTCTGGTCAATAGTAAGTCCCAGTAAATAACAATTATAACACTATGCATTTTTAAGAGAATTCTAGTAGCAAGCAGAAGCATCAGTTGAATAATGGCAACTATTCTGTGTCACAGCCAGGTGAGAAGAGAGGAACTCATTCCCCTCCCTTCAAACTATTTAAGCTATGACAATAAGGAACCATTTAAACAAGGTTGTCTTCAGTAAAGAAGGAGCAAATTTATTAACACACACACACACACACATATATATATATACTAGAGACAAAGGAAGTTAGATTCCAACTGTCCTTTGATTATCCTTGAGGTGTAGATTTGTAAACATTGTGGCCATTTTGGGTTAGCTGGTTTCTTGGATGTCACATGTAGAAGCTATTGCAATTATTAAGAGATCTTGGTAGATTTCTAGTAAAGTTGTCTTCCAAACTGGGTAATACAATTGTTCTGAAAGAGAGATAGAGAGAAGGCCCTGTTTTCATCCTGTCTCTTCTGCTAAAGTCTTTCTTGCAATCTCGTTGCAATCACTGCAGCCTTGCTTTGAAAACATTTCAACCGTTGTGGATTCCCAAGAGGTTTTGGTTGGATCGGTCTATAGCAGCCATTGTTTTAATAACATTTACATTTTAATGCCTCTTCCTTCATGATGAGTTTTGATGGGTGTCTGGATTATAGGCAATGTCTCTTTCCTTGCACGCTGCTTTGTTTATTTATCTTCACCATGGAAGTCAGCCTTGCCTTTTTAAGTTGTTTGTTCTATCTCATTTCAAGTTGCAAAATTTCCGGTCAGTTAAAAGTCAGAGTCATATTTTCAAAATTAAAGTTGACATTTATCATGGATTCTTTCGAGCTTTAGAAATTAACCAATAGCTGGCACCATGATAGGATAAATGAAATTTTGAAAATCCAGTAACATTTTAGATTGGGCTTGAAATTTATGGGGCAATGGGGAAATAAAGTGGGGAATTTGACTGACAGGAATGATCTACAAGGAGCTGCCACAGGCTTGATGGGCGAAATGGCTTCTTTCCATACCTTAATGACTCCAAGTACTTTTCATTAGACTGGGAGATTAATTCTGTATTCATGAACTGCTCTTCACTTGATGAAGCCATCATATTTTAATGGATTGAAGCTGCTTAATTTACAATGACCAACTTTATTTTTGATTTATTTGCTTGAATTCGTCGGTGTTGAAAATTAATCCTGCCCTGTTATTCATCACTCACGTGCATCTCTCTCACTGTCGCTGCTGTTGCTAATTAGCTGTTTGAATTCCAGAACATAAATGATGAGCCTCCAGTGTGTGAGCCTGAATATTATGAGAAAACCATCTATTCCACTGTCACATCCCCGTTTATCCAGTTGCAGTGTTCTGACAAGGACTCGCCTGATCGTGAACTGAGCTATTCAATTGTGGGAGGTGAGCCCGAATTTTGTTCATTTCGGGAACGTCCTTTGGAGATTGATGTTCCTGGTTTTTTTAATAAATGCCTTCATTAAAATTGATTGAAGTCTAAAGGCAAGAAGGGACCTACTTGAAGAAATAATGGCGGGTAATTTCCAGCAGTTCACGCCCGGTGCCACTGTAAGCGAGGATGGAGAATTTGGTGTTCAGCCAAAACCCCCTTTACTCCACCGGGACCAGATAACCTGCTGGTGTAAATGGCCGGAGTGAACACACTAAAATTCCAGCCAACATAGAATTTCCTTGACAATTTGTATTCAAAATTGCGCCAAAGTTTCCACCTAGCCAGTCAGAAAATTTGCCCAAATTTCCTGACAATCTCAGTTGCCCATACCAGAACATAAAGCTAATGCAAACCAAGCACAAATATAGATGTCCCCTCACCAATAGGGGTAATAATGAATCTACCGCTACCCTCTGCCATAATGCTTCACTCTCAGAAACCCTTAGAGTCAGATTTATGTACAAGAGACAGATAACAGGAGTCAGGCATTTTGTTGATCCCCACAATCCCACCTCCATCCTGGAGAAGACTACCCACCCTACATGGACTGGAGATAGGCCTGCTGCCTTCAAAGGCACATGCAACTCAGCAAGGGAGATAGGCAGATGTTGAGACCAGCAGATGAAAAGCCCACCTCCCTTTACTGGGGCTTTGGCCTTATTGTATTAGGTTATTAGGCGCTCTGAATCTCACCTCACATTGTCTCAACTAAGCATTCATTATGAGGCCATCTGGCAATTATATGTACAGAAGCAGGGTGAACAGATGGCCAAACATTTGTTTTGCCAGATGGCCTCATTATGTACGTAAAATAATATATTCATTCTGAAACTCAATTCAGCAGCTTCGATCTTTATGGATGGGTGTGAGAAACAAGGAGGTATAAAAGACTTTAAGGACAATGAGACTGACAAATTTTTGGTTAAATACAGTTGCAAGTCTTACGACAAGAAATTCAAAACAATTGCAGAAAATTGCTATCACTGCCAGACATCAGTCATAAGAACATAAGAACATAAGAAATAGGAGCAGGAGTAGGCCATCTAGCCCTTCGAGCCTGCCCCGCCATTCAATAAGATCATGGCTGATCTGTCGTGGCTCAGTTCCACCTTCCTGCCCTCTCCCCAAAACCCTTAACCCCCTCTCTTATCAAAAACCCATCAACCCGCGTCTTAAAAATATTTAGCGAGGCAGCCTCCACCACTTCAACGGGCAGAGAATTCCAGAGATTCACCACCCTTTGAGTGAAGAAGTTCCTCCTCAACTCCGTTCTAAACCGCCCCCCTTTTATCTTGAGGCTGTGCCCCCTAGTCCTACTGTCTTTTTTGAGCGGGAAGAGTCTCTCCACCTCTATCCTATCCATCCCATTCATCATCTTATACGTCTCAATGAGATCTCCCCTCATTCTTCTAAACTCTAACGAGTACAAGCCTAGTTTATTCAGCCTCTCCTCATAGCTCAACCCCCTCAACTCCGGTATCAGCCAAGTAAACCTCCTCTGCACTCCCTCCAAAGCCAAAATACCTTTGCGCAGGTGCGGCGCCCAAAACTGCACACAGTACTCCAGCTGCGGCCTCACCAATGCCCTATACAACTGCAGCAAGACCTCCCTACTTTTATATTCAATCCCCCTCGCTATGAAGGCCAGCATCCCATTCGCCTTCCTGACCACCTGCTGCACCTGCAAGCTGGGTTTTTGCGACTCATGCACAAGGACCCCGAGGTCCCTCTGCACCGTCGCCTGCTGCAGTTTTTCGCCCCGTAAGTAATAGTCCTTCCTACCATTATTCCTACCAAAGTGGACTACCTCACACTTGCCAACATTAAATTCCATTTGCCATTTCCTGGCCCATTCGCCCAGCCTATCTAGATCCTTCTGCAGACTCTCCACACCCTCCGCACAATTTGCCATTCCCCCAATCTTGGTGTCATCAGCAAATTTCGACACCATACACTCGGTTCCCTCCTCCAGATCATCTATATAAATGGTAAAAAGCTGAGGCCCCAGCACCGACCCCTGGGGCACTCCACTAGTCACCATCCGCCAATCCGAATAGCACCCGTTGACCCCCACTCTCTGCCTCCTATTTGACAACCAATCCTCTATCCACGCTAACACCCTACCCCCAACTCCATGTCCCTCGACCTTCTGCAATAACCTCTTGTGAGGTACCTTGTCAAACGCCTTCTGAAAATCTAGAAAGACCACATCCACCGGCTCTCCTCTATCCACCGCCCTAGACACATCCTCATAGAACTCCAGTAAATTTGTCAGATACGACTTCCCTTTAATGAAACCGTGCTGCGTCTGCTCTATCAAGCAATTCCCTTCAAGATGCCTTGCAATTTCCTCCTTAATGACGGATTCTAACATTTTACCTACCACAGACGTTAAACTAACCGGCCTATAATTCCCCGCCTTTTGCCTGACACCCTTGTTAAACAACGGTGTAACATTAGCCGTTTTCCAATCATCCGGCACTTCCCCGGAATCCAGCGACGTCTGGAAAATAACCACCAAGGCATCCACTATCACCTCCGCCATTTCTTTCAGAACCCTCGGATGCATTCCATCCGGTCCTGGGGACTTGTCCACAATCAGCCCCTCCAGTCTGTCGAGCACCGCCTCTCTAGTAACAGTAATGTCATTAAGACCCTCCAGTCCTACCACCTTTCCATCGCTAACACCCGGCAAATTATTCACGTCCTCCTCCGTGAAGACAGAAACAAAAAAGTTATTCAATACCTTAGCCATATCCCCATCCCCTACCACTAAGTCCCCTTTCTCATCCTCTAAAGGACCAACGTTCACCCTAGCCAGCCTCTTCCTTTTTATATATTTATAAAAACTCTTGCTATCCTTTTTTATATTAAGCGCTAGCCCAGCTTCATAGCTTCTCCTACCCTTCTTTATCAACTTCTTTGTCAATCTTTGTTGACATTTAAACCTCTCCCAATCCTCTTCTCGCCCACTACTCTTAGCTACTCTAAATTCCTCCGCTTTTAATTTAACACTTTCCTTCACCTCCTTCGTTATCCACGGCTTATTACCTCTCCTCCTACGGTCCTTTTTGACCATCAGAATAAATTTCTGCTGAGCACCAAGAAAGATCTGCTTAAAGATCCTCCACTGCTCCTCAGCAGACCCTCCCTCCAACGCGTTCCCCCAGTCCACATTTGCCAATTCTTCTCTCATCCTACCGTACTTCCCTCTATTCAAACAAAGTACGTGTGTCCGGGAACCCACTTTCTCCTCCTCCATCTGCACCAGAAACTCCACCATACAATGATCACTCTCCCCAAGAGGATCCTTCACCACAAGGTCCCTAATTCTACCCGCCTCATTACATAGCACCAGATCCAAGATAGCTCGCTCCCTCGTCGGCTCCAACACACACTGTTTGAGGAAACGATCCCGGAGTTTAAGACCTACAGCACCTTCATTTTTGGACGTAATCTATGCTAACAAATAGGACATTGGAACATAGGAACAGGAATAGACCATTTAGCCCAACAAGTCTGCTCCGCCATTCAATATGATTATGGCCAATTATCCAGTACGATGCCTTTTTCCACACTATCCTTATATCCACTTATGTCATTGGTATTTAGAAATCTCTCACTCTCTGCTTTGAACCTACTTAATAACTGAGCTTCCACCGTCCTCTGGGGTGGAAAATTCCAAAGGTTCACAACCCTCTGACTAAAAACATTTCTTCTTATCTATCCTAACTTGCAACCCCTTTATTTTGAAATTGTGCCCTCTGTTTCTGGACTCCCCAGCCAGGGGAGATACCTTACCTGCATCTACCCTGTCTATCTTTCAGTATTTTGTAAGTTTCAATAAGATCACCTTTATTTAGAGAATGCAGGCCCAGCTTCTTGAATCTTTCTTCATGGAACAGTCCTGTGATCTTGAGAAAGTCTAGTGAACCTCCATTGTGCAATAATATCCTTTCTAAGGTAAAGGAATGAAAACTGGTCACAGTACTCTAGGGGTAGTCACCCAATCTCCTATACAATTGAAGCAAGACTTCACCAGTCCTGTACTCAAATCCTCTTGCAATAAAGTCTAATGTACCATTAGCTTTTCTAATTGTTTCCTGTGCCTGCATGTTACCTTTCACTGACTTACTGATGAGGACATCCAGGTCCCTTTGTATATCTATGCTTTCTAATTGCTTACCATTTAAGAATTACTCCCACCTCACAATATTTTTCCACAATATATTCCATTTGCCATGTCCTTGCCCACCCGTCAAGTCTATCTAAATCCTCTTGACGCTGCTTTGCATCTCCCTCACAAGACATGTTTTCTACTTAGCTATGTGCCACCTGCTAACTTGGAAATTTTACATTTGGACTGGTGTCAGTGCAGGAAACCTTTCTAAGCCGATCTTCAGAATGATTGGGTGAAGCTATGTAATTGTTTTGGTAAATTATCTCGGAAATATCATAAACGTTTAAGAGAACTTATGCTTGTTGGTATTTCAGTGTTAAACTGACATAAATCAATTGTCAAAAATTGCCTTCCGGAAAGTCATGCCATGCCACAGTCATACCTTATTTTCATGACAAGTTCCAAGAAAGTTTAAAGCAAAATACTGCGGGTGCTGGAATCTGAAACAAAAGCAGAAAATGCTAGAAAATCTCAGCAGGTCTGACAGCATCTATGGAGAAAGAATAGAGCCAATATTTTGAGTCTGGACGACCCTACATCAGAGCGCGTCATCCAGACTCAGAAGGTTTGCTCTATTCTCTCTCCACAGATACTGTCAGACCGGTTGGGATTTTCCAGCATTTTTTGTTTTTGTCCAAGAAAGATTAGGTCAATGAAGTTTAGATTGTTGAAATGTGCATGACATTGTACATGATTTGAATTTTGGTTGATTTCTCAATTAATCGAAGGATAAATACTGGCCAGGACACTGGAAATAACTCCCTGCTCTTCTCAATATAATTCCTTGTGATCTTGAACATCTAGCATGCAGAGGATCTTATCCAATAGACAACACTTTCAGCCCCGTACTGGAGTGTCAGCCTTAGGTTTTGTGCTCAAGTCCTGGAGTAGGACTCGAACCCTGTGGACACTATGACAAATGATGTAATTTGCTGAGTCATCATCAACTTCAATAAAGGAGATAGGGCGATGAGCTTGGGGTGATGCAGGACATGGCCGGGCTAGCCACTTCTGTTCTGTTGGAAAAATTCGCAGGAGCCTAGCTACATCCTGATATTATGGAATAGATCTTCAGCTTCCACATGGGCATGAGTGACAGTCATTGTGGTTCAGCCACCTATTCTCCAAACAGACTAATTCTTTGACTACCTTGACCATCAGGAGGTTTCTATAAAACCAGGTCAGTTTCACACTTGAACAGTGAATAGATAACCCATTCCAGAAATCCTGGTATGGTGGGAAGGTCTTGTGAGGAAAGGCTGAGGGACTTGAGGCTTTTTTCATTAGAGAGAAGGTTAAGAGGTGACTTGATAGAGGCATACAAGATGATCAGAGGATCAGATAGATTGGACAATGAGAACTTTTTTCCTCAGATGGAGATGGCTAGCACGAGGGGATATGGCTTTAAATTGAGGGGTGATAGATATAGGACAGATGTCAGAGGTACGTTCTTTATTCAGAACAGTAAAGGCGTGGAAAGCCCTGCCTGCAACAGTAGTTGACTCACCCACATTAAAGGCATTTAAGTGTTATTGGATAAACATATGGATGATATTGGAATAGTGTTGGTTAGATGGGCTTCGGATGGGTTTCACAGGTCGGCGCAACATTGAGGGCTGAAGGGCCCATACTGTGCTGTAGTGTTCTGTGTTCTATGTTCTATGACTTTTCATGTCACTGCGATGTTCTGGTAACTATTCTGTAGCAAACGTGGAAAATCTGTTTGAGCTTCAGCGGCCAGACAACAATCCTGCAAAGGTGGTCTCCACTCAGAGATTTCAGTTTGAGGAATTTCAAGGCATTGAGCACTCCAAGGAGTACACGCTGCTGATCCAAGTGACGGATGAGTTTGGTGGGGATAAACACCAGCGACTAACTTCAACAGTAACTGCGGTGATACATGTGGTCCCATGGACAACCACCCAACCTACAACTGCCACCAGCACAGAGGTAGCGTTTTCTCCGTGTAACCATTCTAAGAATAAACAGAAATAGGGAGGATTAATGTAGAGATAGCAGATACCATACTGAATTCAAATATAGTAATTCTATAACATTGTTATAGCATGCCCCTGTTGTTTTGCAACATAACTGTATTGTGATACAATGTGGACTATCACAAGGAGACAGAAAATAGGGCCTAGGTAGAATGGATAGGAAGGCCTTATTCCAGTTGAGGGGTCAGAAATCAGGGGGCATAGATTTAGGATAAAAGGCAAGAGGCTTAGAGGTGAATCAAGGGGGGATGTTTTCACCCAGAGGACAATGATATTCTGGAACCCACTCTCTCAAAGGATGGAAGAGGCAGGAACCCTCATAACATTTAAAAAATAATTGGAAATGCATTTGAAGTGCCATAATCTACAAGGTTATAGACCAAGATCAGAAAAATGAGATTAGCTTGGATAGCTCCTTGTCAGCCATCGCAAACACAATGGGCCGAATGGCCTCCTTCCACATTGCAAACTTCTGTGATTCTAGGGAAATGTGTGCACTACTACAGGGAGGTCTTGCACTAACTATCATAGCTGACTTTAAATGTCTGCCTACCTGGATTCTCACTGGGTGGGTTGTGTTAAAATCACTCCTGTAGATTTTTCAGAGTCTTTCTTTTTAACGTCTAACTTATTTGGTGGGAGGGTGAGCTGTGAGGAAGATGCAAAGATGCTTCAGTGTGATTTGGACTGAGTGAGTGGACAAATTCAAGGCAGATGCAGTAAAATGTGGATAAATGTGAGGCTATCCACTTTGGTAGCAAAAACAGGAAGGTAGATTATTATCTGAATGACTTTAGAATTAGAGAGGGGAGTGTGCAATGGCATCTGGATGTCCTCGTATACCAGTCGCTGCAAGTAAACATGCAGGTGTAGCAAGCAGTTAAAAAAAAGCAAACTATATTTTAGTCCTCATATCAACAGGATTCAGAGACAGGAATGTCTTGCTGCATTATACAGGACCTTGGTGAGGCCATACCTGGAACGTTGTGTGTAGTTATGGCTCCTTATCTGAGGATGGATGTTCTTGCTATAGAAAGAATTTAGCAAATGTTTACCAGACTGACTCCTCTGATGTATGGGGACAGATTGAATCAGTTAGGATTCAGTCAGTTATATTCCTTGGAGTTTGAAAGGATGAGGGTGAATCTCATAGAAACCTAAAACATTCTTACAGGACCAGACAGGTTGGAAGAAGGAAAGATATTTCTGATGGCGGGGGAGTCCAGAATCAGTATTAACAGTGCGTGGATATGGGGTAAACCTTTTAGAACTGAGATGAGGAGAAATTTCTTCACTGGGAGAGTGGTGAGCCTGTGGAATTCACTACTACAGAAAGCAGTTGCAGCCAAAATGGTGTTTGTTTTCAAGAGAGAGTTAGATGTAGTTCTTAGGGCTAAAGGGATCAAAGGATATCGGGGGAAGGCGGGATCAGGCTATTTAGTTAGATGATCACAATGAATGGTGGAGCTGACTGGCCTACTCCTACTTTTGCTGATCCTGGGGTTATTAATAAACCCGCCAGAGCTGTATTTATTGCATGAATATGATGATGAACTTTTTACTAGCAATTCTTCCTGGCAACTGGTGGTTTGCAAAGCGACATTAGAGTGTATTAATTGGGGTAACTATTTTAAAATTGTACTTTAAGTTCCTGTATAGAGTGTGATTGCTGGATTCCTCAGTAGTTAGGAACAGGGTGATATTCAATATCATTTCTATTTAGGGAAAATGAATAAAGTTAATTGTGTTGAGATAATTCCAGTGCTTTGGGATATTCTTGCTAACAATTAATTTGGACAATTGTCAGTTTGCAGATTCCTCACTTTGAAAGTAAAAGATTTCTGCCTCTCAATTCATTTCTGATCCTTACATTAGAATGTGAAAGTTTGGGAATGTTTGATGTGTGTTTCTTTGATGAAGGTTTTTAGCTGTGATTTTTAATAGCTTTCAGACTAATTGATATTGATTCTCTTTTCCTCAGTTCACTACCAGTGTGTTAACATTAACCTCCTTTTACTGGAGTCCAGAGCGCTGGTTCGTTGCGGTGCTGACTCTTGCTGGAGCTGTGACAGTGCTTCTTGTTCTTGGTATTGCCTGGGTGTGCTACCAACGGTAGGTACTGCACTGTTCCATTTTCTTCCAGCAATACAACATTTTTGGATTCCCTGGACATTTTTGAATTGCATTAATAATTCAATACATGTTACAGGCTGGAATGAATAAAAAAAAAATTGGAAACGCAAACATCTAAAAGACAAAAATAGGTGAACATACAGAGAGTAATAATTAGTTAGAGCTATTGAACTTGACAGAAAAGGTACTGCTATCAAACCAGCCCAATTGGTAGAAAGACATGTGTTAATCACCATTGGACGGCATTAACTTAACAAGGTTTGCTTAACCCAGTTGTCTGTGACTGAAGCATTCTCTTCTGTACCTTGTGTGGACTAAGTACCTAATCTCTACCTAATTACCTACTGGTGTCCTCTTTCCTCAGCTGGAGGCTAGTCAGCAGCCAGAGTGTGTGCGCTCCACCTGGCATAACCTGAACCCACTTAGATTTTGACAGAGCTTGACAGTGCAGACATGGTTGTTGCCCCTGGCTCGAGAATCTAGAACACAGGCACAACCTCAGGATGTGGGATTGATCATTTAGGGCTAAGGTGGGGAGAAGTTTCCTCACTCAGAGGATTTGAGTCTTTGGAATTCTCTACCCCAGGAGAATTGTGGATATTCCATCCCTCATCACACTAAAGACTAAAATCAACAGGTTTCTGAACTTTCAGAAGTGGAGGGGCATGGGGAGCGGGGACAGGAGAGTAGAGTTAAGGTCAAGGGTAAGCCATGGTCGTACTGAGTTGGTGAAGAAGGCTCAGAGGTCAAACACTCTTCTCATGTCCCGGTTTCATATAACCTGACGTTCAGGTCATCGAGGTTAGATGTTTTGCCAGCACAGGCCTACCTGTTGGAAAGACCTGCCACGTGGAACACCAATTTCCTTTGTAGATCAGGGAGTCGTACAGGGTTTGTAATAAGCTCCTGCCTGTTGTCTAGAAGCTGCAGCCAGAACACTCTTAGCCCTGGAGTTCCATTGCAGGAACTGTTAAAATCAGAAATGAGTGCTAGCTCCTTGGCCAAAACTCTACCATGTCGCCCACTCCAGAATTAGGCTGGGCGAGGTTCCCAGAACGGAAATCTGTGTCAGCCTCGGGTGGGATTTTACGATCTCGCCCGAAGGAGGCCGCAAAATCCCGCCCTTTGTGTTCTCCGGGGTCTTGTGCTTTTTCCCTTTCACATCTTTCAGTGTAAGTGGAGCAGGTGAAAGGCCCACCTGGCCAGCATTGACAGAAGTGCGAGGCAGCAGCTGCTGTTAGGTGCCACCTGCCTCACTTAAATACCTTTCTCCCCACGGCTATGTTTGCTGGAGGTGAAAATCATCTCCCAGAAAATCACCAGACACCTCAAAGGAACGCAAGGCCTAGAATCTCAATCCATTTTCCTTTTGATCTGTACTCGGGAAATGAGTATTCCTTAGCCACAAAGTATTTCATTCCATTAGTGACCATTCCCCATCCCCACCCACCTCCCCCCACTCCCTGACTGCCTGATCCTTGTGAGTTAATGAGTGAGGAGTAAATTCTGAAATGCTATTATTCAGTCAGGGTCAGTGTTCTGTAATACGTTCTTGCTATAAAATCGCTTTGTCTGTCAGCACTTGCTTCTGCAAAATATTACCTCATTCTTTTCTGTCACATCCATCATCTTATAATTGAATAATCTGGTCACCTGATAGCTTTTCCTCACAAATCACTCAAAATGGTTTCAAATGAAGAAAAGGTCAGGTGGTTTGCAAATCACCTAAAAAATTGGCCTGGATTTTTCTTTCCAAATGCACCCCACTTCAGGCAGAGCTTAGAACCTGAAAGAAATGTCTTAGGGTTGTCTTAAAAATGCCTGTAAAAATCTTCTTCCACCCATCTGTCCACCCCGTTGCGTGTACAGAGTAACATGGCTCTGGTCTTACTCAGCCTGGTATTTTCCTTCACTTCCACCTTCGGAAACACTGCCTATACAAAGACTTGATTTTGATTTGATTTATTATTGTCACATGTATTAGTATACAGTGAAAAGTGTTGTTTCTTGTGTGCTATACAGACAAAGCATACCGTATTTAGAGAAGGAAAGGAGAGGGTGCAGAATGTAGTGTTACAGTCATAGCTAGGGTGCAAAGAAGGATCAATTTAATGCGAGGTAGGTCCATGAAAAGTCTGATGGCAGCGGGGAAGAAGCTGTTCTTGAGTCATTTGGTACACGATCTCAGACTTTTATTTCTCTTTCCCGATTGAGGAAGATGGAAGAGTGTATGTCCGGGGTACGTGGGGTCCTTGATTATGTTGGCTGCTTTTCTGAGGCAGTGGGAAATGTAGACAGTGTTAATGGATGGGAGGCTGTTTTGAGTGATGGATTGGGCTTCGTTCACATAGAATCCTACAGTGCAGAAGGAAGCCATTCGGCCCATTGAATCTGCACTGACCACAATCCCAACCGGGCCCTATCCCAGCTACCCCATTCATTTACCCTAGTAGTCCTCCTGACATTAAGGGACAATTTAGAATGGCCAATCCACCTAACCAGCACATTTTTTGGACTGTGGGAAGAAACCAGAGCACCCGGAAGAAACCCATGCAGACACAGGTAGAATGTGCAAAATGCATGCAGACTGTGACCCAAGCTGGGAATTGAATCCAGGTCCCTGACACTGTGAGGCAGTGGTGCTAACCACTGTGTTGTCATGCCACCCCCTTTGTAGTTTCTTGCAGTCTTAGACAGAGCAGGAATTATACCAAGCTGTGACACAACCAGAAAGTATGCTTTCTATGGTGCATCTGTAGTGCCACTGGCTACTGTGCTGAAGCCCTGAGGTGGAAACCCCATTTGATTCTTCCTGTCAATCTGCTGGTTTTCTTTAAAAAGGTTTGAATGGATTTAGAAGTTTTTTTATTCATTCGTGGGACATGGGCATTGCTCGCTGGCCAGCACTTATTGGCCATCCTCAATTGTCCTTGACAAGGTGGTGGTGAGCTGCCTTTTTGAAATGCTGATACAACTGAGTGGCTTGCTGGGCCATTTCACAGGAGTTGAGAATCAACTACATTGCTGGGGCTCTGGACTCACATGTACCTCAGACCAGGGTAAGGATGGCAGATTTCCTTCCCTAAAGGATATTAGTAAACCAGATGGGTTTTTCTGATAATTGACAATGATTTTCATGGTCATCATTAGACTTTTACTTCCAAATATTTTTATTGTATTCAAATTCCACTAACTGCCATTTGAACCTCAGTCCCGAGAACATTAGTTGTTTCTGGATTGACAGACCATTGATAATACCACTAGGCCATTGCCTCCCCCAAATAATTAAGAATTAAATGTGTTGGTTTTCAGAGTGAACCAAGCGATAGGTAGACAAGACTTTTCATACAGGTGAGGTGTGAAGAAGTTGAGGTTGCCACCACAGTAAGGGACTCACTCTTTCCATTAGGGTCTCTATCATGTCAATGTAAGATTCGGCATCAAATGCCCTGAATTTTTATGCTACTGAACCTTCCTGGACAAAATTAAATCAGCGAGAAGGGTTTGACTAAATGTTTGTGAGTGAGAGGCCAAGAATCTCCTGCTTCCGAATGCATGCTACCATTTCTTTTGTTCTCTATCAATCAAAGTGCATCACTCAACCAAAGCATTCTAACGGAGGTCTGCTTGGAAATGGGCGATTATTTACTTACACCACATCGGCAACCAGGAATAGGTGCTCAGCACAATTTCAATAAAGCCTTGTAGGCTACATTCATTATTGAACTGACCACTGGAGGGGTTGAGCTTGGATCGCTTAGGGAGCTCCACGAAACAGCCTGGCAAGAGTGTCCAGAATCATAACATCACAACGTAACATTTACAAAGGGATTAGACCCAGAAGATGGGTAGGAAAAGTTAGAAGCCATGCACCCTATGACCTTAATGGAGTTATTCCAGAGAAAGTGGATGTTGCACAGGATGATCCTTGCCAATGGCAGAGAAAAGCAGGAAATTGTGGAAAATTATTTGCAGTAGATATTAGATAACCCATACCAGAAAACACAATGTTCTTGAAGAAAATAATTTTTGGTCGTTAACGAACGTGCAAATTTCAAGACATTCGGTACTCCAAAAGGATTAATCTGCTCAGTTTCATTTCAATGCTGTATGCCTGTGGCAAAACAAACTCTTTGATTTTTTTATTGCAGTGCACTACTGTTATGAGGAGTTCATTTTGAAAATTCTCCCTTTTTTCTGGATCTGATTGTTCTTTAGTGAACCAAGAAGTCGACCTTGCACAAATTTCCTCTTTTCAAATACTTTATGTTGTGGACATTAACTATCCTGAGCAACAGCAATGCATTTTAACATTCTCTTACACAAAGGACTGACATCCATCCATCTTGGGAGACAATGGACTGTATCCAGGGTATCTATCATTGCCACTTGTGGCTGTAGAAGTTGATTCGTGAATCACTTATGCAGCTGGAACAGATAAATAGCATTGGCCCGAGGGTGCTGCTGTTTTTTATTCCCTTCTGGTGGGCTTTTCCAACATCTGGTCCTTTCCCTTCCCCTTCACTTTATCCATGTCCTTCTTGACTGCATGTCTCCAGACACTTTGGTCAGCAGCTAACACTTCCCATGTAACGAATCTGTGGTGAACTTAAGGACTCATTTACAGGCATCCTTTCATTGCAGACTGGGTGACCTATTAGTCTCAAGCCAATGGCAAGCTCGCCATTGGGCGTGCTTTTGGTAGGTGGTCATCGTTCATTCAGCTCACATGGCCAAGTCAACAGACTCGCAACTAACTCAAGGGCGAACACGCTGGGAAACCCTGCACACTGATGCATGTTCATATTTGACAACTCCATTTTGACAGGAGGTGCCCAACATTCATCAGCGGCAGCAGAAGAGGAAGCTGTTCAGCTGCTTTTCTCATTGTCCATGCTGCACTGCTGTAATGGACGGTGCTCTGAACACAAACCTGGGGTGCACAGAGACTCGGTATTTTCAGTTAGTTTGCTGTTGGTCCACACCCCATTTTTTAACTTGGAGAGGACAACTGTGACCTTGGCAATCCTGGTGCTGATTTCGACATCACAGGACAGTTGCTGGAATTTCTTCATGCAAGGTATGTGAAGTTGTCAACCACCTCCAGAGTGTCGTTGTCGATGTTGATGGATGCTGGAGTCTCTATGTCTAAGCCCATAACTTTGAATTTCTTGATTCTGATTGTTGGTCCACAGTCCTTACAGGTTCTCCTTAACTAAAGAACCAGTATGTAAGATGTTGTAAGTGAACTTAAGTATACTAACATCTATTAACAAATAAAAAGAAAAATAAAATGGATCCTGCCATAATAAATTTTCACAAACATGCCAGTATGCAAAATTATCCAAGATTTGCTGACTTTCGCTTCACTATGTCCTTGAATTATTTCCCCTCGCTGGGGTGGTGGTGCAGACACATAGAATAGGGGCATTTAAGGGGCTTTTAGATAAGCACATGAACATGCAAAGAATAGAGGAACATGGACCAAGGGCAGGCAGAAGGGATTAGTTTAATTTGATATCATGTTCGGCACAACATCATGGACCTCAGGACCTGTTCCTGTGCTGTACTGTTCGACGTTACGTGTTCTGTGTCAATCTTGTGTGAAGAAAACTCTTGTTAATGTAAATCTCATTGCTCTTTCATGTGCTTGGAATTCATGTGTGTCCCCCCTCCCCCTGCCGGACTGTAATATTTTGAGCTGGAACTAGGTTCTGCAATCTGTACATGTGAAATATATTAAATTTCCTCTGTTGGTAGTGTTGCGATGGAACAATTTTTCTTTTTCATAATTTTTCAAACTTATTTGAAGGAACACAAGGACAACTTCTTTATTAATGTGCCCTTTTGTATTAAATCTATTTAAATAGCAATAGATACGGTTTGTGTATACGTACATCAGGGTGAACATGTGCATGTTGTAAAAATTTCCCCCTCCCCCATTAACACGCAGTCGGTGGCAGCAATACGTTGCTTCCGGCGATAGAATAAAATAGTTGCTTTCTTTGAGATTCTGGAAAATCAACTTAGTCACAATTCTTAGGCTGAGAGTTCTTCATGAATGAATTTATTGTATAATTAGAGGTATGAGAACAATATAATTCAGATATAATTGGGTACAGAGTTAAACTGTAACAAAAATGAGCAATATTTAATACCTAGGTTTCAGCTAATGTTATTCTACATCCTCTTCAATAGTCTCATTCTGTTCAATGTCCATTTCCTCTTCCTCTTGTCCTCTTCCACTTTTAACTCACAATCTCTCTTAATTCTCATTGCCTGCCCTCCTACTGAATTTACTTTGGCTAATATACTCAGATCAACTGAATTCATTGGATACAACGATCCAGCTGATGCTTGAGCAGTAATTTCTATTGGTTAAGCCTAACTTTCCAACTTTTATAAAGTGTATGCTTTTTAATCAGCCTTTTAACTTGGCCTGGTACTTTCTGCCATTTATAGCATGCAATGTTTTAGAAAATTAGTCTGAACTAAATGATTGGATGGTGAAAGAGGTACCATCTATCCTTTACGTATTCTCTGAAGAATTTGTCATAACTTGTGAATACTTAATGAGGTTTTGTATTTCAGGACTCAATCAGTCACAAACCAGCCGAGATCCATCCTGAGACAGTCTCTGCCTTCAGATGAGGTAATGCCGTAAGCATGGCCGGATGCATTCATTTCTCCACAATAAAGGAAGATTTTTCCTGGATCAAGTGACAGAGCGTTTTATGAATGCAATTATTATTTGACTTTGCGACACTTGGTGCACACTCTGTCTATGTTGACCTCTGTATCAAGCACATTGAATATTAATTTTGCAGTTCAGTAACACAATTCATTTTGGAGAGAAATTTATCATCCCCCACTCTGAGAATAAATGTCTTCTCATCTCATTTGAGGATTGGTATTGTTAAACTTATATCCTGCAGTTCTGTGTTCATACTTTAAATAACCTGTTTACATCACCATTATTAGTATCTTCTCTTGTCGAATTTTGTTCACAGCTTCATCTACTGGCTAATAAAACCTTTTCTCTCGCGCCTTGGTCAATGTGAGGCCCTTGACAACAGCAATAACTGGGTTGGGGAAGTGAAATTTGAGTCAGGATCCAGTTGCATTTAGCACCTGTCCTTTTCAGTGCTGATCAAAGAATGAAAGCATTGAGGGGCAGATGCACATTCCACAAATAGGTGGACATATTGTGAAGCCATGCAAATGAGGGGAATAGATCACGTAACATTTTCCATTGATTGTGTTTGAGTAAAGATACATGCAAGGGACACCTGGTGAATCGATTGTGCAAAAGAAACATAGCTGTCGGAAAATTGGGAATCTTTTTAACAGTTCATAATGTTTGCTGCAAATTCTTTGAATATGTTTGCAACTTGGAATGACATTGGGCTTCATTTTCGTTAGTCCCTATAAGGCGAATTTTCCCATTCCACGCACCATGGGAATTGTAGCAAATGAGGGCGTACCATGGAAAGGTCCGTTGATCACAGGTGGGATTTTCCAGTTTTGGGGCGAGCGTGGCCAGAAAATTGTGTACTATAACTTTTGTGCATTTTACATTTTAATTCCAAACAACTCAGAAGATTTCCACTGCAACCACACTAGGAGTGAATGCTTTTGTTAAATGATTGATACTTTCAGTTAACAATCAAGGATAATCCCTTATCTCTTCTTCCAATGAACTTCTGCCAATAGGCCAGAGTAAAGGTTTTGTAACAGTGCCTCATTCTCCCATTGGATGGAGGCAGTCTATACTTACATAACGTCTTCAATATAGAAAAATGTTAGGCACATCATTGAGTGTTAGTGAATGTTAAAAAGCATGTTATAAAGAGGAGTGAAAGGTTGAGAAGTTCAAGGAATCTTGAATTTGGCCAGGTGGCAAGGCAAAGGAGTGTGATATAGAGGAAGCCAGAGTTTGATGATCTGGAGTAGTTTTGAGAAAGGGTAAAGCTCTGGAGAGATTTGAACATGAGGTGGAGAGTGAGGCACTGAGGGAGTAGGAACTAGTGTCTAATTATGGTCAGTTACAATTGAAAGTCATGCAGCTTTCCTGGCCAGTCCCACTCTTTAATCAAAGAACTAGAATTTATTTTTATATTGATTAATAACAGTAACTGGTAGAATTACAGGGAGGGGACATACAGCTGATGGGCTAATATGTCATTTATCCTACAGAATTGAGTTGTGGCCTGCAAATCGGTCAACACTATTTGTGGCGAGGGGATAATATATAATGGCTAATGAGACGTCTCAACTCAACTGGGGAGAATTTGTGAGAAGTAACTGAAAGGAATGAGAGTTGGGAATATTATGGCATGTTTCTTGAAGCCGAGTGGAATTGTATTTGATATAAACAACAAATTCCATCTTTTAAATCCCATCCTTTTTCAGATAAACATCAAGATACTCAGACTCACTTTCATTCTTTTGGATCAAGCACAGTTTTGCCATTTTATTCTATTAGCCAAGTAACGGGTCCAGTGTTTTCCCACCATCATTATTTAGATTTAAAGAGCTGTGGATAAGAAATTATTTGATTTGATTTGTTATTGGTACATGTATTGGGATACAGTGAAAAGTATTGCTTCTTGCATGCTGCACAGACAAAACATACCATTCATAGAGTATATGGGGAGAAGGAGAGAGTGCAGAATGTAGTGTTACAGTCATCACTAGGATGTAGAGAAAGATCAACTTAGTATAAGATTCAAAACTCTTTTGGCAGTAGGGAGTTGCTTCGTATGTGACCTAGGACATTTATATATTTCTCCTGACGGAAGAAGGTGGAAGAGAGAATGTCCAGGGTGTGTGGGGTCCTTGATTATGCTGGCTGCTTTTCTGACATGACAAATGAAGAACAGGAAAAGTCTGAAAAGATATTTCTTGAGTTTTGATTGTGTTACTTTTTAGAAATATCTACAGAAATAGTGGGGCAGCAAAAAGCATATAGATTACTTTGTTTAGGAAGTTGGATTTGGTGTACAATTCATATTTCAGTTTTGATTGCAGGTATCATTTGATGGACAAGCAAGAGACCCAGGTAACGATACTGTGAATTATGTTTTACAATTTGAGCTGTCAGTAACTTCTGGAGATTTTCTTCAATTTTCTGCAATAGTAACAATTCTACATATCATTTAGTTTGGATGTCAAATACAGGATGCTATTAACTTGTCTGTCTTAGTTTTGGGAAACTGGTACATGTACAATAGTGAGACTGGGCAGTGGAACTAGTGATAAATAGAAACCGTTAGCAATCACTGGGTAACAAGGTCATTTTGTCTTGTGTTCAAATGAACACAAACTTATATCTATGTCTCTTATGATGGATTATGGCATAAACAATGCAATCTTTCAAGATTTGGTACAGTAATATATACAATAAAAATTACATCTTCATTTATACTCTACTGTTGGAACAGAATTGCTGACAGTTAATTTGGCAATCTTCTCAAAGCTGGATGGACATCTACTCAGGTCTGATCATTCCTGTATGAGCCTGCTATTTATGTGTATTAATTCAGGCAGGAATAGGAGAGAACTGAATCCATATTTATTCCCTTTTTCTTATGGCTCAACAAGGTTTTTTTTCCAATTAATTGGTTACTTGTGTTTCCTTTCCATGAGGTCAAGTTTCTGTACATGTTGATTTGGAATAGGGACCAAGCTGGGAGACTTTTAAAACAGCAACAGTCTCTAGAATTTGAAAAGATAATGGGTCTATTGTCTTTTTTCTGCTGCTGATGGGTCTCCATGTGGACTGACCAGTCTCCCTCTGGTACTTGGGTTCATAGATTTGCCATCACCTGATTAAATACTTCAGTTGACCACCCAGAATTGTTCGAAGCTCGACACCACTTTTTCAGACCTTGGTTGGTTGGTTGGTTGGTTGGTTGGGGGAGAGGGGTGCTGGGTGGAGGGCTGGTGATGTGGCATTGAGGGACGGGCTAGTGATTGAGTTGGCCAGCAATCGAGAGGCTGACAGTGCGGGGCTACTGTGCATATGCTGATCTTGACCTGCTCAGCATAATGCTGCCAGCCGCTCCAGGCCTTGCCTCCTGATTTCTGAAGTGATTCACACTAAGGCAAATGTGAAATGCTTCCCGGATTTCCAGCATTCAAAACTTTTTCTCAGCAACATGAGTTTACAAATGATATGTTGTCCTTATGGTGAGTCTAGCTCCATGACCCAGCATTGAAATGTATCACAAATTGTTCTACGGAGTCATCCTGTACAAAAAGGCTGTCACACAAGGTCCAGCAAAAATTCTAGCTCTGTTTATGCTGTATCATGGTTTCCCTTTGAATCCACAAGTACTGCTACATATCCTGCAGTCAAGTGAAATTAATAACTAACTGTTCACTTTCCAACATAAAACCCTGTAGCTGTCTGCTAAATAACATATTTTAATGATAACTTGCTGCCTTTTAAAAAGTGAAGAAGGAAATACAATGACGCTTTGTCCACACATTTGTCTAGGTGCTGAACTCTTCCCATCTCCTCCCGCAGCCGCCCTCCTCCTCCCCCCCTCGCCCCTTGCCCTCGCCCCTCGCCCTCGCCTTTCCCTTCCCCACTTTCACTTTCCCACTTCCCTTTCCCTCCCCCCCTTTCCCTCCCCCTCCCCCCTCCCCTCCCCTCCCTCCCCCCCTCCCCCCTCCCCCCTCCCCTCTCCACTTCCCCCCTTCCCCCCCGGACTTGCCCCTTACCCCCTACCCCGACCCCCCTCCCCCGACCCCCCCTCTCCCCGTACCCCCTCTCCCGGGTACCCCGACCCCCCCTCCCCCTGGTACTTTCCCCCTCCCCATCCACTTTCCCCCTTCCCTGACCCCCATCTCCCCGTACTTCCCCCTTCCCCCCTCCCCTTCACTTCCCCTTCCCCCCTCCCCTTCACTTCCCCTCCACTTCCTTTCCCTTCCCCTCCCCCTCCCCCACCTCACCCTTCCCCTCCCCCTCCCCCACCTCACCCTGCCCCACCTCACCCTTCCCCCCACCCCTTGCCCCCCCCTCCCCTCCCACCCCCCCCCCCCCTCCCCCTCCCACCCCTCCCCCCCCACCCCGCCCCCCTCCCCCCCCTCCCACCCCTCCCCCCCTTCTTCCTCCCCTCCCCCACTTTCCCTTCCCGCCTTTCCCTTCCCCGCCTTTCCCCCCACCACTTCCCCCTTCCCCTCCCCCTTCCCCCTTCCCCCTTTCCCCTCTCCCCCCTCCCCTTTCCCCTCTCCCCCCTCCCCCTTACTTCCCCCTCCCCCTCCCCCTTCCTTCCCCCTCCCCCTCCCCCTCCCTCCCCCTCCCCCTCCCTTCCCCTCCCCCTCCCTTCCCCTCCCCCTCCCCCTTACTTCCCCTCCCCCTCCCCCTTACTTCCCCTCCCCCTCACTTCCCTCCCTACTTCCCTCCCCCTCCCCCTTACTTCCCCTCCCCCTCCCCCTTACTTCCCCTTCCCCTCCCCGCCCTTACTTCCCCTTCCCCTTCCCCTCCCCCTTACTTCCCCTTCCCCTTACTTCCCCGGCCCCTCCCCCTCCCCCTTACTTCCCCTTCCCCTCCCCCTCCCCCTTACTTCCCCTTCCCCTTCCCTTTCCCTTCCCCATCCCTTTCCCTTCCCCATCCCTTTCCCTTTACCTTCCACTTCCCCTCCCCTCCCCCTCCCCTTCCCCGCCCTTCCCCCTCCCCCCTTCCCCTCCCCCCCCCCTCCCTTCCCCTTCCCCTCCCCCTCCCCCTCCCTCTCCCCTCCCCTCCCTCTCCCCTCCCCTTCCCCTCCCCTTCCCCTTCCCCTCCCCTTCCCCTTCACTTTCCCTTCCCCTTCCCCTCCCCTTCCCCTTCCCCTCCCCTTCCCCTTCACTTTCCCTTCCCCCTTCACTTTCCTTCCCCTTCCCCTTCCCCCCCCTTCCCCTCTTCCCCCCTTCCCCTCTTCCCCCCTTCCCCTTTACTTTTACTTCCCCTTCACCTTTACTTCCCCTTCACTTTTACTTCCCCTTCACTTCCCCTTCCCCTTTACTTTCCCTTCCCCTTCCCCTTCACTTCCCCTCCCCCTTCACTTCCCCTTCACCTTTACTTCCCCTTCACTTTTACTTCCCCTTCACTTCCCCTTCCCCTTCCCCTTTACTTCCCCTTCCCCTTTACTTCCCTTCCCCTTTACTTTCCCTTCCCCTTTACTTTCCCCTCCCCTTCCCCTTCACTTCCCTCCCCGTTTACTTTCCCTTCCCCTTTACTTTCCCTTTCCCTTCCCCTTCCCTTCCCCTTCCCTTTCCCTTCCCCTTCCCTTTCCCTTCCCCTTCACTTTCCCCTTCCCCTTCACTTTCCCTTCCCCTCCCCCTCCCCCTCCCCCTCCCCTTCCCCCCTCCCCTTCCCCTTCCCCTTTACTTTCCCCTCCCCTTCCCCTTTACTTTCCCCTCCCCTTCCCCTTCACTTTCCCTTCCCTTTCCCTTCCCCTTTCCCTTCCCCTTCACTTTCCCCTTCACTTTCCCTTCCCCTTCACTTTCCCTTCCCCTTTCCCTTCCCCTTCACTTTCCCTTCCCCTCCCCCTCCCCTTCCCCTCCCCCTCCCTTCCCCTTTACTTTCCCCTCCCCCTCCCCTTCCCCTTCCCCTCCCCTTCCCCTCCCCTTCCCCTTCCCCTCCCCTTCCCCTTCCCCTTCCCCTCCCCTTCCCCTTCCCCTCCCCTTCCCCTTCCCCTCCCCTTCCCCTTCACTTTCCCTTCCCCCTTCCCCCCTTCCCCTCTTCCCCCCTTCCCCTCTTCCCCCCTTCCCCTCTTCCCCCCTTCCCCTTTACTTTTACTTCCCCTTCACCTTTACTTCCCCTTCACTTTTACTTCCCCTTCACTTCCCCTTCCCCCTTTACTTTCCCTTCCCCTCCCTTCCTTCCCCTTCCCCCTCCCGCTTTACTT